>NC_088800.1:54186328-54876051 GCF_011386835.1 Chrysemys picta bellii
GCCAGGTGCAATGGAAGGGTGGTTGCAACAGGTGCCAGAAGAATAGTTCAGGGACCTTCCTCTTGCCTGGAGTCAGAGTGCATTGGGCCAGGACCTCTCTCTTCCAAAGAGAGAGGCTGAGGTGGTGCCCATCTGGGCATGGGCTTATTCCATAGGCATGACCATTGCCCACCTTCCTCAGCTCCTGCTGTGGATATTTGATTCCTACCCGAACATCCAATGACCGTGTAGCATTATACTGGAATGTAGTTATAAGATCTAGGATTAAAAGTACCCAAAGGTGAGAGGAAGAGACATTCCCATACAACATAATAAACAAATAGGAGCTCTCGGATGAAGTGCTGTCCCCTTAAGAACTAGGCAGGCTGGGAACCACCTGTAGGATATAAATTGCCTTCCCCTGATCACTCAGTCTCAGGTAGGCACACAGTAAGCGGCCTAGGAAGGGATCCCAGTTCGGAGTAATGAGCTGTACCTGATTCTTCTTCTAATAATAATAAAAATAAATTAGAATGTTGAAAAAATGAACTGAAACTTTTCCATGAAAAATCTAGGGAAAAAATGAAACATGTTAATTTAAAAAAAAAATTCTTAAACATCTTGAGGTTTTGTTGTTGTTTGTTTATTTTTTTGTCAAAACGCAAAGAAAAAATTTGACTTCATTCCGTGGTTCTTCCCTTCCCCCTTCTTCAAAAATAGAGGGGGAGGAGGGGAGAGAAAAACTGTAAAAAGCGAAAACAGAAAATATTTAGTTTTGATACATTTTGTTTTGATGAAAAATGAATATTTTTGCAGAAAAATTTCAAATGCATGTCAGATATTTTTCATAACAAAAACCTTTTTGATTAAAAGGAGGGAGGGATTGCAACTGCTTTGGAGGACAGGGTCATAATTCAAAATGATCTGGACAAATTGGAGAAATGGTCTGAGTTAAACAGGATGAAGTTTAACAAAGACAAATGCAAAGTGCTCCACTTAGGAAGGAAAAATCAGTTTCACACATATAGAATGGGAAGAGACTGTCTAGAAAGGAGTACCCTAGAAAGGGATCTAGGGGTTATAGTGGACCACAAGCTAAATATGAGTCAACAGTGTGATGCTGTTGCAAAAAAAGCAAACATGATTCTGGGATGTATTAACAGGTGTGTTGTGAGCAAGACACGAGAAGTCATTCTTCCGCTCTACTCTGCTCTGATTAGGCCTCAGCTGGAGTATTGTGTCCAGTTCTGGGCACCGCATTTTAAAAAAGATGTGGAGAAATTGGAAAGGGTCCAGAGAAGAGCAACAAGAATGATTAAAGGTCTTGAGAACATGACCTATGAAGGAAGGCTGAAAGAATTGGGTTTGTTTAGTTTGGAAAAGAGAAGACTGAGAGGGGACATGATCGCAGTTTTCAGGTATTTAAAAGGGTGTCATAAGGAGGAGGGAGAAAACTTGTTCACCTTAGCCTCTAAGGATAGAACCAGAAGCAATGGGTTTAAACTGCAGCAAGGGAGGTCTAGGTTGGACATTAGGAAAAAGTTCCTAACTGTCAGGGTGGTTAAACACTGGAATAAATTGCCTAGGGAGGTTGTGGAATCTCCATCTCTGGAGATATTTAAGAGTAGGTTAGATAAATGTCTATCAGGGATGGTCTAGACAGTATTTGGTCCTGCCATGCGGGCAGGGGACTGGACTCGATGACCTCTCGAGGTCCCTTCCAGTCCTAGAATCTATGAAAAAACATTTTGACCAGTTCTAAATACTAGTAATAATTAATACATTGTTGCTGACAAACTGGGATTTGGCCTTGTGTTCCTTGAGTCCTTGTAAATCTGAGTCACTAAGCTCTACGAGTCAGCTGAAACAGCTTCCCTGTACCAAGAGGGCAGGCTTGGATCCCATTCAATGAAGCATTAGAAATTATTATTATTGCCAGAAAGGATCTGGGCCAATCATCCAGAAACTTCTCTACCCGGGCACCTGTTCTCAAGACTTTTCTCTAGTCCAGTTTTGAAACATGGTTGCTGGAAAGTTCAGTGGAGTTTGTGATCTTCTCAATGAGCCCAGAGCCAATTGTCCAAGCAATCGAGGGACAAGTTTCCAGTGAGCTTCAGTTGATCTATGATTTTGCAAAGCTATGTAACATCCAATCGTTTCACCATCAAACGAGGCCAGTCTCCAGTGCTGCTTGGTTTTCACCCTGAATTCTTGGGTTTCTTTGAACCCAAGTGAAACTAGGGGATGTGAATCTGAGTTGAGTGAAACTAGACTCAAAATTTGCATGGATCCTTGCAAATAAAGACTGCTGAATGTCTCACGGCATTAGTGTATGAGAGAGAAGCAATAGCTTGCACATATCCAGCAGTTTAAACATTCAGTAAACCAATATCACATATGTAGTCTCATGGGCGAAACTGCATGAGCCTTGAGCACATCTGAGATACACCTCTACCTTGATATAACGCTGTCCTCGGGAGCCAAAAAATCTTACTGCGTTATAGGTGAAATCGTGTTATATCGAACTTGCTTTGATCCACCGGAGTCCGCAGCCCTCCCCCCTCGCCCCCCGGAGTACTGCTTTACCGCATTATATCCAAATTTGTGTTATATCGGGGTAGAGGTGTACTTAGGGATCAAAGGTCAGGGGGCAGTCATTTCCTCTAGATTGAGCTGTGATTGCAGTGTTATGAATCATTCACAATCTCTATTCTATTATTTCTTCATGAGTATATTTGTAATATAGTAGCTCCCACGATATATTAGGCACTGTCCACATATACAACACACAGACAGGGACACACAGTCCCTTATAAATAAGAGACAGAAAACATAGCCAGCCATTTTGGGGTAGATTCACCCCATTATTTTAATAATTTACAAAACTAAACTCCCTTAGGAGAAGTTATTTCTTTCTAAAATCGTCCATTTTAAAACCTGCTCCTTATATTTAATGACGAGCATGCGCTTCTAACTGCTTGGCAAGGTTGCTGTGAAAGTCAGGATTAATGATAAGTGCGGTTTTTATGTTTCGCCATCCTCGGGTAGTGTGTGGGTGGGTGGGAGGGATTTTGCGTTACCCAGAGAATGGTTAATATGAAAGAAAATGAGGCAGTTATTATTCTAACACAAGCTCAGGAGGCAGCAAGGGGGATTGAAACAAGAAAACCCCACCCTAAATTATCATCAAAAGCCGAATTGGTATTATTTTTGTCAACAACATTTCTCAGCACAGAAGCAACAAGCACAAGCTCTTATCAATTGTTTATACAGTGCCAGAGGGCTCAATGCCACGTTACAAACAGGGGAAGACAAGATCAAGCAAGGTTAGCTGCAAAGCACCAGTTCAGGTCCTGGCACATTTGCAAAAGGATCCTCAGGCCAGTCTGCCTTCTTTGATGTCTGTTTCCAGCAGGTGCAACTAAAATAACGGAAAAAGGGGAATTGCTGGCATCCAGAGTGCATGCTCCCTTCCCATCAGCATTACTTTCATTTTGCTTTGAACAGCTCCAGACAGCTTGTGTTAAACTTGGCTCTAACAAATCAAGCAAACGGCGGTAAAAATGTCCTTGCTGCACCCATGTTATGTGCCACTAGAGCAGCCCAGAGATCTAACCTGTTTAAGAGGTATCTTGATACGTATCCCACAAGCTCCCTGGGACTCAGACTGAGATACATTTTGGTCAATGAAAGCAGATTAAACAGGCCTGCGATTTATTCTTCTTTGTTGGGCTGCCAGGAGCAGAGATGGCGACCTGAGGATGCTGGGGTGACTACATGTGACACGATAGGTTAGAGATCTGCATAAAGTACTGCTTTCCTATCTCACTGGCCTGTCCGTACTACAACGGCATTCTCACAGACCCGCCCAGCAGGTGGGAGTACTTGAGGCATGTTCTTTGTGGCAAGGTCTTCTCTGTTTGAATGGCCAGTTTATACCAGTGTAAATCCAGAATGGCTCAATTTTGCATATTTACAGTCATGTAACCAGGGCCAGCTCCAGGCATCAGCCTGGCAAGCAGGTGCTTGGGGTGGCCACTCTGGAGAGGGGCGTCACGTTCAGCTATTCGGCGGCAATTCGGCGGATGGTACCTCACTCCAGCTCGGAGCGAAGGACCTCCCGCCGAATTGTCGCCGCAGATCGCGATCGCGGCTTTTTTTTTTGGCTGCTTGGGGTGGCCAAAATCCTGGAGCCGGTCCTGCATATAACAGATCAGAATCTGGCCTGTAGGCTCTAATGCTGGAGCAGTTTCTTCTCCACCATAGCGACTGACTGGGGAATCTCCATTCCAGTGAGCACTCCTGAAACTCACTCTTTTGCCTTCTCCCCTGCCTCTGCATTTCTGTGTAACCAGCACAGCAATCTGGCCTGCAGGTGTTTTTGTAAACCAAGCCAATTCCACCATCATTGTCTCAGTCTCTTTCATATTGTCTTCTTGTCTTGCTAATCTCTGCTCCATGACTTCTGTGCTGCTCTCTGAATTAGTCCTAGGCTTCCTCTTGTGTTTAGGGGGCATCACTGATTGGCCTGTATCCCTACAGCAGGACTTGAGCAAACCTCAAATTGAGACACTGTTTTTCATTGCAGTGTTCTTAGCATAGGCGAGGGTTGGCAGTGGAAAGTCACCTTAAGGCAGATGTAGATTAGTCATTTTAAGCCTCCTTTCCGTCCATTTAATTTTCTGTGTCCTGGACCTTTAAATTTCTAAGGTCTCTGGTGGCAGTTCTTTTGGGTGTAGCTGGGTGTGCGATGGCAGAGGGGATACACACACGCTGCTCTCCCTCGTCGAGACTTGACTTTTGTTCTTTCTTGTTTGCTTCCCTTAATCCACAACAAATTGCAGCTGCTTTATGAGTATTGGGAAATATAATAGCCCCTAGCTAAAAACAGATGTAAACTGGTGCCAACTCTCCAATGCCCTAGCTCTGGGAGGTCAAATGCAATGGGCCTCACCGCTGACCCAACCCTGGATTTGGGTTTGCCAAACTAAACCCAGTTGATGAAGTTTTGTGGGAGCAAAGGCAGGTTCCCTGCAGCCTACCCCTGCTTGCAGCCTGCTAGAGCTTTCCTTTCCTTAGGCATAGGAAGCAAGCAGCGTGGTTTGGCCCAGCCACCGCAGTACTGCCTCTGTTAATGCCTTTATCAACATTAAATAACAGTTTCTTCCTCACCCTGGTATTTTGTGCCGGTGACAACGCACTGCAGGAATGCTGATCCCTAAATCAGCTGCCGCTGACAGGAATATCTCTCTGGTCGCAGCGAGGGCACCCGGTTTGCTGCCGAGCAAAGCAGGGCACAAAAGCCTTTGTCTCTTCTCTGCTGTGTATCCCCTGCCCTATGCTCTGTGCTTCTATTTCTGTTGGTGGTGGGGCCTCTCCAGCCCAGCCACCTGTTCCAGTCTGTCCCATTGTGCCCCCTCCTTCCTCAGTGCTTTCAAGCTGAAGATGGGATCTGAAGGAAAACTCCCTCTCTAGCCTTAAAGCTATTGGCATTAGAAATAAATATGTAGATGGCAGGGTTACTTGCTCTGGTTTTAGGGTCTATGTGCTGCAAGGGCTAGATCCTCTGTTTGGCATGATCTGTTGTGAGAATGGTGTTCTTCCACCACCAGAGAAGGAGAAATAATCTCCACACTGTACTGTTGCTGTAGGAGGTAAAGCCCTCTGCAAACTACCATAGACAAGTATCATTCTCCCCACTTTATGGATGGGGAAACTGAGGCATGGAGTAATGACAGCAGTGTGTCAGTGGAGGTGGAGTCCATAGGGGAAATTAGGAGTCTGAGGCACCTGAACTACAACTCCCATGAGGCACCGCAGCAGATCAGGCAGACACAGAGATTACTGGACACTATCCGAAACATTATGATTTTTCTGACAAAATATTGAAAAATTTCAGCAAAATTGTCGTTTTCCTCAGGACATTTTCCATTTTGCAGAGACCCCATTTCCCACTGGAAAAATAGGTAGGTAGAAAATTCCCAACCTGCTCTAGAAATTAGACGCAGATGACAGGCCACTCAGCCATTGTCACTGAGACACCACGCTGGGCCAGCCCCCTCCGGTGAGACAGACCTGTGGAAAGAGACCCCCCCCCCTCCATCCCTGGGAGTGAGGACAAAGAGCTGTCCCCCTACTGCCTAGCCTCCGAGCTAATTCCCACTCTGATTTCCCAGTGTGCCCTGCGGAATGTCTGCCATAGCGACTGTCATGCCTGATGGTTTTTGTGGTGGTTGTGGAAAAGTCAGATGACCCCCATCTAACTTCTGTGTGGCTGTGATGTGGCAAGGGGCTCAGCTATCATGCTGATGAGTGAAGTATAAATGCTGAGAGATTAGACAGATACTAATGAACAGGGCCCTGACCCTCCTCCACACTCGAAGAGGAAGGTAACTGTGTAAGAGGAGCCCTGACCTGGAGCCCAAAGCTATGCTGAGATGAGGAATGCCCAAGGCTCTGCTGTGGTCCTGGGGAATAGCCCGATGACGTGGGTGGAAACTATAATGGTGCTCTGGCACCAGTTCCTTTCTGCTGTAATCCAGTCCCCAAGGCGCCCTGAGCAAGGTATATTGTCTTACATAACTTTCCACTGCTGTAACTGAACTCAGCTGTCTCGGCCTGGTACCTACAGCACAGGGCTCCAAGTCCTGGGCAGTACCGAGTGTCATTTTACAATGCACTTATAGGACATGTTTGATAAATGGTTTTACTTGTTCCCCTCTCTGTCCCTTCCTCCCCCCACCTCATCCACCTGGAGGAGGTGGACTCTTCCCGCATCTGATGTCCCACATTGGTTACATTTTATAATTGAAATTGTGGCCTTTGGTAGGGAGACACACGGTAGTCGGTTGGGTAGTATCTTCCCGGGTAGTTCCTTTTCTTTTTTGAGTTTGAAGGAGCCACTTCTTCAGTTTCCACCATCCAGTTGCTGGACATATTTTTAGCCTTAGGAGGGCGCTAAACCCATAACCTTGGCCCCTTTGGCTTCCAAGTGATCATCAGTTGGCCATCTGCAGATCAGCACAATTTACACTCGATGTATTTAAAGAACATGGAGGGGGGGAAAGGGAGAAGGAGATGGGGTGGACCGCAGGAACCTTACATAACACCCCAAAGGTCATGGGAAATCATGTACACGTCTGAAACAGCAGCAGAAGAGTCCAAAGCATGGAGGCTGATTTGATCTGATCAAGTAATTTTTTAGGCTCTACCTTTTGGGATGAGCTGGTCCAATGCCACCCAACATTTCAAGCAGCTGTAGCACGTTACTGGCTTACAGGTCTTTATGTTGCATGCTTATTTAGTATTAAAATCAACAAGCGCAGGCTCCAGGTGCCATGACAAAGCATTAAACACAAAAGAGAAGCAGCAGCAGGTCCCACGGTGCCCAGACCATCTCGAAAACACACTATGTGCCCTTCAGCCCAATTACCCCTCCCCGCACACTGTAGCACTCCTCAAATGCCTGGCAGAAGAGACAAGCTTCACAGCATGCCCTGAAGCTGAGGTTGCTAGATCCCGGCTATTTTGGACCAAAAGGGGGGATGAATTCCCAAGTTCTGGTGTCCTGGAGAGCATGCTGCCAGGAACTCCGAGAAGCTGCACTGATCTCAACAGCAGCAGTATTGTGCGCTGGGGCCTCTCTCAGGTAGGCTGGCTCCAGGCCATTTAGGGCTGTGTGGGTCAGAAGCAGCACGTTCAGCTCCCACCAGACGCTCAGTCCATGCAGCACCTGCCTTTAGAGGTTATGTGTCACTTTACATTAGGCTCCCTTAGGCCTGCTTACATCACTCCCTGATGTGGATGGGAGGGTCAGGGTGGCTCAGCTGGTGCGAAGAAGCATGAGCTGCAGGAGGGTGGAGGCTGCTTTACCCTGGTAGTTACTTCTCTCCTACAAGTGTTTCTAGCCCCTGCGTGGGCGAGTTGCGCTCTCTTAGGTGCCCTGTGGGCTGTACTCAGAGCTGATGTGCTGGGAGGGCTGGCTGCTAGCAACACGCTGGCCAGTGGGTGAGAATCCACATTGAGACACAGGTCAACTCTGCAGAGTAGTTCTCTTGCAATTCACTCAGGCTGCCATGTCAGTCTTCTTCCCTGGGTCTCTGTGCTCACTTGTCTCAAGGCGAGCAGCATGGCTCCCATGGGACGTTCTGCCCTGACATGCAGCCGCTTGGTTGGGGCTTTGCTCAGGGGAGGCAGGGCTGGGGGACAGACTGGGGCAAACTTACCTTTCAGCCTTCTAGTCTGCTCTGTAGTGTCAGGACGGAGGGTCCCTGGGGATGCAGTGACTGTGTGCCATGATCGGAGGGTGTGAAGGCTGAGGAGGGATGGGTGGGGATGTTTTGGGTGGTGCAAACAAGTATAACTAGAAGCAATGAGGTGGAACTGAGCAGTCAGGGTGGCTCGCAGAAGAAATCCTCTGAGGGTGAGATCTGTTAGACCATGAAACACCCTCCCCAAGAAAAGGGCATTTTAGAGGGGACTGGACTATGCTGCAGGAGCAATCCTGAATGGCAGGCCTAGGTGTTGGGACAGGACCAGCTCCATAGCTGGGAGCCAGGTGGTGGAGAGCAGGAGATTTGGAGTCAGGGCGGCAGGTTGCCGTTCCCAGGTCCCACTGACTGGCTGTGTGAATGCAGGGCAATGGCTTGTCTCTGCTGTGTCCCCATTAGAGGGAGGCTTTGAGCTTCAGTCAGGAATGTCTGGGAATTGCTGTGAAAGGGGAAGGGGCTCTTGGAGGGCAGGCCCCAGCTCCTGGGTCGGTGGCGCTATGAACTTCATGCTCAGTTTGTGTGACTGACCCCTTTGCTCAAGCCCCAGTGTCCCCAGGCGAGCTCTGAGATCAAAGAGCAATAAGACTCCCAGCAACACTGAACCCCTGAACCACCGGGGACCAGCGCCAACCCCTCCCTCGCCTCATCCCCCCTCCACGCTCGCTGGCTGGCAGCTCTACGCGCTCCTCCCTGCACCGCCTGCCAGCCACTGCAGCATACCCCAGTGACCAGGCTCAGCTCCCTCGTGGCTCACCCACCCACACGGCATCCAGCTGGGTTCCCCCACGAGCCTGAGCCTTCCCTCCCTCCTCCTGGCTCTCACCACTAGGCTGCTCAGCCTTGCTCCCCTGCTGCATCTCCTCCCCTAGCCCTCCTCCTCCTCCCCACCTACCTCTGACCCATGGCCCTGAGTCCCTCCTGCCACTGCTGTGCAGCCCTGACGCCCTCCCGCCTCCCTCCCACCTCCGCCCACTGCCCTCTTGCCTCCTCCCCCGACCCCAACTCCCTCCCATCTCTGCCCTGCAGCCCGACACCCTCCCTCCCTCCTCCCACCCACCCACTGCCCCAACTCCCTGCCCTGATACCCTGCCTCCCATCCACTGCCCCGACTCTCTCCCACCTCTGCCCACTGCCCTGACTCCTTACATACCTCACACTATAGTATTAATGACCAACATGTTACCAGTTTGCATATGATTCTTTAGATGACACCTGTTAGATACAGATTATGACAACACGGTGTTGGGGCGATGAGTGTAGAAGGCCTGATGTGAGTTATGGTATGGTGTGCAGTGTGGGGTTCTCAGGGTCACAAAAGATAATAGTGTTACTCTAAGGTACTTAGACTTCTGTAAGGCATTTGACTTAATAGCATATGACATTTTGATTAAAAAAAACCTAGAAAGATATAAAATTAGCATGGTACCCATTAAATGGATTAAAAACTGGCTAACTGATATTTCTCAAAATGTAACTGTAAATGGGGAATCATTATCAAACTGGTCTGTTTCTAGTGGGATCGGTTCTTGGCCCCTATGCTAATTAACATTTTTATTAATGACCTGGAAAAAAACATAAAATCACCACTGATGCAGAGTGCAGACACAAAAATTGGGGGAATGATGGTAAATACCGAAGAAGACAGGTCATTGATACAAGCAAGCTGGATTGTTTTGTAACCTGAGGTCATGCAAATAATGTGCATTTTAATATGGCTAAATGTAAATATATACATCTCGGGGGGGGGGGGGGGGGAATGTAGGCCGTACTTACAGGATGGGGAACTCCTGGGAAGCAGTGACTGAAAAAGATTTGGGGGTCACAGTGTATAATCAGCTGTGTGACGTTGTGCAGTCTATATGGTTTTATAAAAATATAATAATAAGTGAATATAATGTAACTGGAATATGCTTCATGCAAAAGGTCTCTTGTAAGGTATCATTACAAAGCTTATAATCTATTGAGTGTGATCATCCTATTTGTATAAATGTACCACTCTCATATCTAAAACTAGAAATATGAAATATAACTCTGAGGGCCTATTGTAATTATGCAAAGTGTGGGCCATTAATGGTGGTTTGGAATCTTGATGACTCCCATTAACCAGGACCATTGTCTGCAGATGGCTGTGTTTACCTGTGAGTCTTCCTGTATATGTGTGTGCTGGCAAGTGGGTAATGAAGTCTTGCAGTGACATGTGATCATGTCACCTGAACTGGAATCCATCCTTAACCTGGTGCTTTTTCAGTGAGGGGGGGTGGAAACCAGAGGGACAAAGGGTTCCCGCCTTATGCAAAAGATATATAAAGGGGTGGAACAGAACAAAGAGGAGAGAGAAGAGCCATCATGAAGAATCCCCTAGCTACTACCTGATCTGGAACAAGAGCTGTACCAGGGGAAAGAATTGTGCCCAGGCCTGGAAGGTGTCCAGTCTGAGAAAAAACTTACTGAAGCATCTCAGAGGGTGAGATTATCTGTATTCAGTTTGATTGGACATAGATTTGCGCATTTTATTTTATTTTGCTTGGTGACTTACTTTGTTCTTTCGGTTACTACTTGAAACCACTTAAATCCTACTTTCCGTATTTAATAAAATCACTTTTTTCTTATTAATTAACTCAGAGTATGTATTAATACCCGGGGGAGCAAACAATTGTGCATCTCTCTCTATCAGTGTTATAGAGGGCGAACAATTTATGAGTTTGCCCTGCATAAGCTTTATACAGGGTAAAATGGATTTATTTGGGTTTAGACCCCATTGGGAGTTGGGCATCTGAGTGCTAAAGACAAGCACACTTCTGTGAGCTGTTTTCAGGTAAACCTGCAGCTTTGGGACAAGTAATTCAGACCCTGGGTCTTTGTTGGAGCAGACGGGAGTGTCTGACTAAGTAAGACAGGGTGCTGGACTCCTGAGCTGGCAGGGAAAACAGGAGCAGAGGTAGTCTTGGTACATTAGGTGGCAGCTTCCAAGGGGGTTTCTGTGATTCAACCTGTCACAAGCTGAACATGAGCTCCTAGTGCGACTCTGGCCAAAAGGGCTAATGTGATCCTGGGTGCATTAACAGGGGAATATCGAGTAAGAGCAGAGAGATTATTTTGCCTCTGTATTTGGCACTGGTGTGACTGCTGCTGGACTACTGTGTTTAGTTCTGGTGTTCTCAACTCAAGAGGGATGTTGATAAATTGGAGAGGGGTCCAAGAAGAGCCACAAGAATGATTAAAGGATTAGAAAACCTTCCTTACAGTGACAGACTTAAGGAGCTCAATCTATTTAGCTTAACAAAGAGAAGGTTAAGTGGTGACTTGATTACAGTAAGTACCTACATGGGGAATATTTGATGGGCTCTTCAATCTAGCAGAGAAAGGTCTAACACGACCCAATGGCTGGAAGTTGAAACTAGAAAAATTCAGCCTGGAAATAAGATGCAAATGTTTAACGGTGAGCGACATTAATCATTGGAACAACTGACCAAGGGTCGTGGTGGATTCTCCATCACTGGCCATTTTTAAATCAAGGCTGCATGTTTGTCTAAAAGAGCTACTCTGGGGAATTATTTTGGGGAAGTCCTATAGTCTGTGTTCTACAAGAGGTCAGACTAGATGGTCAAAATGGCCCCTTTTGGCCTTGGACTCTCTGTCCCACTGCTCTGACTCCCTCTGGCCTGTTTCTCTTGGTCCTTCTCTCCCACCGCCGTCCCTCTCACAGCTCTGCTCTTCTCCACCTGTTCCATCTGCAGGGCCCTGTCCCATCTCTCCTCGCCAACTTCCCAGCTCTCCTGTGCCACTCCCCACTTCCCATCTCCATTGCTCTGCGTGCAGGGCCGGCTCTGGCTTTTTTGCCGCCCCAGGCAAAAAAGCCTCCCGCCGCCCCCCGCCGAGGAGCGCAGCAGGGGAGGGCGCCGAGCCCGGCCGTGGCCCCGCTCTCCCCGGCCGGCCGGAGCGCCGCAGGGAGGGCGGCGAGCCCGGCCGGGGCCCTGCTCTCCCCGATCGGCTGGAGCGCCGGAGGGAGGGTGGTGAGCCCGGCTGGGGTCCCGCTCTCGCCAGAGCACTGGGAGGAGGGTGACAAGCCCGGCTGCGGCCCCGCTCTCCCTGGGTGAGTGCCGCCCCCCTCCAGGTGCCGCCCCAAGCACATGCTTGGAGGGCTGGTGCCTGGAGCCGGCCCTGTCTGCGTGCATTCTGCACCGGATCCCCCTCAGCCACATCCCACTTCATAGCCTTCCCACTTCTGAATTGAAACCCCATGCAGGAGTGAGAGGGTGGATACCATGGCTCTCCCCACGGACTGACTTTGGTGAGCCACTGAAGGTGGCCAAAGCAAGCCACAGCAGAGGCACTAGCCCACCACACCCCTCCTGCAGAGACCCTGCAGACTCGCATGCTGTCTGACATCTTTGGATATGTCTGTACTGCAGCAGGAGGTGTAATTCCCAGTTTGGGTAGACATACACGGGCTAGCTTTGGTTGAGCTAGCACGCTAAAAATAGCAGCACACCCAGGGCAGCACAGGCTAGCCACCTGAGGACTTAGGGACGCAGATGGGATTGTACGAGGGCAGCTAGCCTGAGCTACTGCCCATGCTACCATGGTTACACTGCTATTTTTATCATATTGCAGTGATCCAAGCTAGTGTGTGTACGTCCACCTGAGCTGGAAACTGCATCTCCCCGCTGCAGTGTGGACAGACCCTCTGCGGCTGTTCTGCCCTGTTGATACGACCAGCTCACTGCTGCTCGAGTCCGTGTGCTGGAGTGTTGCAGGACTGGCTCTCCCTTGCTGTTATTTACACTACAGGCCAAACCAAACGCAGTGATTGGAATCTTTTAAAAGCAGGTTGTTTTTTCTGGTGCTTTGCTTTCCTAATCTAGCACCTGGCTGCTCCGAGAGCCAGTTACAAGGGTTTGGTGTACAGGGAATCACTCACCAAGCAACCATCCCTACTGCTCAGGGAAAGCTGCAGCATGGCCCCTGAACAAGGAGGCCTGGGGAAAGAAACTGATCTGACAGGGTCAAGTCTCACAGTGCAGGATCTGGGTCCGAATGATCACAAAGGCCAGGAGTGTTCAGGTCCTAGGTTTGACCATGCTTCTCTCTCCGGTAGTAGTATGAACAGAGACTGTGCTCCCCTAAGTGCAGGTGCTAGGGTCTGCAGGATGAGGTCTGCTGGGCTGGGCTGAGCTGAGCTCTGTGTATGGCTGACTGGCTGGGCAGGGCAGTGCTTTGAGATCCTTGGATACAAAGTGCTAGCATGCCAAGCACTGCTGTTCATAGTGGTGCGAAGCACTGTGCCGGGTGAGACTGGACACTGCTGGGCTGGAGGGCAGTGGGGCACTTCCCACACTTTCTCCAATACAGCATTTAGGAACATGGACAGTGGGAAGACCATCAAAGGGTCATGGGAGAAGACTAAAGGAATGGCCCATGTCAAGCTCTGGTTGCTATCTGAGAGAGCCTGACAGTGCTACCCATTTTTCCTCCCTTTGGCTTGAGTGAGGATGGTACTTTCTGGTTGGCATCTGCTTGTCAGCTGGAGTACAAAGGAATTATTCCCTTTTGAAATGCGTCCCTGGTATGTGGACATTAGACTTTTCAGGGGATTATTCAGACTAGTAGCAACTGTTTGTGACAGAGACGCTATAGCCAGTAATGCTTTATTTTAAGTATCTGTTGACTAATGTTGAATTACAGAGGGGGGCCCATGGAAAACGCAGGTGACATCTCCCGGAATGCAGAATGAATTCATTGCATTCCAGTCAGTTTCAAAGAGCAGCAAATGTTTTCCTAATAAAAGGCCACTCACAATAAATAGCACTCTAGCATGGACCCTGGGTCAGGCTGCACCTTCAAATCTATTCACACGGGTCCGCTCTTCTTGTGGCCAGTACATTCTGCATCCCCCTTCCTTCAACTCTCACCCTCACCTCTATTATTGACCCAGCAGACACACACCAGCTAAACTCCAATTGCTATGCAAGAAACTGAACATGGAAATGACCCTTTATGATTTGCCACACGCAAGTGGCTTTTCAAATATAAATGTTCTGGGCTAAGCTCCCCCCCCACCCCCACCCCAGCCAATATATTTATAAAAGGTCACTTTCCTTGAGAATTTTATACTGTTCACATCTGTTCCAAACACTGCTTCTGCTGGGGTGAACCACAGGGGGCAGAAGGGTTATAGCAAAAGGCAAGACCCAGAGGGAACAATTGCTGGTATGACTTACTGGGGCTAAGAGCTACTTGACAGTAATCTCCTAAATACTGTCCATGTAATATAAGATATTCTCTCCAACAAAAACCTGTTTGCATACGATTTATTGATAGGAGCATTAAAAGCAAGATGGCACCAAAGATGGTTTTTGCTGCCCATGGATCAACAGGGATAGCATTAAAATTCATTTATAATAGCCTCAAAATAGAGATTTTGTAACATGCTGGGACTCCATATGCAGCATCGTATTAGTAAGCAACTGAGTTTTACTCCACATCACACACACATAAGCAGGTGTGAGTGTAAGCGCACACACATATTGTGTAGGCACATGTTGGCTCTTTTGAGGAGAAGAACAGACTCAGACTCAGATAAAACTGACTGCTAATGTTCTAATCATTTAGAATTGCAAGTTTCTGCCTCGGGGGGCACTGAAGATGTTGCCAACTTTGTTGAGAATCACTTATCAGCTGGAGACCGGAGCCTAGAGGGGAATGAAGGGGTACTTTGCCCAGACTCTGTACCTCCTGAGAAGACTGTTCTCCTCCAGCCTGCAGACAGCAATGAGGCAGCAGCCCAGGAAAGGAGCGGAATGCCACATGACTGTGGTTCCAAGACAGGTGCTGATATAAATATCCCTGTTGATGGCTCGAACAATGAGAGCCAAGAGGAGGACAATGACGTGAACGTTGCTAATGCTTCTTCGTCGGTTTCAGAATGTCACACTGCCACAGGCAGCAATGCTGAGGGAGGTGAGATTGTGGCGAGAGAGCCAGAGCCAGCAGAAGGGACTCCTCTCCCAGGGGAAGACACGGAAGAGCTGCTGGCCAAAGAACAGCCTGGAGGCAGCAGGAGCGAAGCTGCAAAGGAGAGCAAGGAGGAGGGGGAGCTCGATGTGGCAGGGGTGGAGATCAGGCTGGAAGAGGCTGGGAGTGAAGAGGACAGGAAAAACTCTCCTCCCGCCACAGCAGGGAGTTTTGAAGAGAGCACCTGCCTGCCTGCAGAGGAGAGGCAGGTTTCCCAGCATGGTACAAAGGCTCTGGCTAGAGAGGAGGTAGCAGCAGCAGAACACCACTCAGGGCCTGATGATGGCAAAGATGCTGCTGAAAAGGAAAGCGAAGTCAGCGAGGCCTTCCAGAGGAGCACGCCGCCCTCACCGGCCAGCGGGGAATCGCCCCCTCAGGGAGATGCACATAGCGCTGAACCTGCTCTAGCAGAGCTAGGAACTCTTGAGGAAGAGGGGACACAGCCGGAAGAAGGCTCTAAAGAAGACAAGAGCCGTATTCCACATGCCAGCCAAGGTGCCGAATCTCATGTGCAAGGTAGGAATCATGCAAACAAGCAAGACAAAGAAGTCTCTAGCTCAGAGACCAGTCATGTCTCTGGGGACCCTCTCGGGGGCAATGGACTAGCTGTAAAAGAGAAGGAACCTGATTCAGGCAACAGAACTGGTGACAGTCCTGAGGGGGAGACCGCCACTGATGGCCAGCCAGCGGAAAGGGACCGAGAGGAACCAGGCACTGCCTCGGCTGAGGGAGTGGGAAAAAACCCTAACTTGGAAGCAGAAAAGTCTGAAGAAAGTTCAGAGGAAGAGGATGATGACCAGGAAGAGTCTGAGGAAGAGGGTGATGATTCAGCAGAGGAAGAGGGTGATGACTCAGCAGAGGAAGAGGGTGATGACTCGGCAGAGAAAGAGAAAGAGAGGGCTGGCCTGGCAGAGGAAGAGGATGGTGATCCGGCAGAGGGGGCTGGCCTGGCAGAGGAAGAGGGTAGTGATCCGGCAGAGGAAGAGGGGGCTGGTCTGGCAGAGGAAGAGGGTGGTGATCCGGCAGAGAAAGAGGGGGCTGGCCTGGCAGAGGAAGAGGGTGGTGATCCGGCAGAGGCAGAGGAAGAGGGTGGTGATCCGGCAGAGGAAGAGGGGGCTGGCCTGGCAGAGGAAGAGGGTGGTGATCCGGCAGAGGAAGAGGGGGCTGGTCTGGCAGAGGAAGAGGATGGTGATCCGGCAGAGAAAGAGGGGGCTGGCCTGGCAGAGGAAGAGGGTGGTGATCCGGCAGAGGCAGAGGAAGAGGGTGGTGATCCGGCAGAGGCAGAGGGGGCTGGCCTGGCAGAGGAAGAGGGTAGTGATCCGGCAGAGGCAGAGGGGGCTGGCCTGGCAGAGGAAGAGGATGGTGATCCGGCAGAGGCAGAGGGGGCTGGCCTGGCACAGTCAGAGGAAGAGGCTGAGGAAGTCATTGCCCCAGATGTCCGAGAGGCTGCTAGTGACATGGAAGACCATGGCCATGTCAAAGAGGAAGAGATCAGTGAAGTGGAAGCTGAGTCTGATTCTGCAGGCCAGGAGAATGCACCCCGCAGAGACATGGAGCAGGACAAAGATCATTCTCACAATAGTAACCCAGCTGTAGCAGGAAGCCTTTCTGTGGATGCGCAGTTAGTGGCAGAAACAGACAGCCCACCTGGCAACAACCGTCCTCCTGCTGGTGCTGTGCCTGACCCCAGGCAAATAGGTCTGACTTTTTTGTTACTAGGCGTGCCAGTAGTAATAGCCTAACAGCAAAGGGCATTGGTTAGTGAACCACTATCAAACCCAGAGCGCCGCTGAGCTTGGCAGACATTAAAATGCACCCAGTGCACGGCCCTTGTTCTAACGCTTGTGCTTTCAGTGTGTGACCCTAACCAACTGCTCAGACCGGAGATCCCTGTCCTGCCAAAGCCAGGAGGGGTGGCATTGGTGATATGGGGTGGTCCTGGGCTGCGGTTGGTACTTGGTAATGGGAGATGAAGGCTTTCACCCCTTGGGCATTAGGCTGAATTAGTACAAGGTCAACAGTGACTATCCATTGCCATCTGACACCTCTGCCATGGCCTGCATGAAATGAAGTGTTATGTTCCCTCCCCATTTCCCAGGAACGGGTTGTCCAGCTCCACCCCAGTTAGCACCTGTTGGGAGCCTCAATAGAGATGCCAAGGACTCCATGGGCCATGGCAACTGAACTCCGCTCTCAGCACTACAGGTGGCCCCTCCAGGATGGGGCACATTGGCAGGGGGTGAACTGGGCAAAGGTTGGCCTGGATCTGTTCTGCGGATAAAAACAGACATCCATGTCCAGGAGCCAACATGGCCCTTTCACCAGCATTGAATTCATGTCCTAATACTTCTAAAGGCAAAGGAACCTGGTTCTTCACAGCTCCGTGCTTTGTGCAGTCATTGATACCAGTGCAAAGTGAGTGCTAACATTCTGCTGTGATAGTGATTGACACCATTTTGTACCAGTGGGGTAGTCCTGAATGGACATCTACCAGAATGCCCCTGCCAGTGTGATCTCACAGAACAAAATGGCATGCTCCATGCAGCAAATGGACCAGGACACCGTTCTGCTGCAATCTGGTCCTAATGCACCAGTGCTTTACACTGGCGTAGATGATTACACAGGCCCTGAGACAGCAGAGAGCCAGGTCCAAGGAATACAAACACTTTGAAATACACCACACCTTTCACACAACCTGGCAATTTAAGAGTCAGCACAGACAACACAAGAGAATTGGATCTAGACTGGGTGAAGTGTCCAGCGTACACCAGTTTGCAAACTAAGGGGAATGAGCTATCCTGGGAATAGCAGGTTAGAACCCTGAGCCTTCGCTTGGGAAAACAACAAGGAGTCCGGTGGCACCTTAAAGACTAACAGATTTATTTGGGCATAAGCTTTCGTGGGTAAAAAACCACTTCTTCAGATCTGCTAGTCTTTAAGGTGCCACCGGACTCCTTGTTGTTTTTGTGGATACAGACTAACACGGCTACCCCCTGATACTTCACTTGGGAGTCACTCATGCTCCCCCTTAGTGATAATCCCTTCCAAAGATGTGAATTCCAAGGGAAGTCCTAGATAAGTTTTAACACAGTCCCCAGATTGCATTATTGTTTCAGAACTCTCTGAGCAGTGCTGGGATTGTTTTCCCCAGAGCGCTGGGAGGGGAAAGGTGGGTGGATGAACTGGGCATTCAGATTAATGCCAGATCATGAAAAAAGGAGGCCTAGGTCCTGCTCCTGCAATGTGCAGCTCATGGGCAGAATGCAAACCCGGGCAGAACCCCATTGACTTCAGTGGCGCTTGGTGTGGTCACTGCCGCCCGCTCTCACGCTACATAGTGCAGGATCGGGGCCCTAGATTTTCCCAGGAAGCCGGCAGAAAGCTGGTAAATTTCCAAATTGCACAGACCGCACGCTCCAGTCAGTCACAGGTGAGTTTGTGGGTGAACAATGAATAATTATCCGTCCCATATTTTCTTTGGACCTACTCATGAAATCTGTCTCATAAATTTTTCAGCCTTTGTCACTGATTAGCTTACATGACAAGGAGAAACCCCACCCCCCACTGCCCTCCCCTTGCTTAGTGCTGCGCTGTCACATACGGACCTACTGAGCGGCTGCTGGTGCCCAGATGTAACCAGAGCTGAGTCTCTGTGGCTTTTTTGGCAAATCCAAAAGACCTTTCTTTGCATGATGTGTGTGCGCTTCAGTTCAGATTCTCAGGCTAGTGAGGAGCGTGAGAACGAGAGCCGCCCATGTGGTGAGTGGTGGCTCTATTCCCAACCCAACAGGATGGGCTGGGAAGATGTTTGGTCACAGAGCTGTTTGCAAACCATTCTTGAGCCTAGGGCCCAATCCTGCACTTGCTGCTTTCAGAGGGAGCTTTGCCATTGACATTAATAGGAGCTAATGCATCTATAGAGGTCAACATACCTACAAGGCCAGACACACACCCCTGTGTGATACATCCTGCTGCATACACTTTGAGCACTAATATTCATATGGACATTAAGTAGAGATCTAGATACATAGCCCTATTCTGTTCCAAGTCCTCTCCCCAGGCTGATGTAGTGTTATTATTATTACAGTAGCAGCTAGAGGCTTCAACCAAAAGCAGTGCCCCCATTATGCCAGGTGCTGTACAAACACATAGGAAGGGCCAGACCCTTTCCCAATGAGCTGATAGTCTAAAGGGCCAAAACAGACAAACGATAGGGGAAGGGAAAGATTATTCTCCCCATTTGAGAGATGGAGAAACTGAGGCCCAATGATGTGAAGTGACTTGTCCGAGGTCACCCACGGATTCTGTGGCACAGCTGGGAGTTGAACCCGTGTGTGGCGAGTGGCAGGCCAGGGCTGTCCGGCAGGGCCACGTTGCCTCATCCAGCGCCCTCCGTCGTCAATATCAGCACATTTCATTTTCACTTTTGGTTTGTAAAGAGTGGACGTTTAACTCTTCTGCAGATAGATGCCTGGGTGGAGAGACAGAGGGGGTAGCCAGACTAAAGCAAGGCATTAGCACTATTGCTATGAAAGAGTTGTAGTTCGGGTCTGACCAGCTGCAGGTGAAGACATATTGAAATCTTTCTGCCCATATCAGTGCCAGGGCAGGGACTGCTATCCAGCAAGCTGGCATGTGCAAGTTGAACATATTGCTTAATGGTTTTCTTTATTATCAAGCATCCCTTTCAGATGAATATTTTGCATTCATAGTATTGATGTCAAGCTCTTATTTCTTAGTTTGCCCAGGGGCATGGTGGAGTCTCCATCACTGGCCATTTTTATATCAAGAATGGATGGTTTTTAAAGATGTGCTGTAGTTCAGAGGGAGTTATTCTGGGAAAGTTCTATGGGCAGGTGTGATACAGACGAGATGATCAGAATGGTCCTTTCTGACCTTGGAATCTGTTAATCTGTAACTTTCTAAATCATGAGGAACATGCCAACAGGACTAAGTGGGTCAGTTGCTGGTCTCTCTCCAGAACCAAATAGAAAGATCACCACATTGCAAAGCCGTAATCATAATTGGCACCAACAGACACCTCTGTTGGGAGCCTCAGCAAAGTTTTGCGAGGGAGGGGGGAGGGAGGGGGAAAGGAGTGTCTGCAATAAAAACAGAGCAGTGAGCTCTTAATGACTTAGCCATTCAAAGATTCTTCCCTGGCAAGGGGGTTACAGATGCTTCTCAGCCCCCTCTGTGGCCAGGAAGTCACTCACCATGTCGTGTTGTGGTTTGCGTGCTCTTCCTAGTCTTGTTTTCAGACATGCCTCACGGGCTGTTTTCCTTTTTCTCCAGAAGAGACAGAAGATGTTGGGGAGACTGCCAAGAGGGACCGTTCCCATATAGAGAGCACCCTTAAACTGAGTGAGGCTAAACCTGCAGATGACTACTCAGGTAGGAGTGTGGCAACGGGCGTGCAAAAAGGGGGCGGGGTAGGAAATACACTCAGGAAGCAAGTAGGTGGTTGGGTGCAGTGGGGGCCCCAATCTATTGCAGACATAAAGACTGGGATTTGGGGAGATTCTGTGGCTTCTGGGGCCAGGCCGTGGGAGATGGCCTTTATTGAGTAGCCTCTAAGTGCAGGCTTGTTACACATGCATAACAAGAGGAGAAGAGCCCATACTCCCACCTCTGAAAGACAGAATCATGCAGTTAAACAAAAAGCACTAGTGTCAATGTCTTTTTTTTTTTTTTTGGTCTTAAATCTTGTTTCTTACAAAGCTGGTAACTTTTCACATTCTCCTTGAGTTTCTTGCCTCTTAAATGCTTACCTTTCCCCTGGATTGCCATAGTTCCGATAGTGCTAAGATGTACACATGGTGTGCATAAGAAGGAAGTTCAGATAAGTCTGGAGAGCCACAAAAATAAGAACAGACATAAGCTCCCCTCAAAGCCAACCCAATCCAGCCCAGCCCTGAACATTTATTGAGGAGCAAAAGAGTTTTGAGCAACTTTTAAAGTTTTATTTTTCATTTTTGAAACTTATCATTTGCTGCTGCTCTCCCCTGTGTCCACTGGGACTAGATGAAGAAGCACCAAAATACTGTGGGAAGAGCTGTTCCTGACACTCTTCTGGCCTTCAGAAATGAAGATGTACTGGGCATGTCATAGAAAGCCTGTTCTCACTGGCACCCAGGCACTACAATGAAGGGCCCTTTAGGAATTTGTGTATCAAATATTAAATAGTAATGAATCTTGTGATTTCTTACCCAATGTACCGATACATTTGCAGGTTTGGAGAAGGCTGGGGAAAGCATCTGGAGTGAAATCCTGGCCATAATGATACCAATGAGACTTTTGCCAAAGAGATTAATGGGGCCAGGATTTCACCCCTGAAATTTTGGGTACTTATTTGAATCAGCCGTTTAAAGCTATTGACGTTCTCTCATCACTGATGGAAAACTAGAGAAAGTTCTAAGGCTTAAGAGGGGTGGGAGGTGGGAGTGGAATCACGCCAGAACCACAGGATTGCTTCTTCTGTGTCTTTTATGGGTGATTCCACAGAAGCAAATCAAAACTGAACAACGGCTACAGCCAGGCAGCAGCTACCTCCCAGTGAACAGAGGTTAATGCCACCGGCACAGCTCATGGGACAGGCCTGGAATCTGCCATCCCTTCTCTAACTACAGTGCTTAATCCAGAGCATCTCAAAGGGTTTTATTCTGTGGTACCTTATTTTCTAAAGATGGGAACATAGGACTGTAGGGCACCTCCCTGGTCATTGACTCAGTCCCCTGCTATCATGAGATTTCATGCCCATTCTTAATACCTGTCCCAACCAGAAATCTCTACCCACAATGAGAGGCCTCCCATTCCAACAGCCAAATGGAGATTTGTTTGCTTGTTTATCTGCACTGCCTCTGTGTGTGTACATGAAAGAGATCCAGGGAGGTAAAGAAGATGGTCAGGACACCAGAGGCATCTGGGAGTAGCTTTGAGTTTGATTTGTTACTATTTTATCACCCCTTCAACCTGTAGCAACACTGCAGCGGTTGAGGAAGATCTACCACTCCTCCATCAAACCCCTGGAGCAGTCCTACAGATACAACGAGCTCAGGCAGCATGAGATCACAGGTAAAGCTGAGGGGCAGTAGGGATGCATCGGGCACAGTTAGAGTTCTGCTGTGCGTAGGTTCAGAGTACAGACACTGGATCCGTGGAAGACCTTGAATCTTCCTTTGCAGCAGACAAAGAGATCCAGAGAGTGTTGTTACCTGGGTCCCATGCAGCCCAGGGCAGCGGGTTTCAGTGTGTGGGAATTCTGTGTATGCACGTTGGCTTTTTAGGTCCCTGCATAACATCACCTCAATCAGCGAGAACAATTCCTCCTTTTCCCTGGGGGAGTGCGTCAGTGCACTGAGCTGATGAGCCTCAAGGGCCCGGCCCTCCACTGCCAGCACCGTGCGCAGTCAGGGGCCCCTGTGCCATGTGCATGTGAAACGCTGCCAGATTAGAACCCTCCACTCACCCTGACAGGGGTGCTTTCTGCCCACGCCGCATGGGTGGGAATCACTGCACAAGGCCCAAAGAACCAGCCCTCAAGAAGGCACAGGACAGCTGGCTCACAAGGAGGCTTAGACTTAGGGTGTCTGAACCCTCTAAGGAGTAATAATTCTGTAACACTCCGTCCTGTTAAGTACCAGACACGGATGGATGAGCTGCTTCTCCTGCAGCTCTTCTTCTGGGTGCAAGATTTTGGCCTAACTTCTCTTTCCAGGGGAGTGGATGACTCAGGGGGCGTGATGGAACATGGAGCTTTTTAGCTCCAGGTCATTAGCAATGGAAATTCGGCCTAGGCCAGTCGTGATCAAAGGTTGGTCCCCCGATGGCTGTGCCAGAGCCCGCTAGTAATTGCTAAGCCCTAATGGTGTGCTTGGTCCACTCCAAAGGAGGTAAGAACGGCCGCTGCTCTAAGGAGCTTGTAGACTATGCGAGGCCCTTGCAATCTGTGTGACACAGCAGCCACATGGCCCCATTTCTAATGTATTAGGGTCAACATCACAAAACCCTGTTGGCAGCCTCAGCAGAGCAGCCAAGGCCTGAGGTCCCAATTCAATGGGAAAACTCACATGCTCAAAGTTAGGCACGAGTACCTTGCTGAACTGGGGCCTGGACGGAACCGTGGAGACGAAATGCTCCTCTCTGCTCTAGAGCCGGCCGTACTAGATTGGGGTGAGGCACATCAGTTGGGGTGGGCCGGCGATGCTTGCCCTGCTGCTGCCCATGCTACACCTGCCCTCAGGGCTTTTTACTCATGCTACAAAAAAGATGATTAGCCTCCGGGGATGGGGGGATTACTCCATAGCAGAGTCCTGGAGTTTATCCTTATTGCAAGGAGCTGATCTGTGGCTTACACCCTCCCTGCCTTCCCATCTCTGCTCCCCACAGTTCCACTCATGCACGCCCTCAATCCCACTCAAGATGCAATTTCCATTCACCACATTGCAGGTTCCCCCGTTACTATGGTACATCTGCCCCTCCTCCTGGTGCTACCCTCCCCTCACTTGGTTCAGCATTACTCTGCATCCCACACATATCTGCCATCGCAGCTGTTCTCAGCTGAGCTACTATAGCCCAGCAATTTAAATAGCCCATGAGCCATATTTTGCCTGTAGAGATCCAGTCAGACCTGCCGGTTCTCTCAGAAGCTACAGCTTTACGGGCCTGGTAGGACTCTACACCAAGCTCAGCACCTTGTATCTGCAACATTATTTTTGTATAACTCTATTTTGCGAAGCGATGAAAAGGGTCGTCATCCAGCAGGTCCTTCCAGAGCTCCTGCCTCCAAACAGGGCCACGTCTCCTGGTCAGGATCGTCCGTGGCTCACGTAGGCTCTGATTCCCATCCTATTTATTTGGGTGGGCTGGCTGGCTTGTAGGGGATTATGACCCACGCTAAAACCCATGGCAAGCATTCAGGTTCCCATATTTAACCTCACACTTACACACACACGCAGAGCCGCTTGGCAGCATCTCCTTTTTATGCTCTTTGAGGTAGTCTCAGTTGGATCTTTGATATTTCAAAACCACCAGTGCAAAAACGACCAACCACAAAACACTTCAGTGCATACTCAGTGCTCCGTGGGCTGTAGCAGAAAGTCACACTTCTACCCATCATAACCACATACTAGGAACTCCCTGCATCCATGCCCCATTCCTCCTCCACTCCTACCCCTGAAGCATGGTGCCTCCAATCAGTGACACCATTTCAGCTCCTCCAAAGCTGCTTCCTTTTGCAAGTGCTGCATAAGCCGGTGCTTGCGCTCGGCTCTGATTAATATTTGGGCATTGCAGATGGTTTGCTCTGAGATCGCCTGAACTTTAATAATTCCCAGCCTTTGTTCTCTGTCTTTTCACCTCGCCTCTGTGTGCATGCGTGTGAGTGTGCGCACGCCCATGTGTGGGTGCTGCAGTCTTGTGCACGCCAGTCCTTTACAAGGTGTAGAAAGGCACGCAGCATTGCAGGATGCTTGTGACAGCGATGTGATCCTCACTTTGGGATTGCCTGGAGCTGGGGCCCAGGGGAGCGGGAAGTGGAATTCCAGTTTAGCAGGTAGAGGCACATGCTCAATTATGCACAGACAAGTCTCTTTGTTATTGACACTATCAGGCTTTCATTTCCAAGCCAGAAAATTTAACACAAATTCCAAAAGAGCCACAGAACAGCAAAGTTGGGTGGAGGGTGTTGTTCAGGGAATGTCTACACAGCTAAGCTGCTGGGCACTGTAGTGTAGACACGTGGTGCAGCAACAGAGGGGATTTTTACACCCCTTGAGAGGCAGCAGTTACGTCGACAGAAGAGTTCTTCTGTCAACATAGCTGCATCTACAGTGGCGGGGTGGGGGCGGATCACACAGGGCCTGGAATTATTCACAGCCCTGAGTCACATAGCTAGATCAACCTACATTTTAGGCATAGACTAGGCCTCAGACTCGCCAAACAGGGATTTCGCCCTCCCCTGCCTCCCAAACACACAGCTAATCCCTCCCCAGGCAGACCCATCGCAGGTGGGCCTCAGAAATCCATCCCTACCTCTTCTCCTCTCTCTTCCGAGGGGAGTGCCGAGCCCGCCACCTGGCTGACCGCAATGCGCGTTACCTGAACCAGGGCCTGACCTGGCTGGAGTGGATCGGGGGCTGGTCCCGTGAGCGTTACCATTTTCCATCCTGTGGGGTTGCTGTCCAGACTACACCACTGGGTAGCATTCTGGCCTCATGTGCGTGAACCCACGGAATTGATATTGCCAAGGAGAACGGTGAAATGCTCACCCTGCACCTTTCACCAGTCTCTGCAGAGGCCTTCTCCCCCCAGCCAAGCCAATGCCATGGCAGTGACCCCTATGGAGGTTATTAGCCAGAGTGTGTGATAGTCCTAGAGCGATGGAGCAATGGCACCCCCAGGCACTGACATGGAGGGTGGGGATAGGAGCCACATGGCTTCCCAGGAACCAACCTCAATGCTCACCTTGGCATCAGGGCATCCCTTCACGGACTTCTTTGTGGATGATGTAATGTCCTGGAGACAGCCCCTCCAAGTTCCTAGTCTGGACTATAGAACAGCTGAAACGACCAGAGACACCAACCCAGGTTTTACACCGACCCCAGTGCATGCTGGGTCAGGGCTCTGGGAGTGTAGCCCATGCTTTTTAGATATCCAGGCAGTTCAGACACGCTCAGTCAAAATCACAGTTTATCCACCTCACTCTTGGTTCTTGGTGCCACGATTTCATGCGCTCTTCCATTGATAGCCTGGGCCGTAACAGATAGCTGGTGCCTTGTGCACACAGTCCTCATTCCCAGGAGGGCTCGGCACTGAAGACGGATCATCTCAGTGTTCCATTTGGCACCACTGTCTCCCGAGTCATGTGTCCAGGGCCACACCCCGTTCCGTTTGGAAAATAGCATCTCCACCATTGCCTTTTCTACGGCACATGGTAAAGTGCCATTTCTGTAGCTGCTTTGCAGTCACTGCTCGGGCTCCAGTGCTGCCACCTGCCACCACTTCTCAGACCGCCGGCTCTCTCCTATGCCTGACTCAGCAATGCCAGCACTTAAACCAATACACCTGATGCCAAATGCTCCTTCCGCCGTGCACCTCCACGTTCTTGGACTGAGCAGAATGGGTGATGTTTGCCCGGAATACCTGTAGCAAAGGCATCTCCCATCATGCCCACTGGAAGCCCAGTGGAAGAGTAAATAGAGCAATCTGTCAAGTAGTTAGAGGGGTGGTGATGACTGTGTAGCCCAGCAAGGAGTTTGCACCATGTGCTAGGGAGCCCCCGTAACTCAGCAGCCCAGGTGAGCACACTGCAGTGTTGAGTGAGTGGTCACAACTGCCTTCGACTTCCTTTGGCTTCACTGCCAGAGTCTCTCTGCATGGCAAGCTGCTGCTGCTGCGGCTGTGGACAGTACAGGCTGCATCGGCTGGTTCCCTTTCCCTCTGCCACATTAATAACCTGATGGTGACTTCGCTGAGCAGGGAAGGTCTGAATGCGTCCCCGGTGTGTCCTGAATGCCAAAATGGCTCTTCTCTAGAAAGGGGTGGGGAGGATATATGGAGTTGTCTCTGACCCCCCTGGTGGTCATTAGCTCAATAGCAGGCCCAGGCAGGGCCCCAGTCTGACAGGACTCGTGATGGATCATACAAGTTAGGGAAAATGTGGAACAGGAGTATCAAGAAACAGGGGTTATGTTCCAAGGGTCAAACCAATATGCAATGGTAAGTTCTCTTTCTGTTCCTAGCAATCCGCTTCTTTCCCTCTCCATTATACAGCAGCCCTCCGGGGGTTTTGTATCCATGGGACCAGTTCTGCCCTCGGTTACATGGCTGCAGCTTGCGCCCATGTACATTGATAGGAGAGCTGAGCTGCATTGCTGTGCCTAGTACCAATGCTAGAGTCATTTGGATTCTGTAGTATTATTAGTGCTCTCTGCTGTAGCTCACCAGGATCCTAGGTCACTCAGCAACTCCTGGCACATAGCAGATTTTATTTACAACTGGCCGGCCTGGAGTCTCTTTCTAAAATGTCTGGAGGCTCTTTATCTGCGGTGTGTTCAACTTCTCTGGAATGTGTTTGCAGATAGAAACCCTCTCTTTAAAATGTGCTCATGTTTCAGTATGAGCTGTGCCATCTCCATGCTGGACACCTCTCCGGTGTGTACACAAAGACACTGTGTTTACACATCCCATACGGAGGCATGCAGGCTGCAGACCAATCGATGTCTCCATGCATGTGGGTGTGTATATGTCCATGGTATACGTGTGCACTCTCTCTAAGTTAGGGGTGCCAGTTTTCTCTCTAGCATGCTGGGATTGTTCTCCTGGTTCCATCCTCAGAAGAACTTCTGCCCGGTTGGGGAATGTCCTGGTCCAACGACAGGGGTCTGAAGAGATGTCACACCAAATTGCGGTACATGCTGGCAACCCTAAACCATGTATGTGTACATGCAGACTAACATGCCTGCATCGGGGACTGCCTTGCTCCTAACCAAAGTATCTTCCACAATCTGGCATTATAGGAGGGGAAACAAGTAACCATAGCCCAATGGAAGGGGTATGGGACATTGCGTTTATAACTGTTCCTGCAGTTCAACTGAACAGACCCTAGTTATGGCTTGTTACAGACAATTCAGCCGACTCATTCGCTCTGTAGGAGAAAGCAATTCCTTAGTGTGAAGTTGTTACTATTCAATGGGGCTCCCAGCTGGCCCTCACTGGACCTGCTGCTGGAGCCGAATTCCGGTATCCTGGGGGCACAGAAGGTATCTCAGAAGGATGTCAGTGAAGGAGGAAACCTGTCCTTGGGCCACTCCCAAAAGACTGGTCCTTGCGTCCAATCCAGGTCCACAGTCTTGGAGACCAGCGAATGGGATTTTAATCTAAGACCAGTCATTATAAATCTCTTAGAGCATGCGCCCTCTATTCCTGCAGGTCATTCATTGTGTCATTCTTCCTGGAGTGTTTGCATTGCTCATTGGTTCTGCTCTCTGTCTCAGAGAAAGCTGAACTGACCATCAGCTCTCTCGCTCTCTCTGTGGGTCCTACCAGACCAATCACCTCCTTTCCTTCCTTCTACTCATGTTGCCTTTTCTCTCTCCCCCTGCCCTCTCCCTGCTAACAGCTTACCACGGACGTACCCTGGGCTCCTCAGCCACAGGTTGGTATTGCTGCCTGCCATTTGCATGCTACTAGCAGCCAGATAACCTCTTCACTGCCTCTCAACTATCATTGGTCAAAGGCACTGAAAATCCCAGCATTTTTCCTCTTTCCAGACAGCAACTAGCCAGAACAATACTCCCAGTGCCTGCTGGGCACTAGTCACAGCAATACTCCCAGTGCCCCTGTGCACTAGCCATAGCCACACGCCCAGTGCCCCCCTGCACTAGCCACAGCCACACACCCAGTGCCCTCCATGCACTAGCCACAGCCACACACCCAGTGCCACCCGTGTACTAGCCAAAGCCACACACCCAGTGCCCTCCATGCACTAGCCACAGCCACACACCCAGTGCCACACGTGTACTAGCCAAAGCCACACACCCAGTGCCCCTGTGCACTAGCCATAGTCACACGCCCAGTGCTCCTGTGCACTAGCCACAGCCACACGCCCAGTGCCCCCCTGCACTAGCCACAGCCATACCCCCAGGGCCCCTGTGCACTAGCCAGATCCACATGCCCAGGGCCCCCTGGGCACTAGCCACAGCCATACTCCCAGGGCCCCCTGTGCACTAGCCACAGCTACACGCCCAGTGCCCCCCTGCACTAGCCACAGCCATACCCCCAGGGCCCCTGTGCACTACCAAGAGAAATACGCCCAGTCCCACCGTTCACTAGCCACAGCCTTTCGCCCAGTGTCCCTGTGCACTAGCCAGTGCTAGTTATATACACAGTTGTCTTTATTATTTTGCAGTGGCTGGCTTTGTGCAGCAGGCCACACATTCATGGCATCCTCAAATAAACATCTTCATAAAATGGACACTGTAGTCTCCAGGTACATCGTCACTGCAAGTGAAGGCTCGATTGCAGCATGGGTAGGCATTTCTGCACTGGGGTCAATATAACTAGAATGGGTAACAACTACCACTCCATACCCAAGGTCCACAGTTGGCTTGTACTCAGGCACTAGCCCAATGACTAGCCTGGGCCACCACGTCGTCACTGCTGTTGGTACCTGTGCTAGGTTAACGCTAGCATACCCATACTACATACATAGGCGCCGACTTCTGCTCGTGCCGGTGGGTGCTCGACCCCCCTCTGCCCCCGGCCCCGCCCTGACTCCACCCCTGCCTGGAGCACTCACGGAGTCGGTGCCTATGCTACAATCACAGCACCGCTTTGCAGCAAAGGCATAGCCTGTGCGACAAGAGAATCGGTCCCGGTCAGTCACAGATGTCGGCAGTCCCCCACCTTGCCCAGGCCTGCAGAGTGAACATTGCAAGGCTGCCCGTTTGGATGAAATCTGAGGGTGCAGCAGTGTGAGTGACGGAGGCTACAATTCCACCCCCTTTGATGGGGACGGGTGGGTATTGTCCCCTCCAGTGCCCAGCAGCACCTTCCCAGGAACACAGCGTGCCCTTGGCCCCTTCAGGAGGCAGAACCGGCTCTAGCCCTAATGTATTCTACTTAGAATGGTGTTGCCAAGGTACCTGTGTCACTCCCATGAGGACCATATTTGGGTGATGGGAATTAAATTGAAATAGGGCCCCTCCAGGATGGTGCCCTGGAGAAAGGTAAAGGGCGTGGCTACCCAGTACAGCATGCTCCCAGTTGGGTTGGCAGGAAATCCTGGTGCTTGAAGGTTCCTGAGTCTCTCCCAGCCGGTCAGCCATACAAGTACGGGTGAGAGAGCCATACAGGTAGCAGCAGTGGTGGCTGGGTTGGTGCCATTGGCAAGGTCACAGCCACATGATCAGCCAGCAAAATGTTTAAAAATTGCTGCCGTTCCTTTAAGCCTGTCCCTCGCAACACACCCAAAGCACGGGGGGCTGCTGCTGGAAGAGCAGCCGTCCTTCCAGAGTCACAAGGACATCATAGCACCAGTGTGCTGTGCACCTCAACCCCCCCTTACACTAATATACCTGCCAGACACACTCTGGCTTTCCAATTGAATTTTATTTAACCCTCTGGAGACTGGGGAGATAGCTGTATACATATGCAGATAGATAGAGTTACCTATAGCTACATGTATTTATCTATAAACACAGCCCCTCTATATATATTACAGAGCCCCTAGATCTGTAAACATACACATTTATACAGATGGTGTGTCTATATATATAGATACACCATCTGTATAAATGTGTATGTTTACATATCTAGATCTATAAACATCTATGTATAAATTATATATATATAACACAAATGTGTGTATGTATGCATATATAGTGCATATAGCTTTAGATATATAGCTGGAGAGCTGTAGCCAGAAAGGCCCTGAGAGGGCAGACATTGCCGCTAGGGAGAGAGCCCTAGGGCACCGCTCTATACCAGAGCAGGGACAGCTTATGAGAAAGGATACATAGGGCCCTGAGAGAGGCTCTTGTTGGATTTGTACCCTAAAGTGTTTGCTTTGTTTTTATTTCACATACTGACAGTGTGTGACTCAACCAGAGGGCTGAGTCACCAGGCCCCACCACAAACCGAGAGAGAGAGAGAGAGAACAGGCACATGCACTGAGACAGGGGTCACTTGCAAGAGGTGAGTGCACCCCATTACAGTCAGTCTGTGTTCTTTGCTGTGCTGTTACCCCCACTCCTCGGGTTGTAATGTATGTTTTGGAGACAGTCACTTTTTGAACTCAAATACTGAACAAAGCAATTTTTAGAGGGGTAGCTGTATTAGTCTGAATCTGTAAAAAGCAACAGAGGGTCCTGTGGCACCTTTGAGACTAACAGAAGTACTGGGAGCATAAGCGTTCGTGGGTCAGAACCTCACTGTCTTGCATCTGAAGAAGTGAAGTTCTGACCCACGAACGCTTATGCTCCCAATACTTCTGTTAGTCTCAAAGGTGCCACAGGACCCTCTGTTGCTCTTTAAAGCAATTTTTGTCTCAAATTAATGGAGACCAAACGGCTGTGGGGCAGGCCTGGCATGTACCATATACACCATGGACCTAACCACAAACATCTCTACCCAACGGCTAGAGTGAGCTCCGGAAATAAGCAACCTCTAAGGAGAGCTTTGACGTTAGAAGCAAAATGGCACTGCCCATGTTAACCCACTGCAACAAGGGCACCTCTCTGGGTGAGCATGCCCATTAATATATCCTTAGAATCCTGCCACATGGCAACGGCCCTGTTGCAGGCTGAGACCTTGTTGCCAAACTACAGCCTAAGTGTGCTCCACAGCATGACAGCATAAGATATTTTTCAGCTTGCTGCCCGTTTTGATAGGTGTATGTATAAGTCCCGCCATGCAACACAATGCAAACAAACATACTTCAGGAGGCAGTGTAGCCTAGTGGTTAGGGCACTGAACTAGCACTCAGGAAACCTGGGGGTCTATTCCCAGCTCTGCTACTGGCCTGCTGGATGACCTTGGGCAAGTTACTTCACCTCTGCTGCTTTAAATCTGTAGCAAGAAGCCAAGCCGGGGGGGACCGGAGGAAGGTCCTAGCCAGACGCTCTGCTCTGAGGACGGAGGGAATGTAGGGATAGCCCGGCTTCCCTGCCTGGAGAAAAGTCTCTGGAGCAGGGCTAGAAGAAAGTGACTCTCTCTGTGAGGTGCTGCCACTGTCACATGGCATCAGGTGTGGACGCATTCTGAGCCCACAGAAATAAGAGGCAAGGAAAGTGCCAGAGTGCAGCCTTTCAGCTTGCTGAGGCATAGGGTGGCTGAGTGGAAGGACCCCCCTCCCCAGGTGCTGAACAGCAATGAACCGTCACACAGCCAGCCGCGAAGACAGGTCAGCACAGTCCTGCAGTGGGGAGCAAAGCTGAAAACCTTTATAAATCATTTGCCATGAAGAGGAAGCAGATAACCGTGGTGTCTGATGAGCATTTCATCGCAAACAGGGATGCAACACGCACGTGGGCATGCTGTTGCCAAAGAGCCACACTCCGCCATCCTTACGCATGCTACATAGTGCCTTACCCCACACATGGGCTACACCCAGAGTAAGGTACTGCTGAATAATCGCTTCATCCCTGGAACACAAGGGGCAAGCAACACAGTGAACCTATGGAAATGGAAATCACCCAGCAAGGGAGCTGGAGCAAGAACCAGTAAAGGAGATCCCCTGCAGAACAGGGAAGCCCCATTAAAATCCCTCTTAGGAACCTGGGGTTCTCTGGGCAGAAATGTGGCAGATGAGTAGGGCCCTACCAAATGCACTGTCCATTTTGGTCAATTTCACAGCCATAGGAATTTAAAAATAATAAATTTCATTATTTCAGCTATTTAAATCTGAAATTTCATGGTGTTATAATTGTAGGGGTCCTGAACCAAACGGGAGCTGTGGGGTGGTCGCAAGGTTATTGTAGGGGGGTGATGGTTCTGCTACCCTTACTTCTGTGCTGCCGCTGGCGATGGTGCTGCCTTCAGAGCTGGGCAGCCAGAGAGCCGGGGCTGCTGGCCGGGATCCCAGCTCTAAAGCAGAGCCCCCTCCAGCAGCAGCGCAGAAGTAAAGATGGCATGGTATGGTATTGCCACCCTTACTTCTGCGCTGCTGCTTGCAGAGCTGGGCCCTCAGTCAGCAGCCACCACATTCCAGCCACCCAGCTCTGAAGGCAGCACAGAAGTAAGGGTGGCAATACTGCAACCCCCCCTAAAATAACCTTGTAGCCCCCCTGCAACTCCCTTTTGGGTCAGGACCTCCAATTTGAGAAATGCTGGTCCTCCCTGTGAAATCTGTATAGTATAGGGTAATAGCCCACAAAAGACCTGATTTCATGGGAGGAGACCAGACTTCATGGTCCATGATGCGTTTTTTTCATGGCTGTAAATTTGGTAGGGCTCTACAGATGCGGCATAGGAGAACACTGAGCCGCTGAGGTCTGCTGCGTCTGGAAGCCCATGCAGGAAATGTAAGGAGGAAGGATGTTGGGGGCAAGTCTGTGATAGCCCCAGGGCTCAAGCGAGAGCCAAGCAGTGTTAGCCACAATTGGGGAGTGCTGATCTCAGCATTGGCAATAGGGTCAGATTCAGACAGCGGGCAGAGATGACTGCAGTTTGCAAAGAGGCTTTTAAGGAGACAGGCCCTCACCCGAAGCTAGAGAAGCCCAGGATAGCGCTCAGTATACCTGCAGGGTCAGGTAGATTACCTGGTGAATGCATAGCTTGCACTGGCTACAGATGTAAGGACTTGTGCATGGGGCCTCCTGGATAGAGTCATAATCTGTGAGATGGGCCTCCTGAAACACCCAAGAGAAGCAAAATAGCCTGCTTAATGAAGAACCAATGAGGGTCCTGCTGCCCTGGGTGTTCTGTCCTGGCCCTGAGGTGCCAGTCCCGCTGCTCCCCAGAGCGAGGGAAGAGCTAGATAGCAGAGAGAGACTGGTGTAGCAAAACACACTCTGGAGCCAAAGAGCAGGGCTCCCCTTGAGAGCCGTAGGCAGTGACTTTGTCTGCAGAGACCCTGAAGCTGGGAGCAAGGAAATGCGAATGCTCCCCACTGTCACATGACACAGTCAGAGACTGTAACTGGAAGTAAATATGGCCCTTGTCATCCTGACAAAATCCCAAAGTGCTTTATGAACTCTAGAGCTACAGGGATCATTTTGGGCCCTGCTATTAAATGGCCACTTCTGGAGTGGAACATGTCAGTGTATTAATGCGCAGTAACACTACTCAGTAGTTTAGGACAGGAAGTGAAGAAGTAAATTATACACTATTGAAACCCCAGGGAGAATTTATGTAGGAAGGATGAAGTTACTCGGATGGCTAGGGCTGTCATCTTTGGGAAAGGCTCCTAATGGACAAAAGAGAGTCAGTCTTCATTGCATGGCAACTTGGTGACCTTGTCAGGTGGGGTCATGATTATGCCTGGACATTCAGGCTATTTGTTAACTGGTTTTGCAGGCCAGAAGAAGGACCCACAAAGCCAGAAGCAAGCCTGGAAAATTTGGGTTGGGTGGCAACCCTGTTCTCACCTTCCACCTAATGAGACTTCTGACTGCTAGAAACTCAGGCCTTATCTTATAGCTCAGAAAGCAGTTATGGTTAGAAAAGAGATTCTCTACCCTTCCATGTTCATTGTCCCTCTCTAATGTCTAGCTCTAATGCACTCAGTGTACAGATTTTTTTTCCCAGTTGCCAGCTCTGCAAGTGGGATTTGAGAGTCAAGCTGCTTATTCTTTCGCCATCCTCATCAATATTCTGGTCTCAAAACTATTGAGTATCTAATATGTAGATTCAGTCAAATACTAAATAATTAGAAATAATATTAATACAAAATCAGATTGAAAGTGAATAGATCACTAGATGAAGCAGTTGTATGCAGAGCTGATCAAAAACCAGAACTTCTGTCCTGCAGGAAATACCAATATTTCAATATTTGTTTTTATCCCAAGTTGGGATAAAAAATCAAAATATCAAAACTTTTTATGGAACAAAACTGGCCGGGCTACAGCTTCTATGAGCCACTGTGGCAGGTCAGCCACATAGAGAGACTGTTAGATGCAGTTTAGGGCCCATAGGAGAGAATGGGGTTGTGGAGAAGCCGGAACTACAATGCCCATGAGACATCATGGTGGCTCAGGCAGATGCAGAGAGCAATGTCAACCCCATTCAAAATGAAACATTTCATTTTTATTTTCTTGATGGAAAATACACCAAAATCCATATTTTCTCCTAGGAAATTGACACAAAATCATATTTTCCAGTGGGAAAATGTTTTGTTTGAAATTTTCCAACCCACTCTATTTGCATGTATTATATGTGAGCATTTATTGCTATGAATAAGAACCAATACCATTGGCTAATCAAACGCTTAGCCCCACAAAACCAGAACACATTAGAATAGAACACTCTTCAGATTATATGTTTTAATAACTTGCTATTGTCACCATAACCCCTTGTAAAGTTACTATACAGGAATTCCAGTGCTGATCATTTTTAAAGGTGGAGATGTCTCTTTTTCTAGGAAGACATTTTAGCAATAATCTATCCTGGAAACAATTGTTTTAACTTATTTTCAAAAGAGATTTATTAATTTGTTTCAAATAAATAAATAAATGGGACTGATACACTCGTTAACAGTTAAAGACCTTACTGTGAATGCTTCTTGCTTATATTATTGACTAGGTAGAGAGTTCAAAGTAATAGCAATCTTTGCGTAGGCGGCAGATAATAGTGACAAAATGGTTGTTTTAAAAATATGGGGTCAGATCTATGACTAGTGTAAATTGGCTAAGCTCAGTTTAAGTCAAGAGGGCTGTAGAGTTATACCAGCAGAGGATTTGGCTGAGATTTCATAAGTGAGAAATGAGACAAATGCTTCCCTACACAATATAAACTAGCACTGCACAAAAATTCCTCACAGAAATGGCTTTTTGATGGAAATGTATTTTGACTCAATGGATTCTTTTATGAGAAGTGTCTGCTTTCCATGGAAAATTTAAATTTTTCATTGAAAAAACCAAACACTTGAAAATCAAAATATTTCAATTTGGAAATGCTCCTGTGGTGGCTCCTGGGATTTGTAGTTCAGTTACCTCAAGTCCCCATTCTCCTTTATGGGCCAGTCTCCATGCCCAGACTACATCTCCCATGATCCACCACAGCAAGATACTCCCACAATGCACCGCCTCCCCTCACCAAGCAGGAAGAGTGTGGTGCATCATGGAGGATATAATCAGACCAGGGAACATAGCCTATAGAGGAGAATGGGAGCATGAGGCACCCATACTGCAACTCCCATGAAGCGCTGCAGCATTTCCAAACTTTTTTTTTTTCTTTGTGTCAGTTTTGGCCAAAAATTTTTGGATTTTGAATTTCCATCCAAAAGGCATCTGTGCGGGGGGATTTTTTTTTTACCAGCTCTACAGCCCTTCTCTCCAGCCCTCAAACCAGCATCCTGACAGGGTTTTGAATTCATGCCCAAGCAGGTGGAGATGGAAAGATCAGCAGAGACAGGATCTGATATAATAAGAGGACAAGAAGCAGCCAGTGCTGTAGGAAGCCACCAGAATACAATGGAACCTCTTCAAACCCTCCACTTCTCTCCTGTCTGCTGGTCCATTCTGAGCCATGATCAGCACAGGCCTTGAGGATGAGAAGGCTGCAAACTAGCCATGCTGCAGGCACCATCATGTGGGAGCTGCAGTCTCCTTTGAGCTATTTAGCTTCAAGCAGCAACTTAAACAACTATTTGGACAAACCCAAGTATGAGACTTGTGGCTGTAGTTCAGCACCAAATGCCTGTTCAAAGCCAAATTCTCAGCCGAAATTTTTGGGACTGAGCTTTTGGTTCTGCTGATGATGCATGGGACAGAGCAGAATGGAACACACTTTGCTCTCCCACAGCTTTATTGGCACTGCAGGGCTGGCAGGAATAAAATTGTATTTTACCAGTAAGCTCAGTGAATACATCTCATGGGCTGAGAGAAACAGCAGCAGGCACAGTATCTTCTTGCCACGTTTCAGATCATAACCACATGCCTTAAATCCCCAGGAGACCCATCCTGAGATGCTAAGGGTGGAGAGATTACCCTGGAGATGGCCAGACTCTTGCCACGTGATCTGTGTGGGTGAGGAGACACTTACAGGACATGAATTTGGGTCTCACCCAAGCTCCAGGGATGAACTACCTACAGAGCTGAGTTACCTTTGGTGTGGGTTATTGTGGGTGTTTGTTTCTGTCTGTGGAAGGGAGCTGCTAGTGACAGATAGTGAACCTACTTCATTTGTGTGGAGTCATCATAGATAGTTCTCTGAAAACGTCCACTCAACGTGCAGCAGCAGTCAAAAAAAAAAAAAGGCTAAGAATGTTAGCAAGCATTAGGAAAGGGACAGATAATAAAACAGAAAATATCATAACGCCTCTATATAAACCCATGGCATGCCCACACCTTGAATATTGCGTGTAGTTCTGGTCACCCTATCTCAAAAAAATACATGAGAATTGGAAAAAGTACAGAGAAGGGCACAAAAATGATTAGGGGGATGGAACATCTCTCCATCTGAGGAGAGATTAAAAAGACTGGGACTGTTCAATTTTGAAACGAGATGACTAAGATTGGGGGCAGGTTATGACAGAGGTCAATGAAATCATGAATGGTCTGGAGAAAGTGAATAGGGAAGTGTTATTTACCCTTCACATAATACAAGAACTATAGGTCACCCAATTAACTTTATAGGCGGCAGGTTTAAAACAAACAAAAGGAAGTATTTGTTTACACAACACACTGTCAACCTGTGGAATTCATTGGCAGGGGATGTTGTGAAGGCCAAAAGTATAATTGGGTTCAAAAAAGAATTAACTAAGTTATTGATGGATAGATCCATCAATGGCTATTAGCCCAGATGGTCCAGGATGCAACCCCATGCTTGGGTGTCCCTAAACCTCCAACTGCCAGAAGCTGGGAGTAGACAACTATGGACAATCACTCAAAATTGCCCTGTTCTCTACACTCCACCTGAAGTTTCAGTCACTGGCCACTGTCAGAAGACAAGATACTGGGCTAGATGAACCATTGATCTGGCCTACTACAGCCGTTCTTATCTTCTTATGTGCCCCCTTCTTTAAAATTCCCATTTCAAGGCTCTAATCCAAGGGCCAAATTCTAACCTCAGATGAGCATGTGGTGGGATCCTAGAACTTGGCCTGTGTTGCCAGCACAGAGTGCCTGAGGACAGCAACAGCGGGGTCCGTTGCCCGGTGTGCTTCGCGCCAATGAACACACCAGGGTGGAGAAGCAAACAAAGTTTATTTGAGATTTTAAAGTGGTGCAAAGAGACAGGCACGTTTTAAATTAAGCACACCAACATAAGCAGCTTTTGTTTTTTATATAGTTTGTAACTAAGCCTTTTTTTTTCCCCGTCCTTTTTTATCCCCCCTTCTTTATTCCCACCTTTTCCCCTTTTTTCCTTTGGCTACATTACACGACCTTGGCTGTGCAGCTTGTTTTTACTGTTTTTGCAATTTTGTTTTTTAGCTGGAAGCATGTAGGTTTTTTTTTATTACTACTGCTTTCTAGCTGCTGGCCTGTCAGGTTAGTAAAAAGTTTAACATGCAGGAGCTTTGATTCACTTTGGCCTAGAGCGGAGGGGCTTTATCGACTCTCGGGTCTTTCAACCCTTCGAGTTACCTAGGGTGATGCCTAGTGACACCAACAACTCCCTCCTTTGAGAATACTCAACAAGTTTTTGGCTGAATTTTCTTATATTTTGTGGACAAGATATGATTTAAGGCCATGGTTTTAGGATTATTGATTAAAGGGAAAAAGGAGGTGTCTTGACTTCTAGAAGTGGTACATACTTTAACCATTAAACATTTTAGGCATGAGAAGAGAGCTAGGGTGTGGAAACAAAGTACGAGACCAGTAAGCAGGAGGCGGACAATACCACCTCCCAAGCCCCCTAGGCTAGGGAGCCAGCTCCAGAGGGTATTAAATAGAGTGGGTTTCTGTTCCTGGGCCTTCCACTGATTGAAGGCCTGTTTAGAGGACAGGATGTGCTTGTGGAATGGTGGTAGCATTATTAAATGGCCTCCAGGTGTTATTTTCTAGCAGGCTAAAGGGGGCTTTTATGGTGCAGTTTTGCGACAAGGGGGTACCCGAGATATTTTTTCCCCTACTGAACCATTTCCAACAGATATTTGACCAATTTTGGGGGACTACCCTCCAAGGTAACCCTGCCGCGTGGTGCGGGATTTGAGAGCATACCCAGCAGTTAGAGAGGTTAAACTTTTGGGCAAAGCAAACCTTCAGGGCCTCATACGTATTTGTTTTTAAGAGGTTTCCCTTATCACTACTGCTTCCCAGCTGCTGGCCTGTGAGGTTAGTAAAGTTTAACATGCAGGGGCTTTGATTCACTTTGGCCTAGAGCGGGGGGCGCTTTATCGACTCTTGGGTGTTCAACCCTTCGAGTTACCTAGGGTGATGCCTAGTGACACCAACACCTGTGTGTTTAAACACTTATATCTCAGCTGGACTGGGAGACGTGGCCTGAGACCCTGACTGTTAACCTGGATCTCTTAAGTAAGGAAAGACACCAAGCTAGGGAGGCTGTAAGGAAAGCAGTGAGCAGGACTATCTGGCTGCCATCACACAATCATGTTACCCTCCATTTGTATGATCTCGCCTTCCCACGTCCTAGAACATCGCAAAGAATGCTGCTGTGGGAGACGCTTCTGCAGCACTTATGGTCTCTCCACAGGGTGGGGGAGAAATGCTGCCCCTTTGCATATGAGAAGGTATGACCATAGAAAATCCCATTCTCCCTTCTCCAGCAAAGTTCTCACTTCAGTCACCCTCCTCCTTCTGATCTGGAAATGAGCACTCTCGTTTCACTCCTCCTCCATGCAAACACGACAATTACTAAAACAACATACATCACACCCTGCACCTGCTGGTCCCTTTAAGCCTCGGGTCCGCCCTGCCCTCTGGCGAGGTGTGAGGGCAGTGAACAGGTCTCAGGGCCTGCGCTGTGCAGTTGCTCATGAATGCCGCTTCAGTCTGGAATGAACCTTTTCTCTCATAAGATGCAACATCCCTCTTGTTGGCAAGGGCTCAGCCTCCAAAGTTCAGTGTCCACCAATCAGAGTCACCCAGGGCTAAAAGATTTCTCTCACATGCATGCAATATAGGTCATCTGTGGCCAGCCGGCCCTGCCCCTTCCCATAAATTGTTATTCACTGGGAACCATAACGCTCCAATGTCTAAGCCTTTCAGATGAAGCTCCGATGGCACAAGCCAGCACAGAGACTAGCTGGAGTGTCGCACATTTACAGCACTGAACTAAATGAAACACCAGGGGACTCCTGATTGGTGATGCTGCACTTTTGAAAAGGGTTTTTGGTTGAATTGAAAAGTCTTATTGCTCTGCTGGGGAAAAGTGGGTAATTTTTGCTTATGAGCACCCATTGGTCTGTCTGCTCCCCTGCTGTTCCTGCTTCTGGCTGGATAGGGTTCATTTCTCTTGCTCGCTGACATCAGACCTGTAACTGGAAAGGCTCTGAATCCCACTGTTGTATTCTTTAGGTTTAGCTATGTTAAATCTTGGCAAGAGAAGAGAAAATAGCAACGCTCTAGTGACCTGTTCATCTTGTGAAAACCTCTAGCTTTGGTAGGCCCACAGCACAAAAACATGGCAATAGAGAGAGGAAATGCCAGACCCCAAACAAGTTACCCTGAACTCTACATGGTGATCAGCAGAGAACCAGCTCCGGGGGCTTGTAAACTGCAAATGTTCTCTTTGTTTGCTAAAATTTGTTTAACCAGCTGTGTTTAGTGAAGAGTAAAAATCCCCACGTGTGGCTGGTGTCTTCTAGGAATTCACAGCTACTCAAGTAGAGGACACCGAATATTTGAGTGACACTGGCTGTTTTTCTCACTTCCTCGTGTCTCCACTGCGGGCAGGGTGTGACTGGCCGCTGGTGCAGACGTACCTGCACTAAACCTAGCAGTGACAAGGCAGCCGTGCGGGCTTCAGCATGGGTTTCACAAGCCCACCTGACCCCCCGGTACGTTCTACAGCCAATGCCGACACCAGCACTGCAGTGTCCTCACTGCTCTTTGTAATGAGCTAGCTGGAGTGCAGGAATGTCTATACGAACTGTAAAAAGCAACAGAGGGTCCTGTGGCAACTTTAAGACTAACGGAAGTATTGGAGCATAAGCTTTCGTGGGTGAATGCCCACTTCATCAGACGCAAGTAATGGAAATTTCCAGAGGCAGGTATAAATCAGTATGGAGATAACGAGGTTAGTTCAATCAGGGAGGGTGAGGTGCTCTGCTAACAGTTGAGGTGTGAACACCAAGGGAGCAGAAACTGCTTCTGTAGTTGGATAGCCATTCACAGTCTTTGTTTAATCCTGATCTGATGGTGTCAAATTTGCAAATGAACTGGAGCTCAGCAGTTTCTCTTTGGATTCTGGTCCTGAAGTTTTTTTGCTGTAAGATGGCTACCTTTACATCTGCTATTGTGTGGCCAGGGAGGTTGAAGTGTTCTCCTACAGGTTTTTGTATATTGCCATTCCTGATATCTGACTTGTGTCCATTTATCCTCTTGCGTAGTGACTGTCCAGTTTGGCCAATGTACATAGCAGAGAGGCATTGCTGGCACACGATGGCATATATAACATTGGTGGACGTGCAGGTGAATGAGCCGGTGATGTTGTAGCTGATCTGGTTAGGTCCTGTGATGGTGTTGCTGGTGTAGATATGTGGGCAGAGTTGGCATCGAGGTTTGTTGCTTGGGTTGGTTCCTGAGTTAGAGTTGTTATGGTGTGGTGCGTGGTTGCTGGTGAGAATATGCTTAAGATTGGCGGGTTGTCTGTGGGCAAGGACTGGCCTGCCTCCCAAGGTCTTTGAAAGTGAGGGATCATTGTCCAGGATGGGGTGTAGATCACTGATGATGCGTTGGAGAGGTTTAAGCTGAGGACTGTAGGTGATGGCCAGTGGAGTTCTGTTGGTTTCTTTTTGGAGCCTGTCTTGTAGCAGGAGGCTTCTGGGTACACGTCTGGCTCTGTTGATTTGTTTCTTTATTTCCTTGTGTGGGTATCGTAGTTTTGAGAATGCTTGGTGAAGATCTTGTAGGTGTTGGTCTCTGTCTGAGGGGTTGGAGCAGATGCGGTTGTACCTCAGCGCTTGGCTGTAGATGATGGATCATGTGGTGTGTCCGGGGTGGAAGCTGGAGGCATGAAGGTAGGTGTAGCGGTCGGTGGGTTTTCGATATAAAGTGCCACAGGACCCTCTGTTGCTTTTTACAGATTCAGACTAACACGGCTACCCCTCTGATACTATACAAACTGCAAATCGCACCCCGGGAGGCAGTGTAGACATCCCCTAAGGAAGGGGAAAGGGAAAGAGATCAGTGAGAGAGAGGCGGGGGGGAAGGTGCTGTGCTAGGAGATGGAGAAGGGAGTGCAGAAAGGTAAGACTGGGAAGCAGGAGAGTTTTAATGCCCGATGTTCTGAGGCGCCCGTGCCTTCAGATGGAGCTGCAGGTACTCGCACTTCTGAAAACCAAGCCTAAAATGTCTGTCCAGCTGCAATCCCATGGTGCCACGGATGGCCCAGGGTGCACCTGCTGTGCTAATTGCAGGTGGGCAGTAGCAGGTCTGGAGCGCCAGCTGAGCACTCTCACAGATGTCCTGGCTGGGCACCTTGACATGAGAAATGTTGTTTCCCTGTAACCTAGTGGCAATGGGTTAAGGACAAGATCCCTCCCTTGGTGCTGGAGCCGCAGATCTGCTGTTTAAAGGTTCCTCGTTGTCACGTGTGCATTGTCCGCACACCAGTCACCAAATGACTGGAGGATAGCTAATGTGATGCCAATTTTTAAAAAGGGTTCCAGAGGTGATCCTAGCTATTACAGGCCAGTAAGCCTGACTTCAGGACCGGGTAAACTGGTTGAAACAAAATTGTCAGAAGCCTAGATGAACACGATTTGTTGGGGAAGAGTCAACATGGTTTTTGTAAAGGGAAATCATGCCTCACCAATCTACGAGAATTCTTTGAGGGGGTCAACAAGCATGTGGACAAGGGGAATCCAGTGGATATAGTGTTCAGAAAGCCTTTGACAAGGTCCCTCACCAAAGGTTCTTAAGCAAAGTAAGCTGTCATGGGATAAGAGGGCAGGTCCTCTCATGGATTGGTAACTGGTTAAAAATAAGAAACAAATGATAGGAATAAATGGTCAGTTTTCAGAAGGAGAGAGGTAAATAGTGGTGTCCCTTAGGGGTCTGTACTGGACCCAGTCCTATTCAATATATTCATAAATGATCTGGAAAAAGGGGCAAACAGTGAGGTGGCAAAATTTGCAGATGATACAAAATTGCTCAAGATAGTTAAGTCCCAGGCAGACTGCGAAGAGCTATAAAAGGATCTCTCAGAACTGGGTGACTGGACAACAAAATGGCAGATGAAATTCAATGTTGATAAATGCAAAGTAATGCACATTGGGAAAACATAATCCAAACTATACATACAAAGTGATGGAGTCTAAATTAGCTGTTTCCACTCAAGAAAGAAATCTTGGCGTCATTGTGGATAGTTCTCTGAAAACATCCACTCCATGTGCAGCAGCAGTCAAAAAAGCGAACAGAATGTTGGGAATTATTAAGAAAGGGATAGAAAATAAAAACAGAAAATATCACATTGCCTCTATATAAATCCATGGTACACCCACATCTTGAATACTGTGTGCAGATGTGGTTGCCCCATCTCAAAAAAGAAATATTGGAATTGGAACAGATTCAGAAATGGGCAACAAAAATGATTAGATGTAGGGAATGGCTGCCATATGAGGAGAGATTAATAAAACTGGGACTTTTCAGCTTGGAAAAGAGATGACTAAGGGGAGATATGATAGGTCTACAAAATCATGACTGGTGTGAAGAAAGTAAATAAGGAAGTTTTATTTATTCTTTCTCATAACACAAGAACTAGCAGTCACCAAATGAAATTAATAGGCAGCAAGTTTAAAACAAGCAAAAGGAAGTATTTTTTCACACAACGCACAGTCAACCTGTGGAACTCCTTGCCAGAAGATGTTGTGAAGGCCAAGACTATAACAGGGTTCAAAAAGAACTAGGTAAGTTCATGGAGGATAGGTCCATCAATGGCTATTAGCCAGGATGGGCAGGGATGGTGTCCCTAGCCCAGTGGTCTCCAACTTTTTTATGCACAAGATCGCTTTTTGAATTTAAGATCAATCCAAGATCTACCTTGCCCCTTCCCTGAGGCCCCTCCCCACTCACTCCATCCCCCCTCTCTCCATCGCTTGCTCTCCTCCACTCTCACTCACTTTCACCGGGCTGGGGCAGGCAGTTGGGGTACAGGAGGGGGTGCAGGCTTTGGGCTGGGGCTGCAGGGTTTGGAGTGTAGGAGGGGGCTCTGGGCTGAGCCTGGGGCAGGGGGTTGAGGGGCAGGAGTCAGGGATGCAAGCTCTGGGAGGGAGTTTGGGTGCAGGGGTCATATGGTCACACTGCACCTAACCTCATAGAATCCACTGGACAGTTCATGAGTTTTACTTTTTATTAGTGTCATTTGTGGTTTATAGATCCAAAATCCTTCAGGGATTGTCACAAATGAGTGTAACATTCTCAACTGTGGGGTGTGCATTGGCTGAGCCTGGGGCAGGGGGTTGGGGTCCAGGAGTGAGGGGTGCAAGCTCTGGGAGAGAGTTTGGTGCAGGAGGGGGCTCCCAGCTGGGACAGGGGGTTGGGGTGCAGGAGGGGGTGTGGGCTTTGGGAGGAAGTTTGGGTGCAGGTGCGGGCTCTGGCAGGGGATTGGGGTACAGGAGGCAGGGCCAGAGTAATCTTTTGTGGGTCTGGGGCCAAACATATTTGTGGGCCCCCATGGAGGCAATGGAGCATGGCGCAGGGAGGTCAGTCCCTAGAGGGAGGCCTGGGGGCACTCGGAGGAGAGTGTGGAATGGGGCAGGAAGAGGTGGGGCAGGGGTGGAGCGGGGGCAGGAAGAGGTGACGTGGGGATGGGGCCTTGGGAGAAAGGGTGGAGTGGGAGTGGGGGTGGGGCATGGGGCAGAGCAGGGTCAAGCACCCCCGGGAAATCAGAAAGTCAGCATCTCTGCAATACCACCCCGAATCCCGATGCCCAGTGCCCCCCCCACAGACCTGCTATGCCTATCGCCCCCCCAGAACTCCCACAAATGCACAGTGTCCTGCACAACACCACCCCTGCCCAGTATCCCCTGCCCACAGCCCCACAACAACTGCCCAGCACCCCACACAGAACCCCCACTCCCTAGTGCCCCAAAACACACAGATCTTCCCTGCCCCCTCACAGCCCAGCACCCCCCCTCCGACCTCCCAGAGACCCACTCCCCCATGCCCTGTCTCCCGGCCGCACTCACCGGCCCTGCTGGGAGGTGACTGTGTCTGCCGGGCTGAGCCAGCAGGGCCCCTTGGGAGTGGCGTGATCAGCCAGGCCACACCCTGCCCCCTCGGGCTCCCTCAAAACCCACTTGCCTGGAGGGACCCAGCCTAGCCCCCCATACTGTCCCCTGCCCCAGCTGGCCAAGACTGGCCAGGCTTCTGCACCAGTCCCAGGCAGCTCAACTCCAGGGAGACAGGTGGGGCCCCACAGGTGGTGGGAAGCAGAGACTGTCTGGAGCTGGAGGTGCACTGGGGTCCGGCCAGGGGGCAGAGAGGAGACGGCAGGTGGGGCCCAGGGGCCGAGAGGAGCAAGTGATGGGAGGGAGGAGCCAGTGGGCTGGCAAAATCTTGGGGCGCAGTGCAAGCAGAGCAGGCCGTGGCCCCTTCTGAGCATGGGCCTGGCTCCATGGTGCCATTGGTGCCATTGTAAACCTGGTACTGGAGGAGGGGGTGAGGTGTGCGGGCTCTGGGAGGGAGTTTGGTGCAGGAGGTGGCTCCAGGCTGGTGCAGCGGATTGGGGTGCAGGTGGAGGTGAACGGTCTGGGAGGAAGTTTGGATGCAGGAGGTGGCTCTGGACTGGGGTAGGGGGTTGACGTGCGGGAGGGAGGGCAAGGCGCAGGCTCCGACCGGAGGCGCTTACCACAGGCAGCTCCCGGTCGGCGGCACAGCAGGGCTCAGGTAGGCTGCCTGCCTGTCCTGGCCCCATGCCATTCCCGGAAGCGGCTATCTGCTGGCATGTTTCTGCAGCCCTTGCGGAGAAGGGGGGCAGCTGGTCTCCATGTGCTGCCCACAAACACTGCCCCCGCAGCTCCCATTGGCCGGAAACTGGCCAATGGGAGCTGTGGGGACGGTGCTGGGGATGGGGGCAGCATGCGGAGACACCTCACCCACCCACCCCCGGGGCCGCAGAGACGTGCCAGCAGCCAGCCGTTTCCGGGAGCAGCGTGGGGCCAGGGTATGCAGGCAACCTGCCTGAGCCCCGCTGTACCACCGGACTTTTAGTGGCCCGGAGATCGCAATCGACTGGCAGAGGCTCCAGGATCAACCAGTCAATCATGATTGACGGGTTGGTGACCACTGCCCTAGCGTCTGTTTGCCAGAAGCTGGGAATGGGAGACAGGGGATGGATAAATGGGTGATTACCTGTTCTGTTCATTCCTCTGGGGCACTTGGCATTGACCACTGTCGGAAGACAGGATACTGGACTCGATGGCTGTTTGATGATACTGTCTGACTCATTATGGCTGTTCTTATGTTCACTGTCACCAGAGCTGTTTTCTTTCCTCTTTGACAACCCCAGGAGAGAAAAGCTCCACTCCAGATTAAAGCTCTTGTTTGAGCTCCCATGCAGGGAGAGGTGAGGGTTTGAGGGCAGAGAGGGGGAGAGGGAAGCACAGGGACAATGCTGAGGACTGACAACTTTCCCCTGGTGATTGGTGACCATATGCCATTTCTGACCTCTCACTCCCTGAGCTGGGACCACTGTGCAGGCAGAGAGCTCAGCATCAGGGCTGGAGGGAGAGAAAGAAGCTCCTCATTTTGCTCACCAGCATCCCTTCCAACTGACTTCAAGGAACACCGTAGACTCAACATCACAGGCCTCGGTGAATGCTGCACATGGGATGCTAGGAATCAGAGCTCCATGGCTAAGGGCCTGAAATTGCACCAATATTGAGTTCACAGGTTGTGCAAAAGGGGGTGAAGGCCACCTAAGTGAAATCATGGCCCCACTGAAGTCAAGGGCAAAGCTCCCATTGAGTTCAATGGGGCATGATTTCACCTCTAGAGTTCAGAAAGGGGTGAGCAGCTGGAAAGGGGGATGGGGCCAAAAGAGGAAATATCAGGGGAAAGGACCTCTGAGGCAATTCAGGGGTGGTGCCAAAGAGAAAACGTGATTCCTGACGGGGCTGTGATGTAAAGTTGCCTCTCCCACCATGGCAGAAATCCCTGCGGCTCTTGGCAGCACACACAAAGCCCACCCAGACCCCCCCCCCCATTTCTGTCAAACACCATTTCCTCATGCAAAGTATGTTTGAAATATTATCCAGTTGGCACCATTTTATACAATATTCAGCTGTCTTGTACAGACTGAAGCCATAGGAATTCTCAGCTCATAGTGGGGGTAAGGCCATGGGTTGGGAGCTGGTTGATCTGGATTGCCTTCCTGAATCTGCTTCAGAGTCTCTACGTAACCTTGTGCCATTCTCGTACCTTCCCTGTGCCTCAGTTTCCCCATCTATAAGAATATTTCCCTACCTCACAAGGGTCCTACCCAGGAAAGTACTGAAGCACCTGCTTAAATCCCACTCGAGCTGGTCAGGAATTTCTTGGTAACTGTTTTCTTGTTGAAAATGTTGATTAATCAAAATCAAAACAGGAAAGGGTCAGTTTGGCCAAAATTCTCGACTCGAAGAAATGTTGAAAAACAAGTTTTGAAATTGTCAAAATGTCCCATTTTGACATTTTTGAAACCAAAAATTCTGGTTTCCCAGTTTGAAACAAATGTTAATTTCAAAATTTGAGCTCATTATAGTAAAAAAACAAACCCCCAACTTTTAAAATTAAAAAATAGTTGAAATTGAAGCAAAATGTTTCAGTTGATCCAAACCATTTTTTAAAAAATCTCAGATATCTTCCTAGAATGAGAAAAACTCAGATATCTTCCTACCCAGCTCTAAGCCCCACTGATTTTAAGCAGACGTGTAAGTGTTGCCCTAAATCGGAGCCAGAGAGATTGCAGGGATTAATTCATTCTTATTTGTAACCCTAGTGCAAAAGTATAACCCATATTGCTGGCGATATGTTTTGCTTTATATATGGATAATACATTATTTGTAGATACAATAATATATTATTTCCATATGAACGTACTGCCTGTATTAAATGTTTGTATCAATTATACGTTTTACTTTGTTTCTATAATTTATTATACAGTGTATAATATAGGATTTAAGTTACTCAGTGTAAAGTGATAGGTATAATAAATTATTATGCAGAGTAAATGCGATAAAATACATGGTTGTTTTCAGCCTATTCCCTCCCTTTCCCGTCCTATGCAATGGTTTCAGTTTTAGAACATGGAAACAATTCTTTAAATGTTAGTGTTACACTGCGCCCCTGAGCAGCTCATCAGGAGCCACGACTGAACTTGGGACGGGTAGCTCTCAAAACATGCCCGAGCTAACATAAGAACAGCCATATTGGGTCAGGCCAATGGTCCATCTAGCCCAGTCTCCCGTTTTCTGACAGTGGCGGTGCCAGATGCCTGAGAGGGAATGAACAGAACAGGGCAATCATCAGGTGATCCATCTCCTGTTGTTGAGTCCCAGCTTCTGGCAGTCGAGACACAGCAATGAGGGACCAAACTGTGGTAGGCTCATCAACCTTTGTGTGTCTGTGGCCCAACCACCACTGGAGGGTGACAGAGTAGTGCACTGAGTGGGTTACGCTGGCCGTGTGCCTGATCGCTGGTGCGGAGATGTCTCCCACACATCTCTTTCGCTCACTGTGGTTGTCCTGTGGTTGTCACTCTCCAGGGGTCTCTTCATGGGCTCTTTGCGCAGCGTCCTCTGCAGCATACTCTGCAGTCCTCCTTTGCTTGTCTCTTTCTAAGTGCAAGGTGGATCAGGTCTGAATCCTGGGATGTGCTGAACACAGCAACTCCCTGTGGCCCCTTGGGGATGTTAGTTGTCCATGGTTCTCAGCAGATGGCTCCAGGTTTGATCCTGCAGAACCTCACCTCAGTAATCCTTGCCATTGACTTCAGTAGGGCTAGTTACATGAGTAGCCTCACTTGAAGTACTCCTCACTTGAGTAAGGACTGCAGGATCAGGCCCTTATGCCCTGATCCCATGAAAGTCCACAGCAAAACTCCCATTGATTGTAATGGTGCACGATCAGGCCCTTGATGAGTTTCCTACTGGCCCCTACCAGCTGGGGCATGTAATGTTCCCCGGCTGCCAGCCCCTGAGCCTGGCCTTGCACCTCTCGGCTTGCCCATGGCAAAATCTCCAATTGATTTGTGTTCTAAAAGAAGCTGTAAAAGGGGCACCTGCAAAAATGCATGCACATCTGTTCCATGTGCAAAAACTTGCCCATGTCCACACAAATTGCCAATTTGCTTCCATAAAAGAAATAATTGCAGTCACAATGGCCTGCTTGGCATGCACGAGGGCAGGTTTTTGCGGGGGGCATGCACATTTTTGGGACGCCTGCAAAAACTAACTCAAAATTCACTAAGCAAATACGTCTTCAAAACAGAGTAGAAAAACATTCCTTTCAAGACCTTTCATAATTTGGGTAGGGTCAGCCTGAGGGGACTTTTATGCAATAATCCAAGATGGCCAGGAGGGGTGGAATTGGTTAAATACCTACGGCTGGGTGGTGCTTTGAATTTGAGGTACTAGGAGATCCTAGAATTACCTCAAATTTGTCCATCTCCAATTAATAGAATTCTAAAGCACAGTAACCACTGGGACATGTGTGGTCATCCGGGTGTGAAGCTCCTACAGAACCACTGTTGAGTGAGGTCTGCCCCAGCTCCTATTGTAGTCAATGGGCGTCTTTCCATTGACTTCGGTGGAAGTTGGATCAGGACTTTAACCCTATTGTGCGCCACAAGCAGTGCACATTTGGTGGGGTTGCCCACTGCACCATGTGGACAGAGGTCCAGCCGTAAGGCTGTACATCATCAGGCAGCCAAAGGGTGAGGCTTGTTCCACTCTGGATATAGTCAGGAGGGCAGCAATCAAGTTCATATCATTTCTTCCATCTCACAGACGAATGATCAGACTGAGGGAGTCTCCTGACTATCTAGCACCAGCACAGCCTTAGCTAACATTGGGCACCTGGGTCAGTCACAGACCCGACTGTTTTGTTCCACATATTCAGTCCCAGTACCAGGGGTTCTGAAGGCTAAGCACAACCCTAGCAGCATAAGTAGCATGTGTGCACCCACGTATCCATGACCCTGGCCCCGCGCAAGTCGGTCGCTATGCCCTGCTCTTGCAAACGGCTGAAGGAACTTTAGAACATTTCCCTGAACTCGGAACATTTAGCTAATGGTGTGGGACAGGGCAGCTCTTGCTCACTCTTCAGCTGGGACATTCGTTACGGCGGGGAGCTCAAATTCTAGTGCTTGTTCACTTCCTTTTGTTATTTCCTCTCTGCAGACGGGGAGATTACGTCCAAGCCAATGGTGCTGTTCTTGGGACCATGGAGCGTTGGCAAATCCACCATGATAAACTACCTCCTAGGGCTGGACGACACGCCCTACCAGCTGTACACAGGTAACGTGCGCTCCGGCTTGCCCATTGTTTCCGCTTAATGTGCTGTGCAAAGGGTACAAGCAGGCATTGTCACTCGTACATTCACTTCTCGAGTCAATTCCAGCCAGAGCTTGGCTGGTAAACATTGTCCCCAGCTGCTCTTTGAACCTCTCTTTTTATTCATTGCAACCCCCCAGGCTGTTAGGTGACAGCCATCTCTCTGGTTAGGGAGGGCTTGAATCCTTGCAACCCTGCACCTGTAAGAGTCAGAGGAGTTGGTGCAGAGAGAGACAGATGAGATTCCTCTTCCCCTCTTCACCCCCCAGGATCAAGCTGTGCATCTGCCTCCGCAGCATTCCCACTTCCTGCAGTCCAGAGACTCAGGATTGAGATCTTCCAACCCGATAGGGCATCGCACTGTAGGTCACCTTCCAGGCCAGCAGAGTAACAATCCTCTAACAAGGGGAACTTGCCCTTTTCTTCTATCCTTCCCCACCATGCATGGAGCCAATTAATTTACTTTAACAACAGGCGTGACATTTCCCATCTCCTCTTCTCAGCTCCCACTCTCTTTTATCCCTGAACACAGCTGAGCGTAGCACTGCTGAATTAAAAACTGTACTGAGCTCTGGCATAGGGAGAATCAAGGCACTAGAAAGCAGAGCAGGAGTTGGGCCTTTATAGTGCTTTGCATATTCGTGATATCTCAGTGTAGATTAACCACTGCAGGAAAAACTGCACTCGTGCATCCATGGAATAGCTACAACCTGGTCTACACTACAGAGTTAGGTCGACATAAGGCAGCCTATATCAACCTAACTCTGTAAGTGTCTACACTAAAATGTAGCTGCCACCCGTGTAATCTGCCCACTACACCAACTTAATAACTCCACCTCCGTGAGAGGCATAGCCCGTAGGTTGATGTAGTTAGGTCGATGCAGTGTCACTGTAGACACTACGTCACTTACATCAACACTTGCTGCCTTTCAGATGCCGTCCCACAATGCTCCACACTGACAGTCCTGGTGAAGATGCGCTCCGCTGACACAAGGAGTGTAGTGTGGACATGCAAAGCAATTTAATTACTATGGTGGCTGTACATCGAACTAACTTAGGTTGACTTAATTTTGTAATGTAGACTTGCCCTACGTTTCCTCAAGACATTCTACAAGGCATAAGGTACATGATATTGCAAGATGCTCTCTGACCATACCTGTTGCTTTGGATCACCCTCTGTATATTCATGAGTAAGCAGTATCCTCTGCAGATAGTCTCAGACACAGAGTCTGACTCATTTCCAGCAGGACAGCTTAGACTTTACAGCTCACCTGCTCTGCTTCTCTTGTTACTGGACAGGGGCTGAACCCACCACCTCTGAGTTCACGGTCATCATGCACGGCCCAAAGCTGAAGACCATTGAGGGCATCGTGATGGCTGCTGACAGCGCACGCTCCTTTTCACCCCTCGAAAAGTTTGGGCAGAACTTCCTGGAGAAGCTGATCGGGATAGAGGTGCCTCATAAGCTTTTAGAGCGGGTCACCTTTGTAGACACACCGGGCATCATTGAAAACCGCAAGCAACAGGAACGAGGTAGTAACCGGCTTTGTTCATTTTAAGAGAGACCAGAAAAGAAGGAGCATTATAAATGTGAGATAATAACAGTCCCTTACTCTTCTACAAAGCTGTTCATCAGTAGATCTCAAAGCACTGTAGCATTTTCCCTGTTTTACAGACAGGGCCAGCTCCAGGCACCAGCTTAACAAGCAGGTACTTGGGGCGGCCAAGGGAGAGGGGCAGCACCTGCGGCAATTCGGGGGCAGCAGGTCCCTCACTCCCTCTAGGAGCAAAGGACCTGCCGCTGAACTGCCGCCGCTGATCGTGGCTTTTTTTTTTTTTTTTTGCGCTTGGGGCGGCAGAAATGCTGGAGCCGGCCCTGTTTACAGATGGGAAAAAAAAGCGACAGTGGCTGATCCAGGAAGAGAACCAAGATCTCCTGAGGCCCAGTTGAGTGCTGTATTCATTAGGTCACACACAACAAAGGGCCAGCGAGGAGGTGTTGCAGGGTGTTTATTTTTATATTGCAGAAGCACCAAAATTTTGCCCACCTGTGTTTGTAATGGCCACCTGGCAGGGACCTCGGGGACACACACAATATTCATAAAATAGAGCAGATACAGCACACTTCTTCTTTCATATGGAGGGGCAATGTTCAGAGACTTAAGCAAGATGGGGGTGTTTGTGGCCTTTGGGCTGTATTTAGCCTATGGGCTGCACTTTGCCCATCATTTTCTATCATGTTTCTATCATGTTCTTTGATGCAGGCCCCTGCCCAAGTCTCTGTGCTAGACCAGGACACGATGGAATGCTGGAACACCAGCATTTCCAGGATAACGTATCTCACAACTGGGGTAGCACTGCTGGGGTTTGTCAACCCATATACTAGATACATTAGACAGCATTGGAGTGACCAAAACATGGCCTTAGAAAACAATCAGAGCACAGATAATCAACAGCAGGCTACAGAGAAAAGGAAAATTTGGAAGTGACTTGGAAGGAATTTAATTCCAGAAGAAGCAAAACACACCCCCAACCACTAGGAGGCAGCAGAATGTACGTCAGAGTGGGCCTAGAGGCAGAAGGCAGTACCATCATATTAATAAAATGTTTGAATTGTCTACTAAAATCTGTTATTTACCTATATGCTCATCAGTGCATTAATTACACAGCATCCCCACCTCCGCTCTCCCAATATCTACCTTCAATCCAGGGGGAAATCCTGGCCCAATGGCAAAACCCCCGTTGACTTTACTGGGGCCAGGATTTTATCAGAGAACGCCAGCTAAGGCACTAGTGCCAACTGAATATAGACCGATTGTGGATATTGGTGCCAAGATGTTCTGCGATGGCTTTAGTAGCTGAGAAACGAGATTTCCCACTGCATGAGTCTAAGTCTGAAGGGGTCTGAGACATGGTGGGCTTGTGTCGTATCTATGCTGGTGATTGAATGGATCAGTCCTGTGTTAGATGTGGGGAGCTGGACATTTCTGTTTGATTTTTCTCTCTCCTCTCCCAAAGGTTACCCATTCAATGACGTGTGCCAGTGGTTCATCGACAGAGCTGACCTCATCTTTGTCGTCTTTGACCCTACAAAGCTGGATGTGGGGCTGGAGCTGGAGATGCTGTTTCGCCAGCTGAAGGGCCGGGAGTCTCAGATAAGAATAATCTTGAACAAAGCGGACAGTCTCGCCACCCAGGAGCTTATGAGAGTCTATGGCGCCTTGTTCTGGAGCTTGGCTCCTCTGATCAATGTCACTGAACCTCCCAGGGTCTATGTCAGTTCCTTCTGGCCCCCAGAATATCACCCTGAAACCCACAAGGATCTATTCCTTAAAGAAGAGATCTCGCTCCTGGAAGACCTTAACCAGGTGATTGAAAACAGGCTGGAGAATAAGATTGCCTTCATCCGCCAACATGCCATCCGGGTTCGCATCCACGCTCTCCTGGTCGACCGCTATCTGCAAACCTACAAGGACAAAATGACCTTCTTCAGTGACGGGGAGCTGGTATTCAAGGACATTGTGGAAGACCCTGACAAGTTCTACATCTTCAAGTCCATCCTGGCAAAGACCAATGTCAGCAAGTTTGATCTCCCCAACCGCGAGGCTTATAAGGACTTCTTCGGCATCAATCCCATCAGCAGCTTCAAGCTGCTAGCTCAGCAGTGCTCCTACATGGGAGGATGTTACCTGGAGAAGATCGAAAGGGCCATTACTCATGAGCTTCCTGATCTCTTGGGGAGTATTGGCTTGGGGAAGAAGCCCAGTGTTCTCTCCTGTGACACAACTGGCTGTGGTGAAACCCCAAGGAACCGCTATAGGAAACCATAACATGCTATGTACTAACATAACCATTCATGTGTTCCTATTGGTGAATGAGCTTATGTCTTATCTGTCCAAGAAGCCATGGTTTATTAACCCTTTGAGTGCCACACTGGCAAGAGCTACGGTACAACAAGGACTTTGAGTCATTGACATTAATGGCAGGGGAAGCGGGGTGGGCATAGAAAAGAGAATAAAGAACTGTGAATTCCTGACATTTTATCTTTGTTATTTCAAATAGAAAGCAATGTTTAAACTGTAAGTAAAAGCAACAAATGGTGAACTAAAGCTTTAGCTGCTTTTTCACAGGTACTGAAGTTCATGAGTGTGGAACAAGAAGTTCAACCTTTGCATACACTAAGCAGACAGGGAGTAGGAAACGCAGACTCTGGAAAGATAGCCTGGAGGAAGGCTCCGACGCCTTGACCTGGAGAACCGGAGAGGGTCACCCCTGGGGAGAGAGAGATCCAGCAGAGTAAATGTCAGCTTTTGGTGGCTGTATATAGGCACGAGGACCACAGAAATGCCTATAAATAAATAATAATCTGTTTTTTTTCTTTCCAAGACTCGTGGGCCATCAGGTTCAGTTCTTTGTGAACTCCATTTGGATGACAGTTGAAGCTGTAACTCAGAATCTTTAGCATTCACCCAGGTATTAGCCCTCTCCTGTCCCCAGGGGTAGGGAAAGAAAGACCCCATGTCTGTGTTTAGACTGGATTCAGTCCAATCTCTGGGAACATATGGCATTGTTAGCACCAAATGCATGTCCCAGGTGGGATTTGGAAGTCTGGCTCATAAGGAGAAATGGACTGGAGCTGAAAGAGCAATGGCACTTAAGTTACATTTGAGAGACAGTGGCTGTAACTCAAGGAAGTTCAGAAGAAAGCCTTTAAAAGCATCGGTCTGTCCCTGTGCCTGAGAAGAGGCAGGGAGCTTAGTGTATGCATTTGCTGTTAGCGTCATGCAGTTGTTGGCAAGTCAAGCACAAACCTTGGTAGGCTCAGAGGATTAATCAATTTGCATTTTGACCTTGTTTATGCCAGTGTTGCATGTTTTCTCCGAGTCAGATCCCTGCGTTGTTGTGCGGTTTGGAGGAAGACAGGAACACCCTCCATTTCACAGCTGTTGCCTGTTTTCTCTTCCAATCTTTTAGCTGTAGGTTAGGAAGTCGAAGGTGTCTGGGCCCTATCTTATTTGGGCTGAGCCAAGCAGTCATATTTTTTGTTGGCATTGCCATGTTGTTCACCTGCCCCAACACACCAACACCCAAAATTGTGAGTTGCAGGAAATGATGCCATTGGAACCAGTGCCAGCCTCTCAGTGGACATAGTTCATTGTAGATGGCAACTAAAGCATGGGGGAAGTATGGGAGCCCTCTTCACTAAGCAGGCATTGTTTGGTTGCAATGACCCAGCATGGCTGGTGGTTGAGCTAAGCACTAACTGAAGAAGAAGGTGGATGTTGCCCTGAATGGTGTACGAGACCTGCTAAATAGCCTTTCTTCATTATTCTCCCTGTCAAATGGACCAGAGCTGTGGCTGGTCTTCAGAGAACCTTCTGAGTAGAAGTACTCACTGTAACATACCTGTGGGCCTTATCTGCCCGGGGTCAAGAATTCAATGAAATGCCAAGCAAAGCAAGGCAAAGATAGAAAGACAAAAGGAAATAAGAAAGCCATATGTTGGCTTTTTAAAGAAGAAACTTGAGCAGATGAGAAAGTGGAAGGTGCTGACCAGAGCCTGTTGGGAGCATGGCATGGGGTCTGAAAGGCAGCACATCTCTGATCCACATGTGTGAATAGAGATGGAGCTGTGGCTACAGGAGAACCAAACATATCTAGCATTGGTCTGGGATTCAGCTTCCTTGGTGCCGAAACCTTGAGTTTAAAAGAAACGATCTTTTAAAGCAATCCAGGTGAGTTCTAGTGGGCATTTTCATGGGTGCTTGACTTGATCCAAATGTGTCACCCTGGAGGACACATCCGATGGGTAATGAGACCCCAAAGGCTGGGTGCCGGAGAAGAAACAAGTACATCGATGAGTACTGCAAGAGGGCAGGTTACATGCCGAGGGATTTTGTGCACAGCACTGAAAGGAACAGGGGCAGCTAATTAAGGCAAGAAGAGGTGTCAGAGAAACTGGCATCTGAAATAGCACAAAGAGAAGTGACATGCTGGTGAGTCAATACTGAGTGAGGTCTCAGACTGCTTTGGAGCTGCTTCCTCCATTCACTTCTGTTCTTCTTCTCCTCTCTTTCTTTTACATTGCCCCATTCCTCCTCCTCATCCTTCTTTGTCTTGGTCATCCACTCTTTCTCACTTCTCATTGTCCTCCATTAAGCTTACCTGCTGCTCCTGTCACTTGGCCTAGTTTGCATGGTTTTCTTAGGAGCGAATGGAAAAGAAACACTGTCAGAACTGTGCTAATTTTGCCACTGCTTCTGCCATCACATTATGTTTTATTGTCACCATAAACAAATAAGTCTGTTAAACTTTTCTAATTCTCTGTGCCTTATTCTTCCTGCTCGTTCTTTGCCTTTTTATTTCTCTTCGCTGTGCTGCCATCTTCTTTTTGTCTTTCTCCTGTTCATGTTCTCTTCCCCTTTTCTTCAATCTTTCTCCTACCTTTTCTTTCCTCCGTTTCTTGTCATCCTCTTTTCACTATACCCAGGTCCTTCCTTCCTAGTTCCCTCTAGCTCACTAGCATCCTGCTGGTCATAAAGCTACTGCTCTCCTTTTGGGTGTTGGTGTAGGTTATGATTGTGGTGTGGCTGGTGTTACCAACACAATATAGACCAAGGAACGTTGGCAGCATTAAGGAGGATGGAGGTTGTAAAGCACGGTTGTCTACAAGTACTGGGCCTGTTGGTTGACGTCCTGTTGGGTAAGCATCCATTGACAACGAAGTTCTCTGCATATACTCAAGAAAATCTCCTGTAATCAGATGAGTTCACCTTTTAACATGTGACTGACAAAAGCATAGTACTGGCTCAAAAGCCCAGCATAGAGGCTCATGCATTGATCATAACCATCTTCCCATCTGAAAATTTACACTAGGATTCTCTTCTTAAAAGCACTCCTGGCGCTCCAAGTTTAACCCCCCCCGTGTCCTGACATCAGGTGACCCTTAAGAAACAGTGGACCTAAGAAGTGCATTTGTTTGTTAACTGCACATCAAGCTGGGCCCACTCTTAGCTCTGGTTGGCTACCACAGCCCTTGTTGGGAATCGGACACATTTCTGATGGCCTTTCTTCCCAAACCCCTTGTCACTTGAAATGACTTGCATGGCCACAGCAAATGATTGTTAGTCTAAGAAGGACTGTAGTTCAAAGCCCATCTCATCTGGCACAGTCTGATGACACAGCAGGCTCCTACCATCAATCTGACTGTCTCTGTTTTATGAAACAAAATGAACTTGATTAGAAACAAAATATAAAGTGTGACATGAGCGATGTGTCTCTGAGTTACAGGAAATGCATCAGGAATGAAAACAGGGAGCCTGAAGATCTTTTAATTTTGCTAAAAAACCCAACATCCCTAAACCCACTGTTGTGTGCTTCTTTTTTAACAGGAATCTGGACAGACAGATTATAAAGAATTACATGCTGTAATATATTCCCAATTAGGTGTTCATGATAATGTGCATTTGGATAAAATTGTTGGTCCTGTACATCAACCCGTCTAATAAAATCAGTATTTTTCAAACACATTCCACGGCTACATTTGCTTTGTTTGCCTTTCCACAGAGATGCTGAAACCATGGGCTTGCTTCTATTGAAGTCAATGGGAGTTTTGTAATTGGCTTCAAAGGGAGCAGGATTGAGCCCCATGCAGGAGAGCAGTGCTTATACAAAACCTGGGGAGGGAAGGAGAAAATCCCAGATTGCGCCCCTGAGTTCCAAAGGGAAGTGAAACGTTGCCCTCAGATGCACACAGGTGGCTCTGGTTGATGTGCATGCTGCTAGCAGAAAGCATGGAGCAGCGCCCAAGCTGGATGGGGAAATGATGGTGGAATAGTGAAGCATCACAATGCCCAGCTTTCAGCCTTTCCCATACCATGATCCCATGTTACAAAAGAAGAACGTTTGGGGACCCACGCCCTCCCAGCGAGCCATAGAGAAGGGGAGAGCACTCTTCATAGTTCCCCACACATGGCATAGTGGAGCATCTTGGCATTAGGGGTGAGGCACTCCTCCAAACTCAGCTTCTACTGCATCACCTCTCCTGCAACCGTCTCAGGATGTGCTAAAAAGGGCATATCACCTAAACACAATCCAGCCTGCACAGTGCCCCACGCTCACCAGGGGAGAGCTCCCCCGTCATCTTCTCACTCTCCCTCACCCAATAACCCACTGCCAGGCCTCCTCTCCCTTTTGGGGCCTCACAGAAAAAATGGCTCATGCAGGACATGGCTCACCTGGTACCACTCCAGTACAGGCCTATCGGTTAGGAATAAGAGGCATTCTTTAAGGACAAATTCAACCCACACTTTTCCCGTTAAGGTTTGCTCTGGACACTGCTGGGAGCTGTAGAGTCTGCAGAGGAAGGGCCATGGGCATCACTGGAGGCAGTTCAATGAAACTTCTGCTCAGTGGTGCAGCTGCGATCAAAGCAGCTAACGGTATCAGGATGCATAAGGAATGGGATGGAAAATGCCTTCAATCAGTGCCGTGGCTTCGTGCAGCACTGGTCACCCCATCTCTCACATGACAGGGCAGAACTAGAGGGGTTCAGAGCAGGGCGATGAGAATGACCAGGGGCCTGGAAAACCTCTCATGAAGAGAGATTGGAAAGGCTGGGATTGTTACCTTAGAAAAGGGACAAATCATCATAAAAATCTGTGAAATAATGAATGGGCTAGACAAGGGAGATGAGGAACTTCTGTTCTCCCTGTCCTCTAACGCAAGAGCAAGGGGACAGTCAGGAGATTAAAAGGTGAGAAATTCAAACTCCAGAAAAGGAAATACTTTTCCCACACAACATGTGATTACACTGTAGTACTCACTGCCGCAGGAAGTCACTCAGACCAAGAATTTAACAAGATTGTAAAGGGGACTGGATATTTATATGCAGGCCATGAATATCCAGTTATTGTAATTAACGATGACAAATACTGGAAGGGGTATTAAGCCTCACACTGCAGGGTTTACGTCAATCGCTAACTAGCAGAGACCATGTTGAGACACAGCTGGGGTGGGTCACAGATTATCTCACATCTGCTACTGCGGGGCTCTTGCACCTTCTGATGCTGGCCGTGGTAGGAGAGAGGCTCCTGGTGTGGATGACCCTCGGGTCTGATCCAGCCTGGCTGGTCCTACATTGTTCTAAAGATTTAGCCGCCAAACTGGGGGCCTAGTTGTCCTCTCGCTTATCCCAATTTTACGTGGATTCTTCCTAATCTACTACATCCGGCTACATCTACAAGGAGCAAGGGGTGTGATTCCCAGCTTGTGTAGACATACTCACGCTAGCTCACATCAAACTAGGGTGCTAAAAATAGTAGGTGTAGTTGCAGTTGCATAGGCAGTAGTGAGTGGCGGTACAGGCTAGCTGTCCGGGTATGTACTGTAGTGAGGCACAGTGCCTCCCTCTGAGCCTGAGCTCAAGGGACCATTACACTCTCCTGGTGGGTGGAGCTGGGCAAGCCCTGCCCCCCATGCCAGGAATATGGGGCAGGGCAGGAAGTAAAAAAGGAGGGCCCTGCAACTCAGTTGAGCGGGAGCCAGGGAAGGAGACAGATGTTTCCACTGCTGCAGAACTCTGCAGCGCCCTGCCCCCAGAGGAGAGCAACCCAGGAGAGGAGCTGCTGGGACTGCCATCCACAGTGTACCCCAAGAAGATGGAGGACTCTTGGACTACGGAACCCTCAACCTGGACTGTGGTAGGAAGTAGCCCAGGCAAACCTAGGGTTACCATATTTTAATTTAAAAAAAGGAGGATACTTCATGGGGCCCCGCCCCTGCCCCAACTCCAGCACCGGCCCTGGCCGAGCACCGCTGGCCCCAACGGCCCGGGCACTGTTGGCTCCGGTTCCGGTTCTGGCCAAGCAACTCTGGCCGAGCACTGCTGGCCCTAGCGGCTCGGGCACCCCCGGCCCTGGTCCCAGCGGCTCCAGCCCAGCTCAGCTCGGGCCCCGGCTCCAGCCGAGTGGCTCCAGCCCGGCACCGGCACCGGCCGAGCACCGCCGGCCCCAGCCCGGACCCAAGCCCCATGACCCCTCCCTCCCTATTTTCCCGGACATGTCCAGCTTTTTGGGATTTTCTCCTGGACGGGGATTTGAGGACCAAAAAGCCGGACATGTCCGGGAAAATCCGGACGTATGGTAACCCTAGGCAAACCAGACTTTAGTCCGGTTTTGTTACTAGAGCCCAAGTCAGCATGTTTTGGAGGGATCTCCACTGACCCAGTGGTGAAATCATCTGCCACTGTTAGGGCCCTGGGCTGGGACCCTACCCACTGCCACCAATCCCACCCCTGGGGTGGCAGCCTATCACCCCTAAGCCAAAAGGTCTGTGCTTTGTTTGTGGCTTGCGCCAGCCAGGAGACTGTGGGCCCAGACTGTGTGTTTGTGGGCTGCCTTAGCCAGGAGGCTTAGGCTAAAAGTCTGCTCCCTGCTCTGCCCGCCAGAGGGATAGACCGCTACCTGACTGTTGCCTGATGCCTCAACACACAGGGTTCAGATAGGTTTGTACTCGAAGCAGCTGCTAGCCCATACCACTGCTGCCTGTGCACTGTGGCTACACTAGCATTTTTAGCACGTTAGCTCCATGAGAACTAGCGTGAGTATGTCTTCATGAGCTGGGACTCGCCCCCGCCCCATCTGCAAGCGCAGACATACCCACTGTGTAAGAGGAGGATCACACCCTGCATGAAAAACAGAGGCACTTAGTCTGTGAACACATCTGTGCCTCGAATAAGACTCACCGGTGCCTCTGAGCTCTCTTGGGAGTCGGGGGGCGGGGGCGGGAAGAGGTCTGACTATTCTTGAGGCTGTGGTTAGCACACAAAAAGCAGGCCACACTGAAGTTGTTCTCCACCCATCACCATGATACTGAGCAGGTTCAGGTGCTCATCACAGGCAGAGTATGAGCTGCTGCAGACACAGAAATCTGCCTTTGCAAAACAAAAGGGCTGGTCCCCCATCCATCTGGTCCCAAAAGAGCACACTAAGGTAATCACAGGCACACTGTGGCGACCCAGCAAGCCCCTTTGTCACGAGGACTAAATGTGACACAGGGTGCGTCTATCAGAGGCACCAGTTCTGCCTGACAGGGTGAGACTGGCCCCCGCCCCCTTTGACATCCAGCTGACGTGTAGGTGAATGGCCCTTCGGCTGGAGCGTGAGTCTCGTTACTACAGTCTGCCTCGTGAGAAATGTCAGGCGGTAATCCTAGAAAGGGGCTGCGATGGTCACACAGGTGGGGAAAAATTAAGGGAGGCCTCAGAGGCCAATTAAACCCCCTGGTTACACCCAGGCCTGGTGGAGGAGGAGAGAGGTGGTTCTATAGGAGTCTGGCGCAGAAGGAAGTGGCAGGGAGAGGGAAGGACTCTGCTCTTGGTACTAGAGGGTGAAGTGTGAGGGAGGAAGCCAGAGTTGGCCCTGGGATCCTCACCTGGGTAGATGAGTCTGGGAGGAGGCCAGGAGAGACAAGGAGCTGCTCCTGGGCTGGAGCAAGCTCAGGTGGTGAGGAGCCTTGATAAAAGGGCAGGATCTAGACTTCCAATGAGAGAGAGCCTGGGGGGGGAGGGGGCTCCACTGAGGAACCGAGTGAGGCCCACCTCAGAGGATGGAAGTTCAGGTCTAAGGAGGACAGCAGAGGGGGACAGTTTGTACTTTCGATTTGGGATTGTGTTGGGGAACACCGGGAGGGTGTCATGTCTTGGCCCTGAAGGAAGGGTGAACGTAGAAAAACTGTGGGGGGGAAGGCCTGAAAAAAAGGCTGTGGTAGGAAGCAGTCCAGGCAGGTAGCAGCAAGGTGTCTCACAGAGCAGACCGTGGCTGCTGGCTGTAGAGTCCCTGGCCTGGAGCCTGGTGGAGAGGGAGGGCCTGAGGTCCTTACCAGCCATGGGGGAAGAGGGCGTGAGGCCCTGAGAAAGGGATAAAGGTGACTGAAAGCCCTGAGACCAGAGGGTGTAGGGACACGGGGCCCAGAGTTGCAACCAAAGACCTGACATAAGGCGGTGAGCAATTGCTGTGAGCCTAGTAGTATCTCTGGATCTACGCAGGATTAGATGCATCACGGCTGTGACTCTTAGTCACATGCACAGGATTAAACTGGTCACCAGATTAGGAGCAGGAAGGATTCCCCCTCCCCCCTGGGGCAGATTGTCAAGGCTCCTGGGGATTTTCCCCTCCCTTAGAGCAGGAATCCCTATCATGATGAGGGTGGGGAATCTCAAAGACAAATGCCCCACAACTGCCCAGAGCCCAGGGCTTTCTGTACGTTGTTCCTTCATCGTCTCCATTTCCACGTGTGAGTGGATTTGCACTATTCTGTTCATGGATGGCAGAGCCATTCTGCGGATGGCAAGGCTGGCTCACTGCTGCCGTGGCACACGGCTTCTGCAAGTGCCACCCCCACCACTGCTGTCAGAAGTCACAATGGGAATGTAGGTTCCCGTAGCACCTTTCAGCCCGAAGGACAACCTTGATGTAGGTCCCTACGGTAGCACTTAAGTCCAGCGTCATGGGGAACTTTTCTCTCCGAGCTCAGAAGCAATTTTTCTTGACAGAAACGCTACACACGCCCAGGTGCTGTCTACGTCATTCAATACAGTAGATGTCTGAGGAAAGCAGCCAGCTATCCACACTTCTGCAGCCCTGCCTGGCTTTTGTCCGGTGCCACCAGCTTCCAGGCCCCTTCTCTAGCTTCCCAGCCATCCCTGCAGAGACTTTGATGTTTGGCCAGCTGCCAAAGGGAGCGAGGCAGGTTGCTCACATTATTACCCCCACCTCCTTCTCTGCTAGCCAATCATGCTGCCTCCCTGCCCCCAATTCCTTCCCTCTCCGCCAAAGAGACAACCAGCAGGGGAGGTGGAAAATGGAGGGGAGGCAAGGGGAGGGGAGGAGAGGGGGAGAATTGAGGGAGGGTAGAGGTGAGGGAACTGATGTGTTTGTGTAGGAATAATTAATGGATCTGGGGAGCAATGATGGTTGCATGGTGTGGAGTTCACTGTAAATTTTGTATGAAATTTGCTTATATAAATGTAATGCAAATTTTCCTTGGGCTTTTTGCTGGCCTGGTGGAAGCAGGTCAGCCCTGCAGTTGTGCCTGGATCCTTAGAACAACGGCATCATTAGTTCAGTAACACAAGGAACAATGCACGCACATTAGAATTCAGTTATCCAGCAGCATGCCAGCACGTTGTGACAGGAATAGACCACTTCACATGCCCCTCCCACCAAAATGCAGCCAGCTCTGGGATGGAAGGCAACAACTCTTTAACAGTGCATGGGAACAGTACAGAACCGTTTAGGACAGGAAATGAAGGATACAGAAACCAATAGAAGCTACAGGGGAAATTTTAAGGAGGCAGAATGTAATTACCAATGCTGGAGTTTGGCCAGGACATGCGGGTTAACTTCTGACTCCTGCTAAAAGTACCCTGAGACCTAAAGTGCCCCTAGCCACCAGTACCTCAGTTTTACATCTCTTCTGAAAGACCTCCCCTTCATTACTTCAGTACTGACTCAGCAGGAAAAGCACCACCTACAGAGATGCTAGCACCATTTCCTTCACCAGCTGGGTTTTCTCCTATCCAATACGGACTGGGCAAGACCTTGCTTAGGGCGCAGTCTCACCCTTACCCGTGGAGAGAGGAGTGGTACGGACTGCCCAAAGCCCTCCTTCTGGTGCAGGATAGGATAGCCCAGGCAGACTGGGACTCGCTCACTGCTACATCGGCTGCCCACTTAGCACAGGTAGCTGTATGAACACACACGCCTCAGTAATTCCCTGGAAGCCCAGCAGAACCACAATATGTGGTAATAGTGACCAATATTAGCTAGTTCCCTGAGAATCACAGCCTCAGTTGGGGCTGTTGATCACAAAGCCGGTCCAGATGCTAAAGACAGGCCATAGGAAATAAAGCTGGGGGCTTCCTTAATGGCAAACAAGGAGTGCAAGGTTTCTTGGATTCATTTCTAATCAAGTGGCCTCTGGGCTCCTTTCCTTCCGCAGCCTCTACCTCTACCCAGAGGGTGTGTTAGCTCTTTGGGGCAAGACCTGCCTTTCTGGCCTGTGTTTGTACCGCACCTGGAGCAATGAGGTCCGGGCCCATAACAAGGGCTCCAAAGCACTACCATAACACAATGAAATAAAAATAAGAATAAAATTAAAAATGGGAATCCATTCTGCAGAGTTACGCAATTCAGGCCTTCCCCCAGCAGAGGGCAGCACTTCTATGTACAGTACTTACTATTAGGAAAAAATGCTTGGGAAGAAAAATCCTCCAGGAGCTGCCCAGCGACTTCCCTCTCAGGTGTACCCAAGTCTCTAGGGCAGTGAGTCGCTGTTTTCACTATTTACTTTAAGCCCATCTGGTGCATTAGTTAGGATACAGAGATGATTCCCCTTCTCTATCCCATTGGACAGATCTTCCCAAGACACTGACTATGGAGAAAGAAAGATGAAGACTCTCTCACTGTCCCCCTGGGGTTCCAGCACGAGCCAGGGCCCTACCACGGACGGTTCAGATCCCCCCACTGAGGGTCTGATAATAGACTCCAGGGAAAAGCACAGGTGGTTGGTAACCCCAGTGATCTCACTCAAGCTGAGTCATCGCTAGAGGCCCACAGATTCTTCTGCAGGAAGCACGACAGCCCCTCATGACTCAGAGTCCCTGCAGAGAGTTGTGGGGCTGGTTAGATCAATCAACAGCAGCTCGCCCGTGTGCTGAATGGGATTTCGCTTTGGTTACTCACAGTGGGGCTGAGAGATTTGCTCCTTCCCTCCCCCCTCTTTTTAAATCTCAGTTTTTCCCACCTCCTAATCAGACCTGGTGGCCTCAGTGGCCATTCAGCCAGTTTACCCCATGCCATGCACTCTGCTATGTGACCTCGTGCAAGTGGCTTTGAACCAGATTGTACCTGACCCTGCATTGGTGCCTCAGAGGGCAGTGGATGTGAGCATTCTAGCCCGTGCATGCCTCCCATAGCAGCTGGGCATGGTCTCGGACATCTCCCGAGTGCAGCGACAGTGTGTTCAGACAGCCTGATGAAGATGAGTGCCTCTGAAAAACAAGACCATTAGTGCCTCTGAGAGCGCAAGACACACCAGAGGGAACGTGCGCAGGGTAGGCCAACAGCCCCTCCCCTGTGCATTGGCTTTGCACAGAGAGAGGACATGTAGCACCACTAGGGTGCCACCTGGCCGGTTTTCATCCAGCCAGTCCAGGTTTCAGCTTATGTGCTCAGATGCCATTTGACAAGCCCTGATGTCTGTTTTTTTTTAATCTGAGTGGGAAGAGGTGGAGCAGAGATGAGATCTTGGGGGAAGAGGCGGAGCAGGGGGCAGGGCCTTAGGGAGAAGAGGTAGGGCAGGTGGCGGGGCCTCAGGGGTCTGGTTACCAGTCATTAGAAAGATGGCAACCTTAGTGCAGCACTACTCTAAGGGAGAGGCCAACAGGTGCCATTAGGGTGACCAGACAGCAAATGTGAAAAATCGGGATGGGGGTGGGGGTGGGGGGTAATAGGAGCCTATATAAGAAAAAGACCCAAAAATCGGGACTGTCTCTATAAAATCAGGATATTTGGTCACTCTGGGTGCCATTGTCCTGAGCGTCTGAAAGCTCTGGAAGGTTTGTGCAGCTCCACACTACCTCCAAGGCAGGGCTGGGCCTCTGGGGATATAACTGAGCGGGAAAGCTACAGTTTGGGCCTTCGCTAGAACTTCTGGTGAGCAACCCACAGGCCAAGAGTTAGTACTGACCTCACTGGGTGAATGATTTCAAATATGAAATAAATTCAAGAAAACCGTGAACTGTTCAGGGCAGAAGTGTTGACTGCTCAGCTCTGTTTGTGTGATAACGGTCCTGGCAGCCTCCCCCCCATCTATGCTGAGAGCTCATCATACCCCAAGCTCAGCAGCAGCAGACCTGGTCATTCCTTAGATGGGAAAACGCCAAGGAAGACCTGGGTGGTACAAGCAATGAAGCTGGTAATTCAATAGGTGGCATTAGTTCCTCTGAGTCATTACTGAACGAGTGCCCCCACCTGGTGACAATGGTGCTGTGCAGCTGAGAGTGCCATATTTCAGAAGAGACGTGACACTGATGGACTGACCCCTTGTGGTCAGTAAAGATGCCCTGGCACTTTTCATTGGAGGTTAATAATGCTTGCGTCTTGGCCAGGTTCTAACTGGTTACAACCTTGAAATGGAGTGAGATCTCACCCTGAAGTATTATATGGCTGAGGACTAGAGCAGAGGAATAATTCCACATTAGGTTTTATCCTTATGTTGTTCGACACTGGAAAGTCTCAGCTTTCTTCCACCCAGAGCAAAGGGGTTACAAATGCTAGTAATCCTGCTGGGCACGGAACAGACAGTTCTGGCTGGTGGTTAGCACTTTGTTTCTAGCAGCACCTTCACTGCAGCAGGCACTTTCAAGCATAATAGCAGCCAGGGTCCTTGCCCCAAAGAGTTTGCAGTCCTAAGTGGGGAGAAGTCTGTGGATTGCAGGAAATGCCCCTTTATGGAATACATCCTGTGCTATGGGCCTTGTGTTGAACAGCTCTGCTGAGCCCTGATTCCAATATGCAATGAGGTTAGATTCTCTTGTGAAACTGGGATAATTAGGAGTTAGGGTTTCACCCAGTTAAAGACAAGCTGTTTTTATTACACCTGTTAAAATAGGTCACGTATGTAGCCTTACAGTTCTTGTCAATGTCTCTAATTTCTAGGGGCACAAATACTCCAGCAGCTCGTTTTGAAGCTGTAGATAGAATTCCAAATCTGCTAAGGGCTGCCGAGGAAGGTGCTGCAGGGAGCAGGACGAGGAGGGAAAATGTGGGAGTGGATTCTTGATTTTTTTTCTCACTGGAAACATCAGGTCAATGCTTCCTGATGAAAGATACATGCTCCACCTCAAGTTATACCGTATAAAAACCATGTGCTTTCATTAGCAGGTGAATAACGTATTCATGTCTTCCATTGCAAAAGTGCCTACAATAAACTGAACACTAGAGTCACTTCATTCACAGCAAAATCACAGCTTTTTGGGGGGTCAGCCACAGAAGCCAATGTCAATGCGCAGCCACACTAAACAACAGAGACCTGATCTTGCAAGCTCTTCCCCAAGCAATAGATCCTAGGGAAGTCAGTGGAACTGTGCTAATGAGGACTGCTTGTTAAAGGATTCATTTACATGAGCAATGACTGACAGCAGCAAGCCCCAAGTCAGGACAGGCAGCGAGGGAGAATCCCAGAGCCAGTTGAAACAGGGGAAATGTAGAGAAGCAGATTAGCAAAGAAATGAGCCTGAAACATAAATTTGCCATTCATTTTCCAGGCTACACCCTAGAGTCTCCGGCACTTCCTAGAACTATTTTGCAGGGCAAGCAAGAGGGAGAGATATGGAGAAAGTGGGAGGGACATAGGGAAGTTCCAGAGAGGTCAGAATGAGACCCCCCCCAACTAAGTACCCGCAGGGAGAACTAACCATGCTAACACCCCGCATGCTCTTCATTCCATTCTGGACCAATCAGGTCTTGCTGCCTTTATTTCATGCATGGAGCCGATGCTGCAATGTAATGCAATCCATTGGCCTTTCACTTACGTGCTGTACACAACTGGGTATACAAAATAAAAATCCAAAACATATAAGCCTAGCTCCAGTCCTGGGTGGGGATAGCTCAGTGGTTTGAGCACTGGCCTGCTAAACCCAAGGTTGTGAGCTCCCTCCTTGAGGGGGCCACTTAGGGATCTGGGGCAAAATCAGTACTTGGTCCTGCTAGTGAAGGGAGGGGGCTGGACTCAATTACCTTTCAAGGTCCATTCTAGGAGACAGGATATCTCCATTAACTTAAAAAAAAATATTTTTTTAATTTATCTCCAGGGAGGGCTGCAGAGTTACCCCACTTACACCAGGGCTTGATTTGGGCCATTGGGTATTTTAAAATCGTTTTCAGTTGCCCATATTACTTTACTCTAGTTTAAAACAATAAAGCTATATTCCTTTGTGGAATAACTCACAGGAGGTAGAGCAATTGCCACAGGATAACAGCAGGTTTCAGGCACTGGAGGCTTTGGCCATGTGCCATCACTATAGACGAGGGACATGTAGTTACATCTCACAGCCACCACACACCCTGTTGTGCGTTATCCCTTACATAACACTCTCCAAGGCGTATTGTTTTCACATAATCCCAAATGTGAGTCGAAAAGGGAAAGTGACAGAATTGTGTCACATGAGTTGCAGCCCTTGCTGTGACTCTTTGATTTTACCTCCCAATCAACCTACATGAGACCGAGTTGTAGCACACTTTGCTGCCAAGCAGGAAAACCTGGGTTTGGTTCCTAGAGTTAGGTTGGTTCCTACTGTTGGCTGGTCACTTGTTCGCAGCCTGGGCCGAGCATGTGTTGGTGCAGTAGGGGAGAGAAGGCATCGTGTTGCCCAGTTACGGAGTGGCACTCCTTAAATATGGAGGTGGATGGAGGCAGAGGGAAACCTGGTTGGGAAGGATGGAAAGCCTTGAGCAGAGTGGAGCTAGCAAAGGAGAGGAAGTGGGAGGCAGAGGAGGCCTGAAACCTGGAATGGCAGGGGCAGGCAGGGCTCCCCTCATGGAGGCTTTTTTATAACATACTCTGGACGCAAACATTATAGCCTCACTGTTTCTGATTGTAATGTCATTTGGTTTATTATTTGTTAGTGCCGTATTCAATAACCCAGTAGATAATAAATAAAAACACTTAACAATGATACCTGGCACTGTACACTTACCAGTCTAGGTTCAATCCTGCAATGTGCTGAATATTAGAGTGCTTGCTCTGCGCATCTATGCACCTTGTTAGTTAATAAATGAGGTGCCAGTAGGAGCAGTCAAGAACATGCAGCAGAGTTCCTGGGGGTTTTCAGGACCAATAGATGTTGATGTAAATGGCACCCACTCAGTGCTCTGTCCCCCTCTAAGACACAGTGCTGGATGAGCCTGTTACAGCCTTTCTGCTCAAGACTGTAGAGGTTCATGCTTTAGGATCTAGAGGTTCAATCCCTGCTCCTGATGACTCAATGCTGTGCACTGCAAATGACTTCCTCTGGCTGCTCTTTACATCAGCTCTTAACTGTGAACTCTCTCGTGCTAAGTGCCCTTACTTCCCACTGAAGTCAGTCAGTGGGAGTTGAGGTGCTCAGCACCACACAAAAGTAAGTGTTCAACTTCTTCCAGGATAATACCCTCTATGCACATTGACTACTGGATCATACCAGCTCTCCCCATGCAGCCAGGGATAATCCACTCTCTCTCTGATGGGGGAAGCACACCTCTGTCCCAAAAGTCTCTGCTGCACAGCAGCATTCTGCAGTGTTACCGGTAGATCCTGCACTCCAAGAGGAAAGCCAATGATGTGAAAATGACCACAGACTGCAAGGGTCATCGTGACTAATGTATGGGAGTTAGACCCATGCAGGCTTCCACACTGAGTTGCTGACACTCACCGTATGATACCCTCAGCTATTGGGTTTCAGATCACAGACACACACACAATTTTTATTAGAAGTCAAAGTGCATTTGTGCATGTTCCACCCATGTGACTTCTTTGTCTCAGACCCGGTTTACACTACAGAGTTGGATCGACATAAGGCAGTTTACCTTTACCTAACTCTGGAAGTATCTACACTAAAATGTAGCTCCCACCCCTGTAACTCACTACTTAATAACTCCACCTCCGTGAGAGGCGTAGTACTTAGGTCGATGTAGTGAAGTCAACCCACTGTCAGTGTAGACACTGCGCTGCTCACCTCGACCATTGCTGCTTTTCAGACACTGTCCCACAATGCTCCACACTGGCTGTTAAATCGGTGCAAGCACTCCTGGTGAGGACGTGCACCGCTGACGCAAGGACGTGGCTTGTATGGTGACGTAACTTAAGTCAACTTAATTTTGTAGTGTAGACTTGCCCTCAGTGACGGTGCTTCCTGTTCCCCAGCTGTGGACAGGAAGCACCTCTCATCCAGAATCACTTTCTAAATCTGGGGCAATAGATTTTCACAGCCATTGTCTCATATTCGACAGATCAGGACAGCTGCACTGCTCACAGCATGAGTGCACATGGTGGCAGGCAGAATTTGGGGAGCCTACAAGAAGGGTGGGAGTAGAGTGAGGATGTAGCCAATGGACCTACCAGTGTGTACCTCCTCAGTCTCCTGTGGAGGTGGGCATGGAAGGCAGAAAGCTTAGGACTGTAGGTTCGGATGTCCTTCTGCTGTCTTTGACCTCTGCAGGGCCGCAGAGTAAAGGGCAAGTAAGACACAGCACTGCAGGCAGAGTGCTTTGGTCAGGGGCAGAAGGGGTGACTGAGGCCTGTGACTCTTTTTTGTTCACCCAAACTAGCTGAAGAGGAAGACCCGAATGCAGCAGGCGGCTGGGCAATAGACTTGTCGCAAGGGGGGGGGGGGAGGGGAAATCACCTTTCTGAGTAGTCTTGCCAGCTGGCCTCCCATGGGGCAGGAGAAGAAAGGGATTGCTGCTGGGAGACTGCCTGAGGAAGGATGCCTGTAAATGATTCCTTGAAACACCCAGCAAAATCCACCTCCATGCACACCCCCACAACAAGCCGTTGCCTTGACATCAAGGACAGAAGGAAATTGCAGGAATGAAACACACTGGTTCTGGCAGTTCTAGGCCACAATTAATCTCTTGGGGCTGCTCCAACATGGGCGGCCTTAATATTTTTTCAACTAAGCCATCAAGCCCCAACGACAGGGTTAAATTCTTGAAGTGACATCCCGGCCCCGTGGGGTTTTGCCCTTGTCATTGACTTCTGTGGAGCTGGGATTCTACCCCTGAGCTCTGTCTATACCATCGCTTTCACCATCCCGTGGGGCCTGCACCGGGGTGATCTCAGATATTAGTTTCCTTAGTGTATACATGCCATAGAGTAAGGGAGAATGTTCAAAAGCAGCAAGAACTCTGGCTGTCTTCTTCAGAGCTCGCTGAAGTTACATGAAAATTACAACTGTCTATTGACTAGAATCAGAGGAGCTGTCAGAAAACCCACACCACACAAACTCCTTTATGGCTTTGTTTTACCCTAGGGCATCCTTCAGATTTGGTTATTTATTAGTGGGCATATGAATTAAAACATTCCCACAAATATTAGAGGTTTCTAAACACCTTTGCTAGGACTGTTTGCTTTCCAGGAATATACCAGTGACTGAATTGGCCACCAGTTTAGTAGCAGGAGTGTTCTCAGCAGCAGTGGCAAATATTGCCAAATATTCTCAGAAAGTGAATTTTTAGATTATAATCACGTGTGCACATTGTGAACCTGACTCCGAAGAGGTACACTCTTCTGATTGGGACAGAACCATGCATGTAACCGATGTGTCCAAGCAAAATATTAATTCCTCAAACAGCTCAGGAACACACTTGGGAGTAAGAATGATCTGCAGAATTTAGGCAGCTAATAGTTTAGATAAATGTCTTTGAGAAAATTCCAACCTGAGGATAAGCCACAATGAGAAAATTAGATGAAATAATCGCCTTGTTTTACTTATTTTCTTTTGTAGCTATTAGGACATGTTGCAGACATTTTTGCATAGTCAACCCTGTCTGTTTTAGCTGCATGTTTAGGCCCCAATCCTGCAAACAGTTATCCACACTGAGTAATCTCACCTATTGAAATAGGACCATTAATGTGCATAAGGGGATGTGATCAATGATGTGCCATAAATGTGCTTACAAGGCTCCATAGACAGGAAGTTAAGTTTACCACAGATAGAGCCTGGGATTTAGCAGCAAGCTGCTGTTCAGATTCTCTTCTAATTATGAGCAATTTGGAACATTCCGTGCACATGTGGCTGAGGCGAGCCCTTTTGCAGCAGAGGCCTGAAGGCACAGACTGCTGACAACTCTCTGAGCATGCTCTCCCTTACTCCAGCTCCTCTCCTGCCTCGGCAGGCAGCTCTGCACACACACCTGCTACAGCACACCTAGAATTTCACAACCTCCACCTTGATCTCAGCAGAGTCAGCATCCATCCTCCTGGCGAAAGCTGCAGGAAGACTTTGATCTTGGCCAGCTTCTCTGCAAAGCACATTGGGATCTTGGGACTGCTGAGGGCTTGGGATTGGTTTTCGGCTGCTTGTTAAGAGAAGGCTGACTGACACCCATTGCCCTCCCTATTACAAACACACCTGCTCTCAAACACATGTGGGTGTGGCTGGAGATGTCTCAGCACTGGTTAGGTGCACTTGCTTGTTACTGTTTAGACAGCAAAGGTGATTCAGACCTGCTTCTCTGAACAGAATGGACTGTGTTTGCATTACAGGAGTCAACAATCATAGCGGGGTGCCAAGAAAATGGTTAGTCTTTGCTGAGGTCCCACGGCTTATTTGTGTTGCTTATGCAGATTAGGTTTACGTGTGCCAAAGTGAACAAAGTGCAAGACCTTATGTTCTGAATTGGGCTATCTAGGCTTCCACTGCCCTGAAGGCTACTGGCAGGTGTGCTGGGAAGCCACTCCCTGTCCTGGGACTGTCACTTGTCTAAGAGACAGTGAACCACACAATCCACCCAGTTTCAGCGTCCATGGTTATTATTAGTCTATATTTGTGTACAGTGCTGTAGGCTCCCTTTACTGTGCTGGGGCCTCTGAACTTAATTGGAAGTGTTCCAGTTGGGTAGATCCTGAGCATTGCAATCCAGCCTTGGAGACTACAACTCCCAGAATGCCTTGGGGAATAGAGAGAGAGAGAAAGAGAGAGAGAGACTTCCTCTCCTGGGGAGAGTATGCTGTGGACTCCATTTTGGAGAGGAGCTGAGATTGCTTGTGTGGAGCTTTGTCCATACTAGAAGCTGCTGCTAGGCTGCTGGGGCTTTGACCAGGGAGCCTCAGAGGTGCTTGGTGGCTTCCCTGGAGCCACGGCAGAGGCTGTTGCTGTGCCAAGAGCTGATGGGGGTGGGCCTGCAGGGAAGGCAGTGTGAGTAGCTAACCCCCTTGTTTGGGAAAGTGCTTGCAAGAGAAGGGGGGCAGCAAAGAGACTTTAAGGGGTTGTCTGAGAAGAGGCAGAGTGGTCTTCTCAATGAACCAGAGCCCAGGGCTGCTGACATCTGGTTAAAACAACTCCAGTTTTCAGATGGGTTGTGCAGCTTGGGATGGTCCCAAATTAGAATTGTTCTGCCTCCTTTTTCCATAGCTGGATGAATTTACTGGACCAACAGAGTGCTGTCCCCAGCTTCTAACACACCCATGCAAGCAAGTGTTTAGAACTCTGAAATCCAGAGGAGTTAGCCCCCTTTCTGGGGTGGGCTAACTGGCGGCAGTGTGGAACAGAGCGCCGCTCCCAGCAAGCAGGGGGTCACATACTCCCCCCCCGGGGCAGGGAAGTGCATCCTGAACTTCAGAGACTTCCCAGTTGAATTGCTTGTAATCTCCATGTGGCCACCATTTGTAACGCCGACCCACACACAGACGTCAGTAACGGGGATTAAATCTGGGACCTCTGGAGCTAAATGCATGTGCTAAAAGACATGTCTATTAGCCAAGACTGTAGCAGGCTCATCATTCTCTAGGTGGCCTAGCCGCCATGAGAGGACAGCATACCTCGCCAAGTAAGCAGGGCTTGCAGGGCCCTAGATATTAAGGCCAGAAGGGACCAGTAGATTTAGACTGACCTGTGCAGCACAGACCAGAGAATTTCATCCAGTTACTCCTGTAGTGAGCCCAATAACTTGTTTTTGGCTAAAGCACAGTGTGCGTGACACTGTACATAATAAGTAAAGACACGATCCCTTCCCCAAAGAGCTTATAATATACACCGACCACCACAGGCGCAGACTTTCCAAAGTGCTGGGGGGGGGGCTCGACACCTGACTCTGCCGCAGGCCCGACCCTCACTCCACCGCTTCCCCCAAGGCCCTAGCCCTGCCCCCACTCCATCCTTGGCCCACCTCTTCCTGCCCCTGCTCCACCCTCTCCCCCAAGCGCGCCATGTCCTTTTTCCCCTTGGGTGCTCCAGCCCTGGAGCACCCACAGAGTCGGCGCCTATGCTGACCACAACACAGACTTTGTGGGAGATGACAAAAGGGACAGGCAAAAGGCAAGACCACACAGAATAAGGTTGTGAGGTTGCTTGGAGTGGGAGGTACAGCACCAATCACTTCTGTTCCTAGTTTGTGGTTTGGGTTTGTTTACAATTACTTTAAAATATATGTAAAGGTTGTTAAATGAGAAGACCAGTGAGGGATTGTGGGAGGATTTCAGGAGGTATTTAAAGCAGGGAATGGAGTCGCGTTCTGGGTGGAGAGAGCAGCAAGAGAGAAGAGGTGTTCGCAGTAGGAGGCAGAGCTGGCGTTGAGCCATGGAGGCCAGGAAGAAAAGAGAATTGAGGGGACACTGCTGGCCGCCCTGCCCACACAGTGGAAAGCAGGGGGCTGGAGAAGAAACCCTTAGTTTGGCCAAGAAGAGGTCACACCGTCACATTGTGCTCATTTCACTTTCAGGCACTGAAGAAGCTGCCTGCAGCCTATTGACTGCAGATTTAGATACGCTTCTACCCTGATATAACGTGACCCAATATAACACAAATTCGGATATAACGCAGTAAATCAGTGCTCTGTGGGGGCAGGGCTGCGCACTCGGTGAATCAAAGCAAGTTTGATATAATGCAATTTCACCTATAACACGGTAAGATTTTTTGGCTCCTGAGGACAGCGTTATATCGAGGTAGAGGTGTAGTTACTGTCACAGGGTAGCTATCTTCTTTATGGGAGACAGGCCCAGCCTCACCTGGGACACAATTAGCTTATCTTTCTAGGTGGTGAGAAGTAGCAAGGTCCTAGGACTCTTAGGGAAAGATAAGAGATCCTACAAGTGTTCTCTCTCTCTCTTGCTTGCTGGGAGTCGCTGCTCAGCAAAAAAGCAGGGAGCGTTTCAAAGGATCCCAGTAGGGGAGAGACTGAAAAGAACGTGGGAAGGGCTAGACTTTATGAAGACTGCGTGAAACAGACAAACCTTTGGATGGAAGGGCTGGGCCCAGTTTGAGCCAGGTATGAAGACTTTGGGTTTTAATTTGTCTGGTTGGGATTGGTATACCCTGGAAGGGGTGGACTTTTGTTAAATGACTTAGCTGGAGGACCAAGTCACTGAAGCAGCCAAACCAGGCTGTAGAAGCCCTGAGAAAGGGAAACTGAGGCAGGGAGCCTTAGAGCCATCCCAGACCATGAGGGGGTGCTCAGGAGGCAGCAACCCAATTACAGTTCTATTTAGGGTACTCCACACAGGATAAGATACATGATATTTTGCAGGAGCTTGCATGGTGTCAAGTATCAGGGGGTAGCCGTGTTAGTCTGTATCTACAAAAACAACAAGGAGTCTGGTGGCACCTTAAAGACTAACAGATTTATTTGGGCATAAGCTTTCGTGAGTTAAAACCTCACTTCTTCCACGAAAGCTTATGCCCAAATAAATCTGTTAGTCTTTAAGGTGCCACCAGACTCCTTGTTGTTTTTGCAGGAGCTTGGTGATGCTGAGTTAATATACTGTACTGTCCTCTATCCTCTAGAGACTAAACTGGCATGATCTTTAAAACCACTGTACAGTTGTAACCTGCTAGTAGAATCACACACTGTACAAGCTGTTATTTCAGCTCTGCCAATAAAACAGTGTTCTGCCTTTTCACACATCTGTATGCCTGGATTTGCTTCTTACAAGACAGAACGAAAACCCAGGTTCTAATATCCTAATATGGTTGAGTTAAAAAGACCACACCTGCCGTTTTCTATATGATGTCCCTGCATAGCTGGTCAAAAATTGGACATTACATCCTATGGGAAATTCTGATATTTTGATATTTTTGTCCCCAATTGGGAAGATATGTAAATTTTTTTAATATAAATTCTGAAACATTATGATTCCGAAATGTCAATATAGTTGCTTTTGGGTTGGCTCACCTTTAATCTCTGCATCCGCTTGAGCTGCTGTAGTGCTTTATGGGAGTTGTAATTTGGGTGCATCATGCCCCCATTCTCCTCTATGGGCCAGGCTCCCTGGCTGTACTACATCTCCCAGGATGCACTGCAGCAGTTCAACCAGTGCAGAGACCGTGGTGCATCAAGGGAGACATTATCCAGTTTATAAACCCAGGCCTAGGAGACCAGGTTTGCCCTATGTTGGTGTAATCTATAAAGAAAAGAAGAGGAAGTTGAATTACCATTGTCACCTTCCGGTATAAAGAACAGGAGTACTTGTGGCACCTTAGAGACTAACAAATTTATTTGAGTATAAGCTTTCGTGGGCTACGGCCCACTTCATCAGATGCATATAGTGGAAAATACAGTAGGAGGATATATATATACACACAGAGAACATGAAACAATGGGTGTTACCATACACACTATAAGGAGAGTAATCAGTTAAGGTGAGCTTTTATCAGCAAGAGAGAAAAAGAACTATTTGTAGTGGTAATGAAAATGGCCCATTTCCGGCAATTGACGAGGAGATATGAGGAACTGTAGGGGGGATACCAGATGGTAACAATTTGGCACAATACCACATCCCACCAAAACATCCCACAATGACATAACATAATGGCCTTGCATCAACATCATCATGGTATGTCAAAACAGCATCATAAGGCAACACAACATGTCAAAGATTAATTCATTTGAATTTCCAGCAAGTGGTAAGACACAAGGTTGCCCCAAGGAAATCAAGACTTAGCTACAAAATCCTGGATTGATGGTGATCCTAGGTTGGACAGTCCTTTCTCTATGGACTGGTTTTAATTTGGGCTCTCCTTGCTGCTTCTGATAGGGCAGAGTAGAACAGTGTGAAGGATAAGGAGAACAGGGAGCGAGGAAAGGGTAGAGAGGGCAAGGAGACAATAAAAGACAGGAGAGGAGAGGCAAAGGAAGGACAGGAACATGAATGCCAAATGGAGGAGGATGAAAGGTCCCACAAATAATTTTCATTCCCACACTCCAACTCCCATTACCTTCATTAGGGACTCTGCTGAGCTGCACCCATTAAAGTCCTTTCAAAACTCTGCCTGTTGTGATAACGATGCGACACATCGGAATGCTGGTATGTGATTGGTCTTCTTGCCTAGCCCCGGTCACATGACATAAATCAGGGTTACAAAAGTTTACACCCCTTTGACATGGCAGGGGTCAGTATCCTTCAACTCTGCTGGCTGATGTCACACGTGATGTGATATAGTGATGCAGAATCTAGCAGAGACGCTTTCATGAGTGCACTATCTGAAAGAAGAGCCTGTACAAGATACAAGGTCTCATGAGTGATTCACCCAGGATATGTATGTCACATAGAAAAACAGCAGGATAAGTGTGAGGAAGTGTACACCGCTCTTTAAATTAGCAGCCGGCAGCCCAGCAGGATGGGGGCTAGGGTAGGTTCTTGGCAGAGAGAGTGACTTAGAATTATACCAGTTACCTTATTTTAATAGAGTTCCTGGTTCAGTTTTAGAAGATAGTAACTCTCTCTGATTTGTTACCATTGTCACATGACAGTGGGAAAAGCAATACAGGGAGAAAAAGGACTTAGGAGGAAGAGACAGGAGGGAAGGGGAGGGAAAAAAATAAAATTAACATTAGAGCAAATAAGATTCTGGTTCCAAGATTTCTGCGCTTAAAACACTGGCCCTGTGGTGATGCAGGTCCTCTGACAAGTGCACTGAGTTGGGAGGGGTGTATGTCTCAGAACTCCAGTAGCGGGGGGGGGGGGGAGGGGGGAGGCTGCAGGTCAGGATTGAGGGGCATGGGCAGAGCTGTGTGAGTGCAAACACACAGAATTACAAGAGGGCAGTAGGTCAGCCTAGGTATATCACAATCGTTTCTGCCTGCATTATGCCTGGATTCTAGCCAATATATAGAGCCCTGTGCAGATACAACATTTGTACCCGAATCCGATCCGTGATCTGCAAACATGGGCCACAGATAGCTGCAGATTTGCAGGCCGGTACAATAAGCCTGTGCTGCAGGAGACAGTCACTAGTTTCACCCAAAAGTAATGAAGAATCTAAAGAGAGCTGAGCTTTCCCTCCCTCCCCCCATTGCTAGCAAACCTCACTTTGTATATAAACATGAAATGCCAAGATATGAATCATCTTAATGGCAGTGTAGCTAGTACATAAAAACAAGCTGATAAATGTTTGTTAAAATGAGAGCTGATTTATTACAGTTTCAAAATCTCCCTGCGTGTTGTTTCATGGCAGTTAGAATGTTTTCCTGTGACATAATGGTCAGGAACAGTTGCTTTCTACCAGCGAACAAAATTTCTCAGCTTGAATCAGTCTGTTTGTATTAAAGGCTCATGCTGGACACCATACTTCAGAATGGAAAGAAACCCTGAAAGCGTCTTCTAATAAAATAGTTTCAAGCTATTTTAAGGTGGTTTTTAATATCGGCTGAATAAGTATGTTCTCTTGCACAAAGCCTGGGATCACGTAACAAAAGATCCTATTCACACATGAGGGCAAATTAAGGTTGTTTTAGGAATCTTTATTCCTTAATTTCTTGGTTTGTTCTGGACTTAAAGAATCTCAGAATTAATGTTCCAGTTATAGAGATCTTGGTAGCAAATGCTATGGTGAAAGCACCATTCCTGTAAGCACTTAGGCCTGTACTTAATTTTACATGTGTGGATAATCCCATTCAATTCAGTATGTGTGAAAGTGTTTGGAGGAGTAGGGCCAAAGATTGCAAAACAATTTAAATTATAATCCCCTGTTTTCACTAGTTCCTAACTTTCTGCAAAAAATCTCCTTTGGGTTTGAAATTCTTCATGTTTTTGTTTCAGCCAAAGGGGATGTTTTTTTGCTGGAAGTTTAAGCAAAATCCCTCCAACTGTTTTTGAATTATGTCAGGCTAACAAAAAATACACTCTTCTCACTGAAAAAAAGGTCTGCTGCTTTTTTTTTTTTTAACAGATAGTCATTTTGAAACCTGTAATATAATATAAATATATAAATCATATACAATATATACATATAAAATAAATATATAATATAATATAAATATATATCCTCTGATGGATGGAGCAGAAGCAACATGAAGCCCCACTCTGTCAGAGGAAAGGCTATTAATTCATTACTGATGATTAATTATTGCTATTCTATGTTGCCATGTATGAGAAAATCACTGGCATAGAGCTATCGGGAGGTCCATCCGTTGTTTCACTAGAGGCTGTGTCTGACAGTTTATGTGCGATTAATGATGCTTTCTCCCTTTTAAGTAGGAGGAGGGGAGAGGTTGGTCATGGGAGTTTTCAGAGGTGAGTGTTCAGGCTATAATCAGGAAGCTGCTAGTCTCTGCCAGGGCCCTGGCAAGATTTCTTGCTTCGAATAAAGATTCTGTTTGCGTTTACACACAAGGGATGAATGTTTTTATTATGCATGCAACAGATCTACCCACTGAAAAATAACACACTGAGGTTGCACCTGTTTTTTGCACGTAGGTGCTTTCTCTCTATACAAACAGAAAGGAACGACCAGCCTGGTCCTGTAAAAGACGGGACATGTGATGGTATGAAGCCTGAGGGGTCATTTGGAAAAACAAATAAAAAACAAGATGGAGCAAACTTTAAGTCATATTGCAAGTTCCCAGGGTTTGAGAAGAACGATACATCAAAATAAAGGAAGAGACTCAATACGTACAAATCCTTGATTGCGATACAGAATATAAACTGGTTCAGGCTATGATGTTAGATGGCCTCTGGCCTTCCTGTTTATGCTGCACTGCTGGTATGTTTCTCACATGTATTCTCCAGCCATAGTTATCTGTGCTATCTTGGAATTTCTTATTACTTCATAAACATGCAATATAAAAAGATTAAAACCAAAAACTGGAGGGGTTGATGACCTGAGGGGGCGGGGGAGGGCTTGAGGTGCTCCCCAGGGAATAGCCTTGTGCCCAGTCCCAGATCTCCCTGAACTCCAGTCATAGGTCACTGCTGGACTGCATCCCTCTGGAGCCTGTTGAGAGTGTTTCAGAGACAGAATCCCTGAAAAACTGGCAGGCACCATAGGATTCACAGTGGCAAATATGCAAAGGATTTTTAGTTCTATGGACTGGGGTATAAGTGGAAGCACAATTGCTTCCTAATCCTTCCCACCTCCTCTTCTCCCCAGTGGTCAGTTCAGTGCAGAATGTTGTATGCCCAGTGTGTGTCCAACAAAAGAATGGTTACATTGAAAAACTATATAGCCTAGACCTTGTGTGTTTGGGGCTTAATAAAAGCAATATGTATCAATTTCACCTGGCAGCCGAGAGGTATAGAACATGTTCAATACTTGTCCATAGAGCCCAAAACCTAGAAAGGAAGAACTGCAAATAATATAAGGGAGAGAAATTGCTAGACAGGAAAAGGCCACTTAGCCCGGTAAAGCTGTTCCTCTCTGGCATCAGCTCAACCCCCACTTTCCCGCTTTATCCCGGTATCCTAGAGCCATCTCTCTCTCTAGGGAAGTGTCTCTGTCTCCTAAAACCATTATACTGCTTCACTGGAGTGTCCTTAGCGTAGGATCTAGCGATCTGTTTTTGAAACACAGAGTCCTCAAGGGACACATGAACACAAAGGCAATGGTATTGAGGGTCAGGGAGGCAGTGGAGGGGCAGCGAGGGGAAGGGAAAAATCCCCCTGGGACAGGCCTTCTCCCTCACTCAGCAAAGACTCCACCGCCCTCTCCTCCATGGGCTTTGCCAAACCACACACTATGGTTGCGGGGCCTGCTTGCTCACCTAGGCACACGAGGGGGCTGCCCCCGGGGCCCAAGCGGAGGCGATGGCAGACTGGGGAGGAGGACCTGTGACCGCAGGGGCCGGGCAACCAGGGTCACCAGCAACAGGGCCAGCACCTTTCCAGGTCTCGGAGGTCCCAGGCATCCCTCCTTGCCAGGCCAGCGGGCAGTCCCTCCAGCCGTGCCTAATGGGAGAGGGCTTATCACCAACAGGGGTTTCCCCAGGGTGGGAAGGAAAGGCAGGAGGGCAGCATTGTGAAGGAAAGGTGGGACGGAGGTGAAAACCACCCATACATGCAGGTCCTCCAGGGACATGAGGGCGACATACATGCCCCCCACCACCACCACCACCACCACCACCAGGCCCTTCTCCACCACCTCCTGGGCAGCAGCCTGTGATTCCAGGAAGAAGACCACCTTCTGGTACATCGGAGAGGCCACCACCACGGTCGTGGGCCACACACCCCTCACCAACGCCCGCACCTAGGTCTCCGCATGGGGTGAGGCAGGCACCAGGAGACAGAGGACTCCAGGCTTCCTGGATAGAGTGGGAAAGGGGCCCCAGCCACCATGATGGAACCGGAGGCAGCGGCGGCCAGGAGAGATGACAAGATGGCAGGTGGAGGGGCTGCAGCCACCTGGGTGTACGCTCTGGAGGTTGAGGGAGGGATTCCCCCGAGCTGGTGGAAGGGAAGGGGTGGGGAGGCACGGCCAATGGCGGGGCCACAGCAGAAGTGACAGCCCCTACCACAGAGGGCTTAGCCTTCTTGGCAGGGACTTTGTCCTTCTTATACCCCTAGCCTTTCCTACCAGCCGGGGGGGATAACCTGAACCGGATGAAGCAGATGGCATGGCAGCAACAGGGTCTGCACCTATGCGCGCTGCCGGTGCCCCAGTGGGCATGATGGCAGGCAGATCAGCAGCAGTGGTCGAGAGGATAGCTGCAGAATGGGGGGGCGAGCAGGCGGGGGGGCAGGGTCGACCCAGAGGGGCTCACCCCCCATTTTCCCCACCATACTCAGAGGGGACAGAGACAAGCAGCAAAAGGGGGGGGGGGGGAAGGGGAGAGGCCAGCCTCTTCTCCCTGCTAGGCTGCAGGCAGGAGAGGAGCAGGCACCAAGATGCTTTAATCAGGGGGTGCAACACCTGACAGGTTGGGAAAACCAGCTCCTCCAGCTGCATTGGGAAGGGGAGGGCTACAATATCATAAGGGGTGCAGTGAATAAAGGGAGATTAACAAAGGGGGAAAGAGCTCAAGCATACGGTGGAGGGGGACATGGGCACATGGAACAAGGGGGCTGGACAAAAGGTGGGGATCAGTGGAAGGCAGGCTGGAAAAATGGGCCAGGGCTCAGGCAGGAAAGCTAGGGAGACTAACTACAAGGGTCGGGGCAGGGTAGGAAGACCAGCAAACACCCAGAAGCCAGGGTGGGACAGGCAAAAAGGGTAAGGGGAGAGGGCACAAAACTGCTGCAGGAAGCCTGGTGGGTAAAACAGAGAGTGGGGAAATCAACTAGCCAAAAAACAGCAGGGGGAGGGGGCAGTCCAAGGGGAAGGCATGTGCACCCACATGTGCTTGCACACTCAACTTTATGCTGGCTGCTGTAATAGTCCCAGGTGATGGCACAGCAAGCAGCTGAGTCCAGGAGCAGAGGCAGATGGTAGGTTGGAGGGTGGAGGGGGCATCACTGATGGGGGTGAGAGGGGGACAGATGGACATGGGGGGGGGGGCCACCAGACTGCCGAAGCAAAACAAACAAACAAACAAAATGGCAGCCACAGGGAGCGCGTGGAGAGCGGTCGAGGCGGCTCGCAGGGGGGTGAAGGGCAGCGCCTGCCTGCTCTGCCCGTGGGCAGCCAGGCGCTGCAGCCCACTTGCAGCCGGGCGAGAGGGGCTCCCCCCTCCGGCCTTGAGGTGCCTCTCTCTGGCGGGCAGGCGGAGCCCCCGGGGGCTGCAGGAGGTGCTGGGTCAGCCGCTCCTTTAAAGGCGGCTGGGCCGGGCTGGGCTCAGAGCGGCGGGGGAGCGGAGGCCAGTGCAGGTGGCGGGGAGTGGCACGTCCGGGGAGCCCGGCGGCACGGTGAGCAGCGGGGATCACTAGTTCCTGCCCCCCCGGCCAGGGTCCGTGCCCCTGCAGGGCTTGGCTGGGACTGGCGGAGTGCGGGGAGCCGGCCGGGGGCGGGGGGCTGCCAAAGTGCAGAAAAAAAAAAAAAAAGAACCACAGCAGGGCGGCGGGAATGTGTCGTCCCAAGAATGGCCGGAATGCCGCCCCTTACAATGTGCCTCCCCAGGCACGTGCTTTCTCATCTGGTGCCGGGAGCCGGCCCTGTTTCTAGCAACAACAAAGGTCTGCCTCTTCCTCCTGGAGGCAGCAGCAGGCTTCCAGGTAGTTGTAACAGCAGAACCAGCAGGCAGGAGGGACTCCACAGGTGGTAGTTACAGCAGCAGAGGTGAGGTCTCTCACTCCCCCTCCGAGGAGCAGGCCAGCAGGGCCCCCCAAGGGGCACCAACAGCAGCAAGTGGGGGGGGAGGAGTACAACCGGCCAGCAAGAGGGGGGTCTGGCCCAGAGGGAAGCTGGATCCATCTTAGCAGCACCAAGCTGGCATCCTGCTCACAGCAACTCCACACCTGCCCAAGAAGGCAGGCAAGCCAGCCCTGCAGCAGTTGGGGAATATGTGATGCAGTAAGGCCCAGGAGTAGTCCAAGAGGGGAAATATATAAACCCTAGGCTAATTAAGGCATGGTTCCCTGTAGACTAGGGATGGTTACTACAGGTGAATTGGAGCACCTGTAGCCAATTAAGGCCCTGTCAGGAACCTAATGAAAACCCCCTGCTTCACGCAGACAGGGTAGAGTGTAGAAAGAGAGAGAAGTGGAGTGGAGTTTGGAGATGTGTTGCTGAGAATTGAAAGACCAGAGAACTGGAGGAAGGAAGACCCTCTCCTAGTGTCAAGGACAGAGGGTAGGAAACCTGCAGGGGTTGAGAGCAGGAGCGCCGCCAGCTTTTCTGCTGCCCTAGGCAGTGGAAGGTTCTGCCCCGAAATGCCGCCCCCCACAGAGGCGGTGGAAGGTACTGCCGCTGAAATACTGCCATGGTTGCCAACCCCCAAATTGCAGTGCCCTAGGCGACCGCCTAGGTCGCCTAATGGGTTGCGCCGGCCCTGGTTGAAAGGGGCTGTGGCTTAGACCTAGCCCTCTTCTATCATCTTCCTGGGCCACTAGCAGGGCCCTCTGTGCCCCAAAAGCAGGGGCAAGGGGTTGTGGCCTAGCCCCCCCCCCCCTCCCTGTGCTGCCAAGAAATGTGCAGGACCCACTGTACCAACATTGGCCATTTTGTTACAGACCGCTACCACACTGAAAAACCATTTGATATCCCAGCTCACTGAGGGGTGGCCCAGACTGGATGAGCCCAGGTCTATATGACTGCCTGTTAGTGCTAAATTTTGGGAAGGAAAGTTTTTATTACACATCTAAAAATGAGTTGAATATGTACTGTATTTTCATGAAAGGCCACAACTGTCTATACTCACTAGAGAGAGAAGTTGGGTGAGGTAATATCTTCTATTGGACCAATTTCTGTTAGTGAGAGAAACAAGCTTTCGAGCTACTTGGAGCTCTTCCTCAGGTCTGGGAAAGGTACTCCGAGTGTCCCAGCGAGGGCTGGCCTTACCATGAGGTGAACTGAGGCAGCGGCCTCAGGTTCCAGACTGTGGGGGTGCGCCACTAGGACCCAGAGTGTTGAAAATTGTGTCTGCTGCTAGTGCATATGTAATCTCTCTGCTCTAGATGCACAGAGACGGTGCTGTGCTGTGCTGGAGGAAGGAGGGCACAAGAGACATGGCAGGCAGGAGGAAAAGGTGAGAGGGAATAACAGAAAGCAGCAGGAGCTGCAGGGAGAAAAGAAGAGGAGCCTCTTATGTACCTCTCTAGCACCCCCAGGAGACTGGATTGATTAACACCAGCTTCTCAGAGAGCTTCCTGTTTCCTGCTGCTTCCCTGAACCCACTTGAGTCAACTGAAGTAGTAGGAGCCAGTTAGGCCCTTAAGATGCTGATATCTTCCCTCACTCAGGCCCTGCTACCAGCCTGCTTATTTGTCCCCTTCAATTGAGTGTTGAGAGCCACTATAGCTGGCACAGAACAGCAGTCCTAGTGAAAGAAGAAAATGCCCTTGTGGGGCAGCATTCAGAAAAAGAAACAAAAGCTTCTTTTGCTTTCTATCTAAGCAGGAAGGAGCTCTCCTGAGATACAGACACAAATGTTCATGGTGAGCCTTCCAGCCCCAGTGAGGATGTGAGTGGTGGGGAGATGCCTAATCTTCCAGTTAGTCAGAGTGCAGGTGACCTGGCAGCTACTGCAGCATCCATATTTCCATCTCAAATGGATGTAACCATGCACATTCCTGAAGAAAAGTGTAGATCAGAGAAGAGTGTGGTTGAGGCGCAAGAAACAGCTGCTGCTGAGTTTAGTTTCTTTAAATCTAGATAATCCAGGACTGTGGACCCACTTGAGCAGTAGCCCGAGGGACTTCCTTGTACTGCATGGGCCACAGCAGGTGAAAAACTTCATGTTCCCCAAAGACAATGAAAATAGAAGTTTACATCCCACACATTACTGGTGTGAAATCCCCAATGGTGACAAAGTGGAGAGGCCATGACTTATGTACTCAAAAACCCAGAATGCTGTGTACTGTTTTTGTTGCAAACTCTTCCGTCTAATGTTCCAGTCACATTGGGTTCTACAGGAACAAAGGACTGGAAAAATCTGGCTAGAAATCTGGCATACCATGAGAAGGCAGCAAATCACCAGAGAGCATTCCATAGAGCTTGAGATGAGATTAAGGTTAAAGGCCACCATAGATGATCAGCATCAAGAGAAGATTGCATCAGAGTCTCTTTACTGGCAAAATGTTCTGAAAAGGCTCGTTGCCATTGTGAGAATGCTTACTACCCAAAATCTAGCACTGCGTGGCACATCAGATCAGCTATATGTGCCAAACAATGGAAACTTCCTTAAAATTGTGGAGCTGATGGCTGTGGAGTTCCATTGTGGAGTTTGATGCTGTACTCCAGGAGCATCTAAGAAGAGTCACCACCCAAGAAATGTACACACACCACTACCTTGGAAAAACTATTCAAAAACACAGTTACTGGCAACAAAAGTCAAACAGAAGATTGTGGCAGATCTGAAGTCAGCAAGATATTACTCTGTTATTCTGGACTGCACACCTGACATCAGCCATACGGAACAAATGTCTTTAATGGTGCATTTTGTAACAACAGAACCTAGTTGACAGTCACCATTGCAGGGACATTTTCGAGAGCATTTTCTAGAATTTATTGACATTGATACTACAGGAGCTGGTATGACAAATGTGCTTTTTAAAAAGCTGGAAGATACGGGAATTGCGCTAGCCGACATGAGAGGTCAGGGCTACAATAATGGTGCCAACATGAGAGGAAAGAAAAGAGGAGTGCAGACACTGATCTGAGAGTTAAAACCTCAAGCTTTTTTGTCCCATGCAGTTCTCATTCATTGAACTTGGTGGTCAGTGATGTAGCATCAGCTTCTAGTGAGGCTGCTGAATTTTTTTAATGTAATTCAAAGCATCTATGTATTTTTCTCTGCATCAACTCATCGATGGCAAGTTTTGAAGCAACATCTGGGAACATCCTCTCTGACACTGAAACCACTGAGTGCCATACAATGGGAAAGTTGACTGGAGGCGATAAAGCCTATCAAACACCAAATTGGGAAGATAGATGATGTCATAATTGCCATTATGGAGGCTAATGCTATGACAGGAACTGTTCGTGGGAGAACAGTGGCAGAGGGAAATGGAATCACCAGAAACATACATAACTTCAAATTTCGGTGTGGTTTAGTGTTGTGGCATGACATACTGTTTGAAATAAATGTTGTAAGCAAGAAATTCCAAGGTGTTGATCTTGATATATCTGGAGCAATGGAACAACTGGACAAAGCAAAATCATACCTACAGTCTTACCGGTCAGAAGAGGGATTTCAAAACATTCTAAAGAGTGCACAGAAGTTGGCAGAGGAACTTCACACTGAAACTATTTTCCCACCCATTCAAGAATATAAGAGTCACCGAAGAAGAAGACATTTTGATTACGAGGCACGGGATAATCCCATAAGAGACCCCAACCAACAATTCAAAGTTGAATTCTTTAACCAGGTGCTAGGTTGTGCAATACAGTTAGTTGAACGTTTCATGCAGCTCAAGGAACACAGCAGTATATTTGGAATGTTGTATGATATTCCAAAACTCCTCACTATACCTGAAGAAGTTCTACATCAGTAATCCAGGGCACTAGAGACAGTGACACATGATGATATGCATGATATTGGTGCGAGTGATTTAGGTGATGAACTGAAAGCCCTTTCAAGATACGTTTCAGCAGGATCAACTCCAAAGGCTGTTCTGGAATATATGTGCACAAATAAGATGACCACCCTCTTTCCAAATGCTTTTGTGGCTCTGTGCATACTACTAACACTTCCTGTAACAGTTGCCAGTGGAGAACGCAGCTTCTCCAAGCTGAAGTTAATAAAAACACATCTACGCTCCACAATGACACAGGAGAGGCTGGTCGGCCTTGCAACCGTCTCAATAGAGCATGAGCTGGCCCAGACTGTGGACCTTCAGGAAGCAGTTAAAATCTTTGCAACCAAGAGGCACGGAAAGCACCACTTTGATTATTCAAACAGATAAAAATGCCAGTGTTTACTATGAAGACAAGAAAAGTTACATTTGCTATTCAGGCGTTTGAAAGTTAAGTGTTACTTAAGTTTTGAACAAGGCATTTTAAGTTAGTTCTCCTTTATTGGGGTTGGTAGCAGAGCAGTACCATGAGAGGAATAGAACAGGAAGTAGGCAGAATTGAGACCTTTCAAAGTTTTGGCCCAAGCAAGGGGCCATGGGGGCGTCATTTGAGCTCCCCGCCTCAGCTGCCAAAATGTTGTGGGCTGGCTCCGGTCCCAGCTAAATACAAGCTCAAACAGATAGAATATGTGCTAGCTACTTATTCTAAACTAACTAAGAGACCATTCAAGGTGAAGTGGCCCATCAACACCCCTGTAGTCATAGGACAAAAAGTGGAGGTTGCGGGTTACAGATTGTTGTAATAAGCCACAAGTCCAGTGTATCTGTTCAGTCCATGATTGTTAGTGTCTAGCAAAGTTATGAATTTAAGGTTCCAGGCTCATTTTCTTAAAGTGTTGTGCGGGTTTCCTTTGCAGATGAGGACTGAGACTTCAGATATAAAGAGATCACTTCGTGAAAAGAATTCACCCACACGGACAGTACTGGGTTTACAATGGCGCCAGGTCCATGCTCAACAGGGGCCCGTCAGCCGGCCAGGCGCTGCACTTCACTTGCGGTGTCAGCCAAGGGGCCACTGCAGGCTGGCTCCTCTCCTCTCCAGCCTCTCCCCCATGCTCCTCTCGACGGTCTGGCAGCCCAGGTATCCCAGTCCTGTCCCCTCCGCCCACTCGCTCCTCCACTGGCTGGGCTGGAGGGCTCTTGATGGTCACGTCCCACAGGGGTCTGCCTGCTCTGGTCCCCAGTGCAGCTCTGGCTCCGGGCAGTCTTGCTCTGCCCGCCACCTCCTGGACCCAACCAGCCTAGATGTGATGCTGGCTCAGCCCAGGCAAGGCAAATAGCCCCTGCCTAGTGGGCTGATGAGTGTGGCTGGGGGGCAGGCAGGGTGGGGGAAGTGGGTCTCTGGAGATGGCGCTGGGCAGTGGGGGTCTGTGTGGGGTACGCCTGGGCCCCAGGGGGAATGAAAACAGCCCAGGTCCCCCTCCTGCAGCATTCTTTGCTTCCCTGCAGAAAGTGAAGGAGGAACAGGGGAGTGTGATTGGAAATGTTCATGGCATAGTTTGGGGGCACTGCCCCCCAAAAGAGGTGAGGGGGTGGGGGCCACATAGGGTGCAAGGTCACATGCCACTGCACTCCATGCCATTTCTGTGAACGCAGAGCTGCGCAGCCTGGCTGAAAAAAGAAGGTGCTGCTCAGCTCCCTGGACTTTGAAGCTGACACCACCTTCTGGGTCCTAGTGCTGGTTCAGATCCCTTCTGTGTGCTGGGAGCCATCCTTCATTTCACTTTACCTGTGGTAGGGCAGGGCAGGGGGAAAGAGGGAGTGGGGAAGGAAGGGGGTGTGATGGGGAAGAGAAGGGGATGGGGAAGTGGGGGCCAAGCATGCGGATCCCCTTGGCAGCAGCTAGGGCTCCCCTGTTTAAGCAGGCTCATCAAACCCTCACCCTGAGAAGCCCTACCTCCCCTGCATCTGTACCACCCTGATGAGCCCCTGCGCCCCAGACACCCTCCCCACTGAGCGCCAGCCACCTATACCTGGATCCCCACCCAAATGAACCCCACCTCTCCTGCACACCCCCCCCCCCTGCTGAGCTCCAACCACTTTCACGTGGTGTCCCCTGCAGACTCCCATTGGCCCTGCACCTGCACCTGGAACCTCCCTGTGCATCCAGATCCCCCACTGAGCTGCCTGCACCCAGACTGCCCCACACAGAACTCTCTTACCCCCGTATGGATCCCTCCACACTAAGTCCCTCTGCACTTGGGTCCTGCTGCCATGCTGAGCCTCCCTGCCCACAGCTGGTGTGCCTGGCGCAAAAGGGGCAGGGCCCCAGGGTGTTTCTGTGGCAGGCATGCCCCTTGTGCTGTGGTAGTCAGGTTCAGCCTCACTGCCAAATCCCTGTCTCAAGGGGACAGGGGAGTCTGCAGGGTATTCTCCCACCTCCATGTGGCCAGTGCTCCCCACTGCCATGGTGGAGCTTCCACATTTATTTATTTAAAAAATAAAATTGCAGAATTTTAAAATATGCGCAGAATTTGATGCAGATTCCTTCAGGAATATGGGGCACTGTACAGCTGTGATGATGGCAAAGGGGTCCAGGAGAGCTGGCTGTATTTTAAAGAATCCTTATTGAGGTTGCAGGAACAAGCCATCCCGATGTGTAGAAAGAATAGTAAATAGGGCAGGCGACCAGCTTGGCTAAACAGTGAAATCCTTGCTGATCTTAAACGCAAAAAAGAAGCTTACAAGAAGTGGAAGATTGGACAAATGACCAGGGAGGAGTATAAAAATATTGCTCAGGCATGCAGGAGTGAAATCAGGAAGGCCAAATCACACTTGGAGTTGCAGTTAGCAAGAGATGTTAAGAGTAGCAAGAAGGGTTTCTTCAGGTATGTTAGCAACAAGAAGAAAACCAAGGAAAGTGTGGGCCCCTTACTGAATGAGGGAGGCAACCTAGTGACCGAGGATGTGGAAAAAGCTAATGTACTCAATGATGTTTTTGCCTCTGTCTTCACGCACAAGGTCAGCTCCCAGACTGCTGCACTGGGCAGTACAGCATGGGGAGAAGGTGACCAGCCCTCTGTGGAGAAAGAAGTGGTTCGGGACTATTTAGAAAAACTGGACGTGCACAAGTCCATGGGGCCGGATGCGCTGCATCCGAGGGTGCTAAAGGAGTTGGCGGGTAAGATTGCAGAGCCATTAGCCATTATTTTTGAAAACTCATGGCGATTGGGGGAGGTCCCAGATGACTGGAAAAAGGCTAATGTAGTGCCCATCTTTAAAAAAGGGAAGGAGGAGGATCCGGGGAACTACAGGCCAGTCAGCCTCACCTCAGTCCCTGGAAAAATCATGGAGCAGGTCCTCAAGGAATCAATTATGAAACACTTAGTGGAGAGGAAAGTGATCAGGAACAGTCAGCATGGATTCACCAAGGGGAAGTCGTGCCTGACTAACCTAATTGCCTTCTATGATGAGATAACTGGCTCTGTGGATGAGGGGAAAGCAGTGAATGTTATTCCTTGACTTTAGCAAAGCTTTTGATACGGTCTCCCATAGTATTCTTGCCGCCAAGTTAAAGAAGTATGGGCTGGATGAATGGACTGTAAGGTGGATAGAAAGCTGGCTAGATCGTCGGGATCAACGGGTAGTGATCAATGGCTCCATGTCTAGTTGGCAGCCGGTTTCAAGCGGAGTGCCCCAAGGGTCGGTCCTGGGGCCGGTTTTGTTTAATATCTTTATTAATGATCTGGAGGATGGTGTGGACTGCACTCTCAGCAAGTTTGCAGATGACACTAAACTAGGAGGCGTGGTAGATACACTAGAGGGTAGGGATTGGATACAGAGGGACCTAGACAAATTAGAGGATTGGGCCAAAAGAAAGCTGATGAGGTTCAACAAGGACAAGTGCAGAGTCCTGCACTTAGGACGGAAGAATCCCATGCACTGCTACAGACTAGGGACCGAATGGCTAGGTAGCAGTTCTACAGAAAAGGACCTAGGGGTCACAGTGGACGAGAAGCTGGATATGAGTCAACAGTGTGCTCTTGTTGCCAAGAAGGCTAACGGCATTTTGGGCTGTATAAGTAGGGGCATTGCCAGCAGATCGAGGAACGTGATCGTCCCCCTTTATTCGACATTGGTGAGGCCTCATCTGGAATACTGTGTCCAGTTTTGGTCCCCACACTACAAGAAGGATGTGGAAAAATTGGAAAGAATCCAGCGGAGGGCAACAAAAATGATTAGGAGTCTGGAGCACATGACTTATGAAGAGAGACTGAGGGAACTGGGATTGTTTAGTCTCCAGAAGAGAAGAATGAGGGGGGATTTGATAGCAGCCTTCAACTTCCTGAAGGGGGGTTCCAAAGAGGATGGAGCTCGGCTGTTCTCAGTGGTGGCAGATGACAGAACAAGGAGCAATGGTCTCAAGTTGCAGTGGGGGAGGTCCAGGTTGGATATCAGGAAAAACTATTTCACTAGGAGGGTGGTGAAACACTGGAATGCGTTACCTAGGGAGGTGGTGGAGTCTCCTTCCTTGGAGGTCTTTAAGGCCCGGCTTGACAAAGCCCTGGCTGGGATGATTTTGCTGGGAATTGGTCCTGCTTTGAGCAGGGGGTTGGACTAGATGACCTCTTGAGGTCCCTTCCAACCCTGATATTCTATGATTCTATGGGACTGTGAAGGGGGTGCTGGACAGTAGGGGATCTATGGCTGGGGGAGCTTGGCAGGTGGTATGGTGCGCAGATCAGCGGGAGGGGTCTCTGGGCAGGGGGTGCTGGGCATAGCAGGTCCGGGGGCATTGGGCATAGGGATCTGTGGAGGAAGTCTCTGAGTGAGGGGGTGCTGGGAATAAGGGCAGGGCACTGGGTAGGGGGACCGTGTGGAAGGGGCACACTGGCAGCGCAGGGCTGGGCGGGCCAGTGTGCGTCTAGCAGTTTTAGGTTTGTAAACAGTGCCATTGTGCTCGGCTGAGTGGGGCCACTCCCGCTGCGCTGTGCCTCATTGCCCCCAACCGGCCCCGCGCTCTGCAGACTGCCCCCCATCACACACCCTATTTCCCCAATGGGGGCCCACAAATATCTTTGGCGCTGAGCCCACAAAAAGTTAATCCAGCCCTGCCCACGGACGATGTGGTGTTTGCCTTTTATTTCTTTCTTGTGTGAATTCATTTAAGAGCCTAGTGACTGTCTGGTTTCACCCACAGAGGAGTTTTTGGAGCATCTTGTGCACTTTCAAAAGATGAGCCTGTGAGTTTAAATTCATAACTTTGCTAAATCGTTGTCTGAATAAAGACACTGGATTTATGGCTTATTACAACCATCTGTAACCCAATAAGCCCCTTCTTGTCCTATTTACAGGGTGTTAGCAGGCCACTTCACCTTGAATGGTCCCTTACAATATGTGCTAACTACTTATGCTAAACTGTCTGTTCCATCTTGTATTTAGCTGTGGCACACTGAGTACTTTTCCCCGACCTGAGGAAGAGCTCTGTGCAGCTCAAAAGCTTGTCTCTCTCACCAACAGAAATTGTTCCAATGAAAGATATTACCTCACCCACACTCTCCAATCATAGGCGCCAACAGCTGTTAGGTGGCAGGAAGCGCTGGAAGGGAGGGTGAGGAGCGGGGACACAGTGTGCCGGGGGGGGGGGGGGGGGAGAAGGAGGCAAGGAGGGGGGAGCTTGGCTGCCGGTGGGTGCAGTGCACCCACTAATTTTTCCCCCTGGGTGCTCCAGCCCTGGAGTACCCACGGAGTCAGCACCTATGTCTCCAATATCCTGGGAGCAACATGGCTACAACACTATTGTATACTCACCAGAGCAATAATGCATATAAAAATGACTGGTAGAAAGAATGTTGACAATGATCTTTGTAATTCTATGCAGTAGTGATTCAAAGATGTTTTCCTTCATCTTGGGTATGTAACCTGGAAGAACTGGACAAACACTGGGACAGAAAATCAGTGAATTCCCATGTTTAAATAAAATTGCTTTGACTGTGTTCCTGCTCCATCAGTACCCTGGCAAATGTCATGAATGTTCATGGGAGCGGCAAAAATTCCACGAATATTTGTTGAAAGTGAATTATGGATTTGTAATTGCGAGTATTTGTTCTAGAAATTTTATTTTAAGAGTTATCCTCTAGTAAGAAATCAGAAACCTACTCGATAACCTACGTATCCAGCCAAAGCAGCTTAAATTTTGAATATAAAATATTTGCAACAATCTGCCCACAAACAAGCTTCAAGAATTATTGGCAAAAATTATTTGGCAAACTAACAAATAAATTTTGCAATGTTCATATGTGTTTGTGGACTATTTGGGAATAGAAAAAGGCAAAATTAGTTTAATAAATTGTTCACTATGAATCATTTGCCAAGTTCTACCCCGAAGCAGCCTCCAATACCATGGCATAGAAGGAAACCAATGCAGTAATGTGCCAAAGAGCCCTAGAGCAGTGTCTTCAACAAGACATGAATGAAACAGAGCTGCTTGAAAGCAATTTGTTTTGTTGGATGAGTGGCTGTTCTACCTACTGTATAATGTAGAGGAATTACATAGTAGCCCTTTAAATAGCTAGAGTCCTCTAGTGGCTCTCAAAATCTTCTGATTCAGAAGCCACCAGAACCCTGCCAAAGTAGCTGCCTGTATATGTAGCTAGGCCTTGCCTGTTGTCTATAGTAGGTCAACTTGCTTATTTAGATCCCATTGTGCCCTTCTGGTTCATTTATTTTATTTTATATATATATAGGCTAGGCAGGGTATAGAGCAGAAGACACGACACTACCCCTTACTTAGTCGCTCCTATTCTCTGCCTGTGGCACATAATGGTTTAGTCTCCTATGGGCCAGAATACTTTGGTCTCATAGGTACCAACTCTGTGGGTGCTCCGGGGCTGGAGCACCCATGGGGGGAAAAAATGGTGTGTGCTGAGCACCCACCGGCAGCCCCCCTTATCAGCACCTCTCCCTCCCTCCCAGCACCTTCTGCCCACCACGATCAGCTGTTTTGCGGTATGCAGGAGGTTCTTGGGGGGGGGGGGGAGGGAGAGGGAGGAGCAAGGATGCAGCGTGCTTGGGGGAGAGGGTGGAATGGGGTGGGAAGAGGTGGGGCAGGGTGAGTGGGGGTGGGGTCTTGGAGGAATGGGTGGGGTGGGGTCTGGGGCAGAGCTGGGGGTCAAGCACCCCCTGGCACATTGGAAAATCGGCACCTGTGTTTGGTCTAGTTTCACTTGTTGGGTTTAGTGTGCGGATGCTGGATAGAGTTGGTGGCCTGTGACATACAGGAGGTCAGACTAGATGGTTGGTTCCTTCTGACCTTTAAACTTGATTCTGTGCCTTACAATGTGTTAAAGTGGGCACTGGGAGATTGTGGCTATTAGCCAGGATGGGCAGCAATGGTGTCCCTAGCCTCTGTTTGCCAGAAGCTGGGAATGGGTGACAGGGGATGGATCACTTGATGATTACCTGTTCTGTTCATTCCCTCTGAAACACCTGGCATTGACCACTGTCTGAAGACAGGATACTGGGCTAGATGGACCTTTGGTCTGACCCAGTATAGCCACTCTTATGTGTGGAAGGAGCAGAGATGGGAGAAGGGTCCTGAACAGTGAGCTTCTTCTATTGGTGGTAGATTTGTTTGAGATAGGGGATCATATGGGATGGGGCATATATGGAGCCTGAGATATGGAGTCAGAAATGGGTGTTCCTGGATAGAGGATAACAGGAGAGGATTTGATAGTAATTTTTGTAACATTTCATATGAGTCTATGAATTGAATGTGTGTTCATTTGAAGTAATGAAGTTGACTATGTGTAAAAATTCCACATATGGTGCCTCACTTGTGATTTTTTGAGGAGAGGCCTTGCTACTGTGACAATCGGTCATCACCATGGATCTAGGGAATAGTAGGGTTTACATTTAAAGTATTAAGAGCCCATTTGCATGTTTAGAATTAAAGCATATTTTAACTTTTATCCTCTCAGGTTAACCATGGAGAGTCATAGAATCATAGATTTGTAAGACTGGAAGGGACTTTGAGAGGTTATCCAGTCCAGTTCTCTGCACTCCTGGCGTGAGTAAGTTCTAGATCATCCCTGACAGGTGTTTGTCTAACCTGCTTTTAAAAACCTCCAATGATGGAGATTCCACACCCTCCCTAGACTATTTTATTCCAGTGCTTAACCACCCTGACAGCTAGGAAGTTTTTTCTAATGTCCAACCTAAACCACCCTTGCTGCAATTTAAGCCTATTGCTTCTTGTCCTATCCTCAGAGGTTAACGAGAACAATTTTTCTCTATCCCCCTTTTATGTACTTGAAAACTGGTATGTCCCTCCTCAGTATTCTCTTCTCCAGAATAAACAAACCTAATTCTTCCAATCTTTCCTCATAGGTCATGTTTTCTAGACCTTTAATCATTTTTGTTGCTCTTCTCTGGACTTTTTCCAATTTGTCCACATCTTGCCTGAAATGTGGCGACCACAACTGGATACAGTACTCCAGTTAAGGCCGTATCAGCGCAGAGTAGAGTGGAAGAATTACTTCTCGTGTCTTGCTTACAAATACTCCTGCTAATACATCCCAGAATGGCGTTTGCTTTTTTTGCAACGGTGTTACACTGATGCATATTTAGCTTGTGATCCACTATGAGCCCCAGATTCCTTTCTGCAGTTCTCCTTCCTAGGCAGTCATTTCACATTTTGTATGTGTGCAATTGATTTGTTCCTTCCTAAGTGGAGTACTTTGCATTTGTCATTATTGAATTTCATCCGGTTTACTTCAGACCATTTCTCCAGTTTGTGCAGATCATTTTGAATTATAATCCTATCCTCCAAAGCACTTGCAACCCCTCTCAGTTTGGTATCGTCTGCAAACTTTATAAGTGTATTCTCTGCACCATTATCTAAATAATTGATGAAGATATTGAACAGAACCACAACAAGGACCGATCCCTGCGGGATCCCACTCGATATGCCCTTCCAGCTTGACTGTGAACCACTGATAACTACTCTCTGGGAATGGTTTTCCAACCAGTTATGCACCCATCTAATAGTAGCTCCATCTAGTTCAGGGGTCAGCAACCTTCGGCACGTGGCCCTGATGGGCCACGTGCCGAAGGTTGCCGACCCCTGTTCTAGGTTGTATTTCCCTAGTTTGTTTATGAGAAGATCATGCGAGACAGTATCAAAAGCCTTACTAAAGTCAAGATATACAGTAACTCCTTAACGTTGTAGTTATGTTCTTGAAAAATGTGACTTTAAGTGAAACAATGTTAAGCGAATCCAATTTCCCCATAAGAATTAATGTAAATAGGGGGGCTTAGGTTCCAGGGAAATTTTTTTCACCAGACAAAAGACATATATACACACAGCATAAGTTTTAAACGAACAATTTAATACTGTACACAGCAATGATGATTGTGAAACTTGGTTGAGGTGATGGAGTCAGAGGGTGGAAGAAGGTGAGATTTCCCAGGGAATGCCTTACTGCTAAATGATGAAATAGCACTCGTCTGAGCCCTCAAGGGTTAACACATTGTTGTTAATGTAGCCTCACACTCTACAGCACAAATGGAGGGAGGGGAGGCAGCATGGCAGACAGAGACAAACACACATCCTGTGTCTGTGTGAGAGAGAGAGATGCGCATTGCCCCTTTAAGTACGCTGACCCCACTCTAAGTACATTGCCTTTTTAAGTAGATCAGCCAGCAAGTTGAGACCAAAAAAAGAACAGGAGTACTTGTGGCACCTTAGAGACTAACAAATTTATTAGAGCATAAGCTTTCGTGGACTACAGCCCACTGAGACCGTAGCTGCTGCCAGCAAGCTCCCTCTGTCCTGAGCCCTGTCATGTATTCCCCTGCTCTGTAGAGATGGAGTAAGCGGGGGCAGGAGTAGGGTGGAGGTGGACACCCTGACATTAGCCCCCCTCTGTACCCCCCTGCACAGCAAGCAGGAGGCTCCCAAGAGCAGCTCCAAGGCAGAGGGCAGGAGTAGCACACAGCAGTGGAGGGAGGGACAGCTGAACTGCTGGCAATAGATAGCTTACTGGGTGGCTGCCGCATACTGAACTTAGAGAAGCAGGGAGCTGATAGGGGGGCTGTCGGTCCACGCTGGTTCCAAGCCCCAACCAGCTAGCTGCACTGGGCTGCTCTTTCTGCAAGCAGTGGACAAAGCAGGCAGCTGCCGGACAACGTTATAAGGGAGCATTGCACAACTTTAAACGAGCATGTTCTCTAATTGATCAGCAGCATAACAACATTAACTGGGACTACTTTAAGTGAGGAGTTACTGTACCACGTCTACCACTTCCCCCTATCCATCTGACTACTCCAAAAAGCTTCCAATGACTGGTTGATTCACGAGGATTCTGTGCCAGAGAATTTGTAGCAATTCAGCTCAACAGAAACAGAGATGGTAGTGCAAACAATATGTGCCTTGGAAATTCTCTCCCAAGGAGTTTAATGCAGCAGCAAGAGAGCATGTCAAATCTGAATGGCATGGAGATTCTCATGAACATGCAGCCAAGTTCTTCAACATCCTGACCAAGAAGAAAGCAAACATTGAGGCACAAGCAAATAACTTCCAGAGGTATAACAGTGAAGAAAACCATCAAAAGCTGCATCCAACTGTAACTGTGTCTCCCATCATGGCTTGAACAAGGCAAGACATTGGTGTCTGGCAAGTCTAGCACCAGAAGGAATGTGCAGTTTCTTCAGTCAGGCAGAAGACAAAGTATTAAGGAAGCATTTTAAAATGGCTTCACCTACGGCATGGTACATGTCAGCCCAAACCCAAAGTGAACTGACTGAAATATGAAGTCAAATAGTGAGACATTAAATTGTAGAGGCAGCAAATGTGTCAGCAGGATTTCCCTAGGCTAGGAGAAAGCCAGTGTAGAGAGCATGTCAAGGCAGGCCAGGGTGGGGCTGTTCTAAGATATGGCAGGAGCTATTTTGGCCCAAAGTCAGGCCAAGGGTTGAACAAAACATAAAAGTAGCTTAAAGCCACCTTTTCCCCCCACACTCCTCTCCCGAGTTGTGTCCAGCATAAGCTCAGTGCAGCTCAGGATTGAGTCCTCTGATTTTTTAATAAAAATGCCACAGCCAGGCAAGCTTTAAAGAACAGACACATTCACAAGACTCTCATGAAAATGTGCATATGTTCTGCACTTCCTTTCCCATCGATGGCTGCTTTTGCATTTCCCCTCCGTATGTGTGACACCATCATTTTGCACCATGAAACTAGTGTGATGTCACAAAGTATGGATTGTGGAACCAAAGCATGAACTGGATATAACGGACAGGCTGGTAATGAAGGAGAGAGCTTCTATTGCCAGAGATGCCACCTTTAGACAAGTAGTGGTCACAGTGCATTCTGTGTGACTTAGACCATGGGAAGAGCTAGCCTTCAAGAGAAAAAGGGTCTCTTTTTAAAGCTGCAATAAAATGCAACTCTCAGCAAGTTTCTCTAGACTGCCCCATGGAGCCCTACAGGCATGTTTCCCCTTGCACTGACAGACGTGGCAGGATTTGGCTATATAGCACTTAACTTTTTCATTTCCTCACTGGTGCAACACTATGATTTAATTTCTTGTATCATTCAAACACAAAGGAAGTATTGGGAATCTACACATATCACTGTGGGTTTATGCAATTGCCTTTTGCACAATTCCATAGATTTTTAAATCCACAGAAAATCCCAGCCACAGGATAATACAGTATTGTGCAATGTGCAGCAGTGTGGTACCTCAGGAAATTACATAACTTAAAACATAGTAAAACATTTGCTGTGCATGCGCCAAAGCTTTTTTACCTCAACACTACAGTGCCAGATGTGAGCACTGGTCTTTGTGGACAGGAGAATTGCTATAGCTTTGGGAAGACTGGTTCCTGTGCCTCATATGTTCTGTCCTGGAAAGTCCACATTGAGTTCTGTTGCGTTGGAAGTGTCAAGTGGCGGCGGTGGTCACCGCGAATGTCCCTGAAATAATGGTGAAATTTGAATCGGGGCAGGTCTTTCCTAACTGCAGAGGAACTGTCAATAGATCTTACTATCTCTTTCTCTGCCTATCATGTCAGAGTTGTGCAACCACAGATCTATTATTCTCTGTTACTGATACCAGAATCACTTATGTTAACACTGGTTGGCTTAAATATATCCACAAGACCAGAATTTTCAAGAATTCCAGAGGAGATAGACTAGGACAACTTGCCTGTGCCACATCTAAGAATGTAATTAGATCGCCGTGCCTGCTGTGGTCCTTGGGAATGTATCTTAACCTTTGTTCTCCTGGGTAATGTACCCATGCCCTGACAACTCAGAAATAAGCAATTATCACCCGAGCAGGAGCAATATGTGGGTATATACTTTTGGAGAGTAAAGTGGTGACTACTGAAGCCCAATGGCAATTTTGAATGCATCTCCAAGGTGATTGCTACATGCTGTGGGCTTCATAATGTCTAGGAGAGCCATAAAGAATATTACCACAAGGCTTCAACCAAAGAAACAAGAGTGGTCCCATTCCATCAGTCTGAACTTCCTGCTATGGGGGTAGGTATGAGACTTCGATGACTGCTAATGGCAGGAGATCTAATCATAAAAGGGAAACCTTGACTATTATTTTGCTAGCATTTTGGCTGAAACAGTGGTGGCCATGGGCAGAACTCACTTTATTTCTCAATGGCCTTTTTATAGTGTTATCAGACATCATAGCGATTAGTTCAGCAGCCAATAAGAATGTGTGTACACCACAACTGCGAGCTTGTGTCCCAGCGTGGATAGACAGACGTGCAAGCTCCACTCAAGCTAGCGTGCTAATCATAGCAGTGTGGTTCTGGCAGCAAAGGCGGTGGCTTGGGCTAGCTAGCCACCCGACTACGTAGCCGGGGGGATAAGTGGGTTTGTACTCAGAAGGCTAGCCTGGGCTGTTGCCTGTGCTGCTGTGGCCACACTATTATTTTTAGCATGCTAGCTTGAACAGAACTAGCATGTCTGTCTACCTGCACTGAGAAGCACCCTCCTAGCTGCTATGCAGAGATACCCTAAATGAGAGGTTTTACATACACCTTTTCTCCGCTATCGGCTGCCTAATACCGTTGATGTGTATCATATGTTGATGTTTTGTAAAAACTAATTTTTTCACTAAACTATTTTTACTGCATTTTATATCTTTCAGTGACTTTTTCACTAATATATATATATATATATATATATATATATATATATATATATATATATATGGCTGTCAAGCAATTAAACAGTAATAGAATACCATTTATTTAAATATTTTTGTATGTTTTTTACATTTTCAAATATATTGATTTCAATTACAACACAGAATATAAAGTGTACAGTGCTCACTTTATATTTTTGATTACAAATATTTGCACTCTAAAAAACAAAAGAGAGAGTATATTTCAATTCACCTAATACAAATACTGTAGTGCAATCTCTATAATGAAAGTTGAACTTACAAATATAGAATTATGTACAAAAAATAACTGCATTCAAAAATGAAACAATGTAAAACTTTAGAACCTATGAGTCCATTCGGTCCTACTTTAGCCAATCGCTCAGATGAACAAGTGTGGTTACAATTTGCAGGAGATAATGCTGCCCACGTCTTGTTTACAATGTCACCTGAAAGTGAGATAATTTTGCTGTCTTCAGAGCAATAAGGGGTGGGTCACTACTAGCAATCTCTGTGCAAAATGCCATATCTTCTTCCAAGTTATAATTATCTTAATTATGTATTGGTAAAGGAGAATTCATAAAGCCCTGAGTGGCATTCCCTCTGCCCAATTATTCTACCTGGCCTGAAGCTACAGGATGCCTTTATTATTCTAGGCAGTTGAACTAAGCGGATCTGATGGTATGTACTTTAAATACAGAAGTTCTGCTTCATCGATGGATTCTGTGAATTCTGACACAAAGAGCACCCAAGCTCCATCACATTTTAGAACAAATCTGAATAATTTAATTCTATCATGTGAAGTGTGATGTTACGAATGCTAAAAATAAATAAACACAAAAATTGGAAGAGCTGACAAAAATAAGTTACACACCCAAAAATGGAAATAAAAGACCAAATCCTCAGCAGGCATAAATCACTCTTGGCCCAAAGACTCAGAAAAGTGTATATTGAGGTTGCAGGAATTTAAAATATACATTAAAATTAAATTTGGATTCCTTTGAAATATCACACTGAAGTTTTGCCTCACCTAACTCAGTCACTGAGGAAAGACAATAACTGTAGGAGATTTTGGAAGGGCTGCCAGAATTCTCAATGAAAAATAAGGGGCATCCATTTAACTTAATTTCAATCTCTCATCTATCTAACACAGGGCTCAGAATCAATACTGAGATACAACTTGAGGTGGTATCAAGATGGGCTGACCCTGCCTGCCAAGAAAGTTGCCAAAAGAGACATTTTCTTTAAAGGATGCTACAGATTTTATCCATTCAAAACAGATGCGTGGATGAGCAAAACTCTAGCTGTATTATGTTCCAAAACATAAGGGTAAACATGTTTGTTATAAAAGTCCAGCTGGAAATGAACCAGCCTGTAAAGGGAAAATAACAAATATGACCTTGAACCATTTTTTTGCCCATTAAGATAAACTTTACCCAAACATTTGAAATGAACTGGCATTTCTTGATTACTGCTGACTAACATATGCTTAAACTGTTTCTCAAACAAACCTGATAAAGAATAATTTTCATAATAAAAGCAGAGTGAAAGAATATTGGTTCTTGTATCATGTGCAATCTTAAATGTGCGGAATCTTTGAGGGATGCAGCACTAAGCTTTTCCCATGAAGTCCAAAGCTAACATAAATAAATACAAGATATCTACCCTCACTTTGCTGACATCATTAACGTTTGCATTATAAATAAAAGTTGATCATGACAAAGGAGCTGGAGAATGGTTGCGCTGGTGCCCTGCCACAGTACAGTGCCCTGCAGTAACTCAGTTCTTAGCACTGGACCTAGGCCTGGTCTGCGCTATGAGGTTAGGTCGAATTTAGCCACGTTAGGTCGATTTTATAATGAATGCATCTACACAACCAACCCAGTTCCATCGTCCTAAAGGGCTCTTAAAATCGACTTCTGTACTCCTTCCCGGCGAGGGGAGTAGCACTAAAATCAACCTTGCTGAGTAGAATTTGGGGTAGTGCAGATGCAATTCGACAATATTGGCCTCCAGGAGCTATCCCAATATGCTCCAATGTGACTGTTCTGGACAGCACTTTCAACTCCGATGCACTAGCCAGGTACACAGAAAAAGCCCTGGGAAATTTGAATTTTATTTCCTGTTTGGTCAGCGTGGCGAACTCAGCAGCACAGGTGACAATGCATTCCCCCCTGAATCACAAACGGCATGGACCAAACGGGAGACACTGGATCTGATTGCTGTATGGGGAGAAGAATCTGTGCAGGCTGAACTTCGATCAAAAAGAAGAAATGCTAATATATATATATGCCAAAATCTCACAGTTCATGATGGACAGATGCTAAAACAGGGACACACAGCAGTGCCGCGTGAAAGTTAAGGACCTCCGGCAAGACTACCAAAAGACAAAGGAGGCAAATGGCCACTCCGGGTCAGGGCCCAATACATGACATTTCCATGATCAGCTGCATGGCATTCTAGTGGGGACCCTGCTACTACCCCACCACTGTCCTTGGACACCTGCAAAGGGGGAGTCTCACGCAACAGGGAGGAGGATTTTGTGGATGAGGAAGAGGAGGAGAATGCGCAGCAGGCAAGCGGTGAATCTGTTCTCCCCGGCAGCGAGGACTTTTTCATCACTCTGGAGCCAATACCCTCCCAAGGCAGGATCCCCGACCCTGAAGGCAGAGAAGGCACTTCTGGTGAGTGCACATTTGTAACTACAGTACAGGGTTTAAAAGCAATAGTGTTTAATGTTTGATTTGCCCTGAAGATTTGGGATGCATTCGCGGCCAGTACAGCTACTGGAAAAGTCTGTTAACGTGTCTAGGGACGGAGCGGGAATCCTTCAGGCACATCTCCATGAAGCTCTCCTGGAATACTCTGAAAGCCTTTGCAGAAGGTTTCTGGGGAGGGCTGCCTTATTTTGTCCTCCACAGTAGGACATTTTACCACGCCAAGCCAGTAGCAAGTAGTTGGAATCATTGCAGCACAAAGCATGGCAGCGAATGGTCCTGGATTTTGGTCGCATTCAAGCAACATTCAGTCTATATCTTTCTGTGTTATCATTCATGGTCACCTGGTTGAAATAGGGGAATTTTTGTAAGGGAACAGTAAAAGGACCCTGTTCATGCTGGGCTGTTTGCGCTTGGCTAAAAAGGATCATCCAAGAGAATAGCCATGCGGTGGGATGGGGGGAGGTGTGTGCTGCACATCCACCTGAAAACTGCAGTCCCTCCTTTTAAATGGCAAACCCAACCAGCATTGCTTGCCATGAGAAAGGAGGGCGCTGCAGTTCGAAACCATTCTCATGTGTTATGAAGGCATTAGAAGCCAACCCTGCGTACCCTTTGGCTTACCATGGCTGCCTGGAAACCGAATTCTGTTGCCCTGCTGTGTGTGATGTGTCACCATACCGCCAGGCACTCAATATAAATAAAAGGCAAAACGTGACTTTGTGCCTAAAGCACATGTGCTGTCTGCTGTGAATTGCTTGATTCACTGTGAAAGAGTCTCCCTTTTGTTCTCAGAAATGTATCATCTTAAATTTTACTCTTCCTTTTTATCCTCCCCCCCAGGTGCAAATGTTTCTATGCTCCCCCTCTCATCTCCGTCCCTGAGATTATCGCAGATTAGAAGGCAAAAAAACCGCACTCGCGATGACATGTTTTCCGAGCTCATGCAGTCCTCCCACACTAATAGGACACAGCTGAATGCATGGAGGCATTCAGTGGCAGAGTGAGCGAAACAGCCTTCCAAGGGAAATGGTGGGGGCGAAGGACCTGTCTGGTTTTAAGATTAAGCTAGATAAGTTTATGGAGGGAATGGTCTAATGGGATAACATGATTTTAGTCAAAGGAACAGTGTGCCATCGCTGGTAAATAGTATAATGGCTAATGAGGGTCAGGCTGGAGAATCTTGCCTACATGCTCGGGGTTTTACTGATCGCCATATTTGGGGTCGGGAAGGAATTTTCCTCCAGGGTAGATTGGCAGAGGCCCTGGAGGTTTTTCGCCTTCCTCCGCAGCATGGGGCAGGGATCGCTAGCTGGAGGATTCTGCTAATTGAAGTCTCTAAACCACAGGATTTGGGGACTTCAACAGCAGAGTCAAGGGAAAGGGTAGGGACGGCTTTGTGGCCTGCATCATGCGGGAGGTCAGACCAGATGATCATAATGGTCCCTTCTGACCTTAAAGTCTATGAGTCTATAAGAGGCAGGATGCGATGCTGAGCCTAATGGGGGAGCAAACGGACACGCTCAGGCATCTGGTGGACCTGCAGAAAAGCCAACAAGAGCACAGACCGCCGCTGCATCCACTTTATAACCGCCTGCCCTCCTCCCCAAGTTCCATATTCTCCTCATTCAGATGCCCAAGAACGCTGGGAGGGAAGGCTCCAGGCACCCAGCCACTCCACTCCAGAGGATGGCCCAAGCACCAGAAGGCTGTCATTCAAATAGTTTTGATTTATAGTGTGGCTACAATAAGCAATGTGGCCTTGTCCTTCCCTCCTCCCCCACCTGGGCTACCTTGTCAGCGTAGCGGGATGGTTACCCACTCCTGCCCTGAAGGGCTTAAAACAGCCCTGGGGAAAGGTTGTGGCTGGGAGCTGCTAAACTGGGCTGATTGGGAAGTGGCTGCAGCTGGGCCACGCCCCAATCAGGCCACAGCTGGCCTGTATAAAAAGGCTGTGAGCCAGGAGCCCAAACAGAAGTCCCTCTCTCTATCTGTAGAGGGAGATGGGCCTGGCTGCAGGGAGCTAGAGACAGGGTACCTGAGTGGAGCAGGGCTGGGGAAAGGCAGAAGAGCCGGGGAGCTCCAGCCTGGCAAGCCCCAGGCTGTGACCTAGCATAAGGCCAACAGGTACTGGGGGTTGCAGAGGGCAGCCCAGGGGTAGGCAAAGGCAGCAGGTCCAAACCCAAATTTGCCAGTGATGAGTAGGCTGATACTGAAGTCTGCCCCAGGGCGTGGGGCTAGACAATGACTGGCAGTAGCCTTATACTGAGGCGAGGTGGGGATAGTGGGTGGGGGTTTCCTGGGGAGGTGAGACCCTGATGGAAAGGGGTGACTGCCAGGGGGCAGCACCCCAGCTAAAAGGGCACTGGAGTCCAGGGAGGGACGCGGGGGGCCAAGCAGTAGTGGATCACTGGTCTGCAGAGGGTGCTCTGGAGCTGTGACGAGCTAATTCCCATGGACGACCAGCAGGAGGTGCCGCAGGGGTGAGTCTGAACAGCTACAGTCAGTTATCTCACTTTGCCAGCTGTGATCGAAGGAGGGAGGGTGGATGGCTTACAGGGAATTAAAAAGAACAAAGGGAGTGGGTTTGCATCAAGGAGAAACACACACAACTCTCACCTGGTAGCCTGGCCAGTCATGAAACTGGTTTTCAAAGCCTCTCTGATGCACAGTGCGCCTAGCTGTGCTCTTCTAATTGCCCTGGTGTCTGGCTGCTTAAAATCGGCCTCCAGGCAATTTGCCTCAACCTCCCACCCCTCCATAAACATCTCCCCTTTACTCTCACAGATATTATGGTGCACACAGCAAGCAGCAATAACAATGGGAATATTGGTTGCACTGAGGTCTAACCTAGTCAGCAAACAGTGCCAGTGAGCTTTTAAACGTCCAGAGGCACATTCTACCACCATTCTGCACTTGCTCAGCCTATAGTTGAACTGCTCCTTCCTCCTGACCAGGCTGCCTGTGTATGGCTTCATGAGCCATGGGAGCAAGGGGTAGGCTGGGTCTCCAAGGATAACTATTGGCATTTCAACATCCCCCACAGTAATTTTCTGGTCTGGGAAGTAAGTCCCTTCTTGCAGCTGTTCAAACAGCCCAGAGTTCCTAAAGATGCGAGCATCATGCACCTTTTCTGACCATCCCACGTTGATGTTGGTGAAACGTCCCTTGTGATCCACCAGTGAGAAGTACCCCTTGCGGTTTACTTACTGGTGGGCAAGGTAGCCAAGATAGGGATATGCGTTCCGTCTATCGCCCCACCACAGTTAGGGAACCCCATTGCAGCAAAGCCATCCAGTATGACCTGCACATTTCCTAAAGTCATTACCTTGATAGCAGAACGTCAATGATTGTATTGGCTACTTGAATCACAGCAGTCCCCACAGTAGATTTGCCTGCTCCAAATTGATTCCCGACTGACCGGTAGCAGTCAGGCATTGCAAGCTTCCACAGGGCTATCGCCACTCGCTTCTCAACTGTCAGGGCAGCTCCTATCTTGGTATTCCTGTGCTTCAGGGTGGGGGAAAGCAACTCCCAGAGTTCCAGGAAAGTGGCCTTATGCATGCAAAAGTTTCGCAGTCACTGGGAATCATCCCATACCTGCAACACTCTGTGGTCCCACCAGTCTGTGCTTGTTTGCTGGGCCCAGAATCGGCGTTCCACTGTATCAATCAGCCCCACTGCCGCCATGATGTCCCAATTGCCACATCCAGTGCTTTCAGGCATGTCTGTGTCCATGTCCTCCTTAAAATCGTCCTCGTGTTGCAGTCTCTTAGCCAGGTTCTGCACATACTGCAGTATAATGCGCGAGGTGTTTACAATGCTCACAACAGCAGCAGTGAGCTGAGCAGGCTCCATGCTTGCCATGCTATGGCGTCTGCACGGGAAACCCAGGAAAATAGGCGTGAAATGATTGTCTGCAGTTGCTTTCACAGAGGAAGGGAGGGAGGGGAGACTGACGACATGTACCCAAAACCACCCGCAACAATGTTTTTGCCCCATCAGGCATTGGGAGTTTAACCCAGAATTCCAATGGGCAGCGGAGACTCTAGGAACTGTGGGATAGCTGCCCACAGTGCACCGCTCCATGAGTCGATGCTAGCCACAGTACTGAGGACGCACTTTCCTGACTTAATGCACTTAGTGGGGACATACACAATCGACTTCTATAAAATCGACCTAATTTCGTAGTGTAGACATATTCTTAGAAGCTGGTCTTTGACTCCTTGAGTTCTGGGCTTAGGGGTGATCAAACAGCATAGTCAGTCTCACCCAGAAGATGGAAGAGGAGGGTAGTGGGAGTCTAGTACAGAAAGGAATCATGATGGCAGCCTCCAGATGGGAGGAAGGGTACTGAACAATCTGATAATTATAATCGGAAGCTTGTCAAAATGGGGTTCTGACACATACAGGAGAGCATGTTCCAAAGGTAGGGACTTTCAGCTGATAGTGTCCTGCTGCCAACCCCAGAGAGCTGAATTCCAGGCACCGACAGCTGAACGAACTCTATAAGACCCTGATTGGGGCCTCTAGGCATTACTGGAATATAAATAATAATAATTTTAGCTCAAGTCTGTTTTCAATTGTTGCATGTGTTTGTAATTTGTATACACAAATATGCCTATTTCACACAGTTCTTTTAGTTTTTTTGTTAAGGAACTGGAGGTTATAGTTGCTCTTTGCTACACTGTACTCTTCTATTTATCAATTTTGTAACTCTGGGCCAGATCCTCAGCTGGAGTACATCAGTGTACCTCCATTGACTTCAGTGGGACTAAGCCAATGTATACCAGCTGAAGACCTGGCCCTCTGTATTTACTGTGTACATCAGAGGATCACTCTGTTCCCCTTTGTGCCCTGTTGGATTTCAGATTGATTTATGATGTATTTATTTATTTATTTATATTTATATAGTAAAAATGTCTATCTACAGCTCTAGCCAACCATTAAGTCAACCCTGCAGCATAACAAAACTCTCACAAATGAAAATAGATAAGGGAAGCAAAGGGACACAAGGATAAATCTATAGCCAGCAGAGTTAAAGACAATAAGGAGGAGTTTTTTTAAGTATATTAGGAACAAAAAGAATCCTAACCATGGCCTTGGTCCGTTACTAGATTGAAATAGTAAAATTATCAATAATAATAATGCAGAAAAGTGTTCAATAATATTTATGTTCTGTATTTGGGGAAAAACAGATGATGTAGTCAGTCATACGTTGATGAGAACACTCTTTCCATTCCAGTAGTGTCTCAGGAGGATTTTAAACAGCAGCTACTGAAGTTAAACACTTTTCAATCAGCAGGTCCAGATAACTTGCTTCCAAGAGTTTTAAAAGAGCTGGCTGAGAAGCTCACTAAACCATTAATGTTGATTTTTCAATAAATGTTGGAATACTGGGGAAATTCCAGAAGATTGGAAGAAAGCTAATGTTGTACCAATATTTTAAAAGGGTAAACGGGATGACAGACTCTGACATCAATCCCAGGCAAGATAATGGAGCAACTGATATGGGAAGGAGAATTAAAGAACAGTAATCTAATTAATGCCAGTTGTGACCCAGGTGTCACACTAAGCACACCTGTATTCACACCTTACACACTGTTGTGATATTTATTGAAAATATGCCTTGCAAGGTATCATTTGAAAACTAACTCACTGATCATTAATAATCTTATGTCATGTATGTCCATGGTGGGTATTAAGAGTTAGGTATGTATGCTGGAATAATAACTAAAATGTGTTCAAACCAGGTATGTCAGGAGGAATAGTTAAACAGGTCTAGCCTAAACAAAGGAATATGTGTTTACCTCAATTTACATATAAGCAGTAAGCAGACCCATCAAGCTAACAAGGAGTAGAGGCCAATGTCACACTAACAAGCGGGGAATAAGACAGCATGGTGTCTGCACCATGAAGAGAGAAGTTCAGTCTGAGTTTTATTTTTCAGAAGAATCCATTTCAAAGGTTTATTGGCCCATAAAGGGAGAGGGACTATTTAGAAAAACTGGATGTGCACAAGTCCCTGGGGCCGGATGCGCTGCATCCGAGGGTGCTAAAGGAGTTGGCGGATGAGATTGCAGAGCCATTAGCCATTATTTTTGAAAACTCATGGTGATCGGGGGAGGTCCCAGATGCCTGGAAAAAGGCTAATGTAGTGCCCATCTTTAAAAAAGGGAAGGAGGAGGATCCGGGGAACTACAGGCCAGTCAGCCTCACCTCAGTCCCTGGAAAAATCATGGAACAGGTCCTCAAGGAATCAATTATGAAACACTTAGTGGAGAGGAAAGTGATCAGGAACAGTCAGCATGGATTCACCAAGGGGAAGTCGTGCCTGACTAACCTAATTGCCTTCTATGATGAGATAACTGGCTCTGTGGATGAAGGGAAAGCAGTGGATGTTATTCCTTGACTTTAGCAAAGATTTTGATACGGTCTCCCACAGTATTCTTGCCGCCAAGTTAAAGAAGTATGGGCTGGATGAATGGACTGTAAGGTGGATAGAAAGCTGGCTAGATCGTCGGGCTCAACGGGTAGTGATCAATGGCTCCATGTCTAGTTGGCAGCCGGTTTCAAGCGGAGTGCCCCAAGGGTCGGTCCTGGGGCCGGTTTTGTTTAATATCTTTATTAATGATCTGGAGGATGGTGTGGACTGCACTCTCAGCAAGTTTGCAGATGACACTAAACTAGGAGGCGTGGTAGATACACTAGAGGGTAGGGATCGGATACAGAGGGACCTAGTCAAATTAGAGGATTGGGCCAAAAAAAACCTGATGAGGTTCAACAAGGACAAGTGCAGAGTCCTGCACTTAGGACGGAAGAATCCCATGCACTGCTACAGACTAGGGACCGAATGGCTAGGTAGCATTTCTGCTGAAAAGGACCTAGGGGTCACAGTGGACGAGAAGCTGGATATGAGTCAACAGTGTGCTCTTGTTGCCAAGAAGGCTAACGGCATTTTGGGCTGTATAAGTAGGGGCATTGCCAGCAGATCGAGGAACGTGATCGTTCCCCTTTATTTGACATTGGTGAGGCCTCATCTGGAATACTGTGTCCAGTTTTGGTCCCCACACTACAAGAAGGATGTGGAAAAATGGGAAAGAATCCAGCGGAGGGCAACAAAAATGATTAGGGGTCTGGAGCACATGACTTATGAGGAGAGGCTGAGGGAACTCGGATTGTTTAGTTTCCAGAAGAGAAGAATGAGGGGGGATTTGATAGCAGCCTTCAACTACCTGAAGGGGGGTTCCAAAGAGGATGGAGCTAGGCTGTTCTCAGTGGTGGCAGATGACAGAACAAGGAGCAATGGTCTCAAGTTGCAGTGGGGGATGTCCAGGTTGGATATTAGGAAACACTATTTCACTAGGAGGGTGGTGAAGCACTGGAATGCGTTACCTAGGGAGGTGGTGGAGTCTCCTTCCTTGGAGGTTTTTAAGGCCCGGTTTGACAAAGCCCTGGCTGGGATGATTTAGTTGAGAATTGGTCCTGCTTTGAGCAGGGGGTTGGACTAGATGACCTCTTGAGGTCCCTTCCAACCCTGATATTCTATGATTCTAGGGTCTGAACCTCATGTGATAAGCAATTGGATCAACTGATGGTATACAGTATTACTGTATTATAAGAGTGAAGTCTTTTCTTAAAGCCTATGACACTGGTGATTAATGTTATTGCGAAATGTGTGCTTTAACATACATTTCACAATGACAATATAAGGAATTATGGATACTCATTGATATTAGGCTGTACAGTTGGCCTACACAGGAGGGAATGTCACAGCTATCTACCTGTCTCCTACATCAATTAAACATGTGGAATCAGAAACAATGAAACTCTGTTTACATAGGACTTATTCAGGGGGATAAGAAGCCCACAGGAAGGGAAGAACAGCATGAGGTCATCTTGCCTCTTGAAATAAGTTCATTGAACTTTGAAAGATATAAGCAAGGACAGGCTCCATCTTTGGCATCCATCATTAGCCAGACACAAGGGAACAGAGCCCTTGCAAATTAAGAAAGATGGGTCCTTCAAACAAGTGGGGGGCTGAAGTCTCTGGAAATGAATAAAGACTGGGAGTGGATGGTTCATTACACAAAGTAAAACTGTTTTCTCATGCTAATTCCCCCCCCTACTGTTACTCACACCTTCTTGTCAACGGTTGGAAATGGGCCATCACTACAAAAGTTTTTTTCTTCTGCTGATAATAGCTCACCTAATAGCTCACCTTAATTAATTACCCTCATTACAGTTGGCATGGCAACACCCATTTCTTCATGTTCTCTGTGTATATACATTCTCCTACTGTATCTTCCACTGCATGCACCCAATGAAGTGGGTTTTAGCCCACGAAAGTTTATGCTCAAATAAATTGGTTAGTCTCTAAAGTGCCACAAGTACTCCTCGTTCTTTTTGGTGAGAGAAACCATGTTGAATAAAGCCTGTATCTTGCTAGATTAAATTGTAGACTTTTAGAAGTGTATTTTATTCAGTTTTACTCATAACTCTTTCTGTCTTCATTCCTTATACTTGAACTCAGCTAATCCTATGTCCACTTTGTTAATAAACGTATTTAATTTTTACCATAAACCAACTCACTGCTGTGTTTAAAGGGAAGGGTGTATTGATCCCCAGTTAAGTTAATAAGCTATTATGTGGTTTTGTGTCTTTAAAGAAACAAACAACCCATACTATTTCTCTGAACTGTCCAGGAGAGGGCTGGGCACTGCATAGCACACAGTTTTGGGAAAATTCAGAACTGGGCATGTGTTGGGGTCACCCTGCAAATGGTAACCAAAGCTGGTGGAAGCCAGAACTGGGCTGTGGAGCTGTAGACAGCCTGCTGAACCAGGGTTGTCTAGCACAATGGTTCTCAACCAGGGGTACGCATATCCCTTGGGGTCTGCAGAATTTTTCCAGGGGGTACATCAACTTATCTAAATATTTGCCTAGTTTTACAACAGGCTACATAAAAAACACTAGTAAAGCCAGTACACACTAAAATTTTATACAGACAATAACTTGTTTATACTGTTCTATATACTATTTCAGAGGTTCTCAAACTGTGGGCGAGTTCATTTTAATGGTGTCACCAGCGTTAGACTCGCTGAGGCCCAGGGCAAAAAGGCCAAGCCCAAGTCCTGCTGCACGGGGCTGAAGCCTGAGTTTTCAAGTGAGGTGAAACTTGGGGGTATGCAAGACAAATCAGACTCCTGAAAGGGTTACAGTAGTCTGGAAAGGTTGAGAACCACTGCATACAGACACTCAAAATGTGCAGGTTGTGAGCTACAACAGCAAAGCATTGTGAGGAACCCAAGGTTACAGGGCAGACAGTGACACAATCCCTCACTGGTCTGGATTGCACCCCAGAACACAACACCAGGGACCTCTTGATGCCAATGGGCAGAGGGCATGGAGTGCATATGCAACCCTCATGCCTAATAGGAAAATATTATTTTAAGAGCTCTATAGAGCAGGATGGGGAGGGAGGAACAAGTTGTATCTAGGTTATTGTTGCTACGCAGCTATACAATTAGCATTCCACACCCAGAAGTTTCTGGAATTGGGTGTGGTAGTTTTGGGTATGCTCAATAGATTCCCGGTTGCTGGACTCAGACTCCATTGAGGGCAAGTAATCAGGGCACCTTCTTTAGAAAAAGACATGCGGCTTGTCTGGGTTGGGAGAAGCTGAGTCCCAGGAGTCCAATGCAGGCTATTTTCTCCTAACTTGGAAGCATTTTGCAGCAGGCTAATGATACTGTTAATCTTCCAGCAAGGAAGCCCTGGCAGTGTTAGTAATAGAAAGAGGAAATTGGGAGGGAAAACTAATTTCTTTCATTTTAATGGTATACTTTGAATGTTTGTTTTTAGCCAAATTGTTTTAGTTAAATTGTCTCAACCAGTCTGGTCCTCCAACTCTTTTCCTATTTAAATGTGCTGATGGGGAAAGAATCATTTATATTTTGCTATTTGCAGTTTTGTATTTTTCTTGTAACAGGGTTTTTGTTTTAGATACTTAATCTAAGGGGTTGATTAATTAGTTAGCTGACTAGCTAATTGAGGCCTTGTCTACACTGGCAAGTTTCGGCACAGTAAAGCAGCTTTCTGCGCTGTAACTCCTGAGGTGTACGCACTGCCAAGCCACTTAATGCGCAGAAACTGCACAGTTGTAGCGCTCTAAAAAAACCACTCCGACAAGAGGTGTAGAGCTTTCTGCACCGGGGCTACAGTGCTGCGGTGCCAGTGTAGACACCGTAGCAATTACAGCACTGTGATTGGCCTCCGGGAGATGTCCCACAATGTCTGTTCTCACCTCTTTAGTCATCGGTTTGAACTCTACTGTCCTGCCCTCAGGTGACCAACCATCATCCCCACCCCATACATTCCTTTGCAAATTTGAAAGTCCCCTTCCTGTCTGCTTGGTGATGTGTGCAGTGGTGTCAGTGCAACTTTCCAGGTGGCCATGCCTGCTCCACGCACCAGGCGATCCCCTACTTGGAGCAATGCCAAGCTGCTGGATCTCATCAGCATTTGGGGAGAGGAGGCTGTGAAGTCTCAGCTGCACTCCAGTTATAGGAATTATGATACCTACAGACAGATTTCATGATGCATGATAGAAAGGGGCCATGACTGGAACACACTGCAGTGTAGGGTAAATGTGAAGGAACTGCAGAACGCCTACCACAAGATGCGGGAGGCAAACTGCCGCTCCGGTGCTGCGCCCACAAGCTGTTGGTTCTACAAAGAGCTGGACACCATTCTTCGGTGGCAACCCCACCTCCACTGCGAAGGCCCCTGTGGATACTTTGTTGGCTCGTGTGCCAATCGAGAGTGGACCAAGCCAGGAGAAGGAAATCTTGGATGAAGAGGGGGATGGGGATCCAGGGGCAGAGGATGACTCGGAGGTCAGAGATGCATGCAGTCAGGAGTTCTTTTCTACTCTGGAAGAGCCTAGCCAGTCACAGCAGTCGGAGCTTGGCAAAGTGCAAACAGGAGAGGAGGCCCCTGGTAAGTGGATCTGATTTGGGGAACTGCTGAAGCGAGTTGTTGGGGGGCAGGAGAGTTGCAGGAAGCAGGCTTGTCTCCCACCACATGCCTGGTCTGAATGGCGGAACAGGCTGTTGATTTACTCCCTCACTTCACGTGAATCTCCCTCAGAGATCTCCAGGAAACTCTCATGGAGATACTGGGCAATCCGCTGCCGCAGGTTCCTCAGCAGAGCTGCTTTGTTTCTTGCTCCAATAAACAGTAACTTTCCCGTGCCGCTTTGCCATCATGGAGGTTGTGAGGGGGGACACCATTGCTGCACACAGGCGAGCTGCATAGGGGCCAGGGCTGCGGCAGCTCTGCTCCTCCCCTGACTCTTCGGCTCTGTTTAAGAGCCGAGCGCTACGGGCTTTGGGCAGCCCCCATGCCTCCGGACCCTGCACCGCCGGAGCCCGGGAGGGGAAGTGCCCGGCCGGGGGTGCAGGGTCCAGAGGCATAGAGGCTGCCCGAAGCCCAAGCGCTACCGGCTTCACAGTTTGCCGGGCAGCCTCCAGACCCTGCGCCCCCGGCTGGGCGCTTCCCCTCCCGGGCTCCAGCTGCGCTGGGGAAGCGCCGGCCGGGGGCGCAGGGTCTGGGGGCTGCCCGGCAAACCGTGAAGCCGGTAGCGCTCGGGCAGCCCTTTTCGCGTGTCTGGGAGTGGGAGGGAGGAGGGGGCGGAGTTAGGGCGGGGTTGGGGCGGAGTTGGGTGGGAAATGGGCGGGGCCAGGGCCCCGTGCAGGGTCCTCTTTTTTTATTTGTTAAATATGGTAACCCTATATTAGCTCTTCAAACCAAGCAGCTCCGTGCCTGCCCTCCCCTGCAGCTGTTGTTGCAAAACTCTTTCCCATGCGCATCCTCCTCCCCCCCCCCCCCACACACACACCGCCAACACACTCTTATCAACCTCCTGGCTCCATTCTCTACCCGGAGCATTCCACTCCTCCCTCCTCACAGTCCAGCACTGTGAACTCCCAATATCCACTGCACTCAACACTCATCCCTCTGCAGTTTGGCCCTGCTGAAGTACAATACCTGCTGCGTTGTACTCCAAAGGAGAAGGTTGGGTATGATCCCTGGACATACACAAATCTGTAGCTGTCTTGCGACACACCCCCCCCCGCCCTTCTCCTCTTGAGACCTTCTCTTCTCCCATTCCCCTCCCTGCTGATGAATTTTTTTGTTTGACTCTCTCCTCGGCTTGTTGTCTTTAATAAAAGAATTGTTTGTCTGAAAGCAGACTTTATTCTATTAAGTGAAAGCACAAAGAGCACTGTAAAACAACATACAATTATGTTAAGCCCTCTTCTTGCATCATGTGCACCAATCATCTCCTAGCATTACAAGCACTGCAATCCCAAGCATAGCAACAAATACTAGTGGCTTTCAGCTTCAAATTGCTGCCTCAAGGCATCACGGATCCTTCTGGCCCTGCGCTGTGCCCCTCTAAGAGCCCTGGTCTCTGGCTGTTCAAACTCAGTCTCCAGGTGCTGAGCCTCTGCGGTCCAGCCTTGAGTGATGCTTTTATCCTTCTCTTCACAAATATTATGGAGCATACAGCATGCGGCTATAAGCACGGGAATATTGTGATCGGCCATGTCCAGCTTCCCATACAGGCATTGCCAGTGGGCTTTTAAATGGCTAAATGCACTCAACAGTCATTCTGCACTTAATCAGCCTGTTGAACCGCTCCTTGGTGCTGTCAAGTTGCCCTGGGTATGGCTTCATAAGCCACAGCATTAAGGGGTAGGTGGGGTCTCCCAGGATCACAATGGGCATTTCAACTTCCCCCACGGTGATCTTCTGGTCCAGGAAGAAAGTCCCTGCTTGCAGCTTCTTGAACAGGCCAATGTTCCGAAAGATGCATGCGTCATGAACCTTTCTGGACCAGCCTGTGTTAATGTCTGTGAAATGCCCATGGTGATCCACACCTGGAGAACCATTTAGAAATACCTCTTGCGATTAATGTTCTCTGTGGTACGTGGTCTGGTTCCAGAATTGGAATGTGCATGCCATCTATCGCCCCTCTACAGTTAGGGAAGCCCATATGTGCAAAGACATCCACAATGTCACGCACGTTGCCCAAAGTCATGGTCTTTTGGAGCAGGATGCGATTAATGGCCCTGCACACTTCCATCAACACGACTCCAATGGTCGACTTTCCCACTCTGAACTGGTTAGCAGCTGATTGGTAGCAGTCTGGAGTAGCCAGCTTCCACAGTGCAATCGCCATGTGCTTCTCCAGCGGTAGGGCAGCTCTCATTCTCATGTCCTTGTGCCATAGGGCTGGGGCGAGTTCATCCCACAGTCACATGAATGTGGCTTTCCTCATGCAAAAGTTCTGCAGCCACTGCTCGTCATCCCAGACATGCATCACACTGTGAACCCACCACTCAGTACTTGTTTCCACAGCCTGAAAGTGGCGTTCCACTGTGGTCAGCACCTCTGTGAATGCCACAAGCAATCTCGTGTCATAGTTACTACATGTCACACTCCTCTTGCCTTTGTAGTTTAAGGAATAACTCCACTGCTACTCGTGACATATTGGTCAGAGCGAGGAGCATACTGGTCAGCAGTTCGGGATCCATTCCTGCAGCCCAAAAGAGGCAGGGTGCACAGTACACAAACCATTGAAAGATGGTGCCAAATGCAGACGGAAGCACAGGGATTGCTGGTATGCATCATAAGAACATAAGACTGGTCCTACTGGGTCAGACCAAAGGTCCATCTAGCCCAGTATCCTGTCTTTCAACAGTGGCCAGTGCCAGGTGCCCCAGAGGGAATGAACAGAACAGGTAATCATCAAGTGATCCATCCCCTGTCACTCATTCCCAGCTTCTGGCAAACAGAGGCTAGGGACACCATCCCTGCCCATCCTGGCTAATAGCCATTGATGGACCTATCCTCCATGAATTTATCTAGTTCTTTTTTGAACCCTGTTATGGTCTTGGCCTTCAAAACATCCTCTGGTAAGGAGTTCCACAGGTTGACTGTGCGTTGTGTGAAGAAAGTACGCTATATCCACTGAATCCCCTTGGTCCACATGCTTGTTGATCCCCTCAAAGAATTCTAGTAGATTGGTGGGGCTAGGACCGGTGCAAGGATATTTTGAGCCATAGGCAAAACTTCCACCTTGCGCCCTCCCTCTCCCCCCACACATCGGTTCATTGAGTGGCAAATCCCAACGAGCCTTTATAGACCCCAGGGGCCAGCCTGCCCAGGGGTCAGCCGTGCGCAGGGGCTGCTCCCCAGACCAGGTTCACCCCTCCCCGCCCCTGAACTCCTCTGGAGGGTGCAGGTGCACAGCCTCCCCGCAAACCCTCCCCACCCCACCCTGGCAGCCCCCGCCCCGAGTCCACTCACTGGCTTTGCTGGGCTTGGGCCGCTGCAGTAGCTGGGCAGGGAAGAACTGCCTTCCGAAGGCACCGAAAAGCCAGAGTGTCCCACTTGCGGCGGCAGCGGCAAGCCCCAGCCATGAAGGAGCCGGCGCGGCGCAGGGGGGCAGCAGCCCTGCAAAGGTGGTGGTGCCACTAGCGGGGAGCAGCCACGCCCCCTGCCCCTCCTGCCAAGGCTGCAGCAGATGCATGCAGGCACCGGCCCCCATGCGCCCCCCGGTTCCCCCCTCGCCTAGGGTTACCATATTTCAACAGCACCGGTCAGACGCTGGCTCCACGTGGAGGCAAAATGCGCAGCCGGGCTGCCACGCGCACAGTCCTTCCCCCACAGAGTGCTGAGGCAGCGGGAGGGGGGGAGCTCCGGGAGGGGCTCACATGCTAGGGAACTGCAGAACCTGAGCAGAGCGAGGGGGGTGCCGGGGCACACACAGGGGCCGCCACCCACATGCATCTGCTGCAGCCTGCAGGAGCCTCCCCGGGGGGGGGAGGCCACTGGGCCGCAGCCTGGGCAGGAGGGGCGCGGCTGCTCCCCGCTAGCAGCACCGCCGCTTTTGCAGGACTGCTGCCCCCTGCGCTGCGCTGGCTCCTCCATGGCTGGGGCTCACCGCCCCCAGAAGCTGATGCTCTGGCTCTCCAGTGCCTCCGGAAGCTGGCTCCTCCCTGCTGAGCCAGGGCACTGCTTTTTGGCGCCCCCAACAACTTGGCGCCCTAGGCAACCGCCTAGTGGTTGCACCGGCGCTGGGTGAGGCATGATTTCCCTTTACTAAAACCATGTTGACTCTTCCTCAACAAATTATGTTCATCTATATGTCTGTCAATATTGTTCTTTATTATAGTTTCAACCAGTTTGCCCGGTATTGAAGTCAGGCTTACAGGCCTGTAATTGCCGGGATCACCTCTGGGGCCCATTTTAAAAATTGGCATCACATTAGCTATCCTCCAGTCATCTGATACAGAAGCTGACCAGGGGCATTGGGATGCTCTGCGATCCCCTCTGCCTTCCCACAAGTCTTAATGGCAAAAGAGAAAGAGGTGCTCTGTGGGATGGCTACCCAGAGTGCACCACTCCAAATAGCACTGCAAGTGTGAACACACTATTGCGCAGGCAGCTGTCAGTGTGAACACACAACAGCGGTTTTCTTTCTGCACTCTCTGAGTGGCGCTGTAACTGCTGGTGCTGTAACTTTTCCAGTGTAGACGTGCCCTGAGTGATTTCAGCAAAGGAGAAGAAAGAGTCTGATGGACTTCAGTTGGAAATTTCTGCAAGCAAGAGGTGGGAAGATATTATTGAAGTGCTTGTCACCAGATTGTATAGATCTGGTGATCAAAGACTAACAGACTCAGGTGAACTCAACCTAAGCTCTTGGGAACTCTGAGTTATTTTTCACTGTGTTTTTGTGGGGACTGACCTGTTTAGGTTGAATTTGTTTTCTTTTATTGATGTTTCTGTATAACTGTGAAGGTAATGTATATGGATTATAAAGTAGCCATGTTATGCTGTTGAAATTAAGTTATGTTTCTTGATCATAAGATTTTATAAAATTGGTACTTAATTCTTAAGTTAATTCCTTTTGTTCTTTTTTGACTTGATTGTAGGGGAGGTTCACCCGGTGCAGTCCTTGCTAAAAATCCTCAATGACTGAATTCTGGGTCTCCATATGCTTTTCTATGGGAGTTGTTTTTAGGTACTAGGAGAAGGGCAGTGAAGTACACTCTAGCCCACCCAAAGGTTATATATATAAGGGTTAAAGAGACCCCCTGGGTCTGGTATCTACATGCTAGTTCACCAGAGTGTCGTGTAAGGTCTACTACAAGCCTATGTCACACTCATCATCATAATCTTTATGAAATGTATGTGCAGATAATAGGTAAGGGGATATGTGTATATCTATAGGAAATTGTTTTTAAAGCCCTTAAGTTAAGGCAGGTGACCCAGGTTCCATAAGACAAAAGGTAAGAAACCCTTATCTCCCTGGCAGACCACTGTATATTGAGTGTCTTACAATGGAAGTCTATTTGCATACTATGTCAAGTCCTAAGAAAGAGATTGTGGGAACATCAGGAGAAGAAATTAACAGGAAGAGGTAAACAGAGGGACAGGGGATCCTGTTCACAGGTGAAGAACAAAGGACTGGTCTAATATATCTAGTAGTACAGAGAGATGTGTTGGAATCCTTCATCTGGGAACATAAGCTGCCAGTGGGTTTGGTCTCAAAAAAGGTGAGTCTCAGTCATCTTTGTTGAAAAACACCGTGAGAAGGACTTTGGGTAACCAGTACCTCATTAGACAAGAGGGCATCTTGTTAAGTAAATTAAGGCTCTAGAATGCATGTTATGATTATATTTTCTATGTAACCCTTTTGTTTAAAATATTTCTGCTTGCTATCATTTGAATCTCTGTTCTTTGTTAAATAAACTTTTACTTGCTTTCTGTATCAGAAACAAATCTAGTGCTGTGTGTCAAGCAGAGCAGTGTTCTCTGCTGTAACTAGTGAGCTATGATCTACTGTTCCTTTGGGTACAGAGGATCTGGAAATTCTGTAAGCATTCAGTGAATCAGAGGCTGAACTCTGCAGGCGGATGCTTGGAGGGCTCAGGGGTTGGAGCGTGTCTGTTGTTAGGGACAGTAGAGCCTTTGTAGGCTGAGAGGGGAATGCTTGTGTTGCCAGTAGCTGGTGGAATCAGGAAACTGACCCCTGGCAGGTACAGAAAATTCTTCCTTATGCTAAGGGCAGATGGTAGCAAGGTGACCCCTGGGCAACCTCAGGAAGTGTCACACGAACCAACATAGAATATTTATAGAATATTGATCCCGTCAAACTGACTTGATATTTAGGAGATCACAAGTTTGCTTGATTAAAAGGTAATGTTGGTGTAATATACTTGGACTTCTGTAAGGTGTTTGACCTGGTACCGCACAACATTCTGATTAAAAAATTAGAATATAAAATTAATATGGCACACATTAAATGAATTAAAAGCTGGCAACCTGATAGATCTCAAAGTGTAGCTGTAAACAGAGATTCATCATTGAGTGGGTTTGTTTCCAGTGAGGTTCCACAGAGATTGGTTCTTGGCCTTACGCTATTTAACCTTTTTACCAAAGATCTGGAAGAAAGCAACATAAAATAATCAGTGATAAAGTGTGCAGACAAAAATTGGGGGAGTAGTAAATAATTAAGAGGACAGGTCACGGATAGAGTGATCTGGATTGCTTGGTAAGCATGGCCCAATCAAACAATGTGTGTTTTTAAATGACTACATACAAATGTATATATCTGGTCTACATTCTTTTTTTCCTATACTTACAGGATGTGTGACTCTATCCTGGGAAGCAGTGACTCTGAAAGAGACTTGGGAGTCCTGGTGGATAATCAGCTGAACATGAGTTTCCAGGATGATGCTGTGGCCAAAAGGGTTGTGATCCTTGGCTACAGAAACAGTAGACTCTTGAGTAGGAGCTGAGGTGTTATTTTACACCTGTTTGTTGCTGGTACAACCACTGCTGGAATACTGTGTCTAAATATGGTGTCCACAATTAAAGAAAGATGTTAATTGGAGAAGGTTCAGAGAAGAGCCATGAGAATGATTAAAGGATTAGAAAACATGCCCTATATGATACATGAAAGGAACTCCATCTATTTAGCTTAACAAAGGAAAGGGTAAGCAGTGACTTGATCACAATTTATAAGTCCTGTGACAAAGTTCCTCCTCTATCTTGGTGGGTCCTGCACTTATTGGCAGATTTTCTTGCCTCAGAGATTCACCATGTGAGTTGGAGAACAGCCCAGAGACCTTCCCCTCTGGGAGAACCCACAGTCCAGGTCAATTGGGAGGTTTGGGGGGAACCTGGGCCCACCCTCTACTCCAGGTTCCAGCCCAGGGCCCTATGGACTGCAGCTGTCTATAGTGCCTCCTGTAACAGCTGCAACTCCCTGGGCTACTTCCCCATGGCCTCCTCCAAACACCTTCTTTATTCTCACCACAGGACCCTCCTCCTGGTGTCTGATAACACTTGTGCTTCTCAGTCCTCCAGCAGCACACCCTCTCAGCTCCTTGTACCTCTTGCTCCCAGCTCCTCACACTCCCACCACAAACTGAACTGAGCTCCTTTTTTAAAACCCAGATGCCCTGATTAGCCTGCCTTAATTGATTCTAGAAGCTTCTTCTTAATTGGCTCCAGGTGTCCTAATTAGCCTGCCTGCCTTAACTGGTTCTAGCAGGTTCCTGATTACTCTATTACAGCCCCTGCTCTGGTCACTCAGGGAACAGAAAACTACTCATCCAGTGACCAGTATATTTGCCTTCTACCAGACTCCTGTACCCCACTGGTCTCAGTCTGTCACAGTACCTACATGGAGAAACAAATATTTGATTATAGACTCTTCAATCAAGCACAGAAAGGTATAACAGGATCTAAGAGCTGGTAGTTGAAGCTAGACAATTTCGGACTGAAAATATGGGATACATTTTTTACAGTGAGAGTAATTAACCATTGGAACAATTTCCCAAAGGTCGTGGTGGATTCTCCAGCACTGGCAATTTTTAAATCAATATTGGATATTTTGCTAAAATACATGCTCTAGGGATTTATTCTGGGAAAGAGCTATATGGCTCGTGTTATACAGGAGGTCAGAATAGATTATTACAATGATCCCTTCTGGCCTTAGAATCTGTGAACCTATAAAAATCAAATTATCTTAACCAACTAGTAATTCAAATCAGCAAAACATACAGCATCCCATTCATACCCAAGAGCCTTCCCCAAAAGCCCAAACAGATGGACTTTTCAGTATGCCAATAAGGTCAACAGATTTGGGGTATTTCAGAATAAATGGGGGTCTTCAATCTCATTTCATTTGTTGCAGGTCATCTTTAAACCAGTGTGCCAAGGCTGGGGAACAGGAAGCCTAGGGACTACCGTACTGATGGAGATCAAAAGAATATTATAGAGTCCTACCAAAATCTCAAGAAAACGGGCTGTGTAGGAACAACATTCTCTCTGAAAGCCCTCTGAAAATCCTCTGGTTGCATTAGCTTCTGAGGATAGATCAACAAAATCCCTTGTCCCAACAGGACAGATGTGCCCTATCTTAGGAGGAAATGGTTGGTCCATGATATAGGTATAACGTCCAATAGTCTGCAAAAACAACAAGGAGTTCGGTGGCACCTTAAAGACTAACAGATTTATTTGGGCATAAGCTTTCGTGGATAAAAAACCCACTTCTTCAGATGCATGGAGTGAAAATTACAGATAAGGCATAAATATACTGGCACATGAAGAGAAGGGAGTTGCCTTACAAGTGGAGAACCAGTGTTGACAAGGCCAATTCAGTCAGGGTGGATGTGTTCCGCTCCCAATAATTGATGAGGAGGTGTCAATAACAAGAGATGGAAAATGTCTTTTGTAGTGAGCCACCCACTCCCAGTCCCTATTCAAACCCAAATTAATGGTGTTAAGTTTGCAAATGAATTGTAGCTCTGCAGTTTCTCTTTGAAGTCTGTTTTTGAAGATTTTTTTTTGAAGGATGGCTACTTTTAAATCGGTTATTGAATGTTCAGGGAGATTGAAGTGTTCTCCGACTGGCTTTTGTATGTTACCATTCCTGATGTCTGATTTGTGTCCATTTATTCTTTTACATAGAGACTATCCAGTTTGGCCAATGTACGTGGCAGAGGGGCATTGCTGGCACATGATGGCATATATCACATTAGTAGATGTGTAGGTAAATGAGCCCCTGATGGTGTGGCTGATGGTGTAGTTGGGTGTCGCTTCCATCTCCCTCCTACGCTTATGGCTGGATTCAGACAAAAAGGGCACACTGCCTCCTTGCCAAGGTCCTTTTGGTTCCAGGGGCACTGAATACCCAGCTGTAGATAACTGCACCAAGATTAGTCCAACAGTGATATTCAAACAAGTTTTAGTAATACACACAAAATCAGAGTCCTCATCCTTTACTACATGAGAATTGGCCAGCATTTTATTTATCACCAACTATTCCTTAATCATAATGAACTAAAGAAAGCGGATGAAATTCTGGCCCCATCAAAATCACCTTCCTTTTCTCCAGGCCGCCACAACTATACCAGAACTTGGCAGAGCTGTCCCACCCTCTTTGGTTGAAAGTAGCTATTTGGCAATTAAATAAGGATCTACAGGGCAGACTGGAAAAGTTATCACAAAATATGAACCTGTCCCAAAGCATAGCCTCTTGCCACTAACAAACTTTTTTAACTTCAAGTTGTCTTCCATCCCAAAGTTCTAATCTCTTCAACAACACAAATCTTGTATTATTATTATTTTTTTTAATAATTCAGTATGTATTCCCATCCAATGCAGCTGCTTTCCATCAGATCCTGTAGGAAATTAGACATTTTATATTTAAATCCCTATGTCACTAGGATCTGAACCTTTTCAGGGGGAGGGAGGGCTTTACCCCAACTTCCTGCATTATCTTTTAATTTAATGATTTCTTCATGGCTCTAGGCTTCCATGATAAATGGTATTTACCTTCATGTGTGAGATAAAGATGTGAACACAAATAATTCTAAAGGTAGGCTGTGGGTTTGAGTAAATATACCAATTAATAGTTAAATTCTGAAAGCCACATTGCTCCCTTGCATCCTGAGCTGAGGGATTTCTTTCTTGATAACTTGGCTTACATAAGAGTGATACTCACGGAGGCAAGTCTTCGTTGTAAGATATTGATCATGGAAGCTATTATCTATAATAATAGGGCCAGTTATAATAGTAATATTAATTTCATCTTAATTGCTCATTGTGGACTGTCATAGTATCTAAATGCCTCAGAAAGGGCAGGTTTTTTCAGCAAACAGTATTTTAGTATTGTGCCATCCTTTTATTGCACAATTGCTAAACAAGTTAAAAGGAAATAGAAAAAAATCACTGTCTTCATCTTCAAAGACTTCATTATAATTAACGCACATGGAGAGAGATTCTTTGCTACTCAAACAATGAGGAGAATATTTTGTTTGATATCCTTGTAACAGCACCAGGGACAGAATATTGTGACAAGAAGGTTCCATTAGGGCTTAACAGATGGAATTGGCCATTTGGGAAGGGGACAGCTGGGGAATGGTCAGTAGGAAACTGACAACTGTGAGGAACGGATGGATGCTAGGCAGCTGCAAATGACAATTGGGAATGTTAGATATATGGGAACAACCGTTAGGAACTGGGCAGCTTGAGAGTGGGAAATGGGAACTAAGCAGTTAGGCATGACTGTGGGACTGTTGGAAGTGACAGTTAGGAATGGCAGGTGGGGCTGGGCGTTTTGGGAGTGAGATTTGAGAGTGATAGCTGGGAATAGCAGATGGAAAATGGACAGTTAGAAAGAAAGGGGAAAAAAATGAAGAAAATGCAGTGACAACAGCAGGGAAGCCAGTGGGGAGGGAAAAATGTGAACCATCAGGAAGGAAGAGATAACAGAATTCATGGTAGAGTGTGTGTGAGGAGGACACTGTCCGTTACATACTAAAGAGCTGAAGGAAGGGAAAGGGCAATTGAAAAAAAAGTGAATTTCTAGTTAATTCTCTCACTGTGCTGAGAACATGGAAAAGTGAAAGTCTGCTGTTGTGCACTTTGTTTAATTATGCAAATACAATCTCTTTCCCTATTGAAAAATGATCTGTAAGGTAGTAAATTTTATTGAGAGTGAAAGAGGTTCAGGTACAAATACAGCTAATAAAGTAGTTATTTATATAACATGGTATGATGACTTGGGGTTCCAGCTATGAGTACCAGAATAGGATCATTATTTTCAGTCTTGTCCCATTAATAGTAGAAGGGATGGAATCTTGGGACTAGAAAATTCCATAGCTGTAGAAATCTGAGCAGCTAGACAGTGAAAATGGGGGTTATGAAGAAAGTGGGGCAGGGTCCCTTGGAAAAGAGAAGGGGAATAGACCATTAGGAAGGAATCAGGGTAAAGTGTGTGAGGGGAGTAGTGTCATGGACATGAAAGTGAGTGAAAGGAAAAGAACTGGTGGAGGATGTAGAGGAGGCTTTGCCTGGTTTGATTTGAGTCAGATTATAATATCCTTAACGTCTGCTGAGCTGCCTTTGTGCGTCAGATTTTCCTTCCCATTTTCATATTTCACCAGCCTCCACTGAAGAGAGAGGGAAAAAATAAAGAAAAACAACAGAAAACATGACAGGGAAAACATGGTTAAGGCAAGAAAAATGACAGAGAAACCCCCCTAAAAAGATGAGTGAGATCCTGGTTATTATCTCTGACCCAAGTGAATTTCTGCCTGACCATTTTTAAAAATAGAAAAATAAAATCTATTATTTTATTTTGTTGAATAAATTATTCTAAGACAACGGTTTGTTCTTTAGGGGGAGAGACAAACAGATTCAGGGGGTCAGCCAGGAGTACTGAGATATGTGTGTAAGATGGCATGAGGATGTGTGGTTGTAGCGCAAGTAACAGAAAAAGGAACTCAGGCAGCAGAATGACCCAATAATAAATAAATCAGCAATACTTTGCAATGCTGTAACAGTCACCATTTTAGGAAGAGGAGTTTTAGAAACATGAATTAACTTAACCTCACCATGCTCTTGTGAAGATAGGTGAGCATTTTATTGTACCCATTTTAATGACAAAGGAACTGAAGCACATCCGAAGAAGTGGGCTGTAGTCCACGAAAGCTTATGCTCTAATAAATTTGTTAGCCTCTAAGGTGCCACAAGTACTCCTGTTCTTTTAGCTCCAGGAAGGTATTTAGGCTCATGATTTCCATTGCAATTACTGAAAGTTAGGAGCCTAGCTAGCTACATCTGTGGATCCGGGCCCGAGGGGTGACTAGTTTAAGGTCACACAACAAGTTTAAACCAAGAAGAGAACTCAGGTCTGTGCCTCAGAGAATGGTTCTATTGCAAAATGTTACTCTCTAAAAATAGCAGCATGGATTTCCCGGTGTATGGTCTGTGACGGGTGCTATACCAAACATGCTTCCTTTCCAAGGAAATGGCTTTCTAACTGCCCAGCGCACACAGCCTAGAATCTGAGGGTCAAACTGAATTTCTTCCTCCTAGCCTATCCTCACAATCCGGGCTGTGCAAGACCGAGCGCCTCTCCCTGGCACGGGCGGGACCCTCAGTGAGTTCACCCGAGCTCCGTGCACCCCGCCGGACACGGTGGGACTGAGCAGGCGGGAGTTCGCCCAGTGAGGCTAGGGCGCCCCTCGTTTGCGGCAGACTGTGCGCACAGGGGATGGAGGGTCTGGCCCGGGGTCCGCAGCCTGAGCGCTTCGCCAGGAGACGCAGGGACCGGGCACCCAGCCTGGCTCCCTCCACCCCAACCTGGGGGCGCCGCCCGGGCCCAGCGGCCCCTGCCCCGGATGGCAAGGGCGGCGGCGCGACAGACACGGGTTGGGGGCGGGTGCGCGCGCTAGCGCCAGCGCCGCCCGCTGACCGGGCTCGCCCCCCCGCTCAGTCTTTGGGGCGCGCGCCCGCCTTCTCGCCACGGGGGAGGGTGGCACGGGCACGAGCGCCGCTGCGCGAGCCCTCAGCCCGTTCAGTGACAGCCCGCAGCCGAAGATGGTGGCGGCGGAGACCCGCACCCCTTTGCACCCGCACTCCCACTGCCGCGCCTGAGCCGGCAGCCCCGGTCCCGGCGCCCCCGCCTGGAGGAGCGGGCGGCAGCGCCCCCCCCGCTATCGCCCGGGCGCGGAGCTCCCTGCCCTCGGCGGCACGGCGCCTCCCCGCCAGAAGGGTAATTGAATTAACTCGCCAGCAGGGAGCCGGGGCCGCCAGGGACCCCGCGGCCCCCGAACGCAGACACGAGCGGAGGCGGCGGCCGCCCCAAGCGGTGAGCCCGGCTGGCGGCGCCTGCGCCTGGCCTTGGCGGAGCCGGGCGGCTGGCAGCTGAGGGGGCTGCCGCTCCACGGCGCTCCGGCGGGACTGCGGGGGCCGCCCCCCCCTTCCCGGCCGGTCCCTGCGCGCCGGGAGCCCGTCAGGAAAGAGCGGGGCGGCTCCGAGGCCGAAGGCCCCACCGGTGGGAGTGGAGCCCCCACCCCGGCGAGTGCGAACGGCCGCGCCAGCCCCTGGGGGCGACAGGGAGCAGCACAGGCCGGCGGCTGCCGCACCACAGCGTGGCGGCTGCGTCTCCCAGGCGTCCCGAGGCTGCTGGTGCGAGGGGAATTTTGGGGACGAGGAAAATAACCCAGCACCAAGCGCTGGGCCGCCTCGGCCCTGCCGGAGCAGCGCGGGCTGCGGGCGGGAGCCAGACAGGGCCAAGTCGGGCTTGTTCCTCCGTGTCAACGTCAGGAGTGGGGATGGTGCGGCCGCGGTGAGAGCCACACGCTGCTAACAGCCTGGCCTGGGGAGGCAAGGGGCTTTCTCCCTTCCGCTTCGGTAAGCTGCAAAAAAGATGGAGAAGAGATCTTTTCCCGAAGGGGACTGCTTGTCACTCTCCCGAGACTGATCTGCACTTATTGGAAAGGACCTGGGGAGTGACAGCAAAACTGCAACTAACTTGGAACAAATCGCGGCCAGTTTGTGGACAGCCCGCCGGACATATCTACTACAGCGTTAGATTGGAATATGTGGGCCTGCCTAGCTCCCAGTCTCCTGTTTGTCTTGCCCCGTTTGAAGGATGAGTAACTGAATCATGTGGGCCTGCCTGGTGGTTTCTTTAAACAGGCAGTGATTTCTCAAGGAATTTAAAAGCAACTGTCCTAGGAAAAGCCCCAAGTCAGAAAGTTAAAGGATCACTCTATTTATTGTTTTTAAAGTCCTAAGGACCCATCTCCTAAAGTGCTTAAAGAAAATTTGACAACATGGCTTCCCCACCACACCAGCAGTTACTGCATCACCACAGCACTGAGGTGAGCTGTGACTCCAGTGGAGACAGTAACAGTGTGATGGTCAGAATCAACCCCAAACAGCACCAGGGTTGCTCCTCTTCCAAGCATTGCAAGTACAGCATCTCCTCCAGCTGTAGCAGCTCTGGGGAGTCAGGAGGTGCCCGCAGAGCAACAGGAGGAGGGGGAAGCAGTGGTACAGGTTTGCGCAAGAAGAAGCTGCCGCAGCTTTTTGAGAGAGCCTCCTCCAAGTGGTGGAACCCCAAGTTCGACTCCAACAACCTGGAAGAGGCCTGTATGGAGAGATGCTTCCCGCAGACCCAGCGTAGGTTTCGCTATGCCCTTTTCTACATAGGTGTGGCCTGTCTCCTCTGGGGTATATATTTTGGAATCCACATGAGAGAGAAACTGATTGTCTTCATGGTGCCAGCTCTGTGCTTCCTCTTAGTATGTGTAGCATTTTTTCTGTTCACTTTCACTAAGACCTATGCCCAGCATTATGTGTGGACCTCACTGATCCTCACCCTCCTGGTTTTTATTTTGACTCTGGCTCCACAGTTCCAAGTTTTGACACCTATCTCAGGAAGTGATGACACATCCAATCATACTCCCCCTGTGAGAGCCACAGACACTTGCCTTTCTCAAGTAGGCAGTTTTTCTATGTGTGTTGAAGTGCTCTTGTTGCTCTACACAGTAATGCACTTACCTTTGTATTTAAGCTTGTTTCTGGGACTATCCTACTCAGTCCTTTTTGAAACCTTCGGTTATCATTTCAGTGATGAGGACTGCTTCGCACCCCTTGGAGCCAGTGTAATTTACTGGGAACTGCTGAGTAAAGCCTTGCTTCACATCTGTATCCATGCTATCGGTATTCATTTATTTATCATGTCTGAAGTCAGATCAAGGAGCACATTCTTGAAAGTGGGGCAATCAATCATGCATGGAAAAGATTTGGAAGTGGAAAAAGCACTGAAAGAGAGGATGATTCATTCTGTGATGCCAAGAATAATAGCTGATGACTTAATGAAACAGGGGGATGACGAAAGTGAGAACTCTGTCAAACGTCATTCCACCTCAAGCCCCAAAAACAGGAAGAAAAAACCCTCCATACAGAAAACCCCCATTATATTCCGTCCTTTTAAAATGCAGCAGATTGAACAAGTGAGTATTTTGTTTGCGGATATTGTTGGCTTTACTAAAATGAGTGCAAACAAATCTGCCCATGCATTGGTGGGGCTTTTGAACGATCTGTTTGGCCGCTTTGACCGTCTGTGTGAGGACACCAAATGTGAGAAGATAAGTACTTTGGGAGACTGTTATTATTGTGTAGCAGGATGCCCAGAGCCCCGAGCGGATCATGCCTATTGCTGCATTGAGATGGGTTTGGGTATGATTAAAGCCATAGAGCAGTTTTGCCAAGAGAAAAAAGAAATGGTGAACATGAGAGTTGGAGTTCACACTGGGACAGTCCTTTGTGGCATTTTGGGGATGAGGAGGTTTAAGTTTGATGTGTGGTCCAATGATGTCAACTTGGCCAATCTAATGGAGCAGTTGGGAGTGGCTGGAAAGGTCCATATCTCGGAAGCTACTGCCAAATATTTGGATGACCGTTACGAAATGGAGGATGGAAAGGTGATTGAACGAGTTGGCCAGAGTGTGGTAGCTGACCAGTTAAAAGGTATGTGCTTTATTGTGTAATGAATCTTCAATGAGGGGGAATGTACAAGGTTTCCTGTTAACTGACCTGTGCTTTACTGACCTAGGCAAATTGAGTAGGTTTTACATTTACCAGTACAAGCTGGAACTCAGCAACTTAACAGAAACTGCAGAATGTGACACTTCAAGCAGGGATGACAGGTGTGAAAGAACTTCTAAAGAACTTGCAATATTTGCTGACTTCAAAATTCCTTAACTCCCATGTGGGAATGTCACATGATAGAAAGTAGACTGTTAAATGTCTTCATTATTCAACAAAATGTTCTTGTTTCAATACAGTGCGACATCTTCCTAATTAACTTCTTGTGCCATACATAAGGCATGTGTGTTTTGCAGGCTTACATATAAAAATTGTGAGGTTTTGGTCCTGAAAGTTGGATTTTAACCACTTAAAAAAAAAAGAAAATGACTTAACGCTAGTTATTTACCTATCTGAATAGGCATTTTGGTGGGAAATGACACATGGATTCATAGAAGAAAACTGAGCAGTGTGTATAGCTGGCAGTTTGATAGCAAGTTGTTACAGCTGTGGAGTTAAAACTTGGGGTTGGAAAAAACTACTCAAGATGGTTCACTGAGCTAATAAATGCTCTAATCTTTGTGGCTCTAAGAAAAGTTCAGGTACATGCAACAAATACAAACTTGGTATTAAGAGAGGAAAAATAGATCTCTCCAATATCTTTCATTGTTTATATGGATGTCTAATATTCACTTTTTCTTTGGTGATCATTTTAAATAGAAATCCTTGATTTTTTTTGGATAAAGAAAAGAATGCTTGAGAGTGCATGTATAAATGATTGAAGTATTGTGGATCTAACTGCATCTGTCTTTGAACATATATCTTTTCTGATATCTAAAACTCTGCCGCATTGTGGGTGCATACATCACAAGCATTTTCTGTTTCTACGATGTCATGCGAGTGGTGCAGATGCATTCTTTGCCCTGCAGAGTTTACTGTTGAAATTGGATAATAGATTAAATGAGAGCGGGAGTGGAATGTAGCAGAAAATAAAAAGTATTTGAGATTGTTTAGGTTAGGCATGATTTTTACAGCTTTTATATTTTTTCATTGTACATAAGAGCTTGTGGAGGACATGAAGGGGCAGAACTTGTGGGAACCATATGGAGAAAGAAGGTTGATTATTGGTGGTAACAAGGTGAGAAGTAAGGTCAGAAGGCTTATGGGTAGGCCAGTGAATATGGACATTAGGAGAGTAGTGCAAAACAATGGGGTAGTAGAGTGAGTGAGTGACAGTGAGTTGGTATAATAGATGAGCAGAGGGGCAAAGTCAAATCACATATGGCAGAGAGCTGTTATGGGGAAAATATTACCCATTTTCTTGATGAGAACATTGAGTTATTTGTCCTTACAGATGCGATGCTAAGGTAATGATGTGTGAAGTGTAGATGGAAGGGGTGCTAGAGAGAGAAATGGGTGGTAACACAGGTATTTGGAGGCTCTGAAGGCACAGTTGGAGGCATTGAAGCAGAATCAGGGCTTCTTATTTTACTCAGAGTTTGGGTCAGGGATTTTAATTTTACTTGATGCTGGTAAAAAGTGTTGATACAATTGACAGCTGAGGATACTGAAATCTTTAAGCTTCATTTAAAGAGGGATAGGCAAGAATATACTTTTTAAAAAGTCAGATATTGGAAAAGCTGTCCCATTACTGACCTAGGTTGACTCTGGCCTTTCTGGTAATCGGAAAGGTTGTGGATAAACAACTCTGATTCCTTGATTGTTGTCAAACTGTGTACTGAGATAGGTATATTTCAAAGCTGTCCTTGTGTTGGTGGATGAGGATCTAGTAATGGATGAAGATTAAATCCCCTTGCTGGTCTTATTAGGTCTATCTGCTGCCTTCAGAATCATTGATCACAATGTGGTATTCATACACTTGTGCATGACAGCAAAAGTTGATGGTGCTACTGTTATGTGAATTTGTTATCTTCCAAGGAGATCACAAAGTGGAGTGTAGAGCAATTATTGCTCTACCTCGAGGTTGCTCTCTTGTGGTCTTCGAGGTTCCATTTTGTCTTCACATAAGTATAGAAGGCCATTAAGAGGATTAGTAAGGAAGCATGGGTTGTATTATGACAGGTTTCAGAGTAGCAGCCGTGTTAGTCTGTATTCGCAAAAAAGAACAGGAGTACTTGTGGCACCTTAGAGACTAACAGATTTATTAGAGCATAAGCTTTCGTGGATTACAGCCCACTTCTTCGGATGCATAAATAAATAAAATGTGCTGTACACAGGGTTACACGTTGAATCCATTCAGAACTGACAGCTAGTGCAATACCAGCAACCTGTTTGTTAACCAGAATATCCTGCTATGAGCACATTCAACAAGAGCTTCATGGTCTATACTGGCTGCCTGTGGTTTTCTTTTCGGAGTTTAAGGTATTGATATTGACCTAAAAATGGCTTAAGAGTTTTCTGCCTGAAAGACTGCCTCTCTATGCTATAGTGCTGCTGTTAAATTTTGTGGAGGCACTTGAGTTAGACTCCTCTCAGTATAGGAAGTGGATTTAACCTATTATACTATCAAACAGAGATTAGATGGTAATGTCTTTTAAAGGGATGTTATCAAATTAAATATCACATTTTTCTTTTTTTTTTACTTATAATTATTATAAAAAAATTAGATGTTTTTTTCCCCAATTTATTTCGTGCCTTTGACAGTATTTCGTGTGTAGTCAGTTTCACCTGTCGCTATATGAAAGACTTGCACAAACAGTGAAAGAGAAAAGAAGTAGGGTAAATAAGGAAATGTGAATTTTTTAAAGCACAAAATTTGGCAGGGACTCCAGTAGGCGTAGAACCTGCTTTTAACTAAATTTTGAAAATGGACTAGTTTTCAAGTTAAAGGTGTTTGGATTAAAACTGGGACCTAGAGATGAAAGACAGTACCAATGAATAAATTTTTTTCTAGCGCCCTTCACTTGTGCCCCCCCTACCCTGTTCATGGAACAATTACTTTAATGAGGAAAATGTGAAATATATAAAGTTTTTTTTCTCCCTTCTCTTGTTATAGATCAGCAACTATACTTCTTACTTAGATCTTCTTACTTGTTCTTTACATATACACCTCTATCCCGATATAACGCGACCAGATATAACACGAATTCAGATATAACGCGGTAAAGCAGTGCTCCGGGGGGGCCGGGCTGCACACTCCGGTGGATCAAAGCAAATTCGATATAACGTGGTTTCACCTATAATGCGGTAAGATTTTTTGGCTCCCGAGGACAGCGTTATATTGGGGTAGAGGCAGTGATGAGCTGACAAAATTTTAACAAACGGTTCCCTATAAAAAGTTCTGATTTAAGGGATGTTTCACAGTATGTATTTTTTGTACCAATAGGGTTACCATACATACGTATTTTCCCGGGAGGCGATTTAAGACCCAAAAAGCCTGACATGTCCGCGAAAATATGGATGTATGTTAATTCTACCTAAAGTTCTTTTTTAAATAGATGGGCCTGATCTAGAAATGAGCTCCGTTTCACATGTGTGGGTCCCCGCCACTCCCTGGAGGGGCGGGGGGGAGGCGGGGGATGGGTATGCACATGTGTGGGTCCCAGCTGCTCCCTGCCTCCCTCATTGAAGCAGGGTTTAGGGTTACTGCCCTGGGAACTGCAGGGCACCAGTGGACGTGGGGCCGGCTGCAGACACAGGCATGGGGCAGGGCTAGCTGGAGGCAGGGGGTGCAGGGCTGGCTGCAGTCAGGGCAGGGGGTGCGGGGCTGGCTGCGGGCAGGGCAGGGGTGTGTGGCAGGGGCTGGCTGGCTTCGGGCAGGGGGGCGGCAGGGCTGGAAACAGGCATGCAGGGCTGGCTGGCTGGCTTCGGGCAGAGGGGGGCGGCAGGGCTGCAGACAGAGGAGTGTGGGGCTGGCTGGCTTCAACAGGGGGTGCAGTAGGGGTTGGCTAGAGACAGGGCAGGGGGTGCGGCGGGGCTGGCTGCGGACAGGGGGTGCGGGGCTGGTGCGGGCAGGGCAGGGGGGTGCAGCAAGGGCTGGCTGGCTTCGAGCAGGGGGGCGGCAGGGCTGGAGACAGAAGAGTTCAGGACTGGCTGTCTTCAGGCAGGGGGGTGCAGCAGGGGTTGGCTGGAGACAGGGCAGGGGGTGTGGCAGGGCCTGGCTGCGGGCAGGGAGTGCAGGTACTCACACGGGGAGAGCGGCTCGGAACAGCCCGAGCAGCAGGACACAGCCCAGGCCCAACAGAGCAGCCGGGGACCCACCAGGCAGCAGCGGGAGCCCCAGGGCCAGAGGTCTGAGGAGCAGCAGCAGCAACAGGGCCAGGCGGCAACCCACATGGCTCCCGCAGCGCCCCCTGGCAACCGAAGGAGAAATTACATGCTTCCCGTCCAGAGCCCATCAGAGGCGCAGCACCGTCCGCCCCCACCCCCGCAGGGAAGCCGGTTAACAAGCGGTTCTAAAACTGCTTCAAAATTTAACAACCGGTTCGTGCGACCCCGTGCGAACCAGCTCCAGCTCACCACTGGGTAGAGGTGTGTGTGTGTGTGTGTGTATATATATATATATATGTGTGTATATATGCAAACAGAAATAAAAGTGTGTATGTATGTGGTTTTTAAAAGAAAACAAAATCATATCTGTGTGCATTGGGTGTTGGATATGGTCCCTTTCCCTCATGACAGCAGTGCTGAGAGCTATTATGATGTGTATTTTCTGCAGTGTGTTGTCTCCTCATTACCTTTTTTGCAGGGGAAGGATACCACAGTGTTAGGTGGGCATAAGAACATGAATAAAACAGAATAAAGAAACAGCACTGATATCAGTTTAGCATGGCAGCAGTACTTTGTACAGATATGTGGGGAATCTCAGTCCTGCTTCAGAGAGATTTATTTTTAAGCAGGAGTTCTGAGAGATTTCTGTATTAGGAATTGAAGTCTCCGATGGTTGCTTGTTCTCTTCCCTTGTCCTATGTCCAGGACCTGCTGAGAGGCAAGATGGGTGTTTGTGAGGTGATGCAGTAATAGGAAGTTTTCCTTAACCTCCTGAGTAGATCTTCTGTGGGAATGAGTTGATAGCAGACAGAGAGAAAATTGTTGAACTGGTGTAATCCTAGGATATTAGCACTCTGCTCTAGCATTGTAGTGCTAACTGTAACAACAGACATAAGATTTATTTACTCTTCAGTATTTCATTTCTCAAGCTCCTCCTCTTCCCTCTTGATCTTCAGCTTAGTTTAAGATTTTCTTAATGCCATTCTATTTTGCTTTTTTATATTGCCTCTTTTAATTGTTTGTAGTGCCATAGTGGGAATGGTGGGCTTGTTAAGTTTGATACTAGCTACTTTACATTTCTGGAACACATGCTGAGACTGCTTTTTGTAAACTTAAAAAAAATTCTCTGGGTGTGTCTGATTTAGAAATTTCAAACAGTTAAGTCTTTCTTTCCCCATTTTTGCTGGAGATCTCCTTGGATGACTAGGAAGCTGGAGTGGGAGCTTTTTCAATCATGTTACTGTGATAAAATGCCATTACTCACAATAAAATCCTAAGAGTTGTCAGCATTGGAGACATATCAATGAAAATGAGAGTTCTGTCACCAAAATTGAAGTTAATCAGGCAAGGTGTTTTGTGAATATATATATATATTTTTAAAAATAGTCATCATAATTACAAATTTCTGCTTGATCCTAGTTTCCAAGTGGAAAGTAGGAGACAGTTGAAGTTAATTGGATTAATCTAATCCAGGGCGGGGGAGTACCTCCCTCCTCTGCTGCATTTCCCCTCCCCTATCCATCTGTGTATGCGCCTATGCACATGTGCATGCACATGCTTTCTCTTCTTCGGAATACCCGAATCCTTAGGAAGAAAGCCTTGCCCCTGGAGACCTTGAGAGGTCTAATGCCAGGAGAGGCATTGCAGGGTTTGGCTGGGGAGTGATTGGGGGGAATCTCCTTTTGTGCTCTAGAGGTCAATAGGTGGCTCATTGGGCCTTTTCTAGGAGGGAGGCTAGGATTCCAACAAGCCTCCCCTACTGTTACTTACACTTTCTTGTCAACTGTTTGAAATGGGCCATCCTGATCATCACTACAAAAGTTTTTTGTCCCCTGCTGATAATAGCCCATCTTAATTGATTACTTTCATTATAGTTGGTGTGGCAACACCCATTTTTTCATGTTCTTTGTGTATATACATCTTCCTACTGTATTTTCCACTGCATTCATCTGATGAAGTGGGTTTTAGCCCACAAAAGCTTATGCTCAAATAAATTTGTTAGTCTTTAAGGTGCCACAAGTACTCCTTTTAGCAAAATAAAAGAAAATCTATCATTTGATATATCTGATACCAATCCAGGTGTTTTGCCTGTGTTCTAATCTGGTTGAAGTTATATACGTTTGGTTAAAATTCATTCATTTAGGTATTGTTCTGGGGTAATTAAGTGCCAGTTAGTGATACCCTTATACATATTGTATTTTTACTTAAACTACAAGTAGTTCTAGGAAATCAATGGGCCCCTTGTGGAGAAATTCATATTTCACATTCATATGCTATTCATAAAGAGTATTAGAATCTGGCCTTGTGTGAAGAAAAGGGTTGAAAGCGAAGAAAAGGGTTGAAAGTAATGTGATACACAAGACTCAATTCCCTTGCCAAGTTATTCCTGGATTCTTGTTAATTAGCAGTCTCTGAATTGGTTGCAGACCTAGCAGAAAATAGATTTCTTGCTTTCCTTGTAAGGACAAACTGTGTGTGCGTGTGCGTGCGCGTGTGTGCATGCTTTGAGGAGGAGGGTGGGGGATGAAAATTACCAATAGGCAATAGAGGTTGACAACTTTGGTAAATGTGGACATGTACTATGGCTGTTCTGACAAATTAAAATGCATATGCTTGTATTTAATGACACCGTAACTGAGAGATGTGTGCCATAAGAATAAACTATGCTTTCAAAAGTTGTTTCATAATAGCAAACATTGTTTCATGTTATAAGCATACAAAAGGACTGTTACGTCTAAACTTTTATTTAAAACTTCATATGTTCATGATACTAACAAGTATGTTAAAAGTAGAAGTGACATTTTACTGTTTGAAAGAAGCGTGGTCTTGAAATTTCTTTTTATCTCAAGTGCTTTTTCATAGTATGTTTTCATGATTTTTGTTTATGTAAAGTACTGTACATGAGATGGAGTTCATTGCATTGCTGCCATACTGTTAGTTACCAGTAAAAACTAAGATGTTTTATTTAGAAAACTCATCTAGATCAGTTTTTAGCAAGTGATCCTGACGTCAAATGTGTCTTTATTGCTGGTAGTTCTGTAAATCAAATCTTTACACGTTGTGTCTCTTTAGAGGACTAATAGGCCCCATCCTGCAAAGTGCTGAGCATCTTTGGCTCCCTTTGATTTTAATGGAAGATGAGAAGGAAATAGCACTTGGCAGGAACAGTTCTGTAGTGAGGAAGTTCAGTTTACAATGGTTCTTACAAAATTATCAGTAAATATTTTAAGGCATTGTTTTCAAAGAGACTACACAGTATTAGATCCAAATATTTTTCTGTATTATGCATTACGATGTCAGCAAGGATTATCAAGCAATCTATGGTTCAGAAGTCTGAGGGGCATGTCTACACTGCCCAATAGTTTGGACTAGAGGGTGTGAATAGCAGTGCACCCCAGAGTGTTGCGCAGTAACTTCCCCCATGTGGATGCTGCAGGCACAAACTAAAAGGTTCCTTCTTTGCATTAATGTAATCCAGTTTGAAGAGGACTAACTTAATGTGAACTGGGAACCTTTTAGTTAATCTCTGCAGCATCTCCTGGGGGAATTACAGCACAGCACTTTGGTGTGCCATGCTATTCTAACCCCAGTGGTCTGAACTTGCAGGGCAGTGTAGATGTGTCCCGAGTCTAAGTTTGTGAATTTACTGTTAGTAATGGGTAGCTAGTAGGGTTGCCAGACATCTGGTTTTCGACTGGAATGCCCAGTCGAAAAGGGACACTGGCGGCTCCAGTCAGCACAGCTGACTGGGCCACTAGAAGTCCGGTTGGCCGCAGTGGTCAGGTCCACGTGGCTCCCGGAAGCAGCCGGCATGTCCCTCTGGCTCTTAGGTACAGGGTGCAGCCAGGGGGGCTCCACGCGCTGCCCCTGCCCGTGGTGCAAGCGCCGCCCTGAGTGCCGGCTCCGCAGTTCCCATTGGCGGGAATTGCGGTCAATGCGAGCTGCGGGGGCGATGCCTGTGGACAGGGGCAGCATGTGGAGTCCCCTGGCCGCCCCTCTGACTAGGAGCCACAGGGACATGTTGCTGTTTTCCCGGGAGTCTCATGACGTAAGCGCTGCCTGAAGCCCGCACCCCAACCTCTTGCCCCAGCCCTGAGCCTACTCCCACACCCAAACTCCCCAGAGCCCGCACCCCCTCCTGTGCCCCAACCTCCTGCCCCAGACCTGGGGCACCCTGAACCCCTCATTTCTGGCCCCACCCCAGAGCCCTTACCCCCTCCCACATCTCAACCTCCTATCCCAGCCCAAAGCCCCCCCCACACTCCGAACCCCGCGGCCCCAGCCCAGAGCCCCCTCCTGCACTCCAAACCCTTCATCCCCACCCCAGAGCCTGCATCCCCAGCCAGAGCCCTCATTCCATCCCGCACCCCAATCCTCTGGTCCAGCCCAGTGAAAGTGAGTGATGGTGGGGGAGAGTGAGCAATGGAGGGAGGGGGGATCGAGTGAGTGGGGTGGGGCCTTGGAGAAGAGTGGATCAGGGGCATGACCTCAGGGAAGGGGCAGAGCAATGGTGTTTAGTTTTCTGCTGTCAGAAAGTTGACAATCCTAGTAGCTAGTATTGACATGTTTGAATTTTTTGTTTTAAAATGTCAATTTAAGATTTAACACCCTCCCCCTAAAAGAAAAATAAGTCAGACATCATGGGCCATGTTATTCTTTTGAGTTCAATTGAGTTGTGCCAGTGGAGGATAGTATTTAGTTCTATGACTTATAACCTTTTCTCATATATTTCAGCTCCTTAAATCTGGTACTCAATGGATTTAATAGAAATTTTTAGTTGGCTTTTTTTTTTTCTTGTCTCACCCTCTTCCTATGACGTACCTTTCTGCTATAATAACTACATTTGCCTACCTATATAGTATTTACAATGGTGGTGTAGCTGTGTTGGTCCCAGGATATTAGCAAGACAAGGTGAGTGAGGTAATACCTTTTATTGAACCGTCCCAGATCTGAAGAAGAGCTCTGTGTAAGCTTGAAAGCTTGTCTCTTTCACAAGCAAAAGTTGTCCTAATAAAAGATATTACCTCACCCACCTTGTCTCTCTCTCTAATATTTAGGTTATTGAAGATATGATTGAAATAACTTTTAAATGTTTTTCTTGCTGCTTGGGAAAGCATTTTAGACTAGAAACAGGAAGTTCTGTTAGATGGAAATACTGCAAGAGAATGTGGTGTGTTGGCTATCTCAGAGTGCTGGTGAAGAGCCTGAGGGAAAATAACAAATCAAACAAGAATTTCTGGGACCCTTAGTAATCAGTAATTCCACTTCTTCCACTGAGAATGCTCAATTAAATAGGTCATCATCCGTTATGAAATGTTACTACTGCTGGAAATTCCTCAGGGATGAGAATTGTAAACAACAGGGCCAAGGGTGTTTACTGAAGTAATGTTTCCCTACCTTGACTGGAAACTTTGTTACTAAATTGGTACCTGATGGTAGTCTTTTGTAAAGGTTTATAAAAACTATTTTTTACATTAAAATATATTGTCAGCTACTTGGTATTTATTTATATAATATTAGTTTTGTGCGTGTATTGCATTCCAGTAAATATGTATACACCTCTACCCCGATATAATGCGAACCGATATAACGCGGTAAAGCAGTGCTCCGGGGGGGCGGGGCTGCGCACTCCGGCAGATCAAAGCAAGTTCGATATAACGCGGTTTCACCTATAACGCGGTAAGATGTTTTGGCTCCCGAGGACAGTATTGTACCGGGGTAGAGATGTACTTTTAATTTTTTTGTTAAATTTATCAAATTTAAAAATAAATCCAATAACGTAAAAACACACACAACCCTGAATTTCAGTCCTAAACTAAACTAATTGGACATACTATTTATGTGTATTTTAGATTTCCACTAATAGCTCCAGTCCAGTTTTCAGTTCCTCTGGTTATCTGATAATCTCTCTCTCTCTCTCTTTTTTTCTATCTGGGTTTGTGTTTTATATTGCTGTCCATCACTGTAGTATCTGAGTGTCAGATCAAAATCAATAGCTAAGTTCCTAGGGTGCTTCATGGAGTTTCTGGCTCTCCTCCCTTTTGAGAGTAACATCTCTGCTTGGGGATATGTGTGTGTGTGTGATTTGTTTGAATGCTTTTGTTTGTTTGTTTATTGATTTATTTGTGTTAATAGGGTTGGGTTTTTTATTTTAATTTGCAAGTCTTTGGGTAGTTGGAGATGTCTGTGTTGTGAGTGTCATTTTTGCTATAGGGAAAAAGCTTTTTTGAAGAGGGAAGTTTTACAGCATTTCCTAAAGACAGTCAGATTCTGAATTAACCTAATCTCCTTTGGAAGTTTTGTTCCATAGCCAGATCTCCTCAACCAAGAATTCTTTGTCCCCAGCTCTCACATGTTTTGTGATCTGTGTTGTTCCAATGCAACTGTCTTTGTAGTTCATAGATTGAAATTCAGCATTTAATATAGTTGAGACTTGATCCTTTAGCTACTTTGAAGATTGGGACTGAGGCCTTAAACAGGGATCTGAAACTGACTGTGAGCCAGTGGATGAACTGGAGCACTGGCCCTCATGCTCCTGGTGGCCTAAGCCTTGGAGTAGCGTGGGCAGACACACTCTGTACCAGCTAGAGCCAGAGCATTGTCTTCACATTCAGCTTCAAATACAGTGAATTATAGTACTCCTCACCTGGAAGGGAAGGTTGATGTTTCCTAGCAAGCTGGAGGTGAAAGAAGTAGGGCCATCAATTAATCGCAGTTAACTCATGCGATAAACATAAAAAAAAAAGTTGCAATTAAAAAATTAATTGTGATTAATCACAGGATTAATTGCACTGTTAAACAATAGAATAGCAATTGAAATTTATTAAATATTTTTGGATGTTTTTCTACATTTTCAAATATATTGTTTTCAATTACAACACAGAATACAAAGTGTACCGGGCTCACTTTATATTATTATTTTTATTACAAATATTTGCACTGTAAAATGATAAACAAAAGAAATAGTATTTTTCAGTTCACCTCATACAAGTACTGTAGTGCAATCTCTTTATCGTGAAAGTGCAATTTACAAATGTAGCTTCTTTTATTACATAACTGCGCTCAAAAACAAAACAATGTAAAACTTTAGAGCCTACAAGTCCACTCAGTCTCACTTCAGGTTCAGCCAATTGCTAAGACAAACAAGTTTGTTTACATTTATGGGAGATAATGCTGCCCATTTCTTATTTACAGTGTCACCTGAAAGTAAGAACGGGTGTTCACATGGTACCATTGTAGCAGGCATTGCAAGGTATTTATGTGCCAGGTATGCTAAATATTCATATGCCCCTTAATGCTTCAGCTACCATTCCAGAGGACATGTTTCCATGCTGACGACTCTCGTTAAAAAAATGTTAATTAAATTTATGACTGAACTCCTTGGGGGAGAATAGTATGTCTCCTGCTCTGTTTTACCTGTATTCTGCCATTTATTTCATGTTATGGCAGTCTTGGATGATGACCCATGTTCGATTTAAGAACAGTTTCATTGAAGATTTGACAAAATGAAAAGAAGGTAACAGTGTTAGATTTCTAAAGATAGCTACAGCACTTGACCCAAGGTTTAAGAATCTGAAGTGCCTTCCAAAATCTGAGAGGGATGAGGTCTGGAGCATGCTCTCAGAAGTCTTAAAAGAGCAACACTCAGATGCGGAAACTACACAACCTCAGCCACCAAAAAAGAAAATCAACTTTTTGTTGGTGGCATCTAACTCAGATGATGAAAACGAACGTGTGTCAGTCTGCACTGCTTTGGATTGTTATCGAGCAGAACCCGTCATCAACATGGAAGTATGTCCTCTAGAATGGTGGTCAAAGCATGAAGGGACATATGAATCTTTAGTGCATCTGGCACATAAATATCTTGCTATGCTGGCTACAACAATGCCATGCTAATGCCTGTTCTCACTTTCTGGTGACATTGTAAACAAGAAGCAGTCAGCATTATCTCCCATAAATGTAAACAAAATTGTTTGAGCAATTGGCTGAACAAGAAGTAGGACTGAGTGGACTTCTGAGCCCTACAATTTTACATTGTTTTATTTTTGAGTACAGTTATTTTTTTGTACATAATTCTAAATTTGTAAGTTCAACTTTCATGATAAAGAGATTGCACTACAGTACTTAGGTGAATTGAAATTTTTTTTTTGTTTTTTACAGTGCAAATATTTGTAATAAAAATAATAATATAAAGTGAGCACTGTACTCTTTGTATTCTGTGTTGTAATTGGAATCAATCTATTTGAAAATGTAGAAAACATCCAAAATATTTAAATAATTGGTATTCTATTTTTATTTAACGGTGTGCTTAATTGTGCGATTAATCATGATTAATTTTTTTAATAGCTTGACAGTCCTAGAAAGGTGATGTTAGAAACTCACGCTACCTGGTCATCCAAGCTTAGTGAGGAGTCAAACAGGGCCCCAGGAACCACTCTGACAAGGTGCGGGAGGGGCCTCCGGACTGGGCCGGGGGTTGGGGTGCAGGGGGTGGCTCCGGGGTGCAGGATCCAGGCGGCGCTTAACTCAAGCAGCTCCCGGAAGCAGTGGCATGTCCCCCCTCCAGCTCCTAGGCGGTGGTGCGGCCAGGCAGTTCTGCTGCACACTGACCCGTCTGCAGGCGCTGCCCCTGCTGCTCCCATTGGCTGCGGTTCCTGGGCAATAGGAGCTACGGGCTCAGCGCTTGAGGCGGGGGCAGCGTGTGGAGTGGAGCCCCCTGGCTGCTCCTATATGTAGGAGCCAGAGGGGGCACCATGCCACTGCTTCCGGGAGCTGCACGGGCCCCTACTCTTCTCCCCAGCTGGAGTGCTGGAGCGGGGCAAGCCCCAGAGCCTCCTCCCAGTGGGAGCTCAAGGGCTGGATTAAAACGGCTGGCCGGCAGGATGTGGCCCGTGGGCTGTAGTTTGCCCACCCCCATCTTAGCTAGTTCTAATAGGCATTCTAGTATCTTAGCAGAAGAGGTGGTTGCTTCAGTGGTGAATGATATATTTGGTTGAGTATTGTATGTGCACTGTTGTTAGGTGAGCCTGTGACTTCTCGCCATCTTGTGATCTTATATAAATATAAAGGAAAAGAGGGTATATAGTATGGAATCTTGTGGGACCCTGCAGGTGTGGGCATTCAGAGAGAAGGAGTCATTGCCCATCACCACTCTGAGCTCTGCTGGAAAGGAACAATTGGAACTTCATTGCTGTGCCAATGGCTGCTGTATCATGTAGGGCAGGTCAGCAATATGTTGTCTATTGTTCAGTAATACATTCCACTCCTGCCTCATGTTTGTGATACAGTGTCAATAGATTTAAAACATTGTAGATGATTTTTGAGTGCACACAAACTTCTTTTTAATATTCTTATCGTCCCGCGCTATTTCCTGCAGCTCCCATTGGCCTGGGACGGTGAACCGCGGCAAGTGGGAGCCGCGATCGGCCAAACCTGCGGGCGCAGTAGGTAAACAAATCGGCCTGGTTCGGCCCGCCAGGGTGCTTACCCTGGGGAACCGCGTGCCAAAGGTTGCCCAACCCTGTATTAAGGTTATAACAACCAACAAGAATGCACTTTTATGTAGAAATCCATGATTAAATCGAGTCTTTCTGACTAGTGATTTAAATCAAATTGATTTAAATCAAATTGATTTAAATCACATCCATCCTGGACATTTTTTTGAATTTTTGTATTTAGTTTAATTAATCTACTTTTGCAGGTGAGAGTTATAAAATGTTTCAAAATATAACAACAACAAAAAAATGTCTTTTACGTGTTTAAATGTTTGCAGGGTTGGGACCAAAATGTGGAAATCCATACTATATAAATAGTATATACTTTAGGTTTATCATTTTAAATGAGTAAATTTTTGACTTAATTTAGATTTGAATGGTGTGCATCTGGTGTTACTCATAGATAAGTATAGAGCAAATACAGTTATAAACCGGTATGTTAGTTATGTCATTGCTTTCCATAACGGAGATGGCTGTGCTTTGTTATGTCATGCTGAATGGGCTTCGTTTGTTTTCTGTTCAGAGTAAAGGATTTTGTTAATTCTTGGATTGCTTACCATTAGCCTAGAAGTTGGACCATGTCCTAGCATTTTATGCATTTTTAAACAATAAGCCGTGCTAGTTTAAAGAACATTTTTGATAAAGCCTTTCAGCTAGAGTGATAATTGAAATTCATAAGCAAATCAGAAATTTGTTATGGCAAAAATGTTAACTCTTGGAAATCAAATGATTTCCAGTATTCATAAAGATACCTTTCTTTGAGACTATTTTATGGAAATATAACAGTATATATTTGGTAAACTGCTTAAAAATTCAGTTTATTTAAAAATTACATTTAACATAATAGAGAGATGTAATCTACACTATACTTAAATTGAAAAAAGATTTGAAAAATAGCAAATGACTTGTACAACTTTTATTATGAGTAAAGTGGAATACTTCTAATAGCTTCATTCTAATAGCTCACATAGCTTCATTTTACATTTATTTATTTTTTTAAACATGACTGTGTGTAGTGTAAGGGTAGAAGCCAGAGGTATAGACATTGGGACTGGAATAAGGATAATAGATAATTGCTTCCATTGCCTGCTAAATTTAGAAGTGTACATTTAGAAGTTTTAAATCTCTGTCTGTCATTGGCCAACAAAGAAGCTGACAATATGATTGGGAGACACCAACAAAATGCACTTGAAACAAAGAGGCACCAAAAATGTTCAACCAAAATGAGGTCACAGTCCTGCAGATCCTTATTCATGCAAGGAGTCTCTGCTGATGTTAGGAGTGTAATTAATTTAAGTGGGAATACTTGTGTCAATGAGGATTTTTGAAATGAGTAGGAGTGTTTAGGACGGGTCCCTAATGAACTGCACAACTGCAAACTAAGGGCTGCTAGAAAACATAGAATGGCTAAAAGACAGCTTGGTCCAGATGGGCACTCACTATCTCAGGACATGGTGGAAGATACATTAGATTACAGCCTTTTGGCCATGAGTCAGTCAAATAATGATGTCCATGTCTGAGATGATACAATTAATTTAGAACCTTGTAAAATGTATGAGCACTTCACACTTTTATGTATGGTTGTCTTTCTTTTCCTGTTGTGACTGCCATTCCTTGGGAGTTAAGAATGCTCCTTTCCTAGTCATTCTAGACCTCTTACAGGAAATCTTAAAATAAGTCTATTATGGGTTGGTTATTTCAGGTGCAGGCTGCTGACCTTACCAGCCTTGATGACGGTTACTCTTTCTGTCCTTACTCTATATATCTAGTATTGACTGGCTAAGTTACACAAAAATTTACATTCCTCTTACCAGGATTCCTTTATGGAGATGGTACTCGGAGTGGGAAGGTCAGTATGTGTGAAACAGTGATTAGTGTGGTAGACTAACTCTTCATTCCTCATCTGTGGATAATCTGGTCTGTGGCTAGAATCATCAGAGGCGGAGGTGCTGAGTGTGAAAAGTCCCATCTAGATTTCCTGCTATCAGGCTGTTCACAGGCAAACAAACATGCTTATCATCCATATTGGTTTAGCCAACCCCTGGAAGGTAAGTGGCAGATTAAAAAAAATTATCTAAAAGTATTAAGAAAATGCTTAGAAATTATATTTACTTTTCAGAAGTATCCATAAAATAACCTCTGGGAGGAGGAGATAACTGCTTTGGTTTAATTAAACTTATTTTCATTTATAACTGTAGCTAGAAAGCTCAGCTTTCCTGTTTGCAGTGCTTTTCAGTCAGAGTTACAAAGCTACTGAGCTTGTTAATTTCAGCTTCCAGTTTCATAAACTTTAAGTATTACTGGTATACCATATTATGTAAAAGAGAGTTTACAGGAGTGAACCATAAAATATCACATCTGATAGACAAGTGTTTGCTCATTATAGCTAGAATCAGTATACAGTCAGACATATCCCCCCAGGTGACACACACAAAAATCCTATAAAATAACAGAAAAAATTGCCCGTCAATTATTCATTATTGTTCATTCTAAGAATTGATCTGTGATAGGCAAAGTTGAGCAATAATAAAGCTTGAGTGTAGTGAGCTAATGTAATGAACTTGTTTTTTTGTGTTTAATAAGCAGCAGTATTAAACCTATATCAAAAGTGATCTTCCAGAATACTTTGTGCGTAACGTTTAGACAGAAGATTCTAGAAACTTTTAGTGTAAATGAATTCAAATAGACTAAATGTAGAGTATTAAAATTAGAACACTGCTTTGGTTTCCATGGGATATGGCTAATATGCTTGCTTGATTATCCCGTTCAGGACACTATTTGCTTGTAAATTATCCTTAAAACTCTGAGATGTGGATGTTTTCCCATAGCCAGTTTTGTTCCCACAAGTTTCCTTAATATAGCATCATTTTTTCCCCAGTGAAGCTGACGGAAGGGGGAACCTGGGTAGTTGTATTTTTCCTTTTTGTATTGCTTAAGACTTTAATCAGTGTAAAGTTACTGTTTTGACTAATATAAAATTTGAGAAAAATACGGTGCTTTTTTCTTTTCTGCTGCTTATAGATCAGAGTGTTTTATAAGGTAAAATGTATACCTGACTGAAACTAATTTTAAAACTACTTTAAAATATTTTATAGTTTTAAGTTCCTCCCAACAACTGTAAGTCTAAACCAAATATCAGATAGATAAAAAGAGAAAACAAATTACTAGTTTTCAATCATGCACACATGATGCCTTTCAGTGTCAATATTAAGTTTAAAATGTTTGGTTTAAAACTGTAGTAGCTAATGTTCACAGGTAGAGCTAGAATAACTATTTGTAGTAAAGAATGTGTTTGAATTTCACACTCTCTCATGAGTGGGTACCCATTGTTCAGTACAGTATCAACGTTTTCCCCTTTTCCTGCGCTTTGGTGGTGGAGATTATTCTTGAAACATTTTTTGATGGTTTGTCAGCTACTCTTCTTAGTACTTTTGAGTTATTGCACTCATATTTGGAGCCTAGTTTTCTGTCTCTGTACAAGAAGGCAAAAGTTTCTCGTGAGTTCTCCCTGAGGACTACTTTGTTTCCAGACAGGATTTAGAATTATTTTTCTCCCCCAGGCTAACAGCATTTCTGATAGGGAGATATTGTTGTCTGAAGGAGTTCTGGAAGGATAGGTTTCTCCCATCTAGTGGTGCAGTGACTTCAGGGGCCTCAGCACTAAGAGCAATGTCATCTCCCATGTGCCTGTCTTTCTGCAGCAGCATGAAGAAAAGTGGGTTAGTTGGTGGTTCTTTGTTTTTTTTAAGCACTTTGGGGCCTTTCCAGAGATGGGATCTGATTTCTTGATTTTCACACTACTTCAGCCAGCCAGATAATTCCTTTTCAGATAATGAAGGATCAGGTTAGGGTATGTCTACACTACAAGAGTAGTTCGATTTTACTTAGTGAATTTGTGGAACCGATATTACAAAGTCGAACGTGTGTATCCACACTAAGGACAGTAATTCGACTTTGTGAGTCCACACTAATGGGGCAAGCGTCGACATTGGAAGCGGTGCACCGTGGGCAGCTATCCCACAGTTCCCGCAGTCCCCGCTGCCCACTGGAATTCTGGGTTGAGCCCCCAATGCCTGCTGGGGCAAAAAATGTGTTGAGGGTGGTTTTGGGTAACTCGTCATTCAACCCGCCCTCCCTCTGTGAAAGCGCCAGCGGGCAAAAGTTCACTCACTTTTCTGGTGATTGACAGCGCGGACGCCACAGCACTGCGAGCATGGATCCCGCTGCGATCATCGCTGCAGTTATGGCTGTTGTCAACACCTCGCACCTTATCATCCACCTTTTTCAGAGGCAGATGCTGAGAAATCGGGCGAGGAGGCTACGGCAGTGCGGTGAGGACATTAAGTCTGAGAGGGGCACAGACCTCTCACAAAGCACAGGACTCCGCGCCGTGGACATCATGGTGGCAATGGGTCATGTTGATGCTGTGGAATGGCGATTCTGGGCACGGGAAACAAGCACTGAGTGGTGGGACCGCATAGTGCTGCAGGTCTGGGATGAATCCCAGTGGCTGCGAAACTTTCGCATGCGGAAGGGAACTTTCCTTGAACTTTGTGAGTTGCTGTCCCCTGCCCTGAAGCGCAGTGACACCCGGTTGCGAGCTGCACTGAGTGTACAGAAGCGAGTGGCCATAGCCCTCTGGAAGCTTGCAACGCCAGACAGCTACCGGTCAGTCGCGAACCAGTTTGGGGTGGGCAAATCTACCGTGGGGGTTGTTGTGATGCAAGTAGCCAAGGCAATCGTTGATGTACTGCTGCCAAAGGTAGTGACCCTGGGAAACGTGGAGGCGATCATAGATGGCTTCGCAGCGATGGGATTCCCAAACTGCGGTGGGGCCATAGATGGAACTCACATCCCTATCCTGGCACCGGACCACCAGGCCACCCAGTACATTAACCGAAAGGGATACTTTTCCATGGTGCTGCAAGCACTGGTGGACCACAGGGGACGTTTTACCAACATCTACGTGGGATGGCCGGGCAAGGTTCATGACGCTCGTGTTTTCAGGAACTCTGGTCTGTTTAGACGGCTGCAACAAGGTATTTACTTCCCGGACCACAAAATAACTGTCGGGGATGTGGAGATGCCTATAGTCATCCTCGGGGACCCAGCCTACCCGCTAATGCCCTGGCTCATGAAGCCCTATACAGGCGCCCTGGACACTGAAAAAGAACTCTTCAACTACCGGCTGAGCAAGTGCAGAATGGTGGTGGAGTGTGCTTTTGGCCGTCTCAAGGGGAGATGGAGAAGCTTACTGACTCGCTGTGATCTCAGCGAAACCAATATCCCCATTGTTATAGCAGCTTGCTGTGTGCTCCACAATCTCTGTGAGAGCAAGGGGGAGACCTTTATGGTGGGGTGGGAGGTTGAGGCAAATCGCCTGGCTGCTGATTACTCACAGCCAGACAGCCGGGCGATTAGAAGAGACCAGCGGGAAGCGCTGTGCATCCGGGAGGCTTTGAAAGCAAAGTTCCTCAGTGAGCAGGGTAACCTGTGACTTTAAAGTTTGTGTACTGAGAAGCTAAACCTGCCCCCGTTTCTTTACCCAGGTAATGTTGACTATCCTATCCAGTTACATACCCCCTTCACCCCCCTTCCAACACACGTTGCGAAATAAAAATAGTTCAACTTTGTTAAAGCACACCGTTTTCTTTAATACTGTTTTCGCGGGAATTTTTTAAAACTGGGACGCAGACTGTGGTGCGGAGCGGTTGTAGTGTAGTGACGCGAATGCAGCTTCTAAACTCAAGGATTGACAGGCTCCGCTGCGGTGGGATGGTTGTTTCAACGGAGCCTGTCACCCCTCCTGATCGGGACTGTGTGTATGGGGGGGTCTATGTGACTTTGTGGCAGGGGGAGGACGGTTACAGATCCCCTGCTGTGTGGCTCTGTGATCCTGCCTAAGGACCGCCGCTTAAGATCTGTAACTGCCCTCCCCTGCCACAAAGTCACAGAGCAACCCACCCCCCACCACATAACATGAAAACAACCTCCCAGACTAACCAGGGTAACTAGTCACTGCATCACTGCACTGTGTATGTGCCCTGCTGCTGTGCCTGCCCCCGACTATGTACCCTGCCAAAGGTGACTGTCCTGTCCAATTACCAACCCCCTTTCCCATCCTCCTCCAAAAGAACATGATTGAAACAGTAGTTTACAGAAACGTATTTTTTATTATCAACTACACATGGCATTGGGAGGTGAAACTTGGACGGGGGCTTGTGTCAGGCGGGAAGGAAAGAACTGTTCAAATTTTGGGGAATGAGAGCCTTCTGCTACTAGAGCTCTCTGCAGGGGTGGAGTGAGACTTAGCAGGGACTCTGCCGCCTCTCCTTCTTTGCACTTTGGGTGAGGTGGGTATGGGACTTGGTGGCAGGGGAGGGCGGTTATAGATGGACTGCAGCGGGGCTCTGTCCTCCTGCCTCCGTTCCTGCAGAACATCCACAAGGCGCCGGAGCGTGTCCGTTTGCTCCCTCAGTAGTCCAAGCAGCGTTTGAGTCGCCTGCTGGTCTTCCTGCCGCCACCTCTCCTCCCGATCCATGTTGGCTTGGTGCATTCGGGTCAAGTTCTCCCGCCACTGGGTCTGCTGTGCTGCCTGGGCTTGGGAACAGGCCATAAGCTCAGAGAACATGTCCTCCCGTGTCCTCCTCTTCCTACGCCTAATCCGCGCTAGCCTCTGGGAGTGTGATTCCAGGCTAGGTTGTGAGACAGTCGCAGATGGGGCTGTGGAAATGGGAAAAAGGGAGTGAATTCCTCAGAAAGAAAAATGTAGTTGTGAACAAAGAACATAGTCTTTCTCTGTGAACAAGACCATGCACAGCACCTATCACATGCGCACTCAGCACAAGGTCGAATTTTCGGCCTTCGCATTCAGTGCCTGGGGTCTTGCACAGCACATTTGAGAAGCGGGGCAGCACAACGGAATTTCTGTTGCAGGCAGACATGGTAAGCCGTACACTTGTGGCAGTTTAAAACTTTTAGATTACCACTGGCCTCATTTCACATTTAAAGCTATGTCAGTTCCTGCAGCCAGCAATCCGGCAAGGGGGAACTCTGCCCCGTCCCACCCCCTCGCGGCTGTCCCCGGGAACGATCCCTTTCGGCTGCCCCTCTCCCGCCTCCACCGCGTGGCTAAAAACCAGCGGTTACAGTTCTGTCAAGGAACGGGAAAGCAGTCCCAACACTAACATTCCCCTACCTAATTAAAAGCAGGTCACCATGGGCGACATCACCCTGATGAGGATCTCTGAGAGCGACAGACAGAGAATGCTCCGGGAAAGCCTCCAAAGACCAGGGCCGTATGCCGCCCTGCTATGCAGAGCAATGATTCCCGAGTACGTGATAGTCTCGTGGCGCGGCAACGTCTCGTACTTCGGAGGACCCAATAAGGCCGCTCTCCCCAGGAACCTCATGGAACGGCTTTCAAGTTACCTCCAGGAGAGCTTCGTTGAGATATCCCAGGAGGACTACTGCTCTATCCCCGGACATATAGACCGCATTTTACTGTAGCTGCAGTAGCAGGGAATAAACAGTAGAGCGGCTTGTGCAGGACAATCACTGAAAACCGGACATTGCTAGATTTTTTTTCAAAACTTGCACTGCCCATGACTAAACCGTTAAGCGCATAGGGCACACTAATCATGAACAACCCATTCTTTAAATTGTTAATATTCCTGTTTTGTTAAAAATAAATGTTTAGATGTTTACAACACTTACTGGCTGATCCTTCACCAGATTCTGTGTCCGGGGTAACGGCTGGGGACGCTTTGTAGGGGATCTCTGTAAGGGTGATGAAGAGATCCTGGCTGTCGGGGAAATCAGCGTTGTGAGCGCTGCCGACTGCCTCGCCCTCCTCATCTCCTTCCTCATCTTCCACGTCCCCTAACATGTCCGAGGAACCGGCCATGGACACTACCCCATCCTCAGAGTCCACGGTCACTGGTGGGGTAGTGGTGGCGGCCGCACCGAGGATGGAATGCAGTGCCTCATAGAAATGGGATGTCTGGGGATGGGATCCGGAGCGTCCGTTTGCCTCTTTGGTCTTCTGGTAGCCTTGTCTCAGCTCCTTGATTTTCACGCGGCACTGCGTTGCATCCCGGCTGTATCCTCTCTCTGCCATGTCTTTAGAGATCTTCTCATAGATCTTTGCATTCCGTCTTTTGGATCGCAGCTCGGAAAGCACGGACTCATCGCCCCACACAGCGATGAGATCCAAGACTTCCCGATCAGTCCATGCTGGGGCCCTCTTTCTATTCACAGACTGCACGGCCATCACTGCTGGAGAGCTCTGCATCGTTGCCAGTGCTGCTGTGCTCGCCACGATGTCCAGACAGGAAATGAGATTCAAACTGGCCAGACAGGAAAAGGAATTCCAATTCAAATTTTCCCGGGGCTTTTCCTGTGTGGCTGGTCAGAGCATACGAGCTCGCACTGCTGTCCAGAGCGTCAACAGAGTGGTGCACTGTGGGATAGCTCCCGGAGCTATTAGCGTCGATTTCCATCCACACCTAGCCTAATTCGACATGGCCATGTCGAATTTGGCGCTACTCCCCTCGTCGGGGAGGAGTACAGAAGTCGAATTAAAGAGACCTCTATGTCGAACTAAATAGCATCGCAGTGTGGACGGGTGCAGGGTTAATTCGATGTAACGGCGCTAACTTCGACATAAACGCCTAGTGTAGACCAGGCCTAAGGCCTCATCAGTCTTTTGAGAGGATATGGTAGGACCTTAAAAGGGAATATCCTGGATTGTCTGCTGAACGTCTGGTGGGAAACCAGATGATTGCAGACGCCAACATCTGTCCATAGTTAGTGTGGACACCTTAACTCTAGACACCAAGTAAGCTCCGTTCAAAACTGCTTGCAGGGAGGTTCTAGCCACTAGTTTATCGTCCTCTATTCTGTCCTGAAAATTATGCCTACTCTCCTCTGACAACTTGTCCAAGAACTTCAGAATGTTGTCCCACATTGAGAAATTGTATCTAGCCAATAAGGCCTGCAGAGTGGAGATATGATACTGAAGCCCAGATGTGTTCTCTCTTCTACCCCAAAGGACAAAGAAACAAAAATGTGATTCTTCATTCCCTGCTAATAATACCATTAAGGAACCTGGCAAAGGGTAAGTGTAAAAATGTTCATATCTTTGAAAAGGGACAAGATACCTCCTCTCAATTCTCTTAGCTGTTGGGGATAGAAAAGCGCCAGTTTTTGCCACAAGTACTTTTGAAGGCTCCAGAATGGCCTCATCAAGTAGACTCACTCATCTGAAAAACCCTGCTGAACTTAGAATATCCACTAGTCTATGGAAGCTCTCCTGAACCACCTCAACTTGAATGTCAAGAGAGCTAGGTACTTTCTTTAACATTTCTTGAAATTGTCATGGACAAGAGAGGAATCCCCAGACATTGTGAGCTAATCCAGTGATGAGAAGTTTGAGTTCAAAGAGATTAAGTTTAAACCTCCTGTAATGACGAGACTTCTTGATACTGATCTCAACGTCAAACACAGGAGCCTTAATGTGTTCATGGGATTTGACTCAGAGCCTGCTAGGTGACTTTGCAGCAGAAGGAACGGGAGAGGCTGTGAATGGGAGGCATGCCCCAGGAGTTCCAAAAAGGCCAGTGCTATGTCATGAAACTCTAGCCATAACTGCTCCATGGGTCTTGGTCTCTGGAACATCTTCAAAAATCAGACAATTCCAGGACCAGGATCTTCCCACTGATGATGTCTGTCAAAGCCTCCTATCTCAGGAAGATGGTGCCTAGGAGCCAACCTCAAACTCTGAAGAGGAACTGAAGTCGTTTACAGGCCATAGTTGTGCCATGCCCCTTGATGGCAGAGATGGAGAATGTCTGTCTGGATGATGCTGGTCCTAGGAACAATATACTGGGTTTACCCCTCAACTGGACAGGATGAGAAAGAGTTGGACGTTCTTAGGACTTGACCATCAATGGTACTGTGATCTGCTGTTCCTGCCTTGAAGTAGCATAGGACCCTTCTACTGGCAGCGAGTGTGCCAGAGCCTGGGGAAGGACCAGTACTAATATATCTACCTCTTGCACAACTGTAGAATCCAGCACTGAGAGGCAAAGTCAGGCTCTTTCTGCTACAGAAGCCTCAAGTATTGTCAGCACCGCAATAAGAGTTGGCCTTGATGGCCACAAAGCCAGCGCTGAAGCTGACGACTTGAGCCAGAGCTAAGCAGAGGCCAGTACTGGGGAGCATCACCTACCTGCCTTATCTACTGCTCTGCTGATAGATGGCACTAGGTATCTCAATCTCCTGTCAGGATCAGATCTACTGAATGGTGCTCACCAGATCGCTTGTGCTTTTTCCTCAGCAGACGACAAAGGGATCAGTACTTTTCTTTTGATGGTCTTCTCTGGGGGAAAACGGCAATGACCAGGGCATTCTTAGCCAAGCCATACTTGGCACCCACACCAAGGAGGCAAGGCATGGTGACCAGAAACAGCTCAATTCACTACCTACAGATAATGCTTCTCCTGTTTAATAAATTAGTCTTAAAATAGAAAACGTGTTTTGATATATTAATTTTTTCTAATGTATCCAGCATTTAAGGTAGTTTTATTTAATAAAAAATTTAAACGCTGTTTTTGTACATTTTTAATTAAGTTAGAATGGAATTTATTGGAATTAATTTGCAAATTGGACACCATTAAATTAGGCTTGAACAAAGACTGGGAGTGGATGGGCCATTACACAAAGTAAAACCATTTCCCCATGTTTATTCCCCCCCCCCCCCCCCCCGCTCCTCCACAGTTCCTCATATCTCCATGTCAATTGCTGGAAATGGGCCATTTTCATTACCACTACAAACAGTTTTTTTTCTCTCCTGCTGATAAAAGCTCACCTTAACTGATCGCTCTCCTTATAGTGTGTATAGTAACACCCATTGTTTCATGTCCTCTGTGTATATATGTATATCTTCCTACTGTATTTTCCACTACATGCATCCGATGAAGTAGGCTGTAGCCCACGAAAGCTTATGCTCAAATAAATCTGTTAGTCTCTAAGGTGCCACAAGTACTCCAGTTTTTTATTTAGTAATTTTCTTGATTTTTTTTAATTAAAAACAAACCATACATGTACCCTGAACAAGAAACCCCAAAGAGAACATTACCATGTTGTTTTTTATATGTGGTACCAACCTTCTTCCTTGCCCCCAAGATTCCTTCACATGACTCCCTCTTGAGTTCCCTTTCCCAGCATTTCCCAAACTTTCCTACACACCATCCTCAAACATCCCCCTCTCCTGCCCTCCCTGTTGCGTAACTCTGGTATAATGGATAGTTTTTTTTAAAAATGTTAAGGGCCAACATTTTCCCTGAAGCAGGTTGGCTTCACTCCTATTAGAAGGCGGTGACCATTTTGAAAGGGCATTTTGCTAATGGAAGCTCTGTAGGTTCACTGTCATTAGGAAGAATAGATTATTAAAAATATCAATTTTTTAAATTTACCTGACTGAGCCACAGCACTTTGAGAATATCTGGCATAGTGCTGCAACATCTAGCCATCTTGTAGCAGAATACCTGGGGCTTTTACTAAAGTAAATTTATGCTATTCAGTGCTAGGAAAGGAGACTGCTGGGTCGGAGGAGACAGGAAGAGCTTTTAAAAACTTCAATTCCTGTCTTTCAATCCTATCTTTCAAATTCTTAATTCATAACATATTCCAGAGAACATTACAAAGAGATCATTTTAACTCACAACACTCAATTATTACATCAAATTGTTTACATTATCAGTTTAACAACAAATATATACACAAACATGTAATGCTAAAAGTATTCAAAAAAGGAAATAGTTAAACTAGAGTACTTATGTGATCATCTAGTAGTAAGTCATAAATGAAAGCATAAATAGAGTCATTATTTTTAATGGAGAAAAAAGTACAACGTTTGTTTATACAAGGTTCTGGTTCTCCTCCAAGCTTCAGGTTCCAGCCTGAAAATAACTTTTTAAAACAGCTGGCATATTTTTGGGGGGGGGGGGGGGGTGGCTGCTTTACCAGTGAATATGATTTTTCTGCAGATGTGCACAAGTCATGGCTTGTATCCCATGTTTTCCTGAAGGAGCTATTCCTTTGTGGGCATCTGAGCGCTATATTCAGAAATGTAAAGGAGCGTTCAGGAAGAATCAAGTAACTAGTATTTCTGAACAAAGACAGCAACTCTTAACTTTTCGTTTTATTTCCATCTTCAGCTTCTGAAGAAAACAAGATACCATCAGACCCGTGCAAATAAAATAATTCCCAAAACAATCATGCCAAAACAAAGCCAAGATGAGCTCAAAATAATACAGCTCCGAGATTATATTGTCACAAATTTGTTCTTATGGTAAAAGGAATGATTCCTCACCTCTAGACCCCAGTACTTTTCAAATCCAGCATTCCCTCACTGTTTTCCCTCCCCTTCGAAGACACTTTGAAAGATGACAGTAAGGAAACCTTTCTTTTGAACCAAAAGTCAATTGCCCAAGAGGTCCTATTCCTCCCCACAGCGAAGTAACAAAACAACAGCATCAATGGTCTCAACATAGCTCTAATAAAAGGCTGTGTTAAATAACTGTCTATTGTAGGTACTTAAATGGCCCCCCATCACCACAGTGTATGAGTCTCTCAGAAGCTTTAAAGTATCTGTCTTCATCATGACCCTGTGAGCTGGAGGAATTTTTATCATCTCCGTTTTACAGATGGGGAACTGAAGCAGAGAGACAGGGGGTAGTCATGTTAGTCTGTATCTACAAAAACAACAAGGAGTCTGGTGGCACCTTAAAGACTAACAGATTTATTTGGGCATAAGCTTTCATGGGTAAAAACCTCACTTCTTCAGATGCATAGAGTGAAAGTTACAGATATCAGGAATGGTAACATACATAAGCCAGTAAGTGAACACTTCAATCTCCCTGGTCATTCTATTACAGATTTAAAAGTCACTATCATTGAACAAAAAAACTTCAGAAACCGACTTCAAAGAGAAACAGCAGAACTAAAATTCATTTGCAAATTTAACACTATTAATCTGGGCTTGAATAGGGACTGGGAGTGGCTGGCTCATTACAGAAGCAGCTTTTCCTCTCCTGGAATTGACACCTCATCTATTATTGGGAGTGGACTACATCCACCCTGATTGAATTGGCGCTATCAACACTGGTTCTCCACTTGTGAAGTAACTCCCTGCTCTCCATGTGTCAGTATATAATGCCTGCATCTGTAACTTTCACTCTATGCATCTGAAGAAGTGAGTTTTTTACCCACGAAAGCTTATGCCCAAATAAATCTGTTAGTCTTTAAGGTGCCACCAGACTCCTTGTTGTTTTTGAAGCAGAGAGAGAGTAAGGCCCAGATCCATAGGGGGATTAGATGCCTAAAGACAACATTTAGATGCTAGTGCGATCAACAAAACCTGCACTCGGATACTGCTTAACCCTGTAGTGACGGAGAACCTTAAAATCATTAAGTGCCTACATTTCCAGAATACCCTAACCACTAGACTATGGGATATTGAGACGTGGATCTCTCTCAATTTCTCCTGTTAAAGACGTTTCATTCTGTATAAATAATTAAATATGCATTGGACCAGAGACAGAGAATGACTCTATAATCCAGTACTTAGGGCATTCACCTAAAGTGTGAGAAAACCCCTGTTCAAATCCCTTCTCCTCAGCGGGCAGATAGATGAACTAAACTGAGGTCTACCACACTCTAGGTGAGTTCCCTAATCAGTAGACTAAAGATTATAAGGGAGGCCACCACTGACGCTGCCTCCATCTCCTCCTCCTCCCCGTCCCTGCTGTTTTGTGTGCACTTAGGTGTGCGCCACAACTGTTCTTGCAAGAAATGGCATAGGCATAGACACCTGCCCTCCAGGAAAGGGTTCACAGCTGTGGATCTCAAGCACAGATAAACACCTCCCTCCAGTCCAGACTTAGGCACGTATCTCCATGAGAGGGATGGCATCTGATTCATAGATTCCAAGGCCAGAAGGGACCATTATGATCAGCTCATCTAATTTCCTGTTAGACCACAGAACTTCCCCAAAATAACTACTAGAGCAGATCTTTTAGGAAAACCTCCAATCTTGATTTTAAAATAGCCAGTAATGGAGAATCCACCATGACCCTTGGTAAATTGGTCCAATTGTTCATTATTCTCACTGTTAAAAATGTATGACTTATTTCCAGTCTGAATTTGTCTAGCTCCAACTTCTAGCCACTGGATTCTGTTATGCCTTTTTCTGCTAGACTGAAGAGCCCATTATTAACATCTGTTCTCCATATAGGTACTTACAGACTATAATCAAATCACCACTTAACCTTCTCTTTGTTAAGATAAACAGACTGAGCTCCTGGAGTTTATTGTTATAAGGCCGGATTTCTAATCCTTTAATCATTCTTGTGGCTCTTCTCTGAACCTTCTCCAATTTATCAACATCCTTCTTGAATTGCAGACACCAGAACTAGACAGAGTATTTCAGCAGTAGTCACACAAGTGCATACCCACCCCCATCGTTTCATGCGACACTGCGTTGCATCCCAGCTCTGAACCTGCCCCCGTGTCTGTACCCTGGTGAAGGTGACTGTCCTCTCCAATTACCAACCTCCTTCCCCCCCTTCAAACATACTCTCCTCTAAAAGAACCTACCGCGATGTCCTCGGCGCTGGGTCCCCTGCTTTCTGACAGGTCCGTGCTACTCTCAGACTTCAGGACATCACCGCGGTGCCGTAGCCTCCTCGCCTGACTTTTCTGCATCTGCCTCAGGGAAACCTGTATGATAAGCTGAGAGGCGTTGAGAGCGGCCACAACTGCAGCGATGGTCGCAGCGTGCTCCATGCTCGCAGTGCTGTGGCGTCCGCGCTGTCAATGACTGGAAAAGTGCGCGAAATGATTTCCCGCCGGCGCTTTCAGGGAGGGAGGGCAGGAGTGATGGACGGATGACGACAGTTACCCAAAAGCACCCTCGACACATTTTGTTACCCAGAAGGCATTGCCGGCTACACCCAGAATTCCAATGGGCAGAGGGGACTGCGGGAACTGTGGGATAGCTGACCACAGTGCACCGCTTCGAATGTCGACGCTTTCACCATTAGTGTGGACGCACAAAGTCGAATTACTGTCCTTAGTGTGGACACACACGTTCGAATTTGCAATATCGATTACGAAAATTCGATGCAAGTAAAATCGAACTACTCTCGTAGTGTAGACAAGGCCTTAGAAAGTCTCAGGGATTCCAGAGCCATGTTGAAATTCTTGGATATTTACACACCTCTTCCTACAAGGAAGCAGTTCTGCCCTCAGCCTCTTCAGAGATTCCCATCCTACCCACTTAAGCACCTGGATCAGTTTGGGTTGTGGGAAGGGGGCGTGGGTGCGGGGGATTCTGGGTCCTGTTCCAACGCCCTGTGATGCATTGCTTCGCATCCCAGAAATCCCTTTGTTTCCGTCCACCTTTGGCGCCATCTTTCAATGGTTTCTGTCTGCGGGAAATGGAGTCCGAACTGCTGAGGCGTCTTCTGACGAGTCTCGCCAGCATGTCACGTTTGGCTGTCGAACTATTCCTTAAGATCCAAAGTGACAGTGAGAGTGAGGAGTCCAACGATGCTATCGAGCCGCGTAACGCATATGACACGAAATTGCTTGTGGCATTCATGGACATGTTCAGCACCGTGGAACGCCGCTTTTGGGCTTGGGATCACATCGTCATGGAAGTCTGGGATGATGAGCAGTGGCTGCAGAACTTTCGGATGAGAAAAGCCACTTTCATGGGACTGTGTGAGGAGCTTGCCCCCACCCTGCGGAGCAAGCACACGGGATTGAGAGCTGCCCTGCTAGTGGAGAAGTGGGTGGCTATTGCAATCTGGAAGCTGGCAACTCCAGACAGCTACCGGTCGGTCGCAAACCAGTTTGGAGTGGGCAAGTCGACCGTGTTGATGCAAGTTTGCAGGGCCATTAATCGCATCCTACTCAGAAGAACTGTGACTCTGGGTAACGTGCAGGACATAGTGGATGGCTTTGCACAAATGGGTTTCCCTAACTGTGGAGGAGTGATAGATGGAACGCACATTCCTATTCTGGCACCACCCCACCTAGCATCCGAGTACGTTAATTGGAAGAGGTATTTCTCTATGGTTCTCCAGGCGCTTGTGGATCACCGTGGGCGTTTCATTGACCTTAACAGAGGCTGGCCAGGAAAGGTGCATGACGCACGCATCTTTCGGAACACTTGGCTGTTCAGGAAGCTGCAGGCCGGGACTTTTTTCCCAGAGCGGAAGATCACAGTAGGGGAAGTTGAAATGCTCATTGTGATCCTTGGAGATTCTGCTTACCCGTTAATGCCATGGCTCATGAAACCCTACACAGGGAGCCTTGACAGCAGCAAGGAACGGTTCAACTACAGGCTGAGCCAGTGCCGAATGACTGTGGAGTGTGCCTTTAGCCATTTAAAGGGCCGCTGGTGATCTCTATGGGAAGCTGAACTTGGCCGAACACAGCATCCCCGCGGTTATATCCGCGTGCTGTACCCTCCATAATATTTGTGAAGGGAAGGGTGAAAGCTTCACTGAGGCATGGACCTCTGAGGTTGAACACCTGGAGGCTGAATTTGCACAGCCCTAGAGCAGGGCTATTACAGGGGCCCAGCGCGGGGCTGCAAGGATTAGGGATGCCTTGAGGGAGCAATTTGAGGCTGAAAACCAGCAGTAATATCTGGTGCCCTGTACGGGAGTGAAGTGCAGTAGTTCCAATCTTTAGGAATCAGTGTTTGCTAAGCAGACTTGGAGTGCCTGTTTATTTCCTGGGCTAAGGAATCTTTTACTTTGAAAACATTCTTTATTAATGCATAAAGCCAAAAAATCCATTTATTGAAAAGAAAATTTATTTATTGAAAAGAAACACAACTGCTTGGGAATCAGAAAGGGCAAGGGGGTGGAGTGGGGAACGGTACAATCACAGATTCGCGTATGTCCTGTCTGATGTGCTGTGCAGTGAGTGCTGCACTTCAGAATAGCTATACTGCATGGTGATGGGGTTTGAGTGCAGAAGGTAAGGGTTGTGGTTTTCAGGGCTGGGTGGTGAAGATACTGGTGTTGGAGGCAGCTGATGGCGTGAAGAACCTGGAAGTTGGGGAAAGTGGGTTAGAGGTAACAGTGGGGCACAAGGGAAAGAGTTTTGAGACAAGGGCTAGGGGCGGGGTGTGTTTGTGTTTGCGGTACTGCTCCTTCTGCATGGCTACGAGCTCCTGGATAGCGTTTGCTTGGCGCTGCAGGATGCTTATGAGCTGATCCGTGCTTTGCTGCCAGTGCTCCGTGCTTTGCCGTCGGTGCGCTGCGTTTTTCTGGCGGATCCTGCTTTCTCTCTACCTCCAGTTCTGTGCTTTTTCATTCTCTTTAATAGATTGCCGCATCACTTCTTCTATTGCAATGCGGCTTCCGCCCTGGCCCATATGCAGCTTGCCTGTGTGCAGCAATGGTCCCCCCGCCCTTCGCGGCACAGTGGCGTGGACACGTTAGCCTGGCTGGGAGAAGGACCACAGTGGCTCTCCCGATAAACCTGCGCAAGCGCATTGCACACGTTCTGGATGAGATGTTCAAAGAGATTACCGAGGCCGATTATTGCGATGTGATAAACCACATCAATGCGCTATTCTGCATCTAGGCATGCATGCCTAACCCTCCTCTCCCAAAGAGCCCGCACCGAAAAAATTCCTTCCCGAAAAAAACCCGCTTACTGGGAACCTGCTCTTCTGTTTGTCCTCCACCAAGTACCGGCCGCTGCGACTGGCTACCTTCCTCCTGGCTCGAGAAGAGCTCCTGGCTGCATGCCTCCAGGGATTCCGGGGTGTCTCCATCCGCCCCACCACCCTCACTCCCGTTTTCCTCCTCCTCCTCCCACCCCGGCTCTGACATGTCCATGGTGGTGCTCGGAATGGAGGTAGGGTTAACCCCAAGTATCGCATCCAGCTCTTTGTAGAATCGGCAGGTCACGGGGGGAGCATCCGAGCGGCCATTTGTGTCGCGGGCTTTGCGGTAGGCACTCCGCAGCTCCTTCACTTTAATCCTGCACTGCAGGGCGTCCTGGTCGTCGCCCCTTTCCCTCATGTCCTTTGATACCTTCCCGAAGGTATTGGAATTCCTGCGGCTGGAGCGCAGCTGGGACTGGACAGCTTCCTCCCCCCAAACACTGATGAGGTCCAGCACCTCGCCATTGCTCCATGCTGGGGCTTGCTTGGCACGTGGAGGCATGGTCACCTGGAAAGATTCGCTGATAGCACTCCACACAACGCCTTGTTGAGCAAACAGGAAGGGGATTTCTAAAATTCCTGGGGAATTTTAAGGAAGGGTCACATGGTTGGTTGCCTGAGGCCAGGGCAGTAGAATTTGAACTGATGACTAGAGTGGCTAGAACAGGTATTGTGGGATATGGCCGAATACTTCTGGAGGCCATTCACAGCGCATTGGGCGGCCACACTGGTGCCGCAGCGCTGCAGCGGCGGCGCAATACACGCTATTCCTCTCGGGGAGGTGGAGTACATGCAGCACTGCAGCCACAGAGATACAGTGCTGCAAATGCCTTGCCAGTGTGGACGGGGAGTGAGTTACAGCGCTGGGGGTGGCTTTACAGCACTGTAACTTGCAAGTGTAGCCAAGGCCTAAGGAAAACAGGGGTGCAGGTATTTCCCTGTCTGGATGGCAGACTGGTTTGGGATCATTCCAAACATCAAGTGGAAGTCAGTCTTACCAAGATCCAGTCTCTTTTCCAGTATCTGGGCCCATTGATTAATGAGGACAAATCTTTCCCTTCCCCCCAGTACAGTGGAAACAATTATAGGGACAGTCCACAACTCTACAGCATTCTTGCCACAAGTCAGGTTCCAGACAATACTATGTATTTCTTTGAATCTCAAAGTCCATCTGCTCACAACAGTAAGAAGCTGTCTAAGGCTTCTGGAACACGTGGCTTCCTGCATGTATGTGACTAAGCATGCCAGACTTTGTTTTAGAAAGTTGCAGGGCTGGTTGAAGTCTCTTTACTCTCCATCTTGTCATACATTGGACATGCTACCTGCAAGAGTCTTTGCCTCTAGGCACTGGTGGATGGATCTTATCATGTGTATGGGAGTTCCCTTTGCTCCTCCTCTGCCCACCATGACTGTAGTTATGGACGCTTCCTTCCTGCATTGGGGAGCTCATCTAAGGAGCCTACAGATCAAGATTTGTGGATGAATTAAGATCTCGCCCTACATGTTAATGTACAAGAGTTGCAGACTATTCACCTGGCATGTCAGGTTTTCCTCCTTCATACTAAGGGAGCTACCTTACACATCCTAACAGACAACACTGTGGGGATGTTCTACATGAACAGGGGAAGGGGCCAGATCAGATCATCTGTCAAGAAGCAATAGATTTTTGGGACTTTTGTATCAGTGATGCGGTTCTCCAACTGTGGGTCGTGACCCCATTTTAATGGGGTTGCCAAGGCTGGCATTAGATTTGCTGGGGCCTGGGGCTGAAGCAAAAGCCTGAGCCCCACTGCCTGGGGCCAAAGCCCGGGGGTGTCAGCCTAGGTGGGGGGGCTCAGGTTACAGGCCCCCCACCTGGGGCTGAAGCCCTTCAGCTTTGGCCCCCCTGCCTGGGGGCAGTGGGGCTTGGACTTTGGCCCCACTTGCCCAAGGTGGCAGGGCTCAGGGAGGCCCAAGCTTTGGTCCCCCCTCCTGGGGTCGTGTAGTAATTTTTCTTGTCAGAAGGGGTTCGCGGTGCAATGAAGTTTGAGAACACCTGATCTAAACTGAGCATTCAGCCAAAACCATGAATAATCTTTCAAACCAGATATTGTGAAATTCATCCTTCAGTCTTGGGGGCAGGTCCCCTGAGAGAGTCCTATTCACTACTCGTCTGAATAGAAAATGCCTCCTCTTTTGTTCCAGGACATAGTAGAGTCTGGACTCCTTGATAGATGCTTACATTGAATTGGTTTTGTTTTAAAGTGAAAGGGCAGTCAGGGAAAGCTGCAGGTACTGTTGCAAAGCTGTTACTACTGAGGAAAAAGGCTAATCTGCTTTTTGGGGCTGCCTTAGCCACTGCTGCTAGTCACTCACTGGAACCCCATCAGTTGTCCCTACCATTGTAGCCCTACCATTGTCTGCTCTTTGCATTTTTAGTCTCAGGGAAGCAGTACAGGTTGGTGCAACAATCTTGACGCAACTCAGTGTCTCCCCAAACTGCCAGGTGGAATAGAATATCTTCATACTTCCAGCAGCAGGCCTCTCTAATGGCATGTTTCTCCTGCTCTGCAATAACACTCATTGGGATTGGAACCTTTAGGCTAGACCTCAGATTTGGTCAGAAAGGTAATTGCTAAACGGTAATTCATGCATCAGCCTTTGACAACCTTCCAATTAAGTAAATAGAACCTTTTTGCCTAGGTGGCCCAGTCCATTTGATTTCCCAATCCAAAAGTCAAATAGACAGTTTTTTTTTTATCCCAGGATTCCCCTGGGCTGAAGGCTATTGGCATAGGCCAATACAATTGCTGTCAAGATACTCCCTCTGCTGCCACTGGTGATGGCCACAGCTCAGTGGTATCTTCAGGATTTTCTCTTTCAGCGTTCTTTTGTTTCCCCATGTCATTATAGCCTGTATTTGGCAGCAAAGCAGCACCCACGAGAATTGCCTAGAGTTTTGGCTCTAAGAATCTGCAATATCATCTTTTTTCCTCGAGAGATTGCTTTACCTGCTCTGTCTGCCTGTTGCCCTGTGGGTTTGTACCGAACCAGGAAATGAATTGTGGGCCCCATTCAGACATTAGTCTGGTTGGCAGTCTCTGGAGCTAAAAAAACATGGTTTAGAAAAATTCAGATTGGCACCTGAGCGGTAGGGAGAGAGCGAAAGGAAGTAAAATGTGCCATCTTAGTGAAAATGTCAATGAATACAAGGATGATAGTGCTCCCAACGTTGGGAGCAAGGTAGTTCTACAAATGAAGCCCAATAAAGAACATGGATGAGTGTTGAAGTGAGGTGGGCAGGGGCTGGAGTAGACAGAACAGTTTATCATGTGGGCACTTTCTCTGACAGCACAGGTCAGAAGAGCCAACATATTTTTTCATGTCAGTACTTACCATGGCCAATAGAAACTTTGTATCACCAAGTCCTAAGTCTTACTGAGGCCAAAATGGCCGGCAACCAGCATGTGATGGCACATTCTTACCACTTTGAGCCTCGGCTGAGCTTCCAGAATGTAAAGACATTTCTCAAAATACAATAGACCATCATGCAAATGGAAATCTGAGCTGAATGGGTGTCAGAGGTATCAAGTGTCTGACAGATTTTGTCCACCTGTGTGTTTTTTGGGAGTAGAGTCCAAATAAGGGACAGCAAATCCCGGACTGTAGTTCCACAAATACAATTTTGGGGTGCCATGTTTGGTTTGGTGTATTTGTCCTGGTGCAAAAGAGCAGCTGCTTTCCCTTTTCATGACCCAGAGAGGCACTGGTAGGCAATGATGAAATCAAACATAGGAAAGAAAAATGACCAACGCTCTGGATGCACAAGAATGGGAGCTGAAGTGAAGGCTTTCTTAGCTGGTCAAAGGCAGACAGTACAGACCTCCACCGAACGGAGAAAATGAACCAATTTTTGGAGAAGCGTAGTTATCAGTTATACTAGTTGGGAGAATCTTTTAATGAAGGGCTGATAATTGGTAAATCTGAGAAACTGTGGAACCTTCTTTACATGCTTTGGGTGCTCTATTCAGTGATGGCAGACACTTTCTGTGGGTCCATTGTTAGGACCTCGGATGGAAATGATATAACTGAGGAACTCGATAGTGTCCTTGTCAAATTTGCATTTTTCCGGTTTGACATAAAGACAATTCTGGCAAAGTTGGTCAAGAACAAGGCACACATGTTACTTATCTATCTTTTGGTTTTCAGAGAAGACAAGAATATCATCAAAATAAATAACAAATTGGTCTAGCATGTCCCGGAAAATGCCATTCACAAAATGCTGAAGCGTAGCTGGAGCATTATGTAGCCCAAATGCCATAACTAAATACTCAAAATGCTCATATCAAATGTGGAATGTCATCTTTCACTCATTGCCTTACCTGATACAATACAGATTGTAGGCTCTGTAGAGGATCAGTTTAGAAAAAACCCTGGCCGAGCGAAGTCTTTCAAGAAGTTCATTAATAAGCGGCAAAGGATAGTGAATTCTCTGTTCAGAGTTCAGTAATCAACACGGGTGCAGGAAATCGTCCTTTTTTTTTTTTTTTTTGCCATGAAAAGGATTCGGTACCTTGTCAGAGAGTTAGAAGGATGAATAAACCCCCTCGCTAAATTTCTCATGGAGTTATTCCCAGAGCATCTGGAGTTCCGGTTCTGAGAGGAAGTAAAGACATCTGAAGGGAATGGCAGCCCCAGGCTGCAGGTCGAGGGGGCAATCAGAACTGTGATATGGTGGCAAAACATCTACCCTTCTTTTATCAGATACATCAGTGTACCTTGATATTTCTCCAGGATACCCAAAGTGGATAAAGGAGGTGACAGAGGAAGCATCTACCTTTGAACCCTCCCTCTTCCCCCCGAGCTGCTGCATCATGAGGGGGTTTGAGTCTCAAACGCAACTTTGGGAAGCATAACTGGTGGCAGAATCTTGACATAAATGCACCATGCTTGCTCCCCATGGGATGTGCAGGTTGTGGGCAACCAGCCAAGGAATTCTGAGGATGATAGGAAAGCCTGGAGTGCAGATCAGTACAAATTGCAGGACCTCCCAGTGGTTCTGGAGTGTGGTCACAGTCAGCAGTTTTGTATGATGAGTAACTGGGTCAAAGGAGAGGGAAGACCCATCAATGGATTCTACTAAATCGGGTATGGTCTTATGCTGAGTAGGAATGTTATGGGTCTGAGCAGAATCTAGGTTCATGAAGTAGTCGGAGGGCCCTGAATCCACCAACACCCTCAGCTCGACATCAGACATGGCAGGATGTCGTAACCGACAGCTCATTGGTTGACTATGGCCACGATACTGGTTCACAAAAGGGGCTTTCCTAACCGGGGCAGGCCATGAGTCTTACCAGGGCACCCTTGGTTGTAGTGCCCAGGTTTCCTGCAATATAGGCACACATTTAAGACTTGTTGCTGGTTCCTTTCTGCATCATTAAGACAGAGTTGAATCTGGTCAGTCGGGGGGGGGGGGGGGGGTTTGAAAACTGGACTCCCTCTCTAGTTGGCATTCAGCCAGGTAATTGTTTAACACTAATGCACAGCTTGACCAGAGCATATAGGTTAGATGGTGGCTCTACCTGCACCAGCTTGTCCTAGATTTCTTCATTCAAGCTATGCTGGAAATGGTAGTGCTGTGCTGCCTTGTTCCATCTACTGTTGACCGCTAAGCCTGTAAATTCCGCAGTGAACCTAGCTATTGGTCTAGTGCCCTGCCATAGGTTCTGAAGTGTGCTCTTGGCAGAGTAGGTTCAATTCAGGTCATTGAAAACAGTTGCCTTGGCTCGGATGAATTCTTCAAGTTGTCCCAGCAAGGGACTGGAAGTCTCCAGGAGGTTGGATTGGGTCTAATGGTCAGAGCCATGGGTGTGACCAGGCCTGGAGGTTAGAGCAGACACGAGTTAGAGTAAAGAATCGTAACCACAGGATGCCCGGGAGTATAATCGAGAGCAGAGCTGAGGGTCAGAACCAGGGATCAGAAGCCGAAAGCCAGAGCCAATGGGTGAGCTGAACACATGGTCAGGAAGCAGAATTAGGGGTGTCGAGGATGGAGAAGGGCACGAACTGAAGCAGGCACAAGAGCAGACTGGGCAAGAAGCAGGACCTAGTGCAGCTGTGGGCATGGAAAATGTTGAGCAGCCAGCAAGCCATGGCTAGTTGCTTGGTCAAGTAGTAGCTAACTTTGCTCCCCCACCAATCAGGGAGTGCAGGATCAGCTCTGTCCATTGTGTTGCTGGGAAGCTGACCCTGCTGCAGCTCGCTCCCTGACACCCTGCTCCAAAGCATGAAGGTGCCAGAGTTTCTCAACGAAATGGTTGCAAGAATTTTTTAACACAGATAAAACTATATATTTTCCCCAGTCTGTGTATTTCAAATTTGAGTAGCAATCTTTAATACTGTGAGTTCAGATTTGTGGATCTTAGAGAATTGTAGTCACTCTCTGATTGATCTGCAGAAACCGTACTTGCAGGTGACCTGCTCTGCGCCTCACTCTCCAGTGCTGTCTGTTTCCATTGATGTTTCTGATTGACTGAGCGCAGCACAGAAAGTTATACCAAGTTAACTGGTGTTGCTCCAACTCTGACTGGCTCTGGAGTGATAGGGTTTAAAACAGGAGAAACTTCATAAGTTAATATATCACCCATTTGGTGCATCTGTTTTATGCTTTAAAATTACTTTGTGATTAGTTCATTACCTGATTTATTGTTTATGAAGAATCAATTTTGATTTTTTTCAGTAACAGCACAGAATACATCAGGATTGCTATGTGAAGATGGTTTAGTTTTTGCCTGAGAGACTACCCATGCCTTTACATGTAACGTCAATAGTTTCTGCACTCTCCTCCAATCTCCACTCTCATTGACATTGTGGTCCATAAAAGGAAACAATTTTTTTGGCAAAACTGTAGCTGCCCAAACCCATTTACTAGCTGGGAAAAATAACCCATGGCTTGTTGGTGCAGCCTTGTGATGCTGTACAGATTAAAAAAGTAAACATTTACTTATACTAACTTGCATTGTTAGTTTTTCAGAATCCTAGGGGAGGGGAAGTAATTGGTTGTGCCAGCTCATAAATGGCCACAGTGTAGCAACTTAAAACCTAGAGGTAAGGGTGGAGAAAAAAATAGGCTAGACTTTTTATTGTGATGAATACAGCAAACAGTCACAAACATCTTACTTTCCAGAATTATGTAATTTTGCAGTAAAAATTGACTCTAGTTTTTAAGGTGTCTAGCCTGGAGATGTTTTTGTTTTCCTAACCTCAATTACAAAGATTGATTTAACTGTGTATTAAGTTATTACATAGCTTTTGCATCCATATCTTCCCTCATTGGTTTTGATTCATTTTTGTGCTTGCAGCAGTTTCTCTTTAAAACATTCTACTTTGCTTTTTGTTGGCATATTATGTAAAATATAAAAGCTAAAAGTTTCAAAACACCTTATGGTTAAGATATGTATAAAAAGTAGCTGTAGTGCATGAATTACTGTATAAGAATTTCCAGTGTTCTCTGAGTGTGCAACATTGCTCGTTGATTGTACACCATATTTTTTAAAGCTAAGTTAATATTTCAGAAATCAGCCAGTTGTTATAGTTTGAGCTACTGTCAATCAAATAACCAGCAAATTGTTCTAAGCGTTAATTAGCAAGGCTGTACTGTATCTCAGACTGCTTTAAAAGTTCCTGTCACAAGTCACTGTGATAAATTCTGATCTGTTACACTCTCCTGTACCATTGACCCACAGAGAATTGGGCACAGAGAGATTTTTGAATCATACCATTCAATCCATATTCTGGTCTAGAGATACTCTGAGTCTTGACCTGCCTCAAGTGATGTCTGATTCCTGAGAAATGGAAACTGCCAAAGTTCATGGAAGTGGCTCATTGGAAAAGCCATACTGATTCCATTTGAAATCCTATTAGGGCCAGTACTCCTTGAGTTTTAATGATGTTTCATATCCATTTGTAATAAAAAGGCTTTCCCCATAACATCTGTATAATAAGATTCCAGGATTGTCACTCTGTATGTCATTCTAAAGCCTAGAATGTTGAGTCAGTTTGAAACAATGGAAACACAAGCATGGTTTAAACTAGAGCTCTTTTTAACAATATCACCAGGTTCAATCATCACTGGGATTTGCGGTCTGTTACCATCCAATTTTTAAATTCACAGCCATTTTGACTTTACAGATTAAACCCTATATGACTGCAAGGCATGTATTTGCCATGCCAAAAGTCCTAGACCATTGTGATATCAGAGATAACTCAGTTACCACCAAAAAAAAAAAAAAAAACCAGGAGTACTTGTGGCACCTTAGAAACTAACAAATTTATTAGAGCATAAGCTTTTGTGGGCTACAGCCCACTTCTTCGGATGCCCACGAAAGCTTATGCTCTAATAAATTTGTTAGTCTCTAAGGTGCCACAAGTACTCCTGTTCTTTTTGTGGATACAGACTAACACGGCTGCTACTCTGAAATCAGTTACCACCCTTATTCTATGGCTAATTTGCATGCAACTGGTTTTTTTTGGTATATAAGGGAGATTGTACAGATGGTAGAGGGATTACCATGGTGGCTTAACTGCCACAGTTCTTCAAAATTACCCACACAACACAGCCAGCACACACACTAATCCCAAACACACACAACCCTTCACGGCAGTACCCACCCCTTATTTGTTACTTGCCCAGTTCCACACAAATCTCTCAGCACAACACAAACTTCTCACAAATCAACTCTCCCAGCACAACACACACATTCATCCACCCTCACGCATACTTACCAAAAAGCATACATTTGAGTGGCAAATCCGCAGGCCCATTGCTACTAGAAAATAATATGCATATAATTAAAGTGGTGTATAGTCCCCTTTTGTTGTTGTTTGTAATTCCTCTTAATATGACTTAATGTTTTTCACCTTAGTCATCACAGTGAGAAAGTGTAGTTAACTTTTCTCACTTTCTTTGGAATTTGCACTATGACACCTGTGGGTTGCAAGAGTCTGAGATAAATATGATAAATTTACATACTCGGTGTCTTGAAGCATTTAGGCACATGGCACAAATTAAGGGTGGAATGAGAAATCTCTGAATTTCCTGCCTTTGTGGATTTAAGTAAGATCCTAAATGTTATTTTAACATAATTCTTGAGTTTAGTAGTACTTACAGAAGTTTTATTGCAGCATATCTATGTCATCAAAACTGGCCGTCTTCCATTTGGGCACGAAACCAGTGAAACGGAAGCTTCCAGTATACTTTGACATTGCATAACAGCTGTGCACGACTTAAAGCTAGTTTAGCCCAGGCTGAATCAATCTGATCTTTGAACTTAATGTTTAATTTTTTTTCTGTTGAAATAATATTGTAAGGACACACACCTATGTTGTTCAAGAATTTATTACAATGGCATCTGGTAGCACTAGTATAGCTTAGCATCTGTTGCATCTATTAAAACTTGGTTTGGGCTGAAACTTAGCGTGAAAGGGTTTAGTTTGAGAGATTTTTAAAAATAAATTTCTAAAACTTGGGTTTTCTTCCCAGACTTATAACTAAGGTTAAGATTTTGTCACGGTTATTTTTAGTAAAAGTCACGGACAGGTTACGGGCAGTAAACAAAAATTCATGGAAGTCTGTGACCTGTCTGTGACTTTTACTAAAAATAACTGGGGGGGTGGGGGAGATGAGGGAGGCTGACCTGCTGGGCCTGAAGCCCAAGCTTCATGGGGGGGGAGGACTGACTGCTGCAGGCCCTCCCCTCCCCCCTGGTAGTGGCTGACAGCTTCAAGGTCCTCTGCTGCCCCAAGGTGCATGGCTGAAGCGGAAGTAGTCATGGAGGTCTCTTAAAGTTACGGAATCTGTGACGTCCATAACAAAATCGTATCCTTACTTATAACATTTTGATTAAAAATTCAGAATATCAGCAGTTTTGAACTTCACTGCAAAATATGAATGTTACTCTTTTTGAAAACTTTTTCTTAATGTTCTCAAATGTAATCTTCATAGAATGTATTAATATAATATAAGGGTCATCCTGTACTGCTGACATGATATATTTTGTAGATATGAACTTCTGTGACTTTAATTGTTGCCATCATAGACTATTAGGAGAGGCTGTTATTTATATAATGTCAACTCATGCTTTCTTATATTTTATTCTCCTAAAATGTACTATTTCTGTTACTACTACTACCGAGTCCTATTTTTCAGTCTTTGGCTTAGAAGCCTGTAAGGCTGCGGGACTCACCCCTGCGGCACCTCCTGCTGGTCGTCTCCGGGAATTACCTCTCCAGCCGTTGGAGCGCCTTCTGCAGGCCGGTGTCCCGCTACCGCTTGGCCCCCGTGTCCCTCCTGGACCCGGTGCCCCATTATCTGGAGTGCTGTCCCCTGGCAGGAACCCCTTTCTCTCAGGGCCTTCCCTCTCTGGGGAACCCCTAACCCTCTAATCCCTACCTTGCCTCAGTCGTGGGCTACTGCCAGTCACCAACTAGCCCCCGTTCCCTGGGGCAGACTACAGTATAAGCCACTCATCACTGGCAAGGAGGGTTTGGACCTGCTGCCTCTGCCTACCCATGGGCTGCCCTCTGCAAGGGCAGTACCTGCTGGCCTTCGGCTAGGCCGCAGCCTGGAGCTTTCCAGGCTGAAGCTTCCCCAGCTCCTCTGCCTTTCCCCAGCTTCTCTGCCTTTCCCTAGCCCTGCTCCACTCAGGTACTCTGCTCAGGTCCCTGCAGCCAGGTCCGTCTCCCTCTACAGCTAGAGAGAAACTGCTGAGCTCCTGGCTCCCAGCCTCCTATATAGGGCCAGCTGAGACCTGATTGGGGCGTGGCCCAGCTGCAGCTGCTTCCCCAATCAGCCTATTAGCTGTTTTTCCTGCCACAGCCCTCTCCTAGGGCTGTTTTAAGCCCTTCAGGGCAGAAGCGGGGTAACCACCCCGCTACAAGCCATTCTGCAGTTTTTTCCTTCTAGGACTCAGTAACTGTCTGCAAGAGAAATATTGCACTGCATAACTGTAACACTCATTGTTGGTTCGCAACTCTTGTCCGGCCTGCCATACTTACTGCATCTAACATACGGTTGTCATGATATATACCCAACATGAGGCATGCAATATCATTGGAAAAATAACTCACTGATCATTAATATTCTTGTGTGATATATGTATGGGATGTGCACAGAAAGTTATGAATATGTGCTAGAATTATGTTCTTAAAATGTGTTTGACAAGCAATGCATAAGCAGTCTGCTTTAGACAAAGGAATATCTATTTCTCTGACTGGCCTGATCAACAAATAGAGACAATGAAGGTGCATTTATGTGAAAGGTAAACAAAACAGGAGCATTGCCAGCAGATCGAGGGACATGATCATTCCCCTCTATTCGGCATTGGTGAGGCCTCATCTGGAGTAGTGTGCCCAGTTTTGGGCCCCACAGTACAAGAAGGATGTGGAAAAATTGGAAAGAGTCCAGCGGAGGGCAAAAAAAATGATTAGGGTGCTGGAGCACATGATTTATGAGGAGAGGCTGAGGGAAGTGGGATTATTTAGTCTGCAGAAGAGAAGAATGGGGGGGGGGATTTGATAGCTGCTTTTAACTACCTGAAAGGGGGTTCCAAAGAGGATGGATCTAGACTGTTCTCAGTGGTACCAGATGACAGAACAAGGAGTGATGGTCTCTAGTTGCAGTGGGGGAAGTTTAGGTTGGATATTAGAAGAAACTTTTTCACTAGGAGGGTGGTGAAGCACTGGAATGGGTTACCTAGGGAGGTGGTGCAATCGTCTTCTTTAGAGGTTTTTAAGATCAGGCTTGACAAAGCCCTGGCGGGGATGATTTAGTTGGGGATTGGTCCTGCTTTGAGCAGAGGGTTGGACTATATGACCTCCTGAGGTCCCTTCCAATCCTGATATTCATAGAATCATAGAAAGCCATCAAGCTAACTAGGGAAGGAGGTAATGATTCATCTATCGCCAGTGGAGCTGGAACCAGCACGAACCAACAGACCACATGCTGTCTCTTCCAGAAGGAGAAAAGGAAGTTTATCTGAAAATACATTTCAGTGGTTTACTGAGTTATAAAGAAGGGGTTCTAAACCTCAAATGATAAATCATTGAATTAACTGATTGTATACAGTATTACTGTATGATAAAAGTATATCAAGTAAAGTTGTTTAGGAAAGCTAATGACACTGGTGATAAATGCAGTTGTGAAATGTATGTATTAACACTATATGAGGAATTATGAATACTCAGATGTTATGCTTTAAAGTCTGTGACCAAACAGGGAAAAACAGGTTTTCTCCCTAACAGGAAGGAAGGCATCTATCTAGCTGTCTCCAGTGAAGTTAAGCCAGGTGTGATCAAAAGCAATGGAAGCCCCATTTCCATACAGGTCAGCAGGGGAATGAGAAGTCCTCAGGAAGGGAAGAACCGCATGAGGTCATCCTGAGTCTGGGGACAAATAAGGAGAGAGAAGAAACTATCTTGACATCTATTACTGGACAAACACAAGGAGCCAGAGCTTTTGCAAACTGAGAAAGATGGGCCCTTCAACCAGGGGGGTTGACATCTCTTGGAACTGAATATAGGTGAGAAACCTGCTTAGGCAAAGATCTTTCACCAAAGAAGACAAAGGAACCAAGAAGACAAAGGAATTTTGGACTTTATGGGAGCTCCCGACCAAAGGGGTGGTTAGCCATCTTGCAAGAAGGAGATGTGGTAAGAATCTTACCTTGAACTGAGAGCATAGTTTTGATAAATTACTAGAAATCATTTTCACTTGTATGTGTGCATAATCATTTCTGATTTTTATCCCTTATACTGGAATTCACTTAAAAGCCGTCTCTTTTAGTAATAAACTTGTTTTACTTCTAATCTAAATCAATCCAGTGCTATGTTTGAATAGAAGTGACTGTTCACTCCAGTTAAGGCAACAAGCTGCTGTGTCTTTTTAAAGGAGCAATGGACCTTATTGCTCCTCTGAATGTTCCAGGAGAGTGCTGGACATTTCAGGGCAGATGGTTTGGGGAAAATGCGTGACTGGGAGTGTGTTGGGGTCCCTTGGCTAGTAGTAACCATGATTGGTGGAGACCAATGTGTGCCTCTGATGTAACAAGCAGGCTACTGGAGTCAGAGTTGCTGAACCAGGGCTGCTCAACACATAGAGACACAGTGCATACTTGTATGCTGGCTTGGAACATCCAGAAATGGAGCTGCAACAGCAGAGCATTTTATGGCACTTAAGGTTACAGGACAAGCAGTGACACAATCTCTCACTGTTCTGAATTGCACATCAGAATGTCACAATAATAACCCCCTGGAACAGCCTCTGGCTGTGAGGTAATAACTCTCCTCAGTATTTTTCTGCAGAACCTTCTTCCCTTCTCTTAGGAAAACATCCTCCTCCTCTTCATCTTTTCCTAGGAATTTTTAATTAGGTACCTTTCAGAGCTGCCTGGGCACCTTGCCGGTTTTACAATTCCAAGGGCTGCCTTTTCAGCAACACCCACTCCTGAAGTCTCTCTTCTTCTCCCCTGCCCTCAATTTAGTGATTCCTTCAAAATCCCCAGTGATTATGACATCCAGTCACTTCCATGGGTGTGAGCTGACACCCACTGGGTAAATCCTGCAAGAAGAGAATGACTAAAGGCGATTACTTCCGTTTACAGTCTAATCTCCTTGTAATCAACATGTTAGGAAAGAATACTGAAAAATTATGCATTTAATGCAGAAAATGTTTATAGCCATATTTGGTCTTTGAAGAAAAGATGTAGATGATGTTACTTCCTTTATTTGACCAACAAATGTGTAATGTAAGTAAACTTTTTGTGGCCAAAAAAGCCATTTTCTAGTTGTTAGAAATGTACCGTATAATAAAAACGTAGTCTTTCATTTAGAAAAGAAATCTTTTCTATAGCAATCCGGTATCCTAAATCAGGGAGATGCAGTAGCACTTATTGTTTATCGTTATTGTTTTAGTGTTGTTTATTTTTATTATGATTATGCCTAAAGGCCCCAACCAAGATTAAGTCCCCATTGTGGTAGGCACTGTACAAAAATGGAGTAAGAGAGAGACTCTGCTCCAAAGTGTTTACAATCTAAAACAAGTCAGATACAATAAGGGGAAAAGGGAAAAATCTTCAAGCAGAAATAAATACACACATACAAGAAAATATAAAAATAATCTAAAAATAACTATTTCCTTTATTATCCTTGAAATAAGATTGTTTTGAAAATGTCATTTAATTTCCCCTTCTCTGTCTTCAAGAAACTTGGAAGTCTATGCCCATAGCCATCAAACATATTATAGAGATAGGAGCAATACAGTTTTAGGTACTTGTGTCTGGTGAGAATCCTCCAAGGAAAGCTTTCCAATTCCTATTATATATCTGTCCTGTGAGTCAAGTTTCCATCTGTCATTCATATATGAGAAATAAAAACTTGACAGCATGGTTATTAAAAGGACAAGATTCATGAAAGAGCAGATGAGGTCAGCTTGTCTGTCTTCAAAGAAACAGGAAAAATGCTTATGTTAGAGAAAAAGCTAAAATATATACTTATGTATTCTGAGGCAGAAGATTGTACACTGACAATCCATGAACATCTATGACTTCTCTGCCTTACTAAGCCCCCTCTTTCCTCCATTGATTCAGTTAGCAAATTCTTATTGACTTTTCTTCTATCTTCCACTGAAAGTGCATCATCTTAACCCTCAACCCTGACTGTTTTCAATATCCAATTACTCCAGTCCTGCTCTAGGGCCACTGAACACCTTTGGCAAAGTGCCATGACCGCACAGACTTCCTGCACTTCAAACTTGTTCTCTTCTCTCTCGTCTCTGCCATGTTCCTTGCCAAACAATGCAACTTCTCCACCTTCTTTGACTCTTGCCGTAATTTCAGATGTTTGTTCACAACCTTAAAACTCCTAACAATGCCTCCTAAAAACTCTCTCTCCATCCTGGGACCCTTTTCCTACTCAGAGATGTGGGATTAAAATTTTCATAATTGTTTAAGTCACTTAAGAGTCTAAATCCCATTGATCTTTCTCAATGGTATTTAGGTTGCTAAGTGACTTAAGTGCTTTGGAAATTTAACTCCGGGCTGATTTTTTTCAAAGAGATCAGTCAGTGCTGCAGTGATCTCTTTCCACTCGCCTTGCCTTTTTTCTCCTCTCTTGTCACTGATTCGTTTCTTGCCTGCTCTCCTTCTCTACCCCCTACCTGTGATCTCACCTTCTTCTGCCTCCTGATGTCCCTTGTCACTTCTCCTCATCTCCTTCTTCCTTAATTTTTAATTCTGGTCTGTATTCTGTCCTCCAAAAAATGTGACCCATGGTGCCTGGGGACCTCCCTGAAAATGCCAAGGTCAGGGTAGACTGCAAAAAGGAGAATAGATTCTCCCGAAGACTGGTGGTCAGCCACTCCTTACAGGGCTTTCTTCCTCTTCATCACCAGATGAGGCAGTGGCAGTTACTTCTGTAGCCCGGGCCCTGGAGGACAACAGGGTTCTGCAGCAATTGCTGCAGTGGGTTGCCCAGGGCCTGGGCATTCCAGGCAGAGGAAGTTATGGAGGAAGCTGATCCCATGGTGGATATTCTTGCCCCCTCCGGCCCTGCACCATTGCCCTGCCCCTCATAAAAAACATTTTGATGCCACAAAGACTTTGTGGCAGATCCCAGCCTCATTGCCCTCCATGGCTAAGTGAAATGAAAGACGCTATTTTGTGCCATCAAGGGGCTACGAGCACTTATATATCCACCTTCCACCTGATTCCATGGTTGTGGACGCTGCCAACCAGCATGAGAGCCAGGACTACCAGGGATCTTCCCCAAAGAATCAGGAGGCGAAAAAACTTGACCTCTTCGGGAGAAAGGTCTACTCAATTGGTGGCTTGCAGCTCCGCATTTCAAACCAGCAGATACTGCTATAATACTTGTGAAGCAATGGCTAAGTTTGCGGACTTAGCTGCCGCAGGACTCCTGCTCTGAGTTTTCAGCCCCGGTGTAGGAGAGCCAGCTTATTTCCTGAGCCTGGGCGGGGCAGATGCGGCTACTCGGGTTATGGCCATGGGGGTTGCCATGAGAAGGAGCTCATGGCTACAGGTCTCTAGTCTGCTGTATGAAGTCCAGCAGACTATCCAAGACCTCCCCTTTGAGGGTTCAGCTCTCTTTTCAGAGAGAAAAGATAAAAGGCTGAATAGCCTAAAGGACTCAAGAGCCACCCTCAAGTCGCTGGGCCTCCACACTACTGCCACGCAGTGGAAACACTTCAGACCACAACCTCCCCCACAGTTCTAGTAACCACAGAACCAACAGAATGGTTCCCGGAGGAGAAACAGGAGCGGCAGAAAAAGACTGCACCCGTCCTCAGGCCAGGGCTCTAACCAATCCAAGCCGTTTTCGGGCCAGAAGCAGGCCTTTTGAAGGCACGCTCAAGGATGGCGCACCAGTGCATGGACTGGATCCAACCCACTATGCCTTCTCATCCCGACTATCCCCTTTCTACCCTGCTTGTCCCGTATCACATTGGACCGATGGGTGCTCCGCACAGTAGAAAGGAGATACTCTCTCCAATTCTCGGCTCTCCTGCCCTTCCACCCCCTCTTCAGGGACCCTTCTCACGGGAAGCTCCTCAAACAGGAGGTGCACTCGCTCCTATCGCTGGGAGCAGTTAAAGGTTCCTCAGGAGCTGAAGCGCAAGGGTTTCTGTTCCCGGTATTTCCTAATACCGAAAGCGAAAGGCAGGCTGAGGCCCATCCTAGACTTGCGACAGATCAACAGGTTCATGAAGAAACTCAAGTTCCGCATGGTCTCTTTGGCCCTCCATCAGCCCTTTACTGGATTCAGGGGACTGGTATGCTACCATCGAGTTGAAGGATGCGTATTTTCGTATAGAAATCACACCGTCCCACGGAAGGTACCGCAGGTTTGTGGTGAGCAACAACCACTACCAGTTCACAGTCCTCCCGTTTGGGCCCTCAGTGACACCTCGAGTATTTACCAAGTGCATGGCAGGCATGGCTGTGTTCCTGCGCAGGTGGCAGGTATATGTGTTCCAGTACCTCGACGACTTGTTGATCAAGGGCTGCTCCAGAGCCCAAGTGGAGGCACAAGTCGACTTCATAAGAATGACATTTGATGAACTTGGCCTTCTCCTGAACATGGGGAAATCTACGCTGTCCCCGGTTCAGCGGCTAGAATTTATAGGGTTGGTACTGGATTAGACACAGGCCAGGGCATACCTTCCGGAAGCAAGGTTCTGGGCCCTGGGTAATATCATTCGAAGTCTCAGGCAGTTCCCCACCACCACAGCAAGGAATTGCCCGAAACTCCTGGGACACATGGCCGCTTATACCTATGTGGCGCAACACGCCAGGCTCAGACTCCAGCTGCTCCAATCGTGGCTAGCCTCAGTGTATTGGCTGGTTTGGGACAGTTTGGACAGGGTCGTGACTCTGCCTCACCCGGTCCTCGACTCCCTCCTGTGGTGGCTCGACCCGCAGTTAGTGTGTGCAGGGGTCCCCTTCACCAGCCCTCAGCCATCCCTCTCACTAGTGACCAACGTGTCAGCCTTGGTCTGGGGAGCACATCTGAGAGACCTCAGGACGCAAGGCCTCTGGTCTCGGGCAGAGCTCGCTCTCCACATCAATGTCAGAGAGCTGAGAGCAGTCTGCCTAGCATGCCAGACTTTCCAAGCTCACTTGGCAGGAAGATGTTTATCAGTTATGACAGACAACAGCATAGCAAGGTATTATATCAACAGACAGGGCCGCTCCTCTCCCCTGTGCCAGGAAGCGCTCATGCTATGGGACTTTTGTGTAGAGCATTTGATACACCTGCAAGCATCATACCTCCCTGGAGTACAGAATGAGTTGGCGGACTCTCTCAGCAGGTCATTACACAGCCATGAGTAGTCCCTACGCCCAGATGTCATAAACTTGGGGCTTTCCCCAGATAGACCTGTTTGTCATGCAACGCAACAGGAAGTGCCAGCAATTTTGCTCCTTCCAGAATCATACAGCCCAGGCTCCATCACAGACGTGTTCCTCCTCCCATAGGAGGCCATCTCCTATACGCATTCCCACCCATCCCTCTCATTCACAAGGTGCTCCTCAAGATACATAGGAAAGAAGTTTTGGTGATATTGATAGCTCCAGCCTGGCCCCGCCAACACTGGTACACATCTCCCCTGGAGATGTCTGTGGAAGCCCCAGGCACCTTGCCACTCTTCACGGACTTAATAACTCAGGATCATGGCCGTCTCCAGTACCTGAACCTTGAGTCGTTGCATCTAATGGCGTGGAAGCTCCATGGCTGAACCCGAGGGAGCTCTACTGCTCGGACCCGGTTAGACAAGTCCTCCTTGGCAGTAGGAAACCTTCCACCAGGGCTACCTACCTGGCCAAATGGAAGAGATTTTCAATCAGGTTGGCACAACACTGTCCGTCTCCAATGCTCACTTCTATGCCACTCATATTGGACTACCATCTCCATTTTAAGCAGCAGGGGCTGTCTATGTCATCAATAAGGTTCACTTGGCCGCCATTTCTGCCTTCCATCCAGGTGCAGAAAGCCGATCGGTCTTTGCCAAGCCAATGGTCAGCCGTTTCCTGAAAGGTCTTGACAGGCTATATCCACACGTCCGACAACTGGTCCCGGCCTGGAACCTTAATCTGGTCCTTTCCAAACCGCCATTTGAACCGCTGGTGATTTGCTCCCTGCTCTACCTCTCGTACAAGGTGACATTTCTGGTAGTGATAACCTCACCCAGTAGGGTGTCTGAGCTCAAGACCCTAACATCAGAGCCTCCTTACACAGTGTTCTATAAAGTCAAGGTTCAGCTCAGGCTACATCCAGCTTTCCTCCCAAATGTTGTCTCCCAATTTCACATCAACCAGGACAATTTTCTCCCAGTGTTCTATCCTAAGCCGCACTGAAGTAGCAGAGAGCAGAGGCTTCACTCGTTGGACGTCCGCAGAGCGCTAACCTTTTACATCGAAAGAACAAAACTGTTCCAGAAGTCCATTCAACTGTTTATGGCTGTGGCAGACAGGATGAAAAGTCTTCCAGTCTCTTCTCAACGAATTTCGTCATGGATCACGTCCTGCGTCTGAGAGTGCTACAACCTAGCAGAGGTGCCTGCCCCTCTGCTCATAGCTAATTCCATCAGGGTGCAGGCTTCTTCAGCAGTGTTCCTGGTGCATGTTCCCACACAGGAAATCTGCAGAGCAGTGACATGGTCCTCAATACATATCTTTATGTTCATGTCCATTCCAATACCCACCCTCCTACCCCTCTGTCGGAGTAGCCAGCAAGAAGGAACTGAGGAGGTGGCTCTATATTGAGCGCCATGAAAATGTGACTCTGGGGGGTGCCCAGGCTGACCTGATGGATGCTGCTATGGGAAAAATCTTCCGGCTGTCGTACATATGCCGGCTACAAAAGTGCCATGCAAACACCCATTCTCACTCTCAGGTGACATTGTTAATAAGAAGCAGTCAACAGTATCTCCCGTAAATGTAAACATATTTGTTTGTCTTAGCAATTGGCTGAACAAGAAGTAGGACTGAGTGGACTTGTAGGCTCTAAAGTTTTATATTGTTTTGTTTTTGAGTGCAGTTATGTAACAAAACAAAACAAAATCTACATTTGTAAGTTACACTTTCATGATAAAGAGATTGCACTACAGTACTTGTATGAGGTGAATTGAAAAATACTATTTCTTTTGTTTATCATTTGTGCAGTGCAAATATTTGTAATCAAAAATAATAATATAAAGTGAGCACTGTACACCTTATATTCTGTGTTGTAACAGAAATCAATATATTCAAAAATGTAGAAAAAACATCCAAAAATAGTTAATAAATTTCAATTGGTATTCTATTGTTTAACAGTGCGATTAATCGCAATTAATTTTTTTAATCACGGTTAATTTTTTTGTTAATCATGAGAGTTAACTGTGATTAATCGACAGTCCTAATTATTATTATTGGTATTGCAGTAGTGCTTAGGAGTCCCAGTCTTGCCTGTGTTCTTAGATTATGAACTGTTTGGCCTTGTCTTGATTAGGTTTTGAAGGTGCATTGTTACCTAATACGTGTTAACTAACACGTTTTATAAATCTAGTGCAGATAAGGCACATCTGACTTTAGCAGATGGTAAACTGGTTGCATTAAAAACTACACTCTCTTCCTAGACTCCCCTTCTAGGCCAGTTTAGTACTTGTTAAAGACAATGTAGATTGTCTTACATTATGCTTTTAAAATGTTAGTTGGCAAGTTCATGTGGTAACATCACACTTTAAATCCTGCTTTAGAAAAGTCCTTGGAGGCAGGCATTACATAGTATAAGTATGATAAGAATTTAGCACTTTGTGGATGTTACCATAATGCAAACCTAATACATTTGTATCCCCTTTAAAGGATGGTCATTTGTTGTGTTTAATGTGCTCAGGTTCAGGTGGCTGCCCAGAAATGTATGTTAGGCAAAAGGTCAGTTAACTAGCCACTCTCAAATTTACTGATTCCTGCAAAATGTGAATCAAATAAATATGATTCAGATTAGAAAATGTTGTTCATGGGATCAAAATGTAGTACTTCCAAATCCTTACAGGTGCACTTATGAAATTAAATTTTTTATCTTCAAAATAGATTTCTTGACAACAGTAACTTCTTCTGTATGGTCAGTTATTGATGATGATGATGAGCACTATAATAATGTCATTTACTCACCCTGACCTTGAAAAGAGAGGATACTTATGTATAAAGAGTGCAAGTGCGCCTAAAAAATTATCATAAGTTAATGGATACCTTCAGCGGTACCATAGCTCTCTTCTTTACCTTTTATGCTATCTGAAAAGATGGTAAAGGATCCAAATGGTCTATTGCTAGCTGAATTTTTTTGATATAATAAAAAGCGTTACCAGTCTCTCTTCTCCCCAGAGGAGTAAAAGGGTGTTTTCTGGAGGAACTGGCTAAATAAGGGCATGTGCAGCATCAAAAGGGATTTGCAGAAGCCCGAGCTTGACCAAGTAACTGTACTAGTTGCACTTGGTCATCTGCTGAAGCAACTTTTGCTGAAAGATCTTTCAGGCTTTCCTTCATGAAGATCTTATTGATTTGCTTAGTAGCCTTGAGAATTTTGTATAAGACTTCCTTAATTTTTCTTTTCCATCTCAGTTTTAGTCACAGCTAGCTTCTTCTCTTAAGCAGGGGACTGGTGGTATATTGTAAGTTGAATAAGAACATTTTGTTAGAGGATTTATTTTTGAGAAACCCTATCCACTAATACAGTGGTTCTCAAACTATGTGGCTGGCCTCTCAAGGGAGACATGGGAATGTGTCAAGGGAGGCGTGGGAATGTGTCAAGGGAGGCAGGAGCTGTGTGCTCTTCTCCCCGCTCCCTCCCCCCAAGAGCTCTGGCTGTCAGTCCTGGGCAGCTGGGGCTCATGCAGAAGGGCCGGGCACACCCAAGAGGTGTGGGGATGAGAGAGAAGGGACAGCCGGAGCCCTGCCATACGGGCTCTGATAGCTGGAGCTCTGCCGCTCAGGCTCTCCTCCCCCCCCCAGTCCCTCACTGGGAGGCAGCAGTGGGGCTCCAGCTTGTCAGCCCTGGTGTGGCAGCAGCCGCGCAGAAGTAAGGGTAGCAATGGGGCTGTAAGTCTGCTGTGAAAAGTGAAATTGACAAATAATCACTTTTCACATTGCCACCCTTACTTCTGCACTGCTGCTGGTGTGGCGCTGCCTTCACAGCTGAGCACCCAGCCTGCTCTCCGCTCTGCCTTCAAAGCTGGGTGCCAGTATATGTACCTGGGTTGGGAGGGCATAAGGGACTACAGACACAAAGAAGGGAGGCCCAATCAAAGAAGTTTGAGAACCACTGCACTAATACAGTTCCTCTTTGGGGAAGAATATAATAATAAAGAAAAAAGATAAAAAGATAAAATTGTTACATAGTTATCAATTTCTGTATTTCTGCTGATGTTTAAACGACAACCCTGGAAGAACTCTTTCTGGCGAAAATTCCAAAGGGGTTGTCTCTTCCAGAAGATCTGCCAGTGAACTGACACTAGCACAAACCTTTACCTTATTTTGAACTATTTTGGTTCACCTCGCTCTCCTCCCCTCCCCTCCACTCATCCCTACCCCCCTCCATTTGAAACGAAGGTTGTGTAAAGCAAAAAGCTAGAAAGCTAGTACAGTTGAATAGCAAGTAATGTGCTGTAAAAGATTCTGGATCATTTTATCATATCTAAGGTTAAGATCTTGTCACTGTTTTAGTAAAAGTCATGGACAGATCTCGGGCAATAAACAAAAATTCACGGAAGCTGTGTCCTGTCTGTGACATTACTAAAAATAACCGGAGGGGGCACGACTGGGGTGGAGGAATGACAGCTGGAGCCCCACCACCATGTGTGGGGGCACAGTTCCAGCCGCAAGCACAGGTGGGGGGGGCACGCAGTCCCAGTGCCAGCCCTAGCTGTAGCAATGGGGTAGGGGCACACAGTCCTGGCTCCAACCACAGCCACAGGGGGACAGAGGTGGCAGCCCTGGCCCTGGACATAGCCATCGGAGTGGTAGGGTGGGGGATATATGACTCTGGCTTCAGCCCCTGTCACAGCCATCCGCCCTGGCCAAAGCCTTGTGGCGGGGAGGGCGCACAGCCCAGCTTCAGCCTCGGCCGAAGTTGCACAGTCCCAGCTCCAGCCCCAGCTGCAGCCATGGATGGGGGCCCACACAGTCCCGGCACTGGCAGCAGCCCATGGGTGCTTAATCATAGGTCCTTTTCTCTTAAAATGCCAGGGTAGTGTATTTTTTAGAGCAACAAAATTTTAAGGACAAATACTGCATAATCAAAGCAGCATGTACTGCACTGTTCCAGCACGAACGTGTAACAGACATTGCCCTAATTCAAGAGTTTTGGAAAAACAGATTGGACAAGGTTTCATATTCACATCTGAGAAATCTTAACCTACGTAACTGTTTATATACTTGGTAACTTCTTGATTTTTTTATTTGACTTTTATAAATACATGTTTCTATTTCTTTTTTATTAATGTTAACAACACTTGTATATTATAACTCTTGAATGCATTTTTAAAATCTTCAATACCCACTGGTTGTATTACTAGATAGTTATAGCACATAACTTATATCTTATCTTGCAAAGGATATCTTGAGCAAATATTTGATTTATATTTCCTGAGGAACAGTCCATGTAATTTTACAATAATGTGGAATTTAGTTTGAATGAGCCATCTAGTGTAGCAGTTCTGTATGTGTTTCACTTGCAGTGGTTGCTTTGTGTACCAAAGATTCATTGGAACTAGTTTTATTGACACGTTTCTGTGATAGTATAATAGTTTACGTCCATTCCACAATTCATTTGGTATTTACAGTGTTGCTATGCAGTTGACTCCACCCCAGTCCTCTACACCTGATGTAAGCCATAGCTTTTGGAATTGATACCTATGTCATCCAAAAATATTTTGACATCCAAAAATATTCTCTCTTCCTGGTGACAATTTTTGTTGTTGTTTTAAATCTTAAAAAAAAAAGGGAAAGATCAAAGCATAGTCTGTTCTTTCCTGCCCTTCTAGATATACAAAACAGCTGCACGGCACAATCAACTATTGTAGTTACGAGCCCAAGTTCTATAAATAGATATAGCTTCAATCTTAAACTGTTCTGCTAGAAAGGCCAGGAGATTTTGGCTTCAAATTACAAAACATTCACATCCACTGACATATTTCTTTTAAAACTATGATTTCTTAAGCAGCAGTATTTGTATCACTACATTTAAATTTAAGGGTTTTTTTTTCCATGAAGGTTTTTAAATATATTTTTAATGTTTTCAGCTCTCCTACCCTGTTATTTTTCAACATTAATTTAGAATCACATACATAAGCAATTTCTGACTTTCTGAAGAAAATTACAATTGCATTGTGTGTGTCTGAAGGACTCAGCATGTTTTTGCAAGGAGGTGGTTTCACTGTGATATGTCACCCTTTAGCCTCTAAATCTGCTGGGCAGAAATTGATAGAATAGTTAAATGTTCTTTTGAACTGGAAAATCTGCAGCTTCGTCAAGTAAATTCAAAACTGGCAGTTGTTAGTTAAACATGAAAATAAATAATACAATCTGTACTGAATCTCTTGGGCTGTTTTATTTTGAGTTTATCCCAGACTTTCAGTTTTCAATGTGCCGCACAATTTTATTTATTCACAGTGCATAACTGTATTGGAAAAGTTGGAGATGTGGGAGCTAGATGTTTTGTTAAATGATGAGGGGAGAATTAGGGAATTTGGTACTAAGAAGGCTATGGAGATGATTTGAGATTTTAGTATCCACAAGGTGGTTGAGGCTTTTGTCACTTGGCCAAGTATATGCTTTTCCTCTCTTCCTCATGGGCAAGTGGAGGTGATTTGTAATGTTTTTGGGGGTTCAACTGCAGGGTGGATTTGATTTAAATCACTAGTCAAGACTTGATTTAATCATGGATTTCTCCATAAAAGTGCATTTGTGTTGGTTGTTATAACCTTAATACATATTCTTCACAACTCAGAGATAGATGTAGGTTTCATTTTTAGAAGGTACACACTATACATTTTTAAAGTGATTTAAAAATCACTGCTGCCATTATAGGTTTTCTCTTCTAGTGAGAGAATGGTATGGTAGATCTCAAATCAATTAAGGCTACACTCAGAAAGACCTCAAGACTTCTGGAATATGCTGCTCAAACAGTTTCATTTTTGTTGCTACTGCCTGTCCCTCCCTTCTCACATTTATCTAGGGTGACCAGACAGCAAGTGTGAAAAATTGGAATGGGATGGGGTGTAATAGGAGCCTATATAAGAAAATGACCCAAAAATCAGGACTGTCCCTATAAAATCGGGACATCTGGTCACCCTACATTTATCTCCAGACTTCTTCTCCTTGTCCAGATCTATTGCGCCCCTAACAATCATCTATTGATTGAACTTTTTGAAACTTTGCACTTTTAGAGAGAGGTAAGGGATTGACTTCAGCATTAATGCTGTGTTGAGTTGAAAGGGCCAGTTTACACTTCTCAGGTATTTTTTTTCAGGCTGTTTGCAGATTCCTGAAGACTGCACTTTGAACTCAATTTGCTAATGCCATATCAGGGGTCAAAGAGAGGACAACAATTCCTGTGGAAGGAGGAACAGCTGTCAGAGAGCCTCCTGACTGAAGAAAGTGAGGTATCTCTGAAAAGATCCTTCAAGGCTTCAAGCCTATCAGTATAACTTTCACATTAGGCAGCATGCACCTCCCAAAGGATGGTGAAGTGGCTACAGGCACTAGCAGGTCTCCAAAGATGATAACTCTGAGCTGGCCAAGGGTCTCTAACATAGGGGCTCTTGTTCCTATGTGACATAAAATCCAAGTGACTTCTGGAGCCATGTTCACTTTGGAGGCAGGCAAGAGAGCCCTGTGGTTAAAACATTTGGCAACCAGTTTTTCCTCACTGGTCTTGCTTTCACCGGGCCTTTCAAAGGCAGACTTCTTTTCAGGGAAGACTTGGAGAAGAGCCAACAAATCTTAGCTGCTCAAAGGACAGGAGCCTAAACCTGGATAGGTCCAGAGGGGAACGGCAGGATTGCAGTCCAACCAAAAGCAGATCCAAGAAGACTAGGGCCTACTTTCCAGGAAAAAAAACAGCAAAGAAAATTCAAGAAGATGGCATGCTTCAACTGAATTAACTTTTCATTTCCAAAGAAGAGGTGCAAAACAACAGGAGGTCCTTTCTGATTTTAAACAGTCAGCCTGAAGCTACAAGGTCCGAGTCAGGAGTTCCTGCATCAGGGAAAGATGGATGAACGTCTTAATCACCTGTGCCCAAACAATATTTGACTAATTATTACATGGTAGCATATGCTTATGCAGTACAGTTCGGTTTACACTGACGAGAGACTGTCTCAGTCTGTTCATTCATTGTCAGGAGTTAAAGGTCAAGTGGCCTCTGACTCCACCATTTCTAAATGGATTGGGAACTGTTCAGAGGGGCTTATGTTGCAGTGGGAAAGGAAGCATCACAGTCTTTTAAAGCTAGCTTTACCCGTTCAGTAGAACCTTCATTGTCAGAAAGAGGAAAAGCTTTTTTTAGTAGAGATTTTGCAAGGCTGCCTCTTGGTCTTTTACTTGCACCTTTGTCATATATTATTATAGAATAGTCTTGCAGTCATAGCCTTATCAGAAAGGTGTTGTAGGAGGTAGTCAAATGTCAATCTCACCCATTCTAAAGTAATTGATTAATTTGGGAGATCCCAATAATCTGGACTAGTATAGATCATAGAAGAGGAAATTTTCCTTATCCTGTATCTTTTTTCTTTAAGATCTTCCATACCTGTCCAGATGCCCTCCCTCTATGATTTACGTGCCTGTCACAGGGTAGCTGACCCTTTACGGAGAGTTGGGCTTTTGCCCCATCTCTGACTAATCATTTCTCTCCCGGCAAAGGTGATAGCTTGAAGATCAACTGATCTTCATAAAAGCCAGCAAGTGTTCAGTTGCTGGGGAGAGCTGCAGAGGGAGTAGGTAGGCTCCTGTTGGAATCCCTAGGTCATGAGAAAGAGCCCAGTTTGTATGCAACTCCCAGGCATATGGCCTGTGGAGTGTAACCCTGCAGGCAGGAGGCTAGGAAGGAGCGTAAGAGCTGCAGGGAGTAGATACATTTTCTGCAAGAGCCTATCAGTGTGAGGTGGGGGAAGGAGAGTGTGTGGGTGGGGGAAGAATGAGATTGGTATATTGAACTTGTATAAAGAGTGTTATTTTTGAAAAAATCAAATGAAAGCCCTGAAGAAAAGGGACTGAAATCTTGTGGCTGGAGAATGTCCTTTAGTGGGCAGGCTAATTTACAGCACCTTTCACATTGGTCAGATATTTTCAGAATATTACTGTTATTAAAGGCATTTTTTAAAGGTTATTGAACAGTGTCAGCCTGAATTTTTTACTCCTTTCAAAGTTTTCATCTGAAGGGCAAGAGATGGCTAGGCCCTTCTTTGAGAAGATTATGACTTCCACCAAATTTTTAGGGTGGGATTTTTTTCAATTGAATTTAATGGGAGCAAGAGTTAAACCATTGCTGAGAGTGTTTGAAAATTCTACACTTCATTTTCTGTGAGTAATAGGCTAGATGAGGAGAAAAAGGAACCAAAATCTTCTAGTTCGGTAGTGCTACCTGATTAAGGAAAGGAGGAAGAACAACCTAGTTTCCAGATTACTGGAGTATCCCTTTTAGTAGAAAGTTCTAGTCCATGTTCTCTGAACATACAAATGTATATTACTAATAATGTATTTGTTTTTCCTCTAGAATTTACATAATGACCTCTTTATTCTATCCAAAAAACCCATATCAAGATGGACATGGGTGGATACATGCTACAATTAAACTGCATTTAGATAGCTAATACTCTATCACTATCTATGCAAAAGCTGTGCCCTCCCTTCCAGCTCAATGCTGAATAGACCTTTATTTCACAACAAGTAGTCCAATAGGTTGTGCATATGACAACCTACATAAACTTCCATATGCAAAATCTCCCGAGTGTAATTTCCTGCATCAGAGCATACTTCTGTAAAGTGTGCTCTGAAACAGGTATTCAGTGTATTCAGTGTCCTATCATATCCCCCTTAGTTGTCTCTTTTTTAAGCTGTATGGTCCCAGTCTTTTTAATCTCTCCTTGCGTAGACACTGCTCCATATCTTTGATCAATTTTGTTGCCCTTCTCTGTACTTTTTCCAATTTTAATATATCTTTTTTGAGATGAGGCAACCAGAATTGCATTTAATATTCAAAGTTTGGGCATACCATGTGTTCATATACTGGTATTACGCTATTTTCTGTTTTTATTATCTATATCCCTTTCAGAGGGATGTTTTCAGAGAACTATCCACAATGACAGCAAGATGTCTCTCTTGGATGGTAACATTTGCACTTGTCCTTGATGGTTTTCCATTGACTGTTTTGGGATGGGGCAAGGATAAACAATGGAACCTTACATTACATCACTGCTGACCAGGGAGGATGACAACTTCCTCCCACTTGAATGGGCCATCACCAAGATTCAATAGTGATTAACTTTTATTCCAAGACTATAAAGCATAGTTTTCAATATAGTTACAATTAAGTATTACCCATGTACACATCTTGCAATGATTATGAGTATTGGTAAGTTACAAGCTTTCAATAGAGACCTCACATGCTACCGTCCCTGGATAAATGCCATGAAAGTGATGTATAAGGTGTAGTGAGTTTGTCAGGTCTGAAACAGGAGTTGCTTGTATAGAATTGTGAACCCGTTGCCCATTATAACCAATCTTTGTCACACCTCCCCCAACATTGATGCAGTAGGGCTAGCCACTGGCTATTTTGCAGTTGTCATTTCTGGGCTGTCTTTCCTAGACAAAGCATCTGTTACTACATTTACTTATCCCTTGATGAGCACAAGCTCCATCTCACATTCCTGTAGCACTGTGCTCCAGCGCAGCAGCCTAGAGTTGGTCCTTGTGGTTCTGTGCAGTGGGGTGTTTCTTGTTACTTTCCCCAGCTTGCTTTAAAACTGTCCCCAGTCTGGAGTTGGACACATCTGTACATAGCTTAAATACTTGATTAAAATTAGGACTTGCCCATACTGGCTTTCCTGACAGAACCTCTTTTACTTTATCAAAGCCCCTTGACAAGTCTCAGTCCAGTTTATTCTTTTTACAAAGGTCTGTGTTGGCTGATAAAATATCACTAAAAGCTCTCTGTGTCTTCAGTCTTTGGCATAGGCTAAGGATCAGTTCGTGTGACAGCATTATATTTTCTATAATCAGCACAGAACCTTATGTTTTCATCCTTTTTGGGATTCATAACAACTGGGGAAGCCCAGGGACTGTTAGACCCAGTGATTACACCCAATTCCAGCATGCTCTTTATTTCTGCCTGAACTTGTCCCCTCATGTTATCCTTTGCACATTGTCACTAATGGGCCTCAGTATCACACACCTCAGCCTTCTTTATATAATCATTTATTAGCTCTCCTTCCCTGCCAAGTAGAGGATTTACACTTTCCTTCATCTTTCTCTTGCTCCTAATGTGTTTAAAGAACCTCTTCTTACTGCCTTTTATGTCCCTTGTTAGGTGTAACTCATTCTGTCCCTTAGCCTTTCTGATTTTGCCCCCATGTGCTTGCACTGTTCTCTTGTACCGCTCCTTAGCAGTTCATCCCTGTTTTCACTTTTTGCAGGATTCCTTTTTGATTTAATGGGTGGGTTTTTTTAATATGAATAAGCCAAGCCAGTTCTGCTCTGAAGAATAAAAAAGTGAACTCTATAGAAAGTGGGTAGAATCAGGAAGCAAGAAAGGAAACCAAATGTTATGAATGAGTGTCTGGACTATTGAAATAAAATTAGAATAAAAATATTTTGTGGAAATAAATATGCATAGTAGTTGCAAGTTGACTGTATTTGGAAATAAAGGTCTTACCAAATGGCCTTAGAGTTAATAAAATCAAACCATCATTCTGTATTTAAAAAAGAAGCTCAGAATACTTTCTCAAAACATCAGTCATATCGCAACACTCTAACTTTATTAAACTATCCCAACCATCATGGCCTCTCAGTGGATCAGTTTCTTGGATCTGTTGCCACTGTTGCCAGTGGTATACATCGCTGGGTAGTAGATTATTTAAATACCATTTTAATGCAGAATTTATATTTCTATTATTTAGTAGTGGTACAATTTATGTCAGCAGTAACATTCAAAGAGTAGCCAGGTTAGTTTTCAAAAGGTTTCCTTTTCCGTTTGAGATGGAAAGTACAGCACAAATCCAGACAGGAGTGATTGTTCAGAAAAGAGTGAGTTGGAAGAGATAACATGTCACAACCTGTTACCAAATCAGGAATGGATAGTGATGACAAATGGTAACAGGGACTAATTTCCTAAACACACTGATACTGTGCTGTATCCTGGGCAGACATTTGGTATATTGTACCTACCTCTATCAAAGACCAGGGTTTTTGTCTCTTTCGGACTTTGACAGCTCCCTTGTAAAGCTTGTTCTGCTAAAAAAAAAAAGAATTTTTATTTTGAATTGCCTTCACACTCAGTCCTCAATAACAGCTGTGCAACCCCATGATCTTTAATGGGTGTTATTAAAGGTAGAATTTGGCACTGCAACTGGGACTTGATTATCAACTCTGTGGCTAATCATAGACTTTAAGGTCAGAAGGGACCATTATGATCGTCTAGTCTGACCTCCTGCACAACACAGGCCACAGAATCTCACCCTCCCACTCCTGTATCAAACCCCAACCTATGTCTGAGGTATTTAAGTTCTCAGATTGTGGTTTAAAGACTTCAGGGTGAAGAGAATCCTCCAGCAAGTGACCCTTGCCCCACGCTTCAGAGGAAGGCAAAAAAACCTCTGCCAATCTGCCCTGGAAGAAAATTCCTTCCCGTCCCCAAATATGGTGATCAGCTAAACCCTGAGCATGTGGGCAAGACTCACCAGCCAGACACCCAGGAAAGAATTCTCTGTTGTAACTCGGATCTCACCCCAGCTAACATCCCATCACAGGCCATTGGGCATATTTACCACTATTAGTCAAAGATCAATTAATTGCCAAAATTAGGCTATACCATCATACCGTCCCTTCCATAAACTTATCAAGCTTAGTCTTGAAGCCAGATATGTATTTTGCCCCCACTGCTCCCCTTGGAAGACTGTTCCAGAACTTCACTCCTCTGACGGTTAGAAACTGGGATTTGATTATCAACTCTGTGGCTAATGTATGAGCAGTAATAATGTCCATCTGTCTTTCTTGCATAGCCCTGTGTTCATTGCAGTGCTAACAGGAGGGAAAAGTAGTAACTTTTGTTATTAAAGTTGAGCAGATTAGACTGTGAACACACAGAGCAATTTAGGTGAGGTGTTTGCATCTCCCTCCCCCCATGGCCCTGTGCCTCCACTCCTATTCAGCCCCTGTCCTCCGCCACTAGCCCTTATGAGCCCTGTCTGATCCCCACCCCAGCACTCCATAGCACCTATCTCCTGACCTGGCCTGACAAGCGCTGCGAAGGCAGCTCTCTCTCTTCCTTTGCTGGCGGGAAGCTGCAACTTTGTTCTATTACCACAGCACCCTCATGGGGAGCAAAAGGCAGAACTGCAGCAACATTTTGGAGGAGCTTTTTTCTGTGCAAAAAATTAGAAATCTGAGTGGCTCATTAAATATGTGCGCGTGCAGTGGCGCAGAATTCCCCCAGGAGTAATGTGCATCAAACCTGTCCTCCCTTTTCTACGCTGGCTTCCCATAGGCTACAGGGTCTCATGCTTTGTTGCTTCTGTAGGTTGCGCTCATTGTACACACCAGGGGCGTCTTGCATCCTCCATCCCCCCACAAGCTCCGTCTGTGATATACTCCAATCCCCCTCTGTTTCAGGGACTTGCCACAAACCCCATCCTGCATGTCTAGGGCCCTACCAAATGGACAATCCATTTTTGTAAATTTCACGGTCATAGCATTTTTAAAACCTCTAATTTCACAGTTTCAGATATTTAAATCTTAAATTTCATGGTGGTGTGACAAAGTATGAATATGTGTTTTAGAACAGCAAAATATAAACATGTAAAGCCCTTACATCAGCATTTCTCAAACTGGTGGTTGCAAGGCTATTGGGGGCCGGTGGGAGGGGAAGGGGGAGAAGGAGGGTGTCGCAATATTGCCATCCTTGCTTCTGCATTACCTTCAGAGCTGTGTGGCTGGAAAGTAGCTGTCTAGATACCCAGCTCTGAAGGCAGCGCCATCACCACCAGCAGCACAGAAGTAAGGTTGGAAATACAGCATACCATGCCACCCTTACTTCTGCACTGCTGCTGGTGGCGGTGTTGCCTTCAGAGCTGGGCAGCTGGAGAGTGGTGGCTGCTGGCCAGGCACCCCGCTCTGAAGGCAGTACAGAAGTAAGGGTGGCAATACTGTGACCTCCCTCCCCCTTACAATAGCCTTGGTCTACACTAGAAAGGTTTTTGCCAGTATAGCTATATCTTTTGGGTCAGGACCCCAGTTTGAAAAATACTGTATACTTTTACCGTATAGTATAGGGTAAAAGTACACAAACGACAAGGTTTCATGGGGGATACCAGATTTCATGAATTTGGTAGGGCCCTACTCATGCCACTGGCTCTGTGTGCCCAGATTTTCCCTTCTGACACATACAAGGAGCTCTGTGTCCTCCATTATCCCCAGTGCCCTCTTTTCCCTCAGAACAAGGTCCATCGTTTCCCCCCCCCCCCACTGAAGTGCTGTGCCCCTTTGCTCCCCAGGGAGGTTGTGTGCCATGGGGTCTGTGTGCATGTCTCTACTCCTATACTAGGTTTCTTCATTTTTTACTATGCGATTAAAATATATTGAATTCCTTCAGTGTTACATTCTGAACAGTTGTGTATAATTATTTACTTTCAACTAACCTTGCAGAAGGAAAAAAAAAAAAAAAAAAAAAACTAGGTGAGGAGTAGAGATTATTTGTTGGTTTTTGGTTTTGTTTTGTTTAATTATTACTTGGAAATACTTTGTGTTTCATTGATAAAATGTTCCTGGATTTGAGTTAGTTTAATAAAAATCATGGTAATTTTGCATTACCCTTTTATAAATCAGTCTGAAATAGGTGTATGTATTGTCTTTGAAAAGTATGAAGTTTCTGATCATTACAGTAATTTATCAACAGATTATTCAGGAGTGTTGTATATTTAAAATATGATGATGCTTATGTAGATAAAGTGATATCAAAGATCTCTTAAACAGCAGTCGGGCCACATTGAAAGCAGAGTTTCCTCTTCACAGTTGAAAACACATAAAGTATTCTTACACCCACAAAGTTAATCATGTGATTGAAATAATCTGTGTATTGACAGAATGGAAGTCTCTGCAAGTGTAAATTGTCTTTCAGTAGAACTGTGTGTATCTATACCAGCTGAGAATTTGGCCCACTGATTTTTCACTTAAATTTCTTTTGCATACCAAATACATTCCTGTGCTCATTAGTAATAGCTTTCTGCCTTAGGGAAGTTTGAAATTTAACCAACTAGTTATTATCAGCAAATCTGAAAATGTGTTTGCAAAGGATGAACAAATCAAATATGGAACATGAACAGACTGAAGAGCTAATTGCCTTCTTGAGTTGGACTTGCGTTTGGTATGAAACAAACTGACTGAACTGCCAGGTTTATATAGAATGCAAAGAATAACATGGTATGACTTGTGAAATAACAACCTTGGAGCAGCAAAAGTATTTCTTGTATCCGTCTCCATTGTATGCCACTTGAGGGATTTCTACTTTTTTGGCTGACAGCTATCTTGGTATCGTCTTTGGACTAAAAAATTGATTTGAGTGTCAGCACTAGAGCCATGTTGCTCTTGTTGTGGGGACTGCTCTGGGGATTAACGCATCTTCATATACAGTAGCAAGCCAAAGTAACTTGACAAAAATCATGTATTCAGTGAATGAGTAGTTAATCATACTTGATGTAACCTTCATGCTCGGTAAGTTCAATGACATTACATAATGTCAGTCAAGCCACTTTGAGTGACAAGTGACAATTTGAATGAGATTTAGGAATATTTTTAGTATGCAAAGTGCTATTTTGGTACATGAAAGAATTAATTAGATGTTTATTATGAATACATTTAATGGGTATGTTTTGTTTAAGTGAAAATGAAAATTAGTTTGTCAGGTGCATGACTGTAGTGACTGACAAGTTATTAAACTGGATTTTGATAGAGGGTTTTAAATTCAATGCACAATCCTAGGATTTAAAACTTTGAATCTCTGGATAGGAGTCATCTGAGAGTTTGATTCAACCTTGATTTAGTTTGCCAGCTGTCTGACTGGAATTCTTGAGATGAGCTTGAGATCTTGGCCTTGCTCAACAGCTAGTCAGTGATCTTCCTTAGCTCTTCATGGAGACAAGTGGAGTGCATCTTTCTCTCCACCCTTTTCACTTTTACAAGGAATAAGCTTTCCCTTTCCCTCAGGGCTTAGTGCTGAACAGATCCCTTTAGCAGTGATTATAGTACAGTAGAACCTCAGAGTTACAAATGCATCGGGAATAGAGGTTGTTCGTAACTCTGAAAAGTTCATAACTCTGAACAAAACATTATGGTTATTCTTTCAAATGTTTACAACTGAACACTGACTTAATACAGCTTTAAAACTTTACTATACAGAAGAAAAATGCTGCTTTTAACCATCTTAATTTGAATAAAACAAGCACAGAAAGTTTTCTTACCTTGTCTAATCTTTTTTTAAACTTTCCCTTTATTTTTTTAGTAGTTTACATTTAACAGAGTACTGAACTGTATTTGCTTTTTCTTTTTTTCCTTTGTGTGTGTGTGTGTGTGTGTGTGTGTGACTTCCTGATTGCATACTTCTGCTTCCAAATGAAGTGTGTGGTTGACTGGTGTGTTTGTAACTCTGAGGTTCTACTGTAATGGAGATGAGAGACAGTAATATTAGAGGAGAGGAAGAAAGAATCAGAGATGGAAGTAGTATGAGTAAGTGGCAAGCAGATTTGCAGGGAAAAAAGACAGCTTTCTCCCTAAGGCCTTGTCTAGGCTGGAACTATGTCTACGCTAGAAAGGTTTTTGCCAGTATGGCTATATCAGCAAACCCTCCTAGTGTAGACACAGCTTTTATTTTTGCCTATATAATTTATAACGATTCAATTAGCAAAATAAACTAACCTAGCAAAAGCACTTGTATGCAGTTTATAAATGTCATAAAAAATCCCATAGGCCTAACTGACATTACTATACAGTAGAACCTCAAAGATACAAACACCAGAGTTATGGACTGACTGGTCAACCGGACACCATGTGGAACCAGCAGTAAGCAATCAGGCAGCAGCAGAGACAAAAAAAAACCCCCAAAACAAAAACAAACACCAAACCAGCAGATACTGTACTGTGCCTGTATTGCATTTAAAGGTAAGCACATCTGGGCTGCCTGTTTCGACCCCTTCCCTCTACTCACCACATGGGGGGGCAGCCACTTACAGGTAGGAGGTGAAGATGCTGAGTTTCATAGGAACAGCTGTGAGCCCCGAACCAGGCAGAGCAGGGTCTGCAGCTTTCCTGTAAGCCAGGGGCATAGTTCTCTCCCCCATCCCACTTTGGGAAAGAAACTTCCTGAACTCCTGCTGGAACCTGGCCTGGAGTGTTTGCTGCTGGAGCCCAAGCTTTTACCTGGAATCTGTGCTCTGGAGGAGCAGCTCAGTTTTAAAGGGCCACAGACTGCACTGCACACCCACTGTGCTGGGGTGCCTCAGGGTGCCTCAATCATCACCCTTGCAGCCAGGGGGCTAGAACCAGCTGCCTGTGCACACCCCCACTTGCCGGGCAGCCACATACAGGTAGGAGGTGAAGATGCTGCAGTTCGCAGGCAGAGCTGTGAGCCCCCGCTCTGAGCAGTCTGCCCTGAGGAGCATCCCATAACGTCTTGTTCAGCGTTATGAACTTTTCAGAGTTACAAACAACCTCCATTCCTGAGGTGTCCGTAACTCTGAGCTTCTACTGTACCAACAGAAAGTTTCTAGTGTAGAGCTAGCCTAGGAAGAAGGCATTGTTTTTTTTCCTAAATGTGTTAGCTAATACATTATGTTTAAAAACATGCTAGCACCTAGAATAGACAGGTTTTAACAACTTTAAAAATGATGAACCCTAAATGGAAATATGGAACAGAAATGTAGGGCTGGGAGGAACCATAAGTCATCAATTCCCACCCCTTGGGCTGAGGCAGGACCAAGTAAACCTAGATCATTCCTGATAGGTGTTTGTCCAACCTGTTCTGAGAAAACTCCAAGGATGGGGATTCTACAGTCACTCTTGGAAGTCCGTTCCAAAGCTTAATATCTAACCTAGATATCCCTTGCTGCAGATTAAGCCCATTACTACAGGATAGTATTCCAAGAACATTTCTTTGGGAATGTGGCCAGGGGTGAATAGCTTCTCCTTAATAACTGATTTAATAAGTGTTCAAATAAATTAGAGTACTTGATCAATACAGTAAGTGTTCAAACAGTGCTGATATGAGCTGTTGATGGGTGAGAAAACACTGACCTTGTTCTCTACTTTGGAAACTGATATATTAAAAGTAAAGGAGCCGTATGCAGGTATGGGAATGGCCTCTGTCTTGAAAATGATTGCTTTTGCTTTAATTATCTTCGTGGGTTTTTTTGTTTTCATTTAGTGTGAAAGCTTATAAACCTTGTTAAGGCTATTCTTTCAGTTAATGAAGTTTTATTCAAACTAATGTGAGTTTAACAAACAGCAGTTAAATGTCAAGAAACTTTCGTATTGTCTAGAATCTGACACCGTTCCAAAGAACTATTTTTAAGGCTCCTTACAGAATGCAAAGGTCAGTAAGCATGTCCAAGAAGCTCTGGTGGCAATAAATGTTTATTGAGAAAAGCTGACTTATGTATTGCAGTGAACATTAGATATAATATGAAACTTGGATGATAAGTAGAAATGTACACAAGCAGCTTTGCCAAAGTACTTCCATACCTTTTCAAACAATATCTTTATCTCACTATGGGTTCTTGTAGTACAAAAGTGACAGGTTAACACAAACATTTAATATGCAAACAGTTATCCACTACTGAGATAAGGTTTGAATGTGCAAGTGTAGTTTTAGCCGTTGTTAATGCATGTCTAGTAATGGCTACAGAAGGGGCAGAGATTTCTTGCATGTAATAAGTGAAGACACCCAGACATTTTGAGAATATATTTTCACTTATGACCTATGTGAAAATTTTGGCTTTTATTGCATGTGTTTGGTGGGTTACATAAAATATAGTTCTACTGTGAAAAGTAACTATGTAAAAATGGCACCCTCGTACTCAGCAGATTGTCGTCTTTTGCATATTCAGAGTTGCAGATACCATTTAAAATAAATTTACAGCTTTTTACTCTTGTTATATCTGCAGAGCCAACATAGCTAATAATGAGTGGACTTTGGAGTCTGTTCCAGAATTGTTTATTAAATTCCCAGTCAATTACTCCTGTGCAAAGCCACTGAAAGCAGTGAAGTTGCATAGGTGTCACTCAGCGCATAATTAGAAGGCAATGGTGTAACTAATTTGGCATGCAGGATTTTCATTACCAGTGATACACATGATGGAAAGAACTCAGCTTTACTGTGGCCCTGTCAACACACAGAAATTGCACAATTTAAGTAAATAGATTACTAAATTGATTTAGTTAAATTGGTGCATCCCCATTCTGTGGATACTCTTTAAATCAGTTTGTGTGCTTAAAATTGAGTTAATTCAGTTTACCAAGTGTCTAAGCATGCCTCTAGAACATCAAATTATGATGTTTTATGAGACATACTTTCATCCATCATGCATGCTTACTGTTTATATTGCCACCGGTAATTCTTGCCATTATCTTCATACATTATCTACAACAGTATGCAGTAACTTTTTGGGCGAAGGAAGTCAAGAAAGTTACTAAGATTAGAATAATTTGTAAAGAATTTATTTCACTCATTTTTTGTTGACCTCTATGTTCATAGAATCATAGAATTGTAGTACTGGAAGGCACCTAGAGAGGTCATCTAGTCCAGTCCAGGGCCGGCTCCAGGGTTTTTGCTGTCCCAAGCGACGAAAAAAAAAAAAAAAAGCTGCGATCGTGATCGGCGGCAGCTCAACCGCGCCACTTTCTTCTTCGGTGGCAATTCCTTCTTCCTCCGAGAGGGACCGAGGGACCCGCCCCCGAAGAGCCCGACGTGCCGCCCCTTCCCCTTGGCTGCCCCAAGCACCTGCTTTTTTTTTTTTAATTTTTCTTTAATGAAATAACAGGGACAGGAGTGCAATCAAAGGGTCAAAAGAAGGGAACCTGATGGGGACACCGAGCAGAGAACGCCGGACAGCGCCCACTGCTCCTCAAAGGCGTCAAGGGAGCCAGTGGACGCTGCCCACAGGAACTCTGCCCGGATACGTGAACGGGCCCCACAGTCACAGTAGTCTCCATTGGCCAACCTCCTCTCCCTGATTTTATAGATGGCTGTTTTAGCCAGGGCCAGGAGGAGGTCTTGTGACTTTGTGGGGCCATGGATAGGGAGTGCATAAAGACGGAGGTGAGGGGAAAAGTGCAGCCAGAAACGTAACAGAATATTTGTGAGGAGCCGGTATAGGGGCTGCAACCTGGCGCACTCCAAGTAAATGTGCGCCAGGGTCTCCCTCACGCCGCAGAATGGGCAGTCCCCTGCACTCATGGCAGGACTAAGTATCTAGACCAGCGATTCTCAAACTTTAGCAACCCGAGGACCCGCATTTTGATTTAAATTTTTTCTCAGAGCCCCATGCTCCCCTCTCAGACCCAGGCCCCACCCCCGCTCCACCCCTTCCCCAAGGCCCCACCCCACCTCTTCCTGCCCCCACTTCACCCCGCCCCTCCTCTTCCCCATTTCTTTCTACTCCATCCCCCGAGTGCACCCCATCCCTGCTCCTCATCTTACCTCCCAGCGCCTCCTGCACGCCACTAAACAGCTGTTCTCCAGTGTGCAGGAGGCACTGGGAGGGAGGGGGAGGAGTTGATCAGCGGGGCTGGTGGCCCCAGACAATATTCCGCCCTGCTCTCCCCCGAGTGTACCCCCACCCCGCTCCTCCCACTCCCTCTCAGCGCCTCTTACACACCGCTGAACAGCTGTTCCCCAGTGTGCAGGAGATGCTGGGAGGGAGGGAGGGAGGGGGAGCATTTGAGGGAGTGAGGGGGTGGAGTTGATCAGCGGGGCCGGTGGCCCCAGACATGATTCCTCCCCTGAGCACACCCTGTCCCCACTTCTCCCCCTCCCTCCCAGTGCCTCCTGCATGTCGGGGGACAGCTGTTCCATGGCATGCGGAGGCACTGGGAGGGAGGAGGAGGAGTTAATCAGTGGGGCTGGTGGCCTCCCTCTCTCTGCGCCGAACCACTTCCGGAAATGACCGACATGTCCCTGCGGCCCCTGGGGGAGGGTGCAGCCCTACACACACCTATCGGAGGAGTGTGTGCGCCAGTCGCTTTGGAAGCCACGCCACCCGAGATAAGCTCTGACCCCTGGCCCCCTCCCATACCCCAATCCCCTGCCCCAGCCCAGAGCTCGCACCCAGCACACAAACTTCCTCCTAGAGCCTGACCCCCACACCCTCTCCTGCACCCCAACCCCCTGCCCCAATCAAGTGACTGCAAAGTTTGGGACAGTTTGTCTTTGAAAAGAGATGAATAAGAGGGGACATGATAAAAGTATACATAATAATGGACGCTATCGAGAAGATGGATCAGGAGCTGCTTCTTTTTTTCCTGTCTCATAACACAGGAACTGGAGGACACAGAATGAACCTGAAAGGTGGCAAATTTAAAACCGTTAGAAGGATGTTTCCCACAGAGAGACTAACTCTCTGGTTTTGCAGGATCTATGTAGTCCTCCTTTTGAGGTTATCAGAGAAGGCTTTTTATGTTTTTAATCATTAATTGTTTCTAATAGTAATAATTCCTGCTTTCCAGGCTTCTGAGATGGCATTTTTTTCTTACAAATCCATTATTAATTTTACATAAAGAAAAAGTTGGTCTGTGTATTGCAGGACACTTATTCATGCTGTATTTCAGCAGAATCAGGACATTTTAGTTACTTCATTTTTGCTATTCTCCTTACAGTGAGCCTGAGATCTGTCTACTTATCTTAAATGACAGAAGGACAATGAAATTCTTTCAGAATAGATCATAAGACTTCAGATTTGAGAGCTTGTTCATTTACTGTGAGGGACTGAAGAAAGGGCACAAGGCCCATACAAACATACTGTCAAAATGGATTAGCCTATGTACTGTCCTGAAACATATGCCTCTTGAGTTAATCATATCATCTCCCTTGAAAAATAATTGCATCTTTTGAGCTGAGAGTGAGGCAACATTTCCGTAGAATAGATCCTCCAAACATTTCAGTAGAACTGCTCTACTCTTTTTCTTGAGAAGCAGTCCCAACCTAATATTACATTGAGAGTAGTGGTGACCATTATAGTTAAGGTTGCATAAACAGTTCCTTTATTTCACCTTCCCCTTCACTTATAATATAACAAAGTGTTCACTCCTTGGGGGGAAATTTTCCAGGGTGGATCTTTGCAGAAGTATGGGTTTTTTTTATAATATTGAAGCAAAAACATGTCAGCCATTTTGCAGTATGAGAGAAGAGAGTGCGGGAAACGTGTCTTCCTTATTATAATATTCTTGTGCTTAAACAGCTCTAGTGCTGAAATATCTGGAGGTAAAAAACGGAAATATAGCATGGCAATAACATATGGAAGAGTAATTTGGGGGGTGAAAATTTGTTTTGGTTTGTCCAAGTTGTGAGCTCTTGGAAAGTGCACTTTGTCCACTTTTCTCCTGTTTGTGATAGGTGGGCAGGAAGAGAGATGCTTCCTGTGGCTCTCCTCAGTTGGACAGGACAAAGCATTCTGATGCTGTTCAGTCAAATAGTTTCATATTTTGTTTTTTCTTTAAAAGTAAAAAATGCCATTAAATATCAGATATGTTAAGAAACTTAAAATTTCATTGTTAAACTGATAAATCTGGAAATGACAAAATTAATGTTAAATTAGCAACCTTAACTCTGTCCCTTTGTTCTTATATGTTATGGTACAGTCTTTAATTACATGGTACCATAACTTCTTGACTAGTATAATAAAATACAAGGATTTTTTTCTATTTCCTTGGATACACATGTTGAAGAACTGGTAGTACTGTGTATGTCAGACATACTGCATTAAAGTCATTTGTATAAAATAAGTACACAGTAAGACATTCTCACATAGAGTACTACTGTAACATTACGCAGGGTACAATCTGGGCTTTTGAACAGCTGTGTTCCCCCAGTTCTCCAACCTGTGGTGTCTCTTACACTGCTTTACTGTGAGAACAGCCACTCCTGATGAGTCAACACTAGAGATGTAAAATGTTAACCGGTAAGCATTAGTCTTATCAGTTAACCTGCCTTAACTGTTAATTCCTGGACTGGCCAGCTGGCCAGCCCCAGCAGCCCCCACCAGCTGGATGGCCTGCTGACCCCAGCAGCCCTGCGCCACCTGGAGCAGCCAAGCCATGCTGCTCGGCTGTAGCAGGCCTGGCCTCATCGCCCAGCCAGAGCAGCGCCAGCGTCCGGAGCAGCACCACCTGGCTCCTGGAGCAGGCCCAGCCAGCCGGCAGGAATGACCCCAACTGCTTAATCAGTTAACCACTTAAACGAAATATTTAAAAAAAAATTTAAACGGTTAACTTTTTAAACGGTATTTACATCGCTAGTTAACACAGTCTCCAGCATGTAAAGTGCTCCCAGTTGCACAGTATGAGTGCTACTAGCTAGTCCCTAGTCACTTAAACTGCAGAGCAACACCAGCAAGCTGTCTAGTCCCAGATTTACTCCTAGAAATGTGTGTCTTGTACTGTCCAGCACAGCTGAACAATGCAAGCTCATTTAAAGTCCGTCATTTCATCAATGGAAAACGATATGCACCAGCTTTGTTATCCCAAATGGAGTTTCCCACCTACTTTAGTCCAAACAAGCTGGTTAAGATAGAACAATAAGATAAGTTTATTAACTAAAGAAAGAAAAAAAAAGATTTTAAGTCACTACAAAGAATGATGCATAAAAGTCAGGATTGATTACAAAAGAAATAAAAGATAAAGCGCAACATTCAACTTAACAAACTAAAATGGATTCAGAGCAAATATGTCTCTCTCACCTATATGCTATAATAGGCTGGATGTTCTTTCCAGCCAGGACTCCCCCACACAGTTTGTATGCCTTTCTTTGTTGTTCAGATGTTGATGGTGTCATCAGCAGAGGTAAAGGGAGGAGTGGAGTGAAGTGTTTTTACCCTTCTTTTATATCTCAGTCCTTTGTGCTAGAAAGATGTTCAATTTTCAATTGTGTCATTTGGTGACAGCCTGTCTCTTATGGACGTGAACTTCCAACCGTCCCTTAGATTAAATGTAAATTTCTTGTTCACACCTTCCCGTTGCTGGAGAATGGCTGCTTAAGCAGGTGATGGCCCTTTAACACTTGCCTGGGGTGCCCATGTGCCTTTGTCTCTGAAAAACTGGTTGGGGCCTGCTTTTCTTAATGGTGGAGAATGTTATAACAGTGTTATACAGCAGAATCTTATAACTTTACATACAATGTTGCCATACATATTATACCAAGACAATAATGCTCAGCATGTTATGTGTTTTCAAATGATACCTCACAAGACATACCTTGTACAAAATTTACCAGAGTCTTGTAAAAGTGGTAGACATAATGATACACATTTTCACAATTACATATTAAATATATAGCATAAGGAACAATGGAAAATTTACCAGTAAGCCAGTAGATGTGCTGTCTAAATTAGCTTAATCGTTAAATACCTCTTTTGCTGAATTGCACATGAGGAAGTCTGTGCTGCTGGCTGAAAAGAAACTGCTGAGGAAGGACCCAATTCAGCAGTGAGATGCAGAGACAAAGGTGAAGGACCTGTGTAATAACACTCTGGACCATGGTCTTTTGTAAGAACTGAACCCAGGACCTCTAGATCTAAAGACATGAACCTTCACTGCTTAAGCTAAAGGATCAGGTGTATGAGTTAAAATGCAGTAATTAACTCAAACCTTGGTATGTGGTCTAGCCACTAGAGGGGGACAGAGAGCCACACTGTGTTAGTCTGGTTTATACCTGTGCAGATGAGGGAAGTAAAAATGCACTGTACTGTGGACATGTTTCCTAAAACTGTGGAATAAATGCAGCTACAGCTTGAGTTATGGAACCAGCTCCACATCCCCTCTGTGAAATTTTTAGTGTGTATCTCCATGCATTTGGGGAAAAGGGTGAGATTATGCAGGAAAGTAGGCATGGCCAACTTGAGGGCTGTTCAATGTTTAGGGTCATACCAAATTCACGACTATGAAAAACCCGTCACACACTGTCAAATCTGTTTTTTTGTATACTTTTACCCTATACTATAAAAATACCCTATACTATAGGGTACAAGTATACAGCATTTCTCAAACTGGGGGTCCTGACCCAAAAGGGGGTCGCAAGGTTATTGTAGGGGGTCACGGTATTGCCACCCTTACTTCTACTCTGCTGCTATTGGCCTTGCTGCCTTCAGAACTGGGCACCTAGCCAGGAGCTGCTGCTCACTAGCTGCCCAGCTCTGAAGGCAGTGCAGAAGTAAGGGTGCCAATACCGTGACCCCCTCCCCAATAGCCTTGTGACCCCCTTTTGAGTCTGGACCTCCAATTTGAGAAACGCTGAGTCTGATTCATGTTTATATTTTACTGTTTTCAAATACATATTCATGTTTGTTACAACACCGTGAAATTTAAGATTTAAATATCTGAAACCATGAAATTCAAGATTTTAAAAATGCTGTGGACGTGAAATTTACGAAAATGGACTGTGAATTTGTTAGGGCCCCATCCAAATTTAATATCAGGCAAAAGATGTACATAGTGGGAGCAGAATGAGACAGAAATTACAATGCAACCTCAGCGCTGGAGTAACAGATTAAATGCAGAGATGAAGTAGCAGATTATATCCTTTGGACCTTCAACCTGTTCTCAAAGAATGAGAGAAAATTGCATTCTTTAGATTTTATGTCTAAAATATTAGTTAACTAGGACTACGGGTAATTTCTTCAGGAAATCAGATAAACTTGCTTTTGCACAGCAAATAAGGGCCAGCTGGCAGGCTTGGCTAGGAGATTGTTTCAGTTGTATGTGGGTCCTGCAAACTTGCTGGAAAAGCCCCTCCTCCTTCAATTAAAGATCATTCTAATAGCGCTGTATCCTGGGCATAATGCCTTGGTGTAGGAAATTTGTAAGCTAGGACTTGGACTTTCTGTACGCTCTTTTGTTAAGAGTTACCCAACTGGATGTTTGATCATCTGCCCATGTCTCTTTTAGGAGGAAGGTACTGCAAGCAATTGTTATGTTACTATCCCGCTCTGTAAATTGTTGGCACTAGTTAGTCCCAGTAGTCAAGGGCTGATGCAAAGAATAAATTAGAAACTTAATTTTTCCTATCAGAAAAATTGTTCACTGTGAGTACCTCTCCGGGTGATGTAATTTAAAGTAAGACAATTTATAGCACTGATTTAGATGGCTTGAAACGTAAAAAAAATTATGTATTGAGGCTTTGTTAGAACTAATTAGGAAATTTGTGCTGTTGCACCTTTAGGTTAAAATGTATAATGAACTAAATTACATTTTTTTTAACATGTCACAACTGGTGTTAGGGTATCTTTTTGAAATTTACAAAACTGCTATAGGCAAAAAAACCAAAATATTGAAAGTCAAATACTTAAGCACATGTGTAACTTAACTCACATCAATAGTCTTCTTTATTTCAGTGGGTACTCGTGTGTTTAGAGTTAAGCATGTACATAATTGTTTATAGTATCAGGGGCTAAAATTGTATTTTTATTAAAAACTTCTCAGTGTCAAAACTTTTGTCACTTCAAAACAAAATTTCTTTAGTGTCAACAATGAAAAGATATTTAGACTTTCAACACATTAAAAAAGTTATTGTGAACCTTTTAAATACACACAGATTAAATTTTTCAAAAATGGGAGCTTAAATTTGTGCTTCTAAGTCGCATTGACTTCAGACTGGAAACCCTGACAGAGGAGTATAGCCTGATAGAAGCATTTCAGCATTTTTGGCTTGTGGCAGTTTGTTATATTGGAAGGTAATGCTGGTTGCAAATATATCATGAGCTTTTTGCATATCCATTTTGTGTTTTCACAGTAGGGATATTAAACAGGTGCAGGGCTTACCTTTTCCAGCAGAGGATGAGCATAAGTGTGAAACTTTTTAGTAGATTAAATCTCTGAAAAATCTGAAACTCGTCATACAGTTAAGGAACTAATTAAAGAAACAAGTTAAAAACTTTCCCTTTAGCAACTTAATACTATAAAAATTGGAAAAAGTAAATAACAAGAAACATGTAACTATCAAACCTAGTTTAAATATATATTTTTAATTATGATTTTTATTCAGCTGTAACCTGGGTACCCTCCACTTGTTTAGACTGATTATCCAGTCATTGAGTTAGGAGGATTTTTATTCACTTTTTCATATGCTTAATTTTTCAAAGGTGGAACATTCTGTTGCTCTAGAATTAAATAAAAAGTGAGTTTGAATTCAGAGGTTTTTTGCAGTGGTTAGATTTTGTTGTTCTTCGAGTGCTTGTTCACATCTATTCCAATCAGGTGCGCGCGCGCTGCGTGCACAATCATTGGAAAGTTTTCCCTTAGTAGCACCCGTTGGGTCAGCTGTTGAGCCCCCTGGAGTGGCGCCTTTATGGTGCTCAATATATGACCCTGCTGACCTGACCCCACCCCGCCCTTCAGTTCCTTCTTGCCGCCCGTGACGGTTGTTGGAACAGCATTCGCTTGTCTCGAAAGTGCTTCCCTTAGCTTGTTCTTTAGGTTCAGTTTAGGTTTCAGTTCTTAGTTCAGCATAGTTTAGAGTTACAGGTTTGGTTAGGGACCAGGGTTCCACCCTATCCCTTTCCTTCCCTCGGCTATGGGGCAGGCCTCGCGGCCAAGGGTTTCAACTGTGCGGGACCTGCAGTAAGACCATGCCAACGGGCGACCCCTACAACGCGTGCCTGAAGTGACTGGGAGAAGAGCACCGAACAGACAGGTGCAAAATCTGCAGGTCCTTTCAACCCAGGACAAAAAAAGAGCGGGACTTCTGTCTCAAACAGCTTTTGATGGAGTCCGCTGTCCGTCCTCAACTCGCCTTGGAGCACGGGGACCAGGCACCGAGTGAATCGGTGCACAGTGCTTCTGCCTCAGTGCATGATACGGCACTGAGGAAAGAGTCCAGAGACCCTCGGCACCGCTTCCCGTTATCGCAGATTATCCGGCACCGTTCCCACTCGCCGGTACCGCACAAGCGGAAGAAAATGGACAGAGGCCGCTCACTGAGGCTGAAGGTGTCTCAGCCTCCGGATGCATGAGAAGTGCATCCCAAGAAGGAGCATTCAGCACCTAAGGGTCAGGAGTCAGCACCGTTGACTTCAGTTCTCTGGGAGGGACCGCTGAGTCCGGCGCCCAGTGACTCCCTGGACAGGCAGTGCCAGGTGGAGGAACTGGAGCTCCCCTCCACGCCGGACACTTTCGAAGCTGCCAGTTGATAGAACTTATGGCACCAAAACCCTGGGCGGTCAGGGACAAGCCCCCTGTACCTCCACGCCCGGTGCCATCTAGAGGAAAGCTCGCTATGATGCGGCGTTCTCCTCGGCACCTCTCGCCATCGCCCAGGCACCAGCAGCAATCTCGGGACTCCTTAGACTTGTCCCTGGTGCTGGCCGGGCAATCCAGATCTCCAGCACCATTGGAGCAGCACTGACCTCCGGTGCCCAGCTCTCAGCACCGATCCCCAGTGCGGTAGCATCAGCACCTATCCCTTGCAGAGTACTCGTCGGGGCCACCGTGGTCGTTCAAGTCCACACTGCGGTCGTTGGATTCAGATGCAGAATCCTTCTACTCCTGCCACAGTGGGCGCCGTTCCCACAGACACGGGAGTGAGGCACCTGTAACTTGACCTCCATGCTGGCAGCCTCAGCCACAATGGCCCTTTTGGCCCCCCTGGGCTTATCACCAGGCACGGGGTTCGTTCTCCAGAGACTCTCGTTTGGTCATCTCCGAATCCAGAGCACCCCAACCACCTAGGGATCACCGAGCCCCTAAGGGTTCGGAGTCGGCTACTTCCCATGTGCAGGTGACCCAAGTCATCACAGAGGTTGTCGCGGCGACAACACCGATCGTGGACAATAGCCTGCAACCAGGGTCAGCCCACGGGGCCCAGATATCGGACAGGAGGAGGCCAGAGAGCTTGAGTGACAAGAGAACCCCATGCCACCCCTAGCCTCCTCATCCTTATCCCCTGACAAGGCAGTGGCAGGGACCTCGACCTCTGGACCTCCACCAATAGACCATAGGGCACACCAGATCCTTCTGCGCAGGATCGCCTGCAACATGGGGTTGCAGGTGGAGGTTTTCAAACATGAGGACCCCATGGTTGATATCTTAACGCCAGAGGGCCCGTCCAGAGTCGCTCTGCCCCGATTAAAACTATACAGAGCAATGTAAAAACGCTCTGGCAGACCCCGGCGTCCATCCCCCCACTGCGAGGGGTGTCAAATGCAAGTACTTTATCCCGTCCAAGGGATATGAGTATTTGTTTTCTCATCCGCAGCCATGTTCCCTGGTGGTCACTGCAGTTAATGAGAAAGAAAGACCGGGGCAACAGAGGCTGACTCCGAAGTCAAAGGAGTCAAAACGGTTAGACCTATTTGGCAGGAAAGTCTATTGAACTGGAGGCGTACAGCTAAGGATAGTTAATCAACAAGTTATCCTTAGCAGATATAACTTCAACTCGTGTGCCTTGATGTTGAAGTATAAGGCGCTTATACCATCGGACTCCAGAGCTGAATTTACTATTGTTGAAGAAGGGAAGTTGCACCCCTCCCTTCAAGTTTCCCTGGATGCAGTGGACTCTGCCGCCCCCACACTTTCATCTGGCCTAGCTGTGAGAAGGGGTGCATGGCTGCAGGTGTCTGGCCTTACTCCAGAAGTGCGGGAAACCCTGCAGGACCTCCTGTTCAAGGGCGCAGGGTTATTCTCAGACCAGACTGATTCTAAGCTGCACAGCTTAAAAGACTCTCGGGCAAAAACATTTCAAGCCCCAGCCCCAGCCCCAACAGCAAAGGTCCTACCATACTCACCCTAGACAAGACTTTTACAGACGGCGTCCTAGAAATTCTAGGTACAAACCACTTCACTCCCAGTCAGGACAAGGCCAGGGCCCGACCAAGCCATCGTGTGGCTCAAAGCAAGCATTTTAGACCTGCGTGGACTCAAAAGGTTCATGGTAAAGTTGAAATTCTGCATGGTCTCCCTGAGCACAATTATCCCTTCCCTGGATCCGGGTGATCTGTGTACTTCCACATAGGCATTCGACCTCAGCACAGATGGTTTCTGCAGTTTGTGGTCAGCCACAAACATTACCAGTTCACAATCCTCCCGTTTGGCCTATCAAATGCACCCCAGGTGTTCACTAAGTGCATGTCAGTAGTAGCAGCCTTCCTCTGCAGGAAGCAGGTACAGGTATATCTCTACCTAGACGACTGGCTGCTGCGGGGCCATTCCAGGAAGCAGGTGGACTCTCACTTCTGACTAGTCGAATCCACGTTTCAGAGACTAGGATTCCTCCTCAATATGAACAAGTAAACCCTATCACCGACCCAGAGAATAGAATTCATCAGGGCAGTATTGGACTGAGTACAAGCAAAAGCGTACCTACCAGAGACATGATTTCAAGCCATAGAGGGCATCATTCAGGGCATCATTCAGAGCCTCATGCAGTACCCAACCACTATGGCTCAGGGTTGCCTGGCCCTCCTCAACCACATGGCAGCCTGCACTTATGTGGTCAGGCATGCCAGACTCAGGCTCAGGCCACTCCAAGCGTGGCTCGCTTCTGTATATCACCCGTTGCATGACAGGCTGGACTCAGTACTTATGTTGTCACAACAAGTACTCCAGTCCCGCCAGTGGTGGCTCAACCCCCCCATACCGTGTGCGAGGGAGGTCCTTTCAACAGCCCACTTGACCCTAGTAATGGACGCTTCATCGTTCGATTGGGGGGCACACGGGGGGGACCACCAAATGCAGGGGCTATGGTTGCAAGACGAGCTCTCTCTTCACATCAATATCAGGGAGCTCAGAGTGGTACAATTGGCCTGCCAAGCGTTCCTGTCCATACTGTAAGGCCAGTGTGTGGCAGTGATGACAGACAACACTACTGTCATGTTTTACATCAACAAGCAAGGGGGAGCACGTTCCTCTCCCCTATGTCAAGAAGCCCTTCAACTTTGGGAATTCTGCATAGCCCACTCCATTCATATGGAGGCGTCCTATCTCCCAGGTGTGCAGAATGAACTAGCGGACCACCTCAGCAGATTGTTCCGCAATCACGAGTGTTCCATTCGACTGGATGTCATTCACTCCATCTTCCAAAAGTGGGGATTTCCCCAGGTTGATCTCTTTGCCACCAGGAACAACAGGAAATGCCCAGTGTTCTGCTCCTTTCAGAACCACAGCCTGGGCTTCCTCTCGGATGCGTTCCTATTACCCTGGGTAGACCACCTCATGTATGCCTTTCCACCAGTCCCTCTCGTGCACAGGGTACTGCTCAAGATCTGCAGAGACAAGGTGAAGGTAATCCCCCTTGCTCCAGCAAGGCCCCATTAGCATTGGTACACCACACTTTTGGAGCTGTCAATGGACTGCCCGATAGCTCTATCACTCTGCCCGACCTAATCACACAGGACCACGGTTGCCTTCACCACCCAGACCTTCAGTCCCTCCATCTCACTGCCTGGAAGCTTCATGGTTAAATCCAACAGCGCTCTTGTGCTCGAGTCCTGTGAGGAACGTCCTTCTCAGCAGCAGGAAACCATCCACCAGGGCCACTTATTTAGCCAAATGGAAAAGGTTCACATGTTGGTGTGAGGAGCATCATACACCTCCCTTACATGCACCAGTTCCACTCATCTTTGATTACCTACTACACCTGAAACAACAAGGCCTTGCACCGTCCTCTATTAAGGTACACCTCGCGGCCATCTCGGCCTTCCACCCGGGAGCGTCCAGCCGTTCCATATTCAGCAATCCCATGGTGGGGCGTTTCTTGAAGGAGCTGGAAAGGTTATACCCGCATGTTCATCAGCCAGTATCGGTGTGGGACTTTAACCTGGTATTATCCAGGCTTATGGGGCCCCACTTTGAGCCACTGACAACTTGCTTTTTGCTCTATTTGTCCTGGAAGGTGGCCTTCCTGTTCGCTATTACATCAGCTAGAAGGGTGTCTGAGCTGAAGGCACTAACCTCTGATCTACCTTATATGGTCTTCCACAAGGACAAGGTGCAACTCAGGCCTCACCCGGCTTTTCTGCCCAAGCTGGTGTCTCATTTTTATACCACCCAAAATATCTTCCTGCCCATGTTTTATCCCAAGCCTCACATCAGTGCCTGTGAACAATGGCTTAATTCGCTGGACATCTGGAAAGCGTTGGCATTGTACATCGAGCGTACTAAGCTGTTCAGAAAATCGAACCAACTATTCGTCGCACTGGCAGATCAGATGAAAGGGAGCCCAATCTCTTCTCAGTGTATTTCGTCTTGGATCACAGACTGTTTCCACACATTCCTATGAGCTGTCCAAGGCCCTAGCTCCGCCTATTACGGCTCACTCCACAAGTGCTCAAGCCTCTTCAGCATCATTTCTGGCCCAAGTCCCGGTACAGGAGATCTGCAGAGCAGCTACTTGATCATCGGCGCATATGTTCACCTCTCACTACTCTATCACCCATTATTCCAGATATGATGCAGCTTTCGGCAAAGTGGTGCTCCAATCAGTAGTTCCTTGACTCCGAGCCCTCCTCCAGGGTACAGCTTGGGAGTCACCTGATTGGAACTGATGTGAACAAGCACTCGAAGAAGAAAAAATGGTTACTCACCTTCTCGTAACTGTTCTTCAAGATGTGTTGTTCACGTCCATTCCAATAGCCACTTTCCTTCCCCCCTGTTGGAGTAGCCGGCAAGAAGGAACTGAAGGGGGGTCGGGTCAGCAGGGTCATATATTGAGTGCCATAAAGGTGCCACTCCAGGGGGCTCCACGGCGACCCCAGGGGTGCTGCTAAGGGAAAACTTTCCAACGATCGTGCATGCAGTGTGCGCACACCTTATTGGAATGGACATGAACAACACATCTTGAAGAACAGTTATGAGAAGGTGAGTAACCATTTTTTTTCTGTCTCTGCCTGTTGATCAGAAGGTTAATTGTGTAGTCCCAGAAAAATGTGGAAACATCCTGAGAACTATTTTACAAGAAATAAAAGTTCCTTTCTCTCATCTTCTAGTCATTGCAGATTCAAGCAGGATTCTGCATTGTGGGTTTATAGAGCTTCTTTTAGATGTGTTTTTTCATGGGTTTGTGTTTGCCTGCAAGTGTCACTTATCACTAGAAAAAGTAGTACATCTTTACCTCGATATAACGCGGTCCTCGGGAGCCAAAAAATCTTACCGCGTTATAGGTGAAACCACGTTATATTGAACTTGCTTTGATCCACCGGAGTGCGCCGCCCTTCCCCCTCCCCCCCGGAGCACTGCTTTACCGCGTTATATCTGAATTTGTGTTATATCGGGTCGCGTTGTATCGAGGTAGCGGTGTATCTGCCTTTTTTGATTGCACTATGGTTTCTGTAAAGCCAATACTCTATGCCCACTTCACTTTAACTAGTTAATGTATTTAAAAGATGACTGATTGGGCACTTCATTGAGTACTTATCTGTGTATATTTTTCCCCTGAATAGTTAAACTTTCTAAAATATTGATGTCCATTATAATAAATATCAGAAGAATATGTACTGCTGAATTACCACTAATCTGTCTGATAGAAAGGAGCTCCAGTGCTCTTTGGAGTAGTGGGTATATTACTCTAGGGAGACACTTCAAGTAAATTTGAAAAGCTTTAGCAGCTATTTGATTTTGAGACTCAGACAGCTGATAATCTTTTTAGACACAGCAGTAACAGTACAAAAGATTTAAATATCAAAATCCAAAGGACACACAAATTAATGGAAGTGATAGCAGGCATAATATTATTGTTGATTATAAACATCTGTAATTGTTACTGGAAAAACCTGAAAATATTCAGGTTTTAAAAGAAAAAACTTAAATAAACCTGGCTTGGCAGGTAAAAGAGAGACATTAGATACCAACGGAAAACAATTAGTTTAATTAATTAATAATAGGAGTAGTTGTGTCCTGCAGGTAATTTTTTGCCACTGTTTTCCATCTCATATTGATCTCCAAAAATGTCTGTACATTAGAGACCTTAAAGAGCAACTCCAGACTGCTCCAGAGAGGTCTGATGGTAACATATTTCATTACATGGGGGAATCAAAATTTGGGTTCTAGTTTTCTTGTTCCCTGGATTGGGCTTGGAAACCAGTTGTTTTTCACTCTCTGGTGATTGGAAGACTGAAGGAATGATACACAGATACTTTAGAGCAGTGATTTTCTAAAGGAGTCTGCACTTCCATTTGAGATTTTTTTAGGGGTCCGCAAATGAAAAAAGGTTAAAAACCACTGCTTTAGAGGTAGGGGGAAATGATTTAGGATGTTTTTTTTTTTTTTTTAAAGAAAAATAAAAGATTGTGGAGAAACTTCATCCCCAAAACAGAACCCTAGAGTGCCTCCAACCCAGTCAGGAGAAATTCTGAACTGTAATCCCTTTCTTGTGAGCATATTATGCTACTACCAGACAGTTGTGAGCCTCTAAAGTTTCTCTCTCTTTCTAAATTTAATATCTGGGCTCTTGACAAAAATAACAACTTCCTACAAAAATCAGATACTAAACTACCGAAAAAGAATAGCCTGAAATTCATGATAATTAATGCTACCAGGAAACACCTGCAGCCCAGTTGCTCTCTCATGATCAAGTTGTTTTCATCAAAAGTCTGACCAAATCAATAAGTTTATTTCATGCCCTGAAGACTGCAGCAGGTCATCGGTTGGAATTAGTTCCACTAGTGGAATGCCACCTGGTCTTGAAATGTTCACACCTATGAGCTGATAGCAGGAGTGTCTCAGTCATTATTAATGGATTTTTCAGGGGGTATAGGGGAGAAGCTGTTACTTTTCACTCACTTTCAAACTTGTATAACATGAAGACAAGCAGGAGTGATGGAACAATTTGTATAGTGGGAGTTCTGAGAGACATTGAACCAAACTGTAAAACCTGTATATGATGGAAACCACTTCAAGCCAGGGGGTGCAGCAGCACCCCATGTTCCAGTCCCTATGAAGACAAGTGAAGGAAACAATTTGTATATTTCATAGATAATAGCTGAAGGTGCCCATTTCTTCAGAGGATAGAATAAAATGTAAATTAGAGCAGGGTGTTCTTTCAGTTAGATGTGCAACATATAATATAGAGATTAACAGATTTCCAAATATTTGACATCCCAGAGAGGTTTTTGTGAAATAATTTTCCTCTCTTAATAAAGAGATAAAATAAGATGCTGGAGAAGGCTTGGTAATGTAGATTTTCATTGTAAAACCACATGAAGTGGCATTGTTTTAAACAGTGAATTGGAATAGGTCTGGTAGAGAAGAAATGAACAGAGTAAATTAGAGAGGAAACTTTTTTAATAAAAATGTTTGAGGTTTCTTCTATGAATGTAATAATGCTAGCATATCGTAGAATTTGCTTTACTGTGACGGACTAATTCATATATGCTGTGTTGGGCAGCAAGATATACAAATACCGCACCAAATGCTTGTGGTGTTATACATACAATAACAGCCTTCCCCCTTATTGGTAGCAGACTGATTTAATACTGCTACAGTACTTGACTGATTAAGCCTGCTGTGGGTTGTTTGGTCTGAATATTTTAGGTATTCTATCCTTTTTTTTTTCTTCAATGCGACAAAATAAAATGTTGATTGTAGTTACTGGCTAGAATTGCGGGAGAAAACGATGCCTTTTTATAATGGGTTTGAGAGAGTTTCATCAATTTATCAATCATAATAAATAATAAATGATAAGCTTTACAAAATGAACAAGCATTGTTTGTCAGCTTTGATTTAAAAAAATCTTTAATTAGATTGACCACAGATGCTCTCTTGCTAAGCACTTTAATTAGAATCACTGGCAAAATAGAGCAAAGCATGTATCATTATGTTAGGGTGGCAGAAATTTAATAACAAAATCAATACAAATAAATATGTGGAAAAGGTCAACTAGGAAAGTACTATGATGATTAAAGATTTTAAAACGTTTTTGTTAATTTTCAAATAATTACAAGAATTCCATCTAATTTGCTTCCTTAAGCCTTGATCCTGCAAACACACGTGCTTCACTTTAAGCATATGAGTAGTGCAATTAATTTTGACATTATTAAAGTAAAACATTTATTTAAGTGTTTGCAGAATGGTGGTGTTAGTGTGTCTATTGAATCAAACATTTTGTATTATGCTTCCTGATTAGTGTGTGTGATGGGAGTTAGGAGGACAGAGAAGGTGGTAAGCGGTGTTTTTTTTATAGGTTAGGTTCCCTTTCTTAGGGCCAATAATCAACTATTTTAACAAACTTAGACCCTAGAACTAAAACATAAGGGACAAAGCCATGTGTGTGAAAATACTTCTTAGTGTCAAATGTTACAAAAACTAGTTTTGGTTTGTAGGGTTTACCAGTTATAGGAAGTACGAAGGGTGGAATGGGGATAGAGGAATCACAATCCATTGTGGTTAAAGGTTGTGAAGAATTGAGAAGCTGCTTTTCCAAACAAGTTTTCAATTACTGCAGTACAGGCTTTTCACTTTTTTGTTGGATGGAGAACTCAAACTGGAGATAATTTTATTTACATAACACACATACAAAAATATTGTCAAAGAGCTCAAATGCTGTACAACAGAACAGAAACAAATAGTGTTATAAAAACAGAATAAAATACTGCCCTAACATACAAAACAAAGGGGGGCAGCACATTTTTAAAAAGGGAAGAAAAGCATTGGACAGGAAGATAATAAATGAGCACAACAACTTTAAGGGGACTTTTAAAAATGGGGGAGAGAACAAATTTTAGTGGATAGTGAGTTCCTGCTGCAAAGCTCCCATAATAAAAGTGTAATTGCTTGCTGACTGATTATTGTGATGGGTTCCTTAAAAGAGCTGCACATAAGTGCATGCCCATCAGTACAAGTCTCAAGGAGCCAGTGTCAGATATACAGTAGCCAGCCCAAGCCAGACATAGGTAAGAGCTAGAAAAAGGACTTTAAAGTCCTACATTTTTATCAACTTGCAAGTAACAGAACAGCCCTCCCCACAGTCAAGTGAACACGGTGTTATAATAATTAAATCATTATCACAAGCAGATATACTGATAGTGTAAAACTGTCATGAAATAAATAAAGGTTCAACTGGTTTGAATGGCACGACAGAAGAAAAAACAACAACACTTCTCTACCACATCAGACACATGATTTTCCATTTGAAAGGCATGGTCCAAAATTGCTAAAATTAACCTAATTCTCTGTAGCTGAAGAAAATCTGCCCAACAAGTGAGGACATGAAGGGGAGTGAGCCTTCTTATAAGACAGATTTTATCCAAAAGTAAGAATCCAGTCTTCCTACGGTTGAGAATAAATCAGCCCCAGTGCATCTAGCTGGCAGTATTTTTGAAGAATTCTTCCAGAACAGAGAAACAATTGCAGGATCCTCAGGGCAAGAGAAATACAATGCTGTTTATTGTCAACATAATGATGATACTTTAGCTCAGGTTTCAGAAAATGATCTCATTAAGAGCCTTTATCTATTTGACCAAAAAGTAAAATAGAATAGAACCTTTAATGACACCACATTTCTCAATGAGTATGCACAATTGCAGATTAATTTCTATCTTCTAGGAATAACTAGAACCACTGGTAGACAATTCCAGAGACACCAGTAATGTTACTCAGTTGCTGAAGCAATAGCCTGTGGTCAGTCATATTAGAAGTTGCTCAGAGGTCCACTATGACCAAAATGGCCAGCTGACTCTGATGTAAAACCAGCAGGAGATCATGCATGGTCTTCATGAGCACAGTTTAAAGGCCCAGTCGAGTCTGGAACTTACCTAGGATATCATTGCTGTTCCAAGTGAACCTGGAATTGAATAGCCCTCATTCTTCTCTTTGAAAGGGTGAGTTTGCAACTGGGAAATAGTGGACAAGCATTCCAGTGTCAAGTGATGGTTTCTTGAGGAGAAAGGTGACCCTCAGTATTCAGGGATGGTTAGTGCCCTTCCTCATTAAGTGAGACATTCATAATGCCTGTCAATAATGGAATTTAAGGCTAATTCACTTGCCTTAAGCATCCAAGCTAGATAGAGGTCAAAGCCCAGAGTGGTGATGTACTTTAGCCATCTCCTTTCCAGTCTACGGTTTAGCTATTGCAACTGTCAGAACTCACTGTTAAACCACAGTGGCTTATGGGGAACTAGTGACAACACATTACACTGAGGGGCCATGCAGATGAGCCCCATCTAAAGGCATAATTGTCTGTGAGCTCATGAACTACCTGACTGGAGAGGAAGGGGAGACAAGGTCTGCCCCGGAATCCATAGATAGGCTACAGAAATCCATAAGATTCATAAGTAGCTGAGTCTACAATAAAACAATTGGATCCTCACAGAATATGGATATCAAATAGTCTTTGTATTGAAATGCATGAAGTGCTGGTTAATAGGCAGAAGGTTTAAAACAAACAAAAGGAAGTATTTTTTCACAGAATGCACAGTCAGTCTGTGGAACTCTTTGCCAGAGGATGTTGTGAAGGGTTCAAAAAATAACTAGATAAGTTCATGGAGGATAGGTCCATCAATGGCTATTAGCCAGGATGGGCAGGGATGGTGTCCCTAGCTTCTGTTTGCCAGAAGCTGGGAATGGGATGGATCACTTGATTATTACCTGTTTTGTTCATTCCCTCTGGGGCACCTGGCATTGGCCGCTGTCAGAACACAGGATACTGGGCTAGATGGACCTTTGGTCTGACCCAGTATAGCTGTTCTTATGTTCTTAAACACCAAATGGAGTGACCATTAAGCCTCACTTACTTATTTTTAAAATATTTTTGGACAAACTATATAAATGCATGTAGCACATACAATTCTTTAAAAATATATACATTTCCGAACACCCAACACTAGAATGGCAAAAACATCTATGAATTGCCAATGCATCTCTGCCAGTTCTCGGCTTATAAATTAGGGTATGTCTACACTGCAATCAGAGGTATGATTGTATCTTAAGTAGGCATACCTGCACTAGCTTTAATCTCGTTAGCATGGCTAGTGAATATGTGGCAGCATAAACCCCATCCTATACTGAAGCCCATGATGCCATGTCTTCACTGCTATTTTTGGCCTTGCTAGTTAGATTTAAGATAGCATAGGTATGCTGCAATCACGCCTTCATTTGCAGTGTAGACATACCCCTAGTTAAATCAGTACAACTTTTGGATGTGGACGAAACCGAAGGGAGTTAAGCACCCATCTATGACCCTAAGAACACTACAGAATTAGGTTAACACAAAGCAGCTTAGGTCAACTTTATTCTATAAATGTCTACACTAAAATTTCACTCCTGCTGAGGTAACATGCTCGTTACACCAACTTAATAACTCCACTTCCATGAGAGGTATAGAATCAATATCCATGTAGTTAGGTCGATGCACACTGTGTTGTTGTTTACATCAACTGTTACTGGCTTTCAGAAGCCGTCCCACATTGACAGTGTGGACACGCACTGCCAACACCAGGAGTAAAGTGTAGACACACACAAGCGATGTAATTACTGTAGTGGCTATATGGTGATGTAAGTTAGAGCAATTTAATTTTGTAGTGTAGACATGCCCTCAATATCTGTGAAAAGGAGGCCATAAATATTTTGCCAAAGGCCACTGAAGGAGTTGGTTTCAGAGCTTGGATTAGAATTTTGAAGTTTCTGACTTCTAGTCCCATGCATATGCCATAGCTTTGTCTAAATGAGTACAAGAGGGAGAGCAGAATAAAGTATGCATCCTTCAACCATCTCTACAGTTGTTGCAATTTGTTAGGATTTCCTAGGATCATGTATTTCCAGATACAATAGAAAAATGTAACTCCCAACACGTTAAAGCTAATATTATCCAAACTTTTCAGGTTTGTGTACAAATGATAGTTATTTCTACCTTATCATTGAGTCTTGAAATTCATCAGGTGTGGAAATCTATTATCCATATTGTGTATCTAAGAAATCAAAGAATGAAAAACTAAGAACTGCTTCCATAAATGACTTTTTAATTGTGTAATTTTTCCATAGGTTTGAAGACTTACCTGATATCTGGTCAGAAAGTGAAGGAGTCCCATTGCAGCTGTTCACAGACATTGGTTACTGATCTGGAGGCAGGAGACGGAGCCAACATACAGGGAGCGTCATCAGCTGAGAATATTGGTGACTTGGCAAAGACTCTCAAACACTCTGAGAAACCCAAGGTTAGGGGTGTTGGTTTTTGTTGTTGTTGTTGGGGTTATTTGTTTTGTTTTTTTAATTCAGGCAAAGTATTTTTAGAACCCTAGAGTTATGAAGCAAGTTATGGGCATAGGGATAAGAGAGGCTGTGATGGGGTTCACTTACCACGGTGGTGCCTCCTGCTGGCCTTCCTGGGGATTAGCTCTGCCAGTTGGTGCACCCTCTTTCAGGTGGTGCCTTTCCCGCCTTCCTCTCACCTTGTGGACCCATCTTACTCCAGGAACTGCAGCCTCCTCTTCATGAATCAGCCTCCATATTTTCCCCTTCCATGGTTACCCAAAGTCCTTCTATGCAGACAGTCCCAGGTAGACTTCTCTTGTGCTTCCCTGATGGTGCCACTTCTCCAGTGGCCAGTAAGGGAACCCAGGCCCGTTCGCTACATCTGGTTCCAGTCCAGGGACCCTCAGCTCAGTAGTTCTGGGCTCTGCCTTCTCAACCCTCACTGCTCCTTTGAGAATTGCTTTCTACTATTCCTGGTTCCCCCCCTTCTCTGGGAGTACCAGCTCCAAACCCGTTCCCTCATCCCTCTTCCCAGGGAGACTGCAGACTATCTTCCTGCAGCCCCCAAACACTCCCCCTTCCCAGGGAGTCACTGCACTTTCCCCAAAGCCCTGTCAGGTCTCAGCTCCTGGGCTTTATAGGCCCAGCCTATTCCTGCCCAGCTGAGCCTTCTTTAATCAACTCCCTGCTCCCTGCTCCCTGGCTACTCCTCCACCTGTAGCCTGGGCAGTTAATTTAACCCCTTCTAATCCTGTGTAAGATGAACACCCCATCACAGAGACCTTCTGTTGCTTGCTTGCTTACATGCTTTGTTTATTTTTTATTCAAAACGTCAGTTTGGTCTATGAGTAAAGAAAAATAAATTCAAAGCTATTTATCCAAGCACCTGACAAATCAGCCTTGAAGTAATGTGGTGAGTTTTCAGATGTGCCGCTGAACAAATAATTTTTAAAATATCTGTAGTTCAGAATAAGTATAAGTAGGAGCATTGCCAGCAGATCAAGGCACGTGATCATTCCCCTCTATTCGGCGTTGGTGAGGCCTCATCTGGAGTACTGTATCCAGTTTTGGGCCCCATACTACAAGAAGGACGTGGAAAAATTGGAAAGAGTCCAGCGGAGGGCAACACAAATGATTAGGGGGCTGGAGCACATGACTTATGAGGAGAGGCTGAGGGAACTGGTATTATTTAGTTTGCAGAAGAATGAGCTGGGATTTGATAGCTGCTTTCAACTACCTGAACGGGGTTTCCAAAGAGGATGGATCTAGACTACTCTCAGTGGTATCAGATGACAGAACAAGGAGTAATGGTCTCAGGTTGCAGTGGGGGAGGTTTAGGTTGGATATTAGGAAAAACTTTTTCACTAGGAGGGTGGTAAAGCACTGGAATGGGTTACCTAGGGAGGTGGTGGAATCTCCTTCCTTAGAGGTTTTTAAGGTTAGGCTTGACAAAGCCCTGGCTGGGATGATTTAGTTGGGGATTGGTCCTGCTTTGAGCAGGGGGTTGGACTATATGACCTCTTGAGGTCCCTTCCAACCCTGATATTCTATGATTCTATGAATAGACAAATTAACAAATTCCTCTTTCAACAGTCTGAACAGAATGTTAAAAGAAAATGTATCTGTGCTTGATGTAGGTACTTTGGCACACTCCATTAGCTCATTTCTAACTCCTGGGCTACTACTTTTCTATTCTCTGTTGAGGGATGGGAATACCACTGCTCATGCTTCAGACTTCACACTATCAAATTCTCTCCTTTCTCGGCTGACACTGGCTCCCTCTCCTGTTTCTTCCTCTTTCTCTCTCTCCCACAAGAGCCTTCAAAGTATGTGCAATCTAGTAATCAAGTAATTTTGCTTATGAATATGCAATAGATATCAGTAAACCCAGGGAAGACAATACTCCCTGTGCAGTCAGTGATTGTAGGGTTAGTCTATGTGAATTGCTCTCCGTGTCAGTTGCTGTAAAATAGATAAATGTGCTCTGGTAGGCTAGGACATTATATTTTACTTAGCTGCTTGCTTTAGAAACTTAGTTTAAGTTATATAGAGATAAGGGCAGTAATTTGTATGAATTACTTTCTGAGTATTGAAAATGACAAACGTTCTTAAGAAGAAAGAAAAGGTAGCCTAGGAAATGTGGATTCTGTTTATTGTTACACTGTATTATTTCATCTCAAAACTAAATTGATAGAGAACAAATTATTATTCTTTCCTTGCACTTGTGTTGTGGTTCCTCCTAGCCAGCTGATGGAGTTAGACAACTGAAGACCAGATCTTCCAGAGTGATATGGCCACTTGGACTGCACTGCCAGCAGATTGCAGTCATACATAAAACCAGCGAATCTAGCCCTGAGAGCAGCTCCTCAATGCAAAATGCATTTTGCGGTGGAGTAGAGTTGACAGGAAAACGTTTATGCCACCTCCATTTTGCTGCTACTGTAAAGCCGGGGGGGGGGGGGGGGGAACAGGGGGAGGTGTCACCAGTGCAAGGAGGGCATAACTTAGACCCCTCTATATCATTTGTATCCCTGGTCATAGGTTTGGCCCCTCAGGTTGCTTAGCTGCCTGCAAAACTCAGCGCAGCCCTCAGGCTCTTCTCACCTACATCTGGGAGACCATGCCTTCACACAGTGGCCCCAGGATTAAGGGAGTGGAGAGATGAGCTTTATACCACTTTAGCGTATCCTGTCTCCCAAACCTGTATACAGCTTGGTTTATCCCAAGTCTTTTGGTGACATGAAACCCCTCTTTCTATACATTCTTTATTTACCTGTTCACATAACACTAGAAGCAGGGGTCACTCAATGAAATTAATAGGCAGCAGGTTTAAAACAAACAAAAAGAAATGCTTCTTCACACAACACACAGTTGACTTGTGGAACTTGTTGCCATGGGATGTTTTGAAGGACAAAAGTATAACTGGGTTTAAAAAAAATTAGATAAGTTAATGGAGGATAGGTCCATTAATGGCTCAAGATGGTCAGTGAAGCTACCCCATGCACAAGGTTGTCCCATAACTTCTGACTGCCAGAACCTGGGACTGGATGACAAGGAAAGGATCACTCAGTAATTGCTCTGTTCTGTTCATTCTCTCTAAAGCATCTGGCACTGGCCACTGTTGGAAGACAGGATATGGGCTAAATGTCCCATTGGTCTGACCCACTATGGCCATTCTTATGTTGTTATATTCTCTCTCTCTCTCTCTCATATATTCTGCCTAGCCAGACTTAAGTTGTTTTTGTCTCCTACTGTATCTCAGTCTAAGCTGTAGCATCCAGGCTAGGAAAATCATATTGACTAAAAACCCAGGACAATAGAACAGAGCAAGTATTAGGTTTTCTGTCTGCCATACAATGACAGTGAGACAGAGGGACCACTGAGTGTTATCCGTCTCAGCAGTTTTGTGCTAACAGCTGGAAGTGACAGAGTCTAGAGGAGACTAATTAGAGAGGTGCAAAAAATTGAGCTGTTTCAGGCATGAGAGGAGGAGAAAGAACTAAGCAGAGCAATAGAACTGAATTGCCAATGAGAGCAGAGTAGGGCAAAAAAAGAAGGGACTAAGCAGAGCAATAGAACTGAGCTGCCAAACTGAGGGGACGAATTTGGGCCTGGTTGACTTGGCACAGATGTAAAGCCTTAACAGGAAGGAGAATGAAATCATGGCGAGTGCACTACTGAGTGTGCCTGAGACTTAGCTTTGAATGTGTTGTCTGTTAGTGCTCTCTCTCATCATAGGTTTTTTCGTGACTGGAGGTAGTCAGATGGTTCAATGGCAGTTATTTTTACCAGAAAAGTAAGTGATTGCTTAATTTGCCAAGCAAGCCAGAGTAGGCTTTATAGTAAAATAAACTACAATTTAATTACTTGCTACTGCTGCAAATATGATTTGATTTTAGCAGGGAGATGGCTTCTCTCCCATGCGTGTTTGTAGTCTTTCAGGGCCTGGCAATGTAATTTGTAAATCAATCCAACACTTACTGTTTTAAATGCAAAGCAGGCAACATTGGCAGTGTGGGAAGAGCTGGTAGAAAAATTTTCTTAAGAATGATTTTCTGACTAAAAATGCTTTTTCACTTTCACTTTGTAAATGAAATTGACAAAAATGTTGTCAGAGGGCTGCCAAACTGAGATCCCTGGCCTCTCTGCCTTCACATCTACTTCCCCAGATCTAGGAACCTGAGAGGCCCCCTGGAGCTGGGAGTAAGGCAGGGGGGCTGAGCACCCAGCTCTCTTTTGGTTCTTCGGCAGCAGAGCTGGAAGCATAGGCGTGCGCAGCCCATTTCATTAGGGTGTGCACCCAGGGAGCCCCGCCCCTGCCCTGCCCTAGTCCTGCCCCCAGCCACTCCCTCCTACTTCCCGCCCCCTGACTTCCCCCCTCAGAACCCCCAACCCTCCCTGCTCCTTGTCCCCTGACTACCCCCTCCTGGGTCCCCTGTCCCTAACTGCCCCCCAGGACTCCACCCCCTACCTAAGCCTCCCTGCTCCTTGTCTCCTGACTGCCCCCCTAGGACCCTACCCCCTACCTGTCCCCTGACTGCCCCGACCCTTATCCACACCCCCGCCCCCAGACAGACCCCCAGGACTCCCACGCCTATCCAACTGCTCCCCATCCCCTGACAGGACCCCCAGAACTCCCGACCCATACAACTCTCCCGCTCCCTGCCTCCCCCAACCTCTCTCCACACCCCTGCCTCCTGACAGCACCTCCCAGAACTCCTTACTCATCCAGCCCCCCCCCCAGCTCCTCATCCCCTGACCACTCCCTCCAGAGGACCCCCCCACACTAACTGCTCCCCCAGGACCCTCCTTGCTCCCTGTCCCCTGACTGCCCTGACCCCTATCCACCGCCCATCCCCTGGAAGACCCCGGGACTCCCGTGCACCATGCAATTCCCCCTGCTCCCTGACTGCCCCCTCCAGAGATCCCCTGCCCCAAACCACCACCTCCCTGGGATCCCACCCCCTATCCAACCCACCCTGTCCCCTGACTGCCCCCACCCCTTATCCAACCCCCCTGGCCCCGGACCCCTTACCATGAGATGAGGCGCCTAGCCTCCCCGCAGAGCCAAACACTGCCCCGCGGGAGTGCACAGCCCCGGCCCCCAGAGCACTGCATGCGGCGGCATGGCTCCATGGGAGGTGGGAGCGTGTCTGACTCCCCGCGGAGCCCCGGCCCCCCAGAACGCTGCGCACAACAGCATGGCTCCAGGGGAGGGGGAGCATGTCTGCCTCACCGCGGAGCCAAACGCTGCCCCGCGTGAGTGCGCAGCCCTGGCCCCCAGAGCGCTGTGCATGCAGCAGCTTGGCTCCAGAGGAGGGGGAAAGGCGGGGGAGGGGCCGGTGGCTTGCTGCGTTCAGCCGGGCGTTCCGGCCCGGGAGCGCGGACCCCACGGCTTGTTGCACCGGGGAGTGGAGCCATTTTCCCACCCCTGCATTAGGGTGTGCCTGAGCACACCCGGCACACTCCATGTGCACGCCTATGGCTGGAAGGAAGGCTCTTCTCAATTTCACCTGAGAATGGGAAAAGGTACCTTGCAGTATGTAAGTTGTTACAACATTTCAGTAGCATCTTACTCGCCTCCCCTCAACAATAATATGCTGTAGTTTAAATGCAAAACCTCACAGTTGAGCTAGGACGTGGGACTTGTACAGAATTAGGATGGTGAAGGAAAGATGCAGAAAATTTTAACTAAATTTACTGCATATAGCTAGAGCCCTGCAAATCTGCAGATAACCGCTTTATATCTGCGGATGCGGATATCCTTGGACCATTTTTATGGATTGCGGATCAGATGCTGATACACATTTTGTATCCACGCAGGGCTCTACATAGCAATTACTGAGTCAAGTAGATGACTCTTGTATAAAACATTGTAATCTGTTACTTATTTTGGTACCAAGTTTTTTGTACTGTATTTTGTTAAGCTTCATATTTTACTATGATTAGAAATCATAAACTACTGTAAAATATATTAGTATCACTTCTCTAACACAAAATTAAGATGTGGTTTTACTTGCACTGGTATTCATTGAAAGTTCATTCATCTACTATTCAGAATGTCTAGGACACACATTCACAAAGTATTTATAAATGTTTACAGTTATTAATGAAGTTAAGAATTGAGACTTTCTGGGGTTTCTGGCTGTGTTGTCATTTGTTGAGGCATCACAGTTCAAAAAGAGGGCAAAATCTGCCTGTTTGCAGATAAGGATGTTCTGTAAGTAAGCCCCTCACCCCGGGAGGAGCAGGCATGATGGCTCACTTGCTGAGAAAATCTAGAACATCCATCTGAAAAGCAAAGAACTTCATAGGCTTGTTGAACCACTGTGTGGACCAATAGCCTAGGGAATAAGGACCTGGAAGAAACTCCATGGAGTAACAGTTCTCAGACTTTCAGTGTTATCATGTTACATTTAAAACTCAAAAATGCTTGACCAGGCTACCACCTCATAATTTCAGTCATTGTTGTAATAGTTTCTTAATCTTGGTTTTTGAAACAAACTGCATACTGCTAAATTGTGGCCTGCATATTGCCAGCAGTATATGTACCACAGTTTTGAGAACTGCTGCTATATAGTGACCAAGAGAAACCATCCCCCTTTCCTACGCATCTGAGGGGTACAGACCCACACCTCTACAAAATAACAAAGATGATTGCCAAATGGCATTGGGTCAAGGGAAGAGGAAGGGTGGGGCCTTGCTTAAATAGAGCTTTTTGAAGGAGTGAGAGGGGAATCCTGAAAACAGGATACAAAATGGCCATAAAAAATCAGAGGTTAAGCCACACAAATGAGTAGTTGATATATTTGGACCAAAGGAAAAAGAACTCCAAAAGGTCAAAACACACTTCTCTGGGCTCAAAACAAACAGAGAAGGAGGTCCTGGGATACTGGGTTTGGGGAAAGTGTGTTATAGATAACTAAAACTGCTTGGTGGTAGCCCTGTCAAGATCTTCTCCAGTACAGTAGGTTGACAAGACTTGATTTTGTGTGCCCACTTTAGCATTCTGTCCCCAAAGGCAGATGTGCATACAGCTGACAGTGATCTGTTGGCAAGTGTGGTGACATCAAAAGCCACACAGGAACATAGCAGTTACTATAGTGGGTCAGATTCATGGTCCATCTAGTCCAGTATCATGTCTCCAACAGTGGCCAGCACCACACAGTACAGAGGAAAGTGCAAGAAATTTGCAAAAGGCCGATGTGGGATAATCTCCCAAGAAGGCCACATCTGAATCCTCAATAGTTAAATTGTGTTAAAATCAGAAACGTGGGGTTTGACGGGTTCCCCCCGGGGTGCCACCTTGAACTGGTGTACCCCTGAGCCCTCTGACTCACCAGCCTGGGCTCCCTCCTACGCTGTGCTGCCGTGACAAGCTGCAAAGCCCTCCAAGCGAGCACTTTCACCAGCATTCACACAGGTAGACACTCCCAGCTGCAGTTACGTGCAGGTTGACCAGCCACTGCATGAATGCATAAAAAGTCTACAGCCAAAATAGCCACCAGCTTCCCAGCTGTACCATCCTGCCCTGGTCAAAATCCTTATCCAGTTTGCCTCCCCCTCAAAGTGGAGAGGAAATGTAACAGCCTTTGCCCCTTGAGCTAAGATTTCCAAGTACTTATTTCAAAGTCACTTGTTTAGATAAAGTAAAAATTTATTAACTACAAAAGATAGATTTTAAGTGATTATAAGTGATAGCAAACAGATCAAAGCAGATTACCTAGCAAATAAACAAAAATGCAAACTACACTTAACATACTAGATAGATTGGGTCTGAATTAGCAGTTCCTCACCCTGACTGCTGGGGTACAAGCAGGCTTGCAGATTCTTAAGGGTCAAGCTGCATTTACTTTGCAGCTTGGGATCCCCTCCCCCGTTCGAAGTCCTTTTTCTTAGGAGCTTCTCTCAGGTGTTCAGTTGTGGGGGAGTGAAGAACAACATATGATGTCACTCCCTGCCTTATATAGCTTTAGCATATGGTGGAAACCCTTTGTCCCAAACTTAGTTTGTGGAAAAAACACTGGTGTCCAAGATGGAGTCCAGAGACATGTGGTCTGGTCACATGCCCTTGCAGTGTTATAGCAGCCATTGCTTACAGGCTGGCCAAAACGCCCGCAGGAAGGTTAAGCTATTCCACAGTCCATTGTCTTTGCTGATGGGCCATTAGCCCCGTCTAGCTGCTTCATTATTGTACTTGAAAGTCTGGCTGTGGGTGTTTTCCAGAGTAAGCCCATTTGAAATACAGATCCCTAATCAATATTTATAACTTCAGATACAAAAATGATACATGCATAGAAATAGGATAATCATATTCAGCAAATCATAACTTTTCCAATGGCACCTTGTACAAAATGCATCACAATTATGCCATAATTATATAATAATAATATTACTAGGATGAATATGGGGTGTAGTGTCACATGGGGTTTTCATATCCAAATTTTGTGTCACTATTAACTGTTATAACGCTTTATATTCTTGTTATCCATATAAATGTCCAATCCTTCCTCGAACCTTGTTAAATTCATGATCTCAATGGCATCCTGTGGCAATGAATTCCATAGTCTAATTGCAAAGAATTGTAGAAATATATGTCTGGAAAGGACCTTGAGAGGTCGTCTAGTCCAGCCTCCTGCATTGAGGCAGGACAAAGTATACCTAAACCATCCCTGATAGGTGTTTGTCGGTAGTGTTCTTAAAAACCTGAAATGACAGGGATTCCATAACCTCCCTTGGAAGCCTATGCCAGTGTGTAACTATCCTTATAGTTAAAAAGTTGTTCTTAATATCTAATCTAAATTTCCCTTGCTTCAGATAAAGCCAATTATTTTTTGTCCTATCTTCAATGGACATGAAGAAAAAGTGATCATTCTCTTTTTTATGGCCCATAACATATTTAATGAGTGTTATCAGGTCTCCCCACAGTCTTCAAGACTAAACATGCTCAGTTTTTTTAACCTTTCCTCATAGATCAAATTTTCTAAACCTTTTATTGTTTGTGTTGCTCTCCTCTGGACGCTCTCCAATTTATCGTTATGTTTGTTAAAGTATGAATACCCAGAACTTGACACAGTACTCCAGCTGAGGCCTTACCAGTGCTGAGTAGAACAGGATGATTACCTCCCATGTCTTACGTATGATAGTCCTGTTAATAAACCCTAGAATGATATTAGCCTTTTTTTGCAACTGGATCACATTGTTGGCTCGTATTCTCTTTGTGATCCACTATAATACCGAGATCTTTTTCAGCAGTACAACCACCTAGACAGTTATTCTCCATTTTGTACTTATGTGTTTGATTTTTTCCCTCCTAAGTTTGGTACTTTGCACTTGTCTTTATTGAATTTAAACTTGTTAATTTCAGACCACTTCTGCAGTTTGTCAGGTTTAGTGGACAGGATTAGAATTCAAAAGTGCTTGCAACCCCTCCCACTTAGTATCATCCACAAATTTTATAAACCTACTCTCCACTACATTATCCAAGTCATTAATTAAAATATTGAATAGTACTAGTCCCTGTACTGACCCTTTTTGGATTCTGCTACATATGTCCACTCAATTTGACAGTGAACCACTGATAACAGCTCTTTGAGTATGGTGTCTCAACCAGTTTTGCACCCATCTTATAGTAATTTCATCTAGACCACATTTCCCTAATTTGCTTATGAGAATATCATGTGGGTGTGACGAACTGGGCCTGTTCTCACTGTGGTCTGTGAATGCTGACAGGGGAGTGTGGCTGGGATAGTCTGCATTGGGGGATGGGAGTTTCCCCAGGCGCATACCTGAGTGTGTAACATGAGAACCCAGGAAGGGGTTGAAGGCCAGGTGACTCCTTAGCCCGGGAAACTGAACAAAGGCTGTGGGAGGGGTCGCGGAAGGGAGTGTGCTGGAAGCAGGCTGGAGAGATGGCTGGGAGACAGAGATGGCTCTGACCCCCCTTGAGGGGGGGGTGGGCTGGAATGCCCTGGGACCCCAAGCTGGACTTAACTGAGGGGGTCCTGTTGTCTGCGCCTGCAAGACCTGTCTTGGACTGTATTCCTGTCATCCAAATAAACCTTCTGCTTTACTGGCTGGCTGAGAGTCATGGTGAATCGCAGGAAGCCGGGGGTGCAGGGCCCTGAGTTCCCCAATACTCCGTGACAACTGGTGGCAGCGGTGGGATCTACTGCACCCCGTGGACGGCGCTTCCTGCAGTAAGTGACTGGGGAGCAGTAAAACGAAGGGGGATTGACGGGGACCAGGCGTGCTGAAGAGTGGGAGAGAGACGGTTATTACCCCTGGGAGTGTGTGACCAGCGAGAAGGACTTTTGCAGTAACAGGGTCCCCTGGGGGGATCGCAGCGAGTGGTCCCAGGGGCGGAGGAGTCTGCAGCTCGACCCTGGCAGAGAGGTGGTGACCTCGAGAAGGGCTGGCACACTAGGGGTCCCCCTGGGAACCGTGGGGAGCTGTGAGCACACAGGCCGGTGAGTGGCCAGCAGGAAGATGTATGCCAAGCGGCTTAAGAGCGACCTGGTGGAGCTGTGCAAGCAGAGGCAGCTGCGCATTGGGAGGCTCACCAAAGAACAGCTCATTGCCCAGCTGGAGGCGGAAGATCGCGCGAATGAACTGATCCCTGTGTCTCAGGGAAGCAGCCTGGCAAATGCAGCGCAGGCACCAGTGTCTGTCCCAGCTGGGAGTGGTCAGCCGGCTGCTGAGGGCTTCCCGAGACCCCTCCTTCCTATGCCTAGGGGAAGGGTGGGGAGGAGCCCAGCAAATACCGAAGGCGCCGTGACCCCCCCGGCCAGCAGGGGGTCCCCCCGGCGAAGCCCGCCGGCCAGCAGAGGATCCTCCCGGCGACGTTCGGCATCCGGGGAGCGGAATTGGCTGGAATGGGAGAAAGAGCTAAAACTGAGAGAGCTGGAGGATCGTGAACGACAGAGACAGCATGAACGGGAGGAGAATGAGAGACAGCATCAGCGTGAACGGGAGGAGAAAGAGAGACAGCATCAGCGTGAAGAGAGACAGAGACAGCATGAACGGGAGGAGAATGAGAGACAGCATCAGCGTGAACGGGAGGAGAAAGAGAGACAGCGTCAGCATGACCTGGAACTGGCGAGATTGAAGGGCAGCGAACCCCCGGCTGCGGTGAGTGAGGGGGGACCCAGGACTGCACGGGGCTTTGATAAGTGCATCATGGCCCCATACAAGGAGGGGGAGGACATGGATGACTTCCTGGAGGCCTTTGAGACGGCCTGCGAGCTGCACCGGGTGGATCCCGCGGACAGACTCCGGGTCCTTACCCCCTTACTGGACCCCAAATCCGTGGCATTGTACCGCCAACTGGGAGAGGCAGAGAAAGGGGACTACGAACTATTCAAAAAGGCCCTGCTACGAGAGTTTGGGCTGACTCCTGAGATGTACCGGGAAAGGTTCCGGAGTCAAGATAAAACCCCTGAGATCTCCTATTTGCAACTAGCCGTCCGCATGGAAAGATACGCCAGCAAGTGGGCTGGTGGGGCCCAGACGAAGGAGGACCTGATTAAACTGCTGGTACTGGAGCAACTGTATGGGCGGTGCCCATCCGACCTGAGGCTGTGGTTGGTGGACAGAAAGCCAGAGAACCCGCGACACGCCGGGCAGCTGGCTGATGAGTTTGTAAAGAGCCGGTCAGGGGGTGGCAGGGAGGAGCCCCAAAGGAACAGGCCCGCCGCGATGCAGAGAGAGAGTCACCCTGGGACCTCCCAAAGGGGGAGTATGGGGAATCCCCTCCCACGGGGAAGGCCCAGCATCAGGGACAACCGACCGGCTCGAGGGGACCCACGGGACCTGAGCTGCTATTACTGCGGCCGAAGAGGCCACGTTCGGGCCCAGTGCCCCAAGCTCAAGGACAGACTGAGCAGACCGAACCCGCACCGGGTTAACTTGGTAGAGGCCCAGATGGACGAGGGGCAGGCTTCCCACGCAAGAGGGGCTGGCAGCTTATCAACTGCTCTAGAGAGAGAAGGGCCCCCGGCCAGCTTCTCTGGAGGGCCAGATGCTCCGGATTCAAAGTTCTCCGTTTACAGGGTTGGTGCGGGGCTGTCCCTGCGGAGCGAGTGCCTTGTTCCCCTGGAGGTGGATGGGAAGAAAGTTTATGGATACTGGGACACGGGCGCAGAGGTGACACTGGCCCGGCCCGAGGTGGTGGCCCCAGATCGGGTGGTGCCCAACACCTTCCTGACCCTGACCGGGGTGGGCGGGACCCCATTTAAGGTTCCCGTAGCGAGGGTACACCTGAAATGGGGGGCCAAGGAGGGCCCCAAGGACGTGGGAGTGCACCACCATTTGCCCACTGAGGTGTTGATGGGGGGGGACCTAGAGGACTGGCCAAGCAGCCCCCAGACCGCCTTAGTTGTGACCCGCGGTCAGAGCCGGCGAGGGGCACTGCGCCCTGGCCTTGGGGGGGGTGCCTTGCCTGAGGCGCAGGACCCTAACCTGGTGGGGAGGGAACGCCCAGGGACGCGGCTCAGGGAGGCTGCAGCTTCGGACCCAGCGGGCGAGAAAGAGCAGGTGGCCATCCCCGTCCCAGCTGCTGAGTTCCAGGCCGAGTTACAGAGAGATCCCTCCTTGCGGAAGATAAGGGACCTGGCCGACCTCAATGCGGTACAGACCATGGGACGAGGCGGCCGGAAAAGGTTCCTGTGGGAGAAGGGGTTCCTGTACCGAGAATGGGCTCCCCCAGGGAAAATGGAGTCAGGGGGGATCAGGAGGCAGCTGGTGGTACCCCAGAAGTATCGCCGCCAGCTGCTGTGCCGGGCCCATGACATTCCTCTCTCAGGGCACCAGGGAACCTGGCGTACCCAGCAGAGGCTGCTACGGAGCTTTTACTGGCCTGGGGTCTTTGTTACTGTCCGACAGTACTGCCGATCCTGTGACCCCTGTCAGAGGGAGAGGAAGGCCTGGGACAAGGGGAAAACAGCCTTAGGACCCTTGCCCAGCATAGAGGAGCCTTTCCGGAGTGTGGCCAAGGTTAAAAGGGCGGCTCTAAACCAAGAGAGCCCAAAGCACAGACCTCCAGACTGGAGCTCTGGGAGAAGACCACAGCCCAGTTGGAGCCCCAGAGGTATGGGGGTGGGAAAAGGGCACAGGCCGCATAAACCTTCCCACATGCGAACTGCGAGTGCCATCAAGCACCCCCGATCTAAGGGGGGGCGTGAAACTGGAGGGGCCTGGTGTAATTCTCACCAAGGAATGGGAGGGATGCGGGGGCATCCATGGGAACGGGGGTAGGTTCGAACTTCCCCGGGTCACTGGCTAAAGTGACCCTGCTCAGTTCGGTCTCGAAGGGGGGAGAGATGTGACGAACTGGGCCTGTTCTCACTGTGGTCTGTGAATGCTGACAGGGGAGTGTGGCTGGGATAGTCTGCATTGGGGGATGGGAGTTTCCCCAGGCGCATACCTGAGTGTGTAACATGAGAACCCAGGAAGGGGTTGAAGGCCAGGTGACTCCTTAGCCCGGGAAACTGAACAAAGGCTGTGGGAGGGGTCGCGGAAGGGAGTGTGCTGGAAACAGGCTGGAGAGATGGCTGGGAGACAGAGATGGCTCTGACCCCCCTTGAGGGGGGGGTGGGCTGGAATGCCCTGGGACCCCAAGCTGGACTTAACTGAGGGGGTCCTGTTGTCTGCGCCTGCAAGACCTGTCTTGGACTGTATTCCTGTCATCCAAATAAACCTTCTGCTTTACTGGCTGGCTGAGAGTCATGGTGAATCGCAGGAAGCCGGGGGTGCAGGGCCCTGAGTTCCCCAATACTCCGTGACAGTGGGCCTGTGTCAAAAACCTTATTAAAATGAAGATATGTCATGTCTACAGCTTCCACCCATCCGCAAGGCCAGTAACCAGAATGACTGGTCTATTCCTCATTGTTCTCCTTTTTAAAGATAGGTACTATGTTTGCCTTTCTCCTGTCCTCTGGGACCTCACTTGTCCTTCATGAGTTCTCAAAGATAATCACTAATGGTTCTGAGATTGTTTCAACTTAAATACCTGCGGTGCATTTCATCAGAACTTGCTGACTTGAATAAAGCTAACTTGCCTAAATATTCTTTAGCCTGTTCTTTCCCTATTTTGGCTTGTGTTCCTTCCCCTTTATTAATATTAATTGGGTTGAGTATTCTGAAGCAAAAATAGGAATTAAACACCTCCGCCTTCTTGATGTCAGCAGTAATTAGCTCTTTCCCTGCTAAGTAGAGGACCTATGCTTTCCTTCATCTTTCTCTTGCTCTTAATGTATTTATAGAACATCATGTTATTGCCTTTTTTTGTCCCTTGCTAGGAGTAACTCATTTTGTGCTTTAGCCTCTCTGATATTGTTCCTACATGCTTGTGCAATTCTTTTGTACTCCTTCTTAGCAATTTATCATGTTTCCACTTTTTGTGGTATTCCTTTTTGATTTTCTTCTCCTGATGGAGCTATATTGGCTTCTTATAATTCTTCCTATCTTTCCTTGTCATCAGGATAGTTTGATGTTGTGCCTTTAATATTGTGTGAAAAAGTATTTCCTTTTATCAGTTTTGAATGATCTGCTTTTAAGTTTTGTTGAATTCCCCCTTATTTTTATGTTGGGATAGATCAGGCTTCTAATCTCTCATCTCCTCTCTACTTTTCATTATTTTGTATCCTTTTATCATGTTCTCCCTCCCCACATTTAAGTCCTCTCTGAGATAAACAATCCCATTTTTTTAAATCTCTCTTCATATGAGTTTTTCCAGGCTACTAATTCTCCTCACTCTGCTCTGAAGCTCCTCTAATCATGCCATATCTTTTTTGCTACACATTAAGGCAGTGGTGGGCAACCTGCCCATGGGTCGCATGCTGCCCATCAGGGTAATCTGATTGTGGGCCACGAGACATTTTGCTGACATTGACCATCCACAGGCACAGCCCCCCGCAGCTCCCAGTGGCCACAGTTTGCCGTTCCCAGCCAATGGGAGCTGTGGGAACGGCGAACCGCAGTCACTGGGAGCTGTGGGGGGCCGTGCCTGCGGACAGTTAACATCAGCAAAATGTCTCGTGGCCCATAATCAGATTACCCTGATGGGCCGCAGGTTGCCCACCACTACATTAAGGCCTTGAACTGTTCACAATGATGCCCAGATTTTTTACCTATGCAGATACAGTTATTTAGAACCCTGGAAGGTGTAAATGTAGTTCAAAATTTTATCATACAAATGTGTATTGCTTTGCATTTATCAAAATTGATCTGTATCCATGTTATCCATTCACTTAGTTTGGTTAGGTTTCTCTGAAGTTCCTCACAGTCTTTTCTGGACTTTACTAACCTAAATTACTTTGTGTCATCTGCAAATGTTTCTGCCTCACTGCTCACTCCCTTTTCCAGATTGTTGTTAAATATATTAAACAACACTGGACCTAGGCCTGGTCTACACTATGAGGGTAGGTCGAATTTAGCTGCGTTAAGTCAGTTTTATAAGGAATGCGTCTACACAACCAACCCTGTTCTGCCAACCTAAAGGGCTCTTAAAATCAACTGCTGTACTCCTCCCCGATGAGGGCAATAGCGCTGAAATTGACCTTCCTGGGTCGAATTTGGGATACTGTAGATGCAGCGCTGTGCAATTCAATGGTATTGACCTCCAGGAGCTATCCCAGAGTGCTCCAATGTGACCGCTCTGGACAGCACATTCAACTCTGATGCACTAGCCAGGTACACAAGAAAAGCACTGGGAACTTTTGAATTTCATTTCCTGTTTGGTCAGTGTGGCGAGCTTAGCAGAACAGGTGACCATGCAGTCCCAGAATCGCAAATGAGCTCCAGCATGGACCGAACGGGAGACACTGGATCTGATTGCTGTATGGGGAGAAGAATCTGTGCAGGCAGAACTCCGATCCAGCAGAAGAAATGCTGATATATATTCCAAAATCACACAGGGCATGGTGGACAGAGGCTACACCAGGGACACACAGCAGTGCCGCATGAAAATTAAGGAACTCAGGCAAGCCTACCAAAAGACAAAGGAGGCAAATGGTCGCTCTGAGTCAGAGCCCCAGACATGCTGCTTCTATGGTCAGCTGCATGCCATTCTGGGGGGGACCCTACCACTACCCCACCACTGTCCATGGACACCTGCAAGGTGGCAGCCTCATGCAACAAGGAGGAGGACTTTGTGGATGAGGAGGAGGAGGAGGAAAATGCGCATCAGGCAAGCGGAGAATCCGTTCTCCCTGGCAGCCAGGACCTTTTCCTCACCCTGGAGCCAATACCCTCCCAGGGCGTATTGTTCCTGGACCCTGAAGGCAGAGAAGCACCTCTGGTGAGTGCACATTTGTAACTACACTTCTGGGGTTAAAAGCAATTGTGTTTAATGTTTGATTTTCCCTGAACAATTGGGATGCATTCACGGCCAGTACAGCTACTGGAAAATGTGTCTGGGGATGGAGCGGGAATCCTCCAGGGACATCTCCATGAAGCTCTCCTGGAGGTACTCTGAAAGCCTTTGCAGAAGGTTTCTGGGGAGGGCTGCCTTATTTCGTCCTCCACAGTAGGATGCTTTACCGCGCCAAGCCAGTAGCAAGTCTGGAATCTCTGCAGCACAAAACATGGCAGCAAATGGTCCTGGGTTTTGGTCACATTCATGAAACATTCAGTCTTTATCTTTCTGTGTCAGCCTCAGGAGACTGATATCGTTCATGTTCACCTGGTTGAAATAGGGGAATTTTTGTAAGGGAACAGTAATCCCCTCTGTTTGGTGATCCCTGGCACATTAGACCCCGGTCATGCTGGGCTGTTTGAGCTTGGCTAAAAGGGATCATCCCGGAGAATAGCCACGCAGGGGTGGGGAGGAGTGTCCTGCACATCCACCCCAAAACCATAGCCCCTCCTTTTAAACGGCAAACCCAACCGGCATTGGTTGCTATGGGAAAGGAGGGCACTGCAGTTTGAAACCATTCCCACATGTTATGAATGTGGAAGAAGCCAACCCCTCGTACTCTTTGGCTTACCATGGCTGCCTAGAAACCGAATTCTGTTGCCCAGCCGTGTGTGATGTGTCACCATACCGGCAGGCGCTCAATATAAAAGGCAAAATGCAACCTTGTACTTAAAACACATGTGCTGTCTGCTGTGAATTGCTTGATTCTCTGTGAAAGAGTCTCCCTTTTGCTCTCAGAAATTTATCTTCTTAAATTCTGCTCTCCCTTTTTCTCCCCTGCAGCTGCAAATGTTTCTATGCTCCCCATATCAACTCTATCCCTGAGGTTATCGCAGATTAGAAAGCAAAAATACCGCACTCGCGATGACCTGTTTTCAGAGCTCAAGCAGTTCTCCTGAACTGATAGGGTACAGCTGAATGCATGGAGGCATTCAGTGGTAGAGGCCAGGAAAGCATACAGTGAGCGTGATTGGAACACACAGGAGGAGATGCTGAGGCTAATGGGGGAGTAAACGGACATGATGAGGCGTCTGGTAGAGCTGCAGGAAAGGCAACTAGAGTACAGACCCTCGCTGCATCCGTTGTGTAACTGCCTGCCCTCCTCGCCAAATTCCATATCCTCCTCACCCAGACGCCCAAGTACGTTGGAGGGGAGGCTCCGGGCACCCAGACACTCAACTCCAGGGGTTGGCCCAAGCAACAGAAGGCTGTCATTCAAACAGCTTTGATTTGTAGTGTAGCTACAATAAGCAATGTGGCCTTGTCCTTCCCTCCTCTCCCACCCCACCAGGGCTACCTTTTACTAGACAGCGTTGTCAGTGATCTCAAGTTTTTTTTAATAAATAAAGAATGAATAGATTCAGAACAATAGTGACTTTATTTCCTGTGCCAGCTGTGGTCGAAGGTGGGGTGGGGGATTGGCTTACAGAAAAGTACATTCACCAAAGGGGGCGGCTTTGCATCAAAGACAAACACACACAACTGCCACACCATAGCCTGGTCAGTCATGAAACTGTTTTTCAAAGCCCCTGTGATGCGCAGCGCACCTTGGTGTGCTCTTCTAATTGCTCTAGTGTCTGGTTGTTCAAAATTGGCCACCAGGCCATTTGCCTCAACCTCCCACCCCGCCATAAACGTCTCCCCCTTACTCTCACAGATATTATGGAGCACATAGCAAGCAGCAGTAACAATGGGAATATTGCTTTTGCTGAGGTCTAACCTACTCAGAAATCAGCACCAGCGCCCTTTTAAATGTCCAAAGGTACATTTTGCCACCATTCTGTACTTGCTCAGTCTATAGTTGAATTGCTCCTTACTGCTGTCCAGGCTGCTTGTGTACAGCTTCATGAGCCATGGGAGCAAGGGGTAGGCTGGGTCCCCAAGGATAACTATTGGCATTTCAACATCCCCAATGGTAATTTTCTGGTCTTGGAAGAAAGTCCCTTCTTGCAGCTGTTCAAACAGCCTGGAGTTCCAAAAGATGCGAGCGTCATGCACCTTTCCCGACCATCCCACGTTGATGTCAGTGAAACGGCCCTTGTGATCCACCAGTGCTTACAACACCATTGAGAAGTACCCTTTGCGGTTTATGTACTGTTTGGCAAGGTAGTCCGGTGCCAAGATAGGAATATGCATTCCGTCTATCGCTCCACCACAGTTAGGGAACCCCATTGCAGCAAAGCCATCCACTATGACCTGCACATTTCCAAGAGTTTCTACCCTTGTTAGCAGAAGATTATTGATTGCCCTGGCTACTTGGATCACAGCAGGCCTCACAGTAGATTTGCCCACTCCAAATTGATTCCTGACTGACCGGTAGCAGTCAGGCGTTGCAAGCTTCCACAAGGCTGTCGCCACTCGCTTCTCAACTGTCAGGGCAGGTCTCACCTTGGTATTCCTGCGCGTCAGGGCGGGGGAAATTAACTCACAAAGTTCCATGAAAGTGGCCTTACACTTGCGAAAGTTTTGCAGCCACTGGGGATCATCCCATACCTGCAACACTATGCGGTCCCACCAGTCTGTGCTTGTTTTCTGGGCCCAGAATCGGCGTTCCACTGTATCAACATGCCCCAATGCCGCCATGATATCCCAATTGCCACATCCCGTGCTTTCAGGAACGTCTGTGTCCATGTCCTCCTCACAATCTTCCTCATGTTGGTGGCTCCTAGCTAGGCTCTGCACATACTCCAGGATAATGTGCGAGGTGTTTACAATGCTCACAAAAGTAGTGTGCAGCTGAGCGGGCTCCATGCTTGCCGTGCTATGGCGTCTGCACGGATAACCCAGGAAAAAAGGTGCAAAACGATTATTTGCCATTGCTTTCAGGGTGGGAGACTTGACGACATGTACTCAAAACCACCCGCAACAATGTTTTTCCCCCATCAGGCATTGGGAGCTTAACCCAGAATTTCAATGGGCAGTGGGGACTGTGGGATAGCTACCCACAGTGCACCACTCCGTGAGTCTATGCTAGCCACGGTATTGAGGACGCACTCCGCCAACGTAATGCGCTTTGTGGGGATATGCACGATCGACTATAAAAATCGGTTGCTAAAGATTGACATCTATAAAATCGACCTAATTTCATAGTGTAGACATGTCCCTAGTGTGAAACCATGAGGTAGGCACCTTTTGCCATGATGAAAATCGACCATTTGTTTCCTGTCTCTTTTTGGTTCAGGACAGTATTTTGCCTCTCACCTCATGACTACATTGTTTCTTTAGTAGCCTCTTGTGAGGGATCTTTTCTAAATCCTTTTGAAAGTCTAAATGAATTATGTCAATTGTTTCTCCTTTATCTGCTGTTTTATTGTCATGTTCAAAAAATGTGATAGCTTAGTGAAACATGATTTTCCTTTGCAGAAACGGAGCTGTTTAGAGCATATCATATCATATCATATCATATCATATCATATCATATCATATCATATCATATCATATCATATCATGATTTTCCAGATGCTCTTATTCTGTTTTTAATTATTGTTTCAACACTGAGTGGGAGGATGAGGCCATCGAGAGGAGTGAGGCCTCGAGGAAGGGGGGAAGAGGGAATGGTAACTAACCAGTATCCCTGTATATACAGGATTTCAGCATAATCCAGTTGCTTTCCTGTTGAAGCCTTGACTTTTATATTTTCTTATTTTTATGATTTTTTTAACTGTACAGTCTCAACATTGCACTAACAGTTATTTGGCATGTAATTTACAGCATAGACGGCAAAAATGCAGTCCAGCACAATATTTCTAATGTGTTCCATTGGAGAGTATCCTGTTTATTATCTGTATTCCACCTGTGAGTCCCCTATCATGCTGCTGATCCAGAGTCCACATTAGAGGCAAGGAGTCCTTTAAGAAAAGGCCACTGAGTAGAGAGCCACTTGCACTAACTTATAGGTGACATATTAATACATATTTAACTTTATTTTAGTGTGAAGATGACATACAGTACTGTACAGTACACCTCTACCCCAATATAACGCTATCCTCGGGAGCCAAAAAATCTTACCGCGTTATAGGTGAAACCGCGTTATATCGAACTTGCTTTGATCCGCCGGAGTGCGCAGCCCCCCCCCCCCGTGTTATATCTGAATCCGTGTTATATCTGAATTCGTGTTATATCGGGGTAGAGGTGTATATACAGAGTTTTAAATTGTGCACTATGATTTTTAGACCAACCAAAACAGGATTTTTAATATGCTTTGTGACAGCTTTGGGGCAGTTCTTTGGATGGAGCCAGACTCCATACAACACAGATAGAGATGGGGGTGGGTGGAGTGCAAAGTTTACCATTGAAGTCTCTCAATCCTGGGACTGTTCTGTGCAGTCGGTTCCCCAGCATAAATTAGAGCAGCCTGAGGGTTGCTTTGACTTATGTTGGCTATTATAACAGCCCTAACGAGCTGAAACTACAACCAAGGATTGTTAAGGCTTAAGGTTATCCCAGCCTTGGCCTTTGTACTAGCAGCCCAGGTAGGTGGCAGTGTCTGTTGCAGCTTTCTATTATTGCATGAGGTGGTAGGGCTTTCTCTAGAAGCAGGATGTACTGGCACAAAGTAGCTACACCACATTGGAGAATCTGGTCCTGTACGTGCATGGAAAAGCATGTCTCATCTGTCTAAATATGCTACTACCATACATTATAAATTAATTCACAGGGATTAAACACAGTGCATAATAGCCTATTATACTCAGTACTTCAGGTAAATATTACCCATAAAACTCTTAAGTAAGAAGAACATCTGGGATCGTTCACTGGCATTCCCCTTTCTGCTCATTGTTTTCAGTTCTGCTGTTTAGTTTTCACTTAACTACACAGCAATTATTCACAATAGCATTTTGTGGCCTTACACAGCATCCAGCTAAAATTGCAGTATGGTTGGACATCCTATCATGCAATTCTTATTGAAAGGGAATCTTGGAATATGGACAGTTTTGAGAGTCTACGTGTGGCAGTGAAAATGAGTCTGTTGTGAAATGCATAATTTTCTGATGGTATCTGAATATTTCTGTTTTCAATTTTTTGTCTTCTTGCAGACGTGTCCTTCATGTAGCGTTACATTTGCTCCCAACAGTGATGTCAGTATAGAGGAAGGAGCTATCCAAAATGGCTGTCAGGATGAACATAAAAACAATACCAAGGTAACTTACGTTTTCTCACTCCTGACTCCCCTACATCAGTTTTAATAGCCTCATTTTTGTACTGGGTTCCTCCTCACTTCAATATAACTGGCAAGCAGCAGAGCCAATTTCAGAATTTCAGAATAATCCAGTAGAATTTGGGCACCAAATTCTAGTCATTCTGGCCAAGGTTTCCAAAAGTGACTAGTCATTTTGCATGCCTCAATTTTTTAGTGCCCAACTTGACACCTTAGAGCAGGCCTGCACAACATGCAGCCCGGGGGCCGCATGCGGCCCACGGGGGGTGAGTAGGTGGGTTCACTGTGTGGCCCGCGGGGCGTGAGTAGGCAAGCGGCGGGTGAGGGAGGGGGGCTGAGGAGGCAAGCGGGCGAGCAGTGGCAGGGGGGCAGGTGAACCGGCAGCGGGAGGGGGGGTGGACCTGAGGAGGCGAGCGGGTGGGCAGTGGCAGGGGGTGAGTAGGCGAGCTGGGGAGAGTGGGGGGGCTGAGGAGGCGAGCGGGCAGGCAGTGGCAGGGAGGCAGGTGAGCCGGTGGCAGGGGATGGGGGGCTGAGTAGGTGAGCCGGGGCGGTGGGGGCCTGAGGAGGCAGGCGGGCAGTGGCGGAGGAAGAGTAGGCAAGCCGGTGGGGAGTGGGGGGCTGAGGAGGCGAGCGGGCGGGCAGTGGCGGGGGGGCAGGTGAGCTGGTGGCGGGGGGGGGGGGCTGAATACGTGAGCCGGGGCGGTCGGGGGCTGAGGAGGTGAGCGGGCGGGCAGTAGCGGGGGGTGAGTAGGAGAGCTGGGGGAGGGGGACTGAGGAGGCGAGCGGGTGGGCAGTGGCAGGGAAGCAGGTGAGCTGGCAGCGGGGGTAGGGGGGCTGAGGAGGCGAGCGGCGAGTCGGTAGCTGACCTGTTCTACTGATCTGGTCTGGCTCCCATCCCCTCTCCAAGGGTTGCAGCTGTCTGGAGGTGCCTGCCTTCCACGCCTTCCTCATTCACACCTCATTCATTCAACAGGGCAATTGATTACAAAGTGGGGGGAAGATCTTATTCTACTTCTAGCAAAAAGACATTTTTCTTTTACCTTATTTATACTACTTTAGGGCCAGCTGTAACATATTACCAAGGTTCAATACTGCTGTTTCAGCAGGGTGGCGCTGGGGACGGAGGGTTTTTTCCACAGGACGGGCAGGGTTCGGGGGGGGCGGGGTGGGTTCGGCCCTCAGCTGTTTTCTTTGGAGTAATATGGCCCTTGCCGCTTTATGAGTTGTGCGGGCCTACCTTAGAGGACCTGATTTTCAGAAATTGCTGAGCACCTGACCTCTGAACGTCTGACTACTTTAAAATATCTCAAGTTGGAAACCCCAAAACTTATGCACTCAAAATCAATTTTATGAAAATATTTCAACTTATGATGTTCTCTTCTCAGTTACACCTCTGCCTCAAATAATAGATAGGCACAGCAGAAGCACTGTTGTATTTATTTGGATGAAATATATGATCCAAAGTGTTAACATAACCCAGTCACTCTCCAGTATTAAACAGTGTTAAACAAGGGTTAGGTTTTGTATACAGAGACCTCAGCCTGCTTAGTACCATGGCGCAAACACCATTAAAAATCCTTTTAACCTTTTATTAAAGATAAAGAAAAGAAGGAAAAACAGTTAAAGTGTTGAAATGTGAAGTATTAATTAAGGCTTTCATTTTAACAGCATCCCTGGTTCTCTTTCCCTTAGCCTGAGAGTTTTAGAAGGAAAACTCCCCTTGCTTGACAGTCTTTTAGATGGTATCAAAGATGGTAATAACAGCTCTTGGTTAGAAAAGAAGAAGGTAGTTGAGATGGGCTATAGCTACTGTTGTTACTGCTATTGTTAAAGTTTCATATTGTTTCATCTCAGGGGTGTTTGGTATTCAGCTGAAGCTGGTAGGGGTTGGCAATGTCATCTGGATCCCTCTCTCTGATCTGGCCTGGTTCAGGTGATCTCTCAGGATCAGAATGACGAAGGCCCGGGGTCCCAGTGTGGGAGGTAGCCATGATGGCAAAGCTCGCCCCAGTAACCTCCGTCTGTTCTTCCTCTTTTCCCTCTAATGCCTGTTCTTTTAGGACCCACAGAGGGAATGGTGAGTGGAACAGCCCATTCCACATTATTTTATTCACCAATTAGGCCTAATTTCTGACACACCAATTTTGGTTCATTAATTTCCAGACCCACATTTTCTTGCTTACCATGCATCATCTTAACACAGTCCTTCATTTATGAATCAGCACAGACATCTTTTAAGCTCAGAAAGGGCAGAATATGCAGTGAATGCAGTCTCATTTGAGCCTACTGTATTGGGTCCTGTATGCTTGTACTACAACTCCACCATTGCTCACTCTGAGCGAGTTAGAGCAGAGTGGGTACAGGAAATTTCGATTTCTTCTTCGAGTGCTTGTTCATGTAATTTCCAATCAGGTGTATGCATGCACACGTGCACAGTAGCCGGAAGATTTTTCCCTAGCACCATCTGTCAGGTCGGCCTCGGTGCCCCCTGGAGTCGCGCCTTCATGGCGCTCAATATATAGCCCTGCCAGTCTGCCACCTCTTCAGTTCCTTCTTACCATCAGTGACAGTTAGCTGGGACTTCCTTTTGCTGTTGTCTTGACAAGCGCATTTAGCAGTTTCTTACGTTGTTCTCCATTAGTTTTCCATTTTGTTAATAGTTAGTAGTTGGTAGTTCTTTAGTGTTACATAAGTCTCCTTTGCGGGGGAAGAATTCCCTCCTACACTATCCTGATGCTGGAACATGCAGGGGTCTCCAGGCTTCAAAGCCAGCGAAGCCTGCGGCAAGAGTATGCCCAGAAGCGATCCTCACACCTCCTGTCCAAAGTGTTTAGGAGAGGGCCAGCAGAAAGATCATTGTGCCATTTGTAAGACCTTTCAGTCCAAGACTTTAAAAGATAGAGAGCAGTGCCTGAAGGTCCTGTTGATGGAGGCACCACTCCACCCCCAGTCCGACTCTGGGTCGATGGACCCTGTGTTGAGAATCTCCTCCTCGGTGCGGAGTGCATCGGCACTGTCAGCACCGGTGCCGGGTAAGGATAAGGACTCACGGCACCGTCACAGCTCCACTTGCGGTTCACATGCCCCATGGAGGCACTGCTCACAATCGCTGGTGCCGCAAAAGAGGAGGAGGCCAGAGAGGGGTCGCTCTCCCCCTTCTAGGCCTAAGGAGCCTGCCGCTGTTAGACCCAAGTTGGGCCACACTAGTGCTGCTCCACCGGCGATGGTCGTGCTGACTCCTGCCCGCATAGAAGGGCAGTTGAGTCTGGACCCTCCTCGCTCGCCAAGGCCGAGCTGTGAGCTGCACCTCCCTTTGACACCGGAGGCGTTTGAAGCAGCCCAAGAACTGCTTCACGTCTTGGCAGCATTCTCTCCTCCAAACGGGACAGGTCACCAGCACTGGTTGTTCCCCGGGCCCACTATGATGGCCAGCTGATCTCCAACCCCGGCGCGCCATCCCCGGCACCAGAGCACACCCAGCAGCCATACTGATCCCTGAGGCCTTGGCGCGAAAGCATGGTGCCTAGAAGTACCGCTCCCCCCGTGGTCATCGTTTTCAGACACCTCGGAGTCAGAGTCAGGCTCCTATCAGTCCCAGAGGAGTAGGAGCAGACGGTCCACGTCAACTTGGGACCGACACCCTTACCCAGCACGGTGGCCTGCCCAATGGCAGCCCCCAGTGCAATGGTCCTTTTGGACTCCCTGGGCTTTTCATCAAAGCCAAGGTAGCAGCCAAGAGTCTCATTCCAGGGCAACGTCGGTGGCCTCTGCCTTGTTTGTCCCCCCCGCCAGCACTGGCAGGGTTGGGGGTAGGCCTATTACCACCCTGCACTACCATCTCGATGCCTCCAGCACAGCCGGCACCAGGCCTGGGGGGCCCGGCATCAGCAAGGACTCCAGTGGCGACATCAACTCCGGCGCCAACAGCAATTCAGACCTTGAGAATGATATCGGCACCGACGGCACTTTTGGCACTGGCGGTGCCTGCGTCGGTGTATGCAGTCCCTACACTGAGGGGCATGACACCATCTGGGTGCCGCGGGACCTATCGGTGTGGCAGGAAGGGAGCAGCCACCACTCATGGGGGTCTCGTTCTTGCCAGATGAAGCGTTGGTGGGAATGGCGACAGCCCCGGCCATGGAGGACAACAGGGTTCTGCAGAAATTATTGCAGAGGGTTTCCCAGGGCCTGGGCATTCAGGCAGGGGAGGTAGTGGAGGATGCAGATCCAATGGTGGACATTCTCGTCTCTTCTGGACCTGCATGTATTGCCCTGCCCCTCATAACAACCATCTCTGACACCACGAAAACTCTGTGGCAAACTCCAGTCTCGTTGCCCCTACAGCTAAGCGCAACAAAAGTCGCTACTCTGTGCCATCCAAGGGTTACGAGCATTTATACACGCATCACACACCTGACTCTCTCATGGTCAATGCTGCCAACCAACGCGAGCGTCAGGGCTTCCAGGGGCCCTCCCCGAAGAATCGGGAGGCTAAAAGGCTTGTCCTTTATGGGAGAAAGGTCTATTCCATGGGAGGCTTGCAGCTCCGCATATCTAATCAGCAGGCCATCGTCAGCAGGTACTCCTACCACACCTGCTCGGCGATGGCGAGATTCACAGAGCTGCTCCCCTCGGATTCCCATGCCGAGTTTTCAGTGTTGGTTGAGGAAGGGAGACTCATCTCAAGGGTGTCCCTTCAGATGGTACTTGAAGGAGCAGATGCGGCCACCAGGGTTATGACCACAGGAGTGGCTAGGAGAAGGGGCTCGTGGCTCCAGGTTTCTGGCCTCTCCTGCGATGTACAGCAAACCATCTGCCTTTTGAGGGTGAGACTCTCTTCTCAGAAAAAAAAGACAAAAGGCTAAACAGCCTTAAACACTTCAGAGCCATCCTCAGGTCCCTGGGCCTCTATACGCCTTCAACGCAGCAGAGACACTTCCGTCCACAGTCTCCTCAATGGTTCGATCATCAGAACTGCCAAGATGACTCCAGAAGGAGAAATCGGAGCGGCAAGAGACGGCCACGTCAACCCTCTGGCCAGGGCTCAGAACAATCCAAGCCATCTTCAGGGGCCAAACCAGCTTTTTGAAGGTGCGGTCGAGGACGGCGCACCAGAGCAAGATCTGGATCCACCCCGCCTTACCTTTTCATCACGACTATCCCCTTTCTACTGTGCTTGGTCCTGTATTACTTCGGACCCCACTGGGTGCTCCACACGATAGAGAGGATACTCCATCCAATTCTGTGCCCCTTCCATCCCGCTTCCCCTTCCCTCTTCAGGGACCCCTCTCACGAGCAACTCCTTATACAGGAGGTTCACTCACTACTATCGCTAGGGGCAGTGGAAGAGGTTCCTCAGGAGCAGAAGGGCAAGGGCTTTTGTTCCCAGTATTTCCTAATACCGAAAGGCAAAGGCGGCCTCAGGCCTGTCTTGGACCTGAAAGAACTCAAGTTCATTAAGAAACTCAAGTTCCGCATGGTCTCTTTAGCCTCTCTTCGCTAGATCCAGCAGACTGGTATGCCACCCTTGACTTGAAGGACGCGTATTTTCATATTGCATTTACTCAGCCCCACAGAAAGTACCTCAGGTTTGTGATGTACAGTACCCACTACCAATTCACAGTCCTTCTGTTCGGCCTGTCAGCAGCACCTTGAGTCTTCACCAAGTGCATGGCAGTCGTTGCTGCATTCCTGCGCAGGCACCAGGTACAGGTATTTCCGTACCTCAACGACTGGCTGATCAAGGGCCGCTCCAGGACCCAAGGGGAAGCTCAGGTCAGATTCATCAGAACCACCTTCGACAATCTGGGTCTCCTTCTTAACAAAGCAAAATCGACTCTGTCCCCGGTCCAGAGGATACAGTTTATGGGGCAGTACTGTGGACTCGACGCAAGCCAGGGCACACCTGCCAGAAGCAATGTTTCAGGCCCTGACAGATATCATTTGAGGGATCAGACAGTTTCCCACCAACACAGCAAGGAACTGCCTGAAGCTTCTCGGTCACATGGCTGCCTGTACCTACGTGGTGCAGCATGCCAGATTCAGGCTTCGACCCTTCAGTCGTGGCTGCATCAGTGTATCTCCCAGCCCGGGACAGTTTGGACAGGATCGTGACCCTGCCTCGCCCAGTACTCGACTCCCTCCTGCATTGACTCAACCCTCAGGAGGTGTGCTCAGGGATCCCCTTCACTAGTCTGCAGCCATCTCTCTCGCTAGTGATGGACTCATCAGACTTGGGCTGGGGAGCTCATCTGGGAGACGACAGGACCCAAGGTCTCTGGTTTCACGCAGACCTGGCTCTCCACATCAACATCAGAGAGTTGAAAGCGGTGCTGTAGGACTTCTGTGTGGAACATTCAATACACCTGCAAGCAGGCCACTTGGTGTTCGCCAACTCTATGATCAGCCGATTTCTAAAAGGACTTGACAGACTGTACCCTCACATCCTCACACCCTGTCCCCATCTGGGACCTCAACCTGGTCCTCTCTAGGTTCATGGGACCACCCTTTGGACCATTGGCAACATGCTCCCTGCTCTACCTCTCTTACAAGGTAGCCTTCCTGGTAGCTATAACCTCGGCCAGGAGGGTGTCTGAGCTCAAGGCCCTAACATCAGACACTCTCTATACCGTGTTCTATAAGGACAAGGTTCAGCTCAGGTCTCACCCTACATTTCTCCCGAAGGTTGTGTCACAGTTTCACATCAACCAGGACATCTTTCTTCTGGTATTCTACCCTAAGCTGCACTCTACTGGCAGGAAGCAGAGACTTCACACACTGGATGTCCACAGGGCGCTAGCCTTTTACATCGAGAGAACGAAGCCATTCAGAAAATCGGTCCAGTTATTTGTGGCAGTGACGGACAGAATGAAAGGTCTGCCTGTTTCATCACAATGCATTTTGTCATGGATCACATCCTGCATTCATGAGTGCTACAACCTGGCGGGGGTTCCCGCACCCCCAATCACTGTGCACTCTACCAGGGTGCAGGCTTCATCAACAGAATTCTTGGCGCAGGTCCCCACTCAGGAAATCTGCAGAGCGGCAACGTGGTCCTCCATCCACACTTTCACCACACACTATGCAGTTACACAGCAGGCCAGAGATGATGCAGCCTTTGGATGAGCAATGTTCCAATCAGTGGAAGACTCTGACCTCAACTCCTGAACGTAGGCTTCTCGTAACTGTTGTTCTTCGAGATGTGTTGTTCATGTCTAGTCCAATACTCACCCTCCTATCCCTCTTTCGGAGTTGCCAGAAAGAAGGACTTGAGGGGGTGGCGGGTTGGCAGGGCTGTATATTGAGCGCCATGAAAGCGCAACTCCATGGGGTACCCAGGCTGACCCAACAGATGCAAGGGAAAAATCTTCCAGCTACCGTGCACATGCGCGCGCACACACCTGATTGGAATGGACATGAATAACACATCTCAAAGAACAACAGTTACGAGAAGGTGAGTAACCGTTTTTTCCAGTGCAGGCCTCAGCACATCAGGAGGCAGTTACTTCAAAAGAAAGATGTTGCTGGTCATCCCAAAATGCTGAGGTGATATGCGTAGGATACTTTTACCCCTTCTGCTTCTGTTTAAGTGTCACCTACCACAAACTACCAGAGACTCTCTAAAGCAAACAACCTTCACACAGGCTGAATTTTTCTTTGAGATTTCCACCACTGCATCTCCATCAGTGGCAGCAGCGGTTATGATCCCTAGTGTGTATTAGCTGTTGACATTTTAACCACAGTTTCATCTGTCCCTACTTAGAGGAGGTCTGTGGAACAATGAATAAAATGCCGGTAGTGTTTTCTACACTAGTGCCACTTTGAGCTGCAACAGTGGATAACTAGAAGAAAAATGCTAGTGTACACAAGTTATATGCAGTGTAGTTGTAGCCGTGTTGGTCCCAGGATATTAGAGAGACAAGGTGGGTGAGGTAATACCTTTTATTGGACCAACTTCTGTTGGTGAGGGACCTAAGCAATAGAGCCACACAAGAGTTCAGAGACTTGAAGAAGAGCTCTGTGCGGCTTGAAAGCTTGTCTCTCTTACCAACAGAAGTTATTCCAATAAAAGATATTACCTCACCCTCCTTGTCTCTCAGCGTACACAAGGTCAGATGTGCCTCATTTATTCAGTTTAAATATTACCAAACAAAGTGAGACTGATATATATATGCTGCCCGGTGACTCTGGAATGCCTACTTTAAATAGAAGCAGGTTGAACACAAAAAAACTAAAACATGCAGTGACACTTGAGTCCCAGGTCCTACAGACGCCTTAAGTTTCTTGAGGAGAATGGCAGTAAGTTTCCTCTGGCAGCCTTCTTTCCCTAGAGACTGCCCACTCTTCATAATCCCTTTATTAGAAATGCCTTATAGCTGCCTTTAGATGCCAGCTTAGTGTGTTCAAGCACCTCTCTCAGTTTTCCTAAACTACATAAGGAACTTGTCTGGCTCCTAACTTCCTGTGGAGTTCTCCTTTCCCAATATGCACCTCTCTTTATTAGAGGAAATTGGGATAGGGTGCATCAATCAGTCTGCCAGTCACCATCAGAAACTACTGTACAGCTAGAGTTAGCAACATTTATTAAATAGGGATTTTCTCCTGCCACACAAGCAGTTTTAAAATCTAATCTTGTCCTGTTAAGATTAACAGAGTGGCGATAGCCCAGAAAAACCTTGAGCTGACGGAAGGGAAGATTTTTCTTAGGGATTTGAGCCTCTGCCAGAGAGCTGAAAGAAAAAAAGGCTCAGAGAAGTCACAGTCGCAGAGTTTAAGGCCAGAAGGACCATCAGAGCATCTAGTCCAGCGGTTCTCACAACTAATTTTTTGGTGACCTCAGAGTGTGGCTGTGACGAAGTGGGACTGTTCTAAATGTTTCCTCTGAATACTGTGTGGGTGCCTCAGTTTCCCCTATGCGTTTCTTAGGTCTCTAGGTGGTGGGATAAAGGCCAGTGTGCATAAATCACTGACACTCTGTCTCACTGGCAACAAATGGCCAGAGCCCTTCCCCCCTTCAAGGAAATAGCTAAAGGTGAACAAAGAGATCAGGTGACCTCCTGGCCCGGGAAAGAGACAAAGCCCAGAGAAGGAGGGGCTGGAGGGGGTTTCAGTTTGGAGCTGGCTGGGGACTAGGAGTGAGGGCAGAAGACTGGGGTGTCTGGCTCGCGGGACCCCAGGATGGATCCAGCTGAGGGGTCCGGTTCTTTGTACCTACAAGCTCTGTTTTAGACCGAGTTCCTGTCATCTAATAAACCTCTGTTTTACTGGCTGGTTAAGAGTCACGTCTGACTGCAAAGTGGGGGTGCGTACAGGACCCTCTGGCTTCCCCAGGACCCCGCCTGGGCGGACTCGCTGTGGGAAGCGCATGGAGGGGCATATGCTGAATGCCCCAAGGTCAGACCCAGGAGGTGAAGAGGTGTGAGCTTCTTGCCCTGAAGATGGTCTGCTCCGAGGGAGAGGAGGTTCCCCAAAGTCCTGACTGGCTTTGTGGGGAGCAGTTCCAGAGCATCGCCCGGGAACTCCGTGACCGTGGCCACCTTGCTGGTGGCTGCTCTGACAAATTTTTCCTAAAATACGTAACTTTAGGAAAAACAAATAAATATGTGCATGTACATGTCCAAATGATTGTAATTTATGTATGTAGTAGGAAGGCGGTAGGCAGTAAAGCTCCCCATTCAGTGTTCCCATTCTTGTGCTTGGAGTGTGTCACGGGGCGGGAGCCCCTCACCCTGCTGGGGAGCTGCCAAGACCTGCAGCAGCTTGGAGCTGTTGAGCTGCTGTGGTAACTACAGCAACTGTAAACAGCAAGTGTGGCTCCATAGGTAATAGGTAACAACTGTTCAGGAGCAACAGCTGGTCACTGCACGGAGGGATCGCTGTTTCCCCCCTCCCCCCCAAAATCTTAATTCATGCTTTGGAGGCTGTCATGGTCGCAAAAAAAAATCTGCTGGTGGCCACATTTGAGAAATGTTGATCTAGTCTGACCTCCTATGTATCACAGACCATCAACACCATCCAACAGCTGCACACGAAAACTAGACCAAAGTATTACAGCCCCCAGAAGACTAAACCAATATGCAACAGGAATAGAATAGGAGAGACCAAGGTGCACTCATGCCTGAAGCGCCTGCAATGGCGGGGAATTAATTATGGGAAATATACCCAGATAATCTTGGCAAGTGATCTTCCCTCCATACTGCAAGGAGGGCGAAAAAACCCCAAGGTCCCTGCCAATCTTACCTGGGGGAAAATTCCTTCCTGACCCCATGTATGGTAATTAGTTAGACCCTCAGCAAATGAGCAACAATCAGCCACCTAAGCATGTGAGAGAGAAAGTGCTTGGTGCCACCTCAGCACTGGCCCTCCCCATCCAGCGTGTCAACTCCAGCCGTGGCCATCTCCAATGCTTCACAGGAAGGAGACTAAAACAAACAAAAACACGCCCCTTCCTGGACCAGAGGACCATCTCAAGCCCTGAAATATGAACTTTAGGAACAGAGGACATAAATTGGAAGGGACTCCCAGCCCTGCCCCCAACCATCACAAGCAGCCCTGTGATATAATTGCTCTTCTAATTTCCAGCCTGAATTTGTTCATGGCCAATTTATACCCTATTGTTCTTCCATATCAGGCTTCTCCACATCACTCTAAGGAAGCATACATTTTCATCAGTTTCCTCAGATGAGCAGAAAGAATTAAAAAAATAATAGTCTAAAGAGATATCTGTCATATTGTAGCTTCTATATAAACATTTTCTACAGTTAATGTATTTTCAGGCAAAGAAACTTACTAAAGTGTTAATTAAAAGAAAAAAGAATACCTTCAAGTGGGGTGGGAATTACCGGTTAACCAGCTCTTGATTTAGTGGATTCCTTATGGAGATGGTCCTGATTTAAATTCCTCTAACCAAGTAATGTTTAAATACAAGTACCCTAGGTACAAGAAAGATTCAGATGGAAAGGGATCGTTCCTCATTGAACCCTCCTGTCTGCACTAGCATATACAATCCTCATTCCTTCTGCAAGATAGCACGTAGTCTCTAAAGATATATTAGTCAAAAAAACTAATGAGATTCAGAAGGTATTATATATGGTCTTTTGGCAAGAATCAAGTATTCTGTCAGTTTAAATATCTGATATAGTAGTCTTTATTTGGAGACTATGGTCTGTCTTTGCAGAGGATGAGTTATGAGCCAAATTAGTTGGGAGAAAGAATTTAAACAGAAAAATGTAAATGATTATTAGAAATTGTTTAAAAGCATTTTATTTGAGAACAAGCTCAAAAAAACAACAATCCCACAATCAAGAAGGAAGGCTGCACTGGTTAAAAAAGCCAACCGGGATTAGGGAGAAGTGAAGGCAACTGTAAAAACAAAACAATGTATAGCAAATGGAAGAAAGGGAAAATTGATAGTATAAATATAAATCAGAAGCTATGAATTGTAGAAAATTGTTATGGGAGGCAAAACACCACAAAGAGAAATCTATGACCAGAAGAGTTAAGGACAATAAGAAGGAGTTTTTCAAGTATATTTAGGAACAAAAGGTATCTTAACAATGGTATTGGTTCCTTACTAGATGAAAATGCAGAAAATGCTGAAGTGCTTGGTGAAAAAAACAGATGACATATTAGTATCATATGATAACACTTTCCATTCATTAGTACGGTAATTATGGAAGGTGTGGAACAGCAGCTACTAAAGACAGTCATTTTTTAAATCAGCAGGTTCGGATACCTTGCATTCGAGAGTTTTAAAAGCGCTGACTGAGGAACTCTCTGTACTGTTAATATTGATTTCCAATAAGCCTTGGAACCCTGGAGAAGTTCCAGAGGACTGAAGGAAAGCTAATGTTGTGCCACTATTGATATCTTTTTTTATGAGATTAAAAGTTTGGTTGATAAAGGCATTTGACTTGGTACTACACAATATTTTGATGAATAAACTAGAGCAATACAAAATTAGCATGGTACACATTAAATGGATTCAAAACTGGCTAACTGATTGGTCTCAAAATGTAATTGTAAAGGAGAAATCATCATCAAGCAGGTATGTTTCTTGTGGGGTTCCACAGAGATCAGTTCTTCATCCCAGCAATTTAAAATTTTCATCAGTTACCTATAAGAAAACATAAAATCATCACTGATAAAGTTGGAAGGGGACCCAAAGTTGGGGACATGATAAATAATGAAGGGGACAGGTCACTAATATAAAGCAATCTGGATCACTTGGTAACCTGGGCTCAAGCAAACAACATGCATTTTAATGTGACCAAATATGAGTTCATATCTAGGAACAAAAGATTGTGGGCCATACATACAGGATGAAGTACTGTGTCCTGGGAAGCAGTGACTGAAAAAGATTTAGAAGTCATGAACATGAGCTCCCAGTGCATTGCTATGGCCAAAAGGGCTAATGCAATCCTGGGATGCATAAACATGGGAATCTCAAGTAGGAGTAGAGAGGTTATTTTACTTCCGTCTTTGATGCTGGTGTGACCACTGCTGGAATACTGTGTCCAGTTCTGATGTCCACAATTCAAGAAGGATGTTGATAAATTGGAGAGGAATCTGGGAACAGCCACAAGAATAAATAAAGGATTAGAAAACATGTCTTATAGTGAGAGGAGCTCAATCTAGTTAGCTTAACAAAAAGAAAGTCAAGGAATGATTTGACCAGTCTATAAATACCTACACGGGGAGCATACATTTGATAGTAAAGGGCTCTTCAATTTAGCAGACAAAAGTATAGCAATATCCAATGGCTGGAAGTTGAAGCAAGGCAAATTCAGACTAGAAATTAACCTTCGGAACAATTTACAAAGGATTATGATGGAGTCTCTATCACTGACAACTTCTAAATCAAGATAGGATGTTTTTCTAAAAGATATTCTCTAGTCCAACAGAAATCAATTCAGGGAAGTCTTATGGCGTGTGTTACACAGGAAGTCAGACTAGAAAATCACAATGGTCCTTTCTGGCCTTATCTATATAATAAAATTCCAGGATTGTCACTCTGTCAGTGAGTCACTCTGAAGTACAGAATGTCTGTTGCATCAGTGTGGAATGATGTAAATAGCTACAGGCATCGTTGAGAGCTCTCTTTTTTTAGAATATCATCAGGTTCAAACCTCTGTGCCGTTTGTATGTTTTCTCACATATTTATTCCTTCACTCGTACATTTCTTCTTGCTATGAAGCAGACTCCTGGACGACGCAGTCCAAAGACCCAGAATGGACTTTTGCGTCCTCCACGGGATGAGAAGCTGAGCAACAGCCAGACATCACTTTATGAGATGTTGCAGGAGAAAGGAAGATGGGTAGGAGTGAGTTTGGACCAGTCGGCACTCCTTCCACTGAGGTTCAAAAACATCAGAGAGAAGACAGATGCTCATTTTGTGGATGTGATTAAAGAAGACAGGTAAGAAGGAACTAGCTACATAATTTTAAAATAGTGTGGTAGAAAGAAAGCAAACATGCTCCATGCATTTAATCTCTATTCCCCTGCTCTTGTGTGCTGTTGGTCATCATACTGTAAGTTTTCTAATGTTAGTCTGCCTGCTATTCTGTAACTACAGTAGGAACTCACCAATCTGAAAATTCTGCTAAGAGGAATACCAATGCAGGTTTTTACTTAACTTTATTAATCTTTCTCTTTGAACAGTTATTTTACATTTGAGTCTTTTGAACTAAAAATATCCTCAAAAATGACAAAATCTTTGTAATATGTTATAGTACATATGTTATTTGCATTTGCTATTTTTACTATAAACATGGAGCTACAAAAATTTCATATCTGCTTATAATAATTATACCTGGTGACATTGAAGTGTTTAGGAAAATATATACATTCTGTGTCTTGGATGCTGAACAAATAGAAGGGGACTGTCATGAAAGTATTGGTCTGATATTGTCCTAAATATACTTTCTGTAAAATTAGGCCCTCTCTCTTCACTTTAGGATTTTAAATTGTCACCCCTTCTATGGGCAAGAAATATAGGAAAATATAGGCTCCAAGATCCCGCAGTCGGTGACTTTACACAAACACACACAATTTCCCTCTTAATATGGCCAGACTTTAACTTGAGTTTGTCAAAAGAATAGCTTGTGAACATTAAGAATAACAACATTAGATAATAAGCTATTTCTATTGTGATAGCAAGCAAATCCCCAGTTAGATTAAGGGCTTCATTGTGCTTGGCTCGGCTCTATATAAGCACATAGATAGTAAGTGTTTAGGGGACAGGAACAATGTCTTCCTAATTACAAACATGACAAAACCAGGGATGACAGAACAGAGAGAGTGTGAATGGGGAGCCCAGATTGCAAATAAAAGATTCTGGGATAGCTAGTGGTACAGAGCATACATCTTTTTTGGTTTTTATTAAATGTTGCATACTATCTGTTTGTTTTCATCACACCTGCCTGTTTAACTTCTTCTCATTTCCTGTTTTATCAAACCCTGGTCCTTTCCATTTTTACACACATACATATCCATATAATTATATATAAACTATATCCAACCACTTAGCCATTTTTAAGGGTCTGTTTGTTTAATTATTTCTAAATACACATCCATTTCTCTCCCCCTTTCTTTTCCCAATTAAAGTTTCTCCTAAGGCTACCATCAATAAAAGTTCTTCTTCAAGTGCTTGTTCAGGTCCATTCCACATTAGGTGTGCGCGCGCCACGTGCACGAGCGTCGGAAACTTTTCCCTTAGTGGTACCCGTCAGGCCAGCGGGGCCCCCGCCTGAGCGGTGCCATTGCACCGTGCATATATATCCCCGCTGGCCCGACCCCCTCCAGTTCCTTCTTACCGTCCGTGGCGACTTGGAACAAACTCTTGCTCTCCAACGAGAAGCAATCCCTTAGCTTTAGAGTACTTAGCTGCTATCAGTTCATTAGCATTCTATTGTTGTGGCCACTTAATAGATTAGGTGCTTGGAGGCTTCCAGCACCCACCCCGGGCCGCGGGGCATGCCACAGGCCCAAGGGTTTAAGGCTTGTGCCATGTGCCGCAAGCCCATGCCGGTTAGTGACCCCCACAACTCCTGTCTATGTTGCCTGGGGGAAGCACACCAAGCAGAGAGATGCAAGATTTGCAAGGTGTTTAAGCCTAGAACAAAGAAAGAGAGAGACTTTCGCTTGAAGCAGTTGTTGATGGAGGCAGCACTGCAGCCATCGGGCCCGGAGCGCCTGACGCCGGCTCTAGCCTCCTTGGTGCGCAGTGCCCCGGAGTCGTCAAGAGACCCGGTGCCGGATAAGCACCGCAAGCCATCGGCCTCGGAGAAAAGTAGGCCACAGCACTGCTCATCCTCCCCGGTGCGGCCCGAGGCAAAACCAAAAGAAGGGCACGGACGTTCCCCACAAAGGAGACCGGCACCAACTAAGGGCCCAGGCACCAGAAAGAGCGGGATGGACATTGTGCCTGCGCCGGCACCGATGGCACCCGCGTCACAAGTCCCACTGAGTCCAGCCCTAAGTGAACTCAGAGAGGACGACGGGCTCGAGGGAGTAATAGATCAGCCCTCCACGCCTGACATCTTTGCGGCGGCGAAGGACCTTATCGGGTTGTCGGCAGTGAGCCCCCTCCCGATCAGGGAGAAGCCTCCGCGCAGTGCTGTCGAGGGGAAAGCCGGCAATGGTGCGCCGTTCGAGGACACCCTCCCAGCATCGCTCCCGGTGTTGGTCCCGGTTGAGCGTCGAGTCTGTGGACTCTGTTACCCCTGACGCAGAAGGAAGCCTCGGTACCGGAGACAAGTCAGCGCACAGGGTTAGTGCAAGGGACCCGATGCTCTCCAGCACCCTCCAGAGACCGGCACCAGGAGAAGGCAAGCCGACCATCGCCAAAAGCTTCCAGAAGTCACCGGTCCAGGTCTCGGAAGCACCGATACTAGTCCCGGTCCCACGAGCAGCGGTCCCAGTCCCGTTCCCAATCAGCAAGAAGCCGCTCGTTGGCCTCCCGCCAGCACAGGTCGACGGCACCACCGTAGGCTTCGCGCTTGGTGTTGCTGGAGTCCGGCGCCGATACAGTTACCCGCACCGGGTACCAGACAGCAGAGAATACCAGGCTGGGTGGCAACCCCAGTGGGGACCGCTGGGACACTGGCCCTTCTGGACCCCTTGGGCCTACCACCAGCGGCAAGGAGCTCCCTCCAGGGCCAGCTACTCGGTGTCCCGGTCCCCCCACCAACACTCCTCCTTGCGGGAAGCTATGGCATCCACACTACCTGCACCGTCACCGAGCGAGAGACCGGAGAAACCGGCACCAAGTCTGGTGCCGCCCCAGGGTCAGCTGTCTGGGCCCAAGCCGGAAGCCCCTCCTTTGGGGGAGGGGGACCAAGGGGACCAGCAGGAGGAAGCGGAGCAGCTGCTGACCTCCTCGTAATCACCGGATGAAACAGTGGCAGGCACAGCGCTATCAGGACCGCTGCCAGTAGACCACAGGCCCACCAAGAGCTGCTGTGTAAGGTTGCTCATAACTTGGGATTACAGGCCGAGGAGATGGTTGAGCAGGAGGACCCCATGGTGGGCATCCTGAGCCCAGAGGGTCCATCCAGAATAGCACTTCCACTCATTAAGACCATGCAGTCGAACTATAAGACTACATGGCAGACCCCAGCCTCCAGTGCTCCAACAGCCAAAGGTGTGGAACGCAAGTACTTCGCCCCGTCAAAGGGGTACGACTTCTTGTTTTGCCACCCAAGCCCATGTTCCCTGGTAGTCTCGGCGGTAAACGAGAAAGAGCACCGTGGGCAGCAGGCCCCGGCCCCTAAGGCCAAGGAAGCAAAGCGCCTTGTCCTGTTTGGCAGGATGGTGTATGCCTGAGGGGGCCTCCAGTTGAGGATTGCTAACCAATAGGCCATCCTCAAGAGACATAATTTCAACTCCTGGGCGGCAGTGGGGAAGTTTAAGGACAACCTCCCACAGGGTTCCCAACAGGAGTTTACGGCGCTGGTGGATGAGGGCAAGGCCATAGTGAAGACCTCTCTCCAGACGTCCTTGGATTCAGCGGATGCAGCGGCCTTCACAACCTCCTCAGGTAAGGAGTTCCACAAGTTGACTGTGCGCTGTGTGAAGAAGAACTTCCTTGTATTTGTTTTAAACCTGCTGCCTATTAATTTCATTTGGTAACCCCTAGTTCTTGTATTATGGGAATAAGTAAATACATTTTCCTTATCCACTTTCTCCATATCACTCATGATTTTATATACCTCTATCATATCCCCCCTTAGTCTCCTCTTTTCCAAGCTGAAGAGTCCTAGCCTCTTTAATCTCTCCTCATATGGGACCCGTTCCAAACCCCTAATCATTTTAGTTGCCCTTTTCTGAACCTTATCTAGTGCCAGTATATCTTTTTTGAGATGAGACCACATCTGTACGCAGTATTCGAGATGTGGGCGTACCATCAATTTATATAAGGGCAATAATATATTCTCAGTCTTATTTTCTATCCCCTTTTTAATGATCCCTAACATCCTGTTTGCTTTTTTGACCCCCTCTGCCCACTGCGTGAACATCTTCAGAGAACTATCCAAGATAACTCCAAGATCTTTTTCCTGACTTGTTGTAGCTAAATTAGCCCCCATCATATTGTATAGTTGGGGTTATTTTTTCAAATGTGCATTACTTTACATTTATCCACATTAAATTTCATTTGCCATTTTGTTGCCCAATCACTTAGTTTTGTGAGATCTTTTTGAAGTTCATCACAGTCTGCTTTGGTCTTAACTATCTTGATAACAAAAGAATCAAGATGTATTTTGGTTTGTCAGCTTACAGACATTTGAGATAATAGCATCAGAACTGTGCTTTGATTAAATGTTAATGTGAACTCAGCAGTAATGAACTGCTGAAAGACTGTTGGTTTATCTGGGATAAGGTTATAGGAACCCTGTCCTTGTGGTATAATTGCGGTCTTCACTCTGCCACAGCAATGCCAATTCTAACTCTTGTTAGTGCATTTGAGACCTTTGTGCTATGAACAGTTTCAATATGCAAGTTGACTGTTGCAGTGCCATCTTCTGTATATTTTGTTCATGTAACAGCTGTATGGTGTCATTTGGCACAGATTACTGTATCCTGTGCATTTTTACCAAAGTACAATTACTATGCTACAATTAAAGCAAGTGGCAGTTCTGCATTTTTACAGTAAATGTTGCATTGTTTTATATTAAGCTTTACCAAGAACAGTGTTGTATATTTGGTGAACAATGTACTATTACTTTGAGTTTTAGGTCTAGCTTTACTAATGCAGTTATAGAAATGGGTCTCTTCCATGTTTATTTGTAGTCTTATGTGCAATACTGTGGTTGTTAAAAGACAGTAAAACTGAATAAACAAGACGGTAAAGTATGAAATGCTTAAGCTTAATTCTTTAAAGACTCATGTTCTTGAGAGAGATTTCTACTTCCAGTGTGAGGTCAGCTTATGTAATAAATTAGGGTTACCATATTAAAGATTTTTAAAAAGAGGACACTCCATGGGGCCCTGGCTCCACCCCTTCCCCAAAGTCTCCGCCCCCTCCCCTGAGCACCCCGTATTCCCCCTCCTCGTCCCTCCCAGCCAAGTGAAAAGGGCTGCCCGAGCGCTACCAGCTTTATGGTTTGCCGGGCAGCTCCCAGACCTCCAGACCCTGCGCCCCGGGCCGGGCACTTCCCCAGCGCAGCCGGAGCCCGGGAGGGGAAGCGCCTGGCTGGGGGCGCAGGGTCTGGAGGCTGCCCGGCAAACCGTGAAGCTGGTAGCGCTGGGGCAGCTCCGCTCTTCAGCTGCACAGATGAGTTGTCTGGGGGGAACTGCAGGCGGATTCCCGGCGGCGGCGGCGGCTGCTGCTGCCCGGCAAACCGTGAAGCCGGTACGCTTAGGCAGCTCGGCTCTTCGGCTACACAGAGCTGAGGTGTCTGGGGGGAGCAGCAGCAGCCGCAGCGGGGAATCTGCCTTCAACTCGCAGCCTGCCGGAACCGCTTGGGTAAGCAGGGGACTGGGGCAGGGATGCCGGCATTTTTCTGGACATGTTTGGCTTTTTGGCAATTCCCCCCGGATGGGGATTTGAGCACTAAAAATCCGGACGTGTCCGGGAAAATCCGGACGTATGGTAATCCTAAATAAATGAAGGGGGGAGGAGAGGGTAGTTCCCTTTTATGGACACCCAGCCAGTTAGCTATAAAATCCTTGTTACTAGCTGTTCTCTACTTGTTTTATCTGTAAAGGGTTAAAAAAGTCTACAGGTAAAGGAAGGGAGTGGGCACCTGACCAAAAGAGCCCAGGGGAAGGCTAGAACTTTTTAAAATTGGGGGAAAACTTGCCCTTTGTGTCTGTTGTTGTTCTCTGGGGAAGGGGGGGGAATAGGGCAACAGTTATGCTGTGAGAAGCTGAAGGCCAGATATGTAAGTAGGTCAGAAATGTCTAGAAAGACGTGATTACGTTTATTTCTTTTATTTTGTAAGGCTTATGGACTCCTCTGTGCTAACCCCAAATGCTTTTGTTTTGCTTGTAATCTTTAAGCTGGACCTCAAGAAGGTTATTCTTGATGTTTAATTTTTGTAAGTGGGATTTTCAAATCTAGTAAAAGCCTAAGATCCAGATGTATTTTCTTTCCTTTTGTTTTTAATAAAGTTTACCTTTTTTAAGAACAGGATTGGATCTTTTGTGTCTTAAGAGGGTTGTGCACATGTTTTTAATTAGCTGGTGGCAACAGCTGATTTCTTTGTTTTCCTTTCTCAGCTCTTCCCCGCAGGGGGAGTGAAAGGGTTTGAGAGTACCCCACAGGAAGGAATTCCCAAGTGAGCCTTCCTGGTTTCCAAGGGATTTTGCATTTGGGTTGTGGCAGCATCTACCCAGCCAAGGTCAGAGAAAAACTGTAACCTTGGGAGTTTAATACAAGCCTAGAGTGGCAAATATTAATTTTTAGAGTCCTTGCAGGCCCCCACCTTCTGCACTCGATGTGCCAGAGTGGGGAATCAGCTTTGACATGGCAGAGCAGTGGGATCATTTTGAACAAGAAGCTCAGACCTCAAGATTTTAAAAGGACGCATTTTTCCTTTTGGCTGCTTGAAAGCCAGGGAGGGTTTTTTTCTTTCTTTTCTTTTCTTTGCGGCCTAAGGGGGAACAGGCACGCAAAGGATTCAACCTGCAAAGCCAGGAAGTCCAACAAGCACTGTATTATCTTTTTCTTTTCTAGCTTCGTGGCAAGGAAATAGGCTAGAGTAGGGCAGCCTGTGCATGAGGTTGAGGTCGGGCACCGAAATCCCAAAGCAGCACGCCACAGAGAAGACAGACCCAAATCAAGCCCAGACATCCAGCTCCATGACAGAAATGCAAGGAGGGGATGGGGACCAGGAATTTCCCAGGAGGAAAGGATCAGCCCTTCCCAACCTGAGATGCAGGTGCCAAGATGAAGGGATGCCCTTAACCCACACTGAGTTCTGACTGCGGAATACAGGGATTTCTTCCTACAGATGATGCGCTTGGAAGCGGAGGACAAAAGCGGGTGAAGCGCTTGGAGTTGGAAGCGGAGGAGAAAAGAGAGGCGAAATGCTTGGAAATGAAGCACTTGGAGGCAGAAGCGGAGGAGAGGAGACAGGAGAATCGCTTGGAGGTGGAAATGCAGGTGAAGCTCTTGGAGGTGGAGTTAGAGCTGAAGTGCTTAGAGCTGGAAAGGGCTAAGCTGGGTCCACCAGGTAACCCTAACAGTCCTTCTCCAGGTACCGCTCCCCATTCCAAGAAATTCCCCACATACAAGGTAGGCGATGATACAGAAGCCTTCTTAGAAAATTTTGAAAGGGCCTGCCTTGGATACAACACCCCTACAGACCAGTATATGGAGCTGAGACCACAACTCAGTGGACCCTTAGCAGAGGTGGCAGCTGAAATGCCTAAAGAACACATGAACGAGTACAAACTTTTTAAACTAAAGGCCAGAATTAGAATGGGGTTAACACTCGAGCATGTCGGTGGTTCAGAGCCGGAAGGTGGAAACCAGACGTGGCATTTTCCCAACATGCCTGCCACATTGTAAAAAATTGGGATGCCTGGATATCAGGAGCAAATGTTAAATCTCTGGAAGATTTGTCTCTCCTAATACAAATGGAGCAGTTCTTAGAGAGCGTTCCTGAGGAAATAGAAAGGTACATCCTAGATGGGAAGTCCAAAACTGCAATCGAGGCGGGGGAGATCGGAACCAAATGGGTCGAGGTGGCGAAGAAGAAGAAAGCTAGTAGCAGTTGGTGTGGATACCAGAAGGGGCAACTCAAGACAACACCCCACCATCAGAGTCAGCCCAAAGACCCACCTCGCAAGGAGGAGCCCTCCACACAGCCAGGGAGACTCCAGATGCCCTCTCGTCCCACCACCCACCTCGCCCCAGCCCACAGTCAGCTGCACGATGCTTTAAATGTAATGAGCTGGGGCATGTAAAGGCCAACTGACCCAAGAGCACCAGCCGACTGCAACTCATCACCCCGGAGTCCCACCGAGAGCCTTTAGGCCTAGATGCCTCACAAACACCCCCAGAGCGAAGGGAAACTGTGAGTGTGGGTGGGAGGAAGATTACTGCATGGAGAGACACTGGAGCTCAGGTGTCAGCTATCCACCAATCTCTGGTGGACCCCAAATTCATCGACCCAGAGGCCCAAGTGATGGTGCAACCCTTTAAGGCAAACTCTTTTAACTTGCCTACAGCCAGGTTGCCTGTCCCGTATAAGGGCTGCTCAGGCATATGGACTTTTGCAGTCTATGACGATTATCCCATTCCCATGCTGCTGGGAGAAGACTTAGCCAACCATGTGAGGCTAACAAAATGGGTGGGGATGGGGACCCACAGACAGGCTAAACAGGCCTGCACACCTAACTCCATTCCTGAGCCTCCAACAGGGACACAACCAGAGGTGGTGGAACTCGATCCCAGACCAAAGTCTATGGCAGCAGTTGTACATCAGTTCCTGGGACCCAGTCAGAACCAGCCCAAGAATTGGAACTGGCAGAGCAGTCAGCACCAGAGCCCGTGCTTGCAACCCCACCAGAGTCTGGGGAGCCAGCACCTGCAGCAGCAGCTAAACCGGCACAAGAAGCTCAACCGGAGCCTGAAATACAACCTGGTGCACCAGCGGAAAGCGGTTCACAATCAATAGAGACAACCCCATCACCTGCATCGTTTCCAGTGAGACCAAGTCCACAACCCAGTGAGGAACTAATGTTTCCAACATCAAGGGAGCAGTTCCAGGCAGAGCAGGAAGCGGATGAAAGTCTCAAGGGAGCTTGGATGGCAGCACGGAGTGACCCACCGCCTCTCAGCTCTTCCAATAGGTCCAGGTTTGTTATAGAAGGAGGACTCTTATACAAGGAAACTCTTTCTGGTGGGCACCAGGAAGACTGGCATCCTCAAAGACAGTTGGTAGTTCCAACTAAGTATAAGAAAAAACTCTTGAGCTTAGCCCACGATCACCCTAGTGGCCATGCTGGGCTGAACAGGACCAAGGACCGTTTGGGGAAGTCATTCCACTGGGAAGGGATAGGCAAGGACGTTTCTACCTATGTCCAATCTTGTGAGGTGTGCCAAAGGCTGGGAAAGCCCCAAGACCAGGTCAAGGCCCCTCTCCAGCCACTCCCCATAATTGAAGTTCCATTTCAGCATGTAGCTATGGATATTCTGGGTCCTTTTCCCTAAGAAGACACCTAGAGGAAAGCTGTACATACTGACTTTCATGGATTTTGCCACCCGATGGCTGGAAGCAATAGCTCTAAGCAACACCAGGGCTAAAAGCATGAGCCATGCATGAACAGACATTTTTGCTGGGATAGGTTGGTCCTCCGACATCCTTACGGATTCGGGAGCTAACTTCCTGGCAGAGGCCATGAAACATCTTTTTGAAGCTCATGGGGTGAATCACTTAGTTGACCCCCTTTACCACCATCAAACGAAGTTTAATGGGACTTTGGGGGCCATGATACTTAAATTCTTGAATGAGCACTCCAATGATTGTGACCTAGTGTTGCAGAAGTTGCTCTTTGCCTATAGGGCTGTACCACATCCCAGTTTGGGATTTTCACCCTTTGAATTCGTTTATGGCCATGAAGTCAAGGGGCCATTACAGTTGGTGAAACAGCAATGGGAGGGGGTTACATCTTCTCCAGGAACTAACATTTTGGACTTTGTAACCAACCTGCAAAACTCTCTAAGACTCTCTAGCCCTTGCTCGAGAAAACCTATGTAGAAGAGGTGAGCCTTTCCATCACCCTTGGGCATAAGCAGTGGCAGCAAATACAGGAGCTGTGCACAAGCTTCACACCAGTGTTTTCAGCCACCCCAGGACGGACAGAACGAGCGTACCACTCCATTGACACAGGTGATGCTTGCCCAATTTGAGCCCAAACCTACTGGATGGCTCCTTAAGCCAAACCACAATAGAAAGGGAGAGCAAGGACATGTTACAGATGGGTGTAATCCACCCCTCTGAGAGTGCATGGTCCTCTCCAGTGGTTCTGGTTCCCAAACCCAATGGGGAAATCCGCTTTTGCGTGGATTACCGTAAGCTAAATGCTGTAACTCGCCCAGAGAACTATCCAATGCCACGCACAGATGAGCTATTGGAGAAACTGGGATGTGCCCTGTTCATCTCCACCTTAGACTTAACTAAACAAGTGCTGCTAGATGACCCAGCCAAGGAAAGGTCAGCCTTCATCATCGCTGTAGGGCTGTATGAATTTAATGTGCTCCCTTTCGGACTGTGAAAAGCACTCGCTACCTTCCAGAGACTGGTAGATAACCTTCTGGTTGGATTTGGGGAATTTGCAGTTGCCTACCTTGACGATGTGGCTATATTCTCAGATTTTCAGATGGGCAGAACACCTGGAACACCTCCAAGCTGTCTTCCAGCGCATAAGGGAGGCAGGATTAACCGTTAAGGCCAAAAAATGTCAAATAGGCCTAAACAGGGTAACGTACCTTGGACACCAGGTGGCTCAAGGAACTATCAACCCCTTACAGGCTAAAGTAAATGCTATCCAAAATGCCTAAAGTCAAAGAAGAAGCAAGTCTAATCCTTCTTGGGGTTGGCCAGGTATTACCGACGATTTGTACCACACTACTGCCAAATTGCCACCCCACCGACAGACGTAACCAGGAAAAAACAGCCAAATGCAGTTCAGTGGACTGAGAAGTGTAAGAAGCCTTTAACCATCTTAAGGCGGCCCTTACATCTGACCCTGTACTTAGGGCCCCGGACTTCAACCAACCGTTCGTCGTAACCACAGATGCGTCCTAGCAAGGTTTAGGAGCAGTTTTAATGCAGGAAGGACCAGATCAACAATTCCATCCTGTCGTGTTTCTCAGCAAAAAAATTTCTGAGAGGGAAAGCCCCTGGTCAGTCTCAGAAAAAGAATGTTAAGCCATTGTGTATTCTCTGGAGAAGCTACGCCCATACATTTGGGGACAGCGTTTCCAGCTGCAGACTGACCCCATGCTGCACTAAAGTGGCTTCACTCAGTCAAAGAAACTAACAAAAAACTTCTTCAGTAGAGTTTAGCTCTTCGAGACTTTGATTTTGAAATACAACACATTTCAGGAGCCTCTAACAAAGTGGCTGATGCACTCTCCCGGGAAGGTTTCCCAGAATTATCAGAGTGAAAATGTCCCCTGTATTCTGAGTCATTGTAGACCTTAAAATGTGAAAAGTAGTTTAGTTTTTCATGTAATTATTAGTGAAATTAGAGGTACATGTATCTTATTAACTCTGTTTCCTAAACCTCCGGGAAGAAATCCCAGCCGGTGTGGACCTGACCTAAACCAGGCTGGCCAGCACCATCTGTGATTTGGGGTGTGTGTGAGATAAATGAAGGGGGGGGGGAGCTCCCTTTTATGGACACCCAGCCAGTCAGCTAGCTATAAAATCCCTGTTAGTAGCTGTTCTCTACTTGCTTTACCTGTAAAGGGTTAAAAAAGTCCACAGGTAAAGGAAGGGAGTGGGCACCTGACCTAAAGAGCCAAATGGGAAGGCTAGAACTTTTTAAAATTGGGGGAAAACTTGCCCTTTGTGTCTGTTGTTGTTCTCCGGGGAAGAGGGGAACAGGGCAGCAGTTATGCTGTGAGAAGCTGAAGGCCAGGTATGAAAGTCATCAGAATCAGGCCTAGAAATTGCTTATTTGGAAACCCAGATATGTAAGTAGATCAGAAATGTCTAGGAAGACGCGATTAGGTTTATTTCTTTTGTTTTGTAAGGCTTATGGACTCCTCTGTGCTAACCCCAAATGCTTTTGTTTTGCTTGTAACCTTTAAGCTGGACCTCAAGAAGGTTATTCTTGATATTTAATTTTTGTAAGTGGGATTTTCAAATCTAGTAAAAGCCTAAGATCCAGATGTATTCTCTTTCCTTTTGTTTTTAATAAAATTTACCTTTTTTAAGAACAGGATTGGATTTTTTGTGTCTGAAGAGGTTTGTGCACATGTTTTTTAATTAGCTGGTGGGCAACAGCTGATTTCTTTGTTTTCCTTTCTCAGCCCTTCCCCAGAGGGGGGAGGGTGAAAGGGTTTGAACGTACCCCACAGGAAGGAATTCCCAAGTGAGCCTTCCTGGATTCCAAGGGGTTTTGCATTTGGGTTGTGGCAGCATCTACCCAGCCAAGGTCAGAGAAAAACTGTAACCTTGGGAGTTTAATACAAGTCTGGAGGGGCAAGTAATTAATTTTTAGAGTCCTTGCAAGCCCCCACCTTCTGGACTCGAAGTGCCAGAGTGGGAATCAGCCTTGAGAGCTCTTAAAAATGTTAATCCTCTGAAATACTGGTAACTGTTCCTTATATCCCAGCCATGACAGTATCTATGGTGCACTTCAGTGCATTCTAAGGTCTCTTCTAGCCATGGCCTACAGAGTAGCACCCTAATATGCTCCTTTCTTCATACCGCTTCATCCTTTTAGTGTTGTTTCTTTGACCAGATTCCTCTTTTAACTACAAAGGTGATTTATTTCAATCTTCATTTTCCTAACACTATTTGATTAATAGAAATCAGAGGCATGCAGGCAGTAGCTAGGGCATTATAGCAGGCACGTTCTCAAAGGCCCTATAGATGCTCAGTCTGTTTCCTGACTCTGTTTAGAGTCAACTGGACTTGGTGCCTCATTCCACTGGACCCTAGTCTTTGGCGCTTTGAGGCCTGTTCTCCATTCTGGCTTTTTTGACACTTTGTTTCTTGAAGTGAAGTTACATTCTCTGTCTTCTTTTGTTGTTAAGATTTCATGGAGGAAGAAAGTCCAACCACCCAAAAAAGCTCATAAAATTCATACATTGGCAATTTGGCTGAAGTGTACTTTGCCAAGATGTCACCCTGACTTATCAGAATGCCAGATGAGTGTCTGAAATCCCTGCTAGCCTCTGCAAGGATGCCCAGGTCTTCATGGACAGTTCAATAAAAATAGCTCTAATCATGCAGGAGGAGGAGATTTGATCAGAGTGTAACTTGTCATTTTCTTGGTGCCTCCAATAATGCTTTCAGTATATAGCAAGGGCTGAGATAATGAAGTAAAAGCATCGCCATTATTCATGGTTGAAGTCTTCTGGTCTTTCTCTGGAGATCCAGTCAAGGATTGTGGTTTGACATTTGAAAGCTGACCTTAAAAACTTAACACATTAAAAGCACTTTGGTACAAAGTCATTGGCCAGATATCTGGGATTGACTTGTCCTGCATCTCCATAGAAAAATCTCCTTTCTATTATCTTATGCCATTGAGTTTGTGCTTCTAGGGCTTCCAGAACACTTCCTTGTCAGCAGCAGAGGAGTAGGCAACTCAAGAGAAAACAATGTAAGTGGAGATCAGCTCCATGGGATCCTTAAGCATCTTCATGTAGTTGGCATCAGATTTGATAAATGACCCCAAGAGTTTTTTTCAGTGTGTGTTTCAGAAACTTTCACTTAGCGATGATTGTACCGGATGCATCCAACTTGAGATGGGTCATTCATTTTCTATACTGTATTACAGTTTTTCAGGCAGGGACACTGTCAACCTCTGTGTTTGAAAAGTTCCTAGCACATTTTGGACACAACTGCAACCTTAATAATAATAAAAATTGACTCTAAACAGCCAGTGTAATTACAGAGACAAGGTGGATGAGGTCATATCTTTTATTGAACTAACTTATATTGGTGAAGAAGAAAAGCTTTTGAGCAACACAGAACTCTCCTTCAAGTCTCAGAAATGTAATTATGGTGTACAAACGGAATCACAGAAGGATATAATTGCATATAAGTAAGTTGGAGCTCCAGGGAGTAGAGCTCCATGTTCTCTGAAATCTTTCCTATCTCAGATTAGAGGAAAAGAGGTGCTGATTACAGTATCACTGCAGAATATTACATAAACAAGGTGCACGAGCATACTCTGACACTCTGCCATAAAGCATTGTTAATGATGTACACAGCATCAGGCTCATCCAGCTGCCTGACATCTACCAGGGAAAGAAAACACTTGCAGATGACAAGTGTTGCAAATGTCAGAGTTAACACAAGCGAACATGTTCTGCCATAAATCTGTTTACATCCATTGTAATCTCAAAATGTTCCATCTCTTGCTCAGAAAGCCTTTCTACTGAATCAGAATTGAGGCTTCTCCACCAGGCACTGGGAGGAAAAGGTGAGAGAGTCCACAAACATTCCTTGTATCTGCTGCCAGGCGCATCAGGTCTAGTATGTCATTCTCTTTGTTCATCGGTGCCTTTGGCTCTTCTACCAAAGGTTTTTGGATCTCCTGTCTCAGAAACAAGGCTGAGCTCTCCAACTCTGTCTCAGATTCCTTTACCTGGTTGTCTGGATTGTCTAGTGCTGTTGTTGTATGATCCTGGGAAGGTTCAGAGTTATTATTAGTCTCTGAAGGCAGTGACAACCAAGTGCTGTTCCCTGCAATGGAAAATACTTTATTAATAATTTTTCAACTTTTTATCAATTTCTGATATTTGATATGCTTCAGTTAAAAAAAGGCTGTGTCTCTTGCATGTGTCAATGTCTGGAAGCTATTAATGTATACCATTTGCTGATCTGTGGACACTTATTTCTTCAGTTATCCTTTGGTTCGAAAGTTTTTTTAAAAGACTTTTAATGTCTTCCTGACAATTTAAGAGCCTGTCTTCTTTGTTTGTATTAATGTATTAGTTTGTTTGTTTATTTGTAATGAAATGTTTCCTTTTCTTATAAATGTTTTTTTGGGAATTTTCATCTTTCACTTTAAGGATGCGGAGTGATGTTGTAGGTCAGGGGTGGGCAAACTACAGCCCGAGGGCCAGATCTGGCCCGCCAGCCATTTTAATCCGGCCCTTGAGCTCCTGCTGTGGAGTGGGGTCTGAGGATTGCCCCACTCTGGCGCGCCAGCCAGGGACCAGGGTTGGGGGCTGCTCCACGTGGCTCCCAGAAGCAGTGGCATGACTCCCCCTCCGGCTCCTATGCGTAGGGGCAGTCAGGGCACTCTGCTCTGCATGCTGCCCTTGCCCCAAGTGCCACCCCGCAGCTCTCATTGGCTGGGAACCACAGCCAATGGTAACTGCAGGGGCAGTGCCTGTGGACAGGGCAGCATACATAGGAGCTGGAGTAGGGACATGCCATTGTTTCCGGGAGTCGCTTAAGGTTAGCGCCGCCCTGGAGCCTGCACCCCTGAGCCTCCCCCCATGCCCCAACCCCCTACCCCAGCCATGATCCCCCTCCTGCCCTCCAAACCCCTCGATCCCAGCCCAGAGCACCCTCCTGCACCCCAAACCCCTCATCCCCACCCCCACCCCAGTCTGCACCCTCAGCCAGAGCCGCACCCCCTCCTGCATCCCAGCCCAATTTTGTGAGCATTCATGGCCCGCCATACAATTTCTATTCCCAGATGTGGCCCTCCGGCTAAAAAGTTTGCCCAACCCTGCTGCAGCTTCTGATGAACAATGAGAAGCTACCCGTACTTCAAAAGATCAAAACTGTTAAGACCACCGGTTTCACGCTGGAAGCAGAGAGCCAAGAGTGAGAAACCTGTGAAATGGTATCTTTGAAGAAGAATTACAGCTAAGTAAACTCCTTGTAAAACTGTTCACATTGTCTCTCTCTTCTCTTTAGCCTGATGAAAGACTATTTCTTTAAACCACCAATTAATAAGTTGAGCCTGAACTTCCTGGATGGGGACTTGGAGATGGCTTACAGGACCAGCTATCAGGAAGAGGTGCGTTTTCCCCTGAATCGGGTTGGGTGTCAGCAGTCTTTTGGTACCGGTTGTAGGAGCCAAAATAATTATCTCACTGTTTTTGCAAATTTTATTGCAGTTGATGACTGAGATCATGAAGTGTCAAATATGACTTAATATTTAGAACTACTGAGAAATGACCACCTTATTTTAGTTCACCTGTCATGATCAGTTTCCAGGATTTGAACATTAGATTCTTTCTGGCATTCTATTTTCTTTCACCAGTAAAAATGGACCAGAATAAATTTCAGCTGTTGACTCTATACTCTATAAAGTTATGAACACCAGAGTTACAAACTGATCAGTCAACCACACACCTCATTTGGAACCAGAAGTACGCAACCAGGCAGCAGCAGAGTCACACACACACACACAAAAAACATCACTCACAGTACCGTACTATGTTAAATGTAAACTACTAAAAAACTAAAGAGAAAGCAGCATTTTTCTTCTTCATATAAAGTTTAAAAGCTGTATTAAGTCAATGTTCAATTGTGAACTTTTGAAAGAACAACCATAACGTTTTGTTCAGAGTTACAAACATTTCAGAGTTACCAATAACCTCCATTCCCAAGGTATTTGTAATTCCGAGGTTCTACTGTACCTTCATTTTCATATTTAGATTTAGCTTTCACCGGGCCAAAATTATGTAATCAGGTAATAGTGGAAGGCAAATGCTCCTTACTGCCTTTTCAAATATCTTAACTTACAGAATGAAAACTCTCAAAATTGGATCTTGGCTCTCTAATACTTATTGCAGTCCCAAGTTTATCTCATCCTCACCCAAACGTGCTTTCATCTCAGTGTTGTAAATTACATAAAACTACTGCAGTATAAAATTGGAAGTACAGAAGACTTTAGTTAAAGAAATAAACTCCACATCATTTTCAGAATTCTGCACTACCAAATATTAGTGTCCTGAATGTTTTGTCTTTTTATTACATTGCGTCCCACTTTCAGACATGGCAGGTATCCTTGCTTCCTTGACATCAGCTGGTAGCAAGGGATTCTCTACTGGTAAATATCAACTTCAGATGTCAGAGTTAACTGATTAATATTGGGGGAGAGGGTTGAGTTCCCCCCTCCCCAGCCTTCCCTCTACCACTGGTAAGAAATAAATCCTATGGGAACATTTCTTCCTTAATTCTTGTACCATATGATTGCATTGTCCCTGGCCACAGTCCCTATCTTCCTGTAATTTCAGTCTTAATAAATAAGGGCTCATCTACACTACTGCCTAAGTCGATGTAAGTTATGTTGCTCATGGGGTGTGAAAAAACCACCCCCCTGAGCAACGTAACTTACATTGACTTAAAGCGGCATCTACACCATGCTATGTCGACGGAAGACTCTCTCTCACCGACATAGCTTCCTTCTCTTGTTGAGGTGGAGTAATTACGTCGACAAGAGAGCGCTCTCCCATTCAACAGACTCGCTAATTCGGCGCTGCTGCATTGATGCAGCAGTGCCAATTTAGTGCGGTAATAAAAACAAGCCCTCAGACATCTCTAGTTTACCTTATAATACAGTTAAGCATAAATGTGTTTTTAGTGCATTCTGAAACTCTCACTCTATCTTTGAGTAAAAGCTGTGTCGTGATACTACGGAAAGAATTTACATTTAATTTCTGCTGGTGTGGATACTTAAATAATAGATGTGAGCTGTTATTTCTCAGCATGCTAGTATTGCATCTGCTTTTGTCAATAAATTGAGTGAAACAAGGGAAAAAATCAAGCCTACAAAATTTAACTGGTAGTAAATATTTGCTGCTGTTTATAAACCATTATAAAGTACTGGATGTTAATAACATAATGTGTCTATGTGTGTGTACATATGTAATAATATTTACACATACCATATATAGTACACTACATTCAGTGCTTTCCAAATGAAAGGAAAAGAGGAAAGAGCAGTAGCTACATCTTCATGTGTTTATCATAATTTTGTGAGTCCCTCAGATTGCTAAATAGATGTGGGCATATAAGAACCATAGATAAATAGCGTGTATAGTGTGTTATGGGGCTAAGGGTTTTATCAGTGTGATTTTTTAAATGGGTGCATTACTCAAATGTCAAAACAACATGTGGATTATGCAGATATTCCAAATGAGTACAGATAATACTGTCACCAACTTCACAGCTTCATACGTTCTTTATATTTCTCACAGGTTGCAGAAAAAGTATTTTCAAAATATTTCATTCCCCTCAAAATTACAGTAGTCTTGGTATAGGCAGTGCTGAGTCTTTAGTAAATAAAAGGTTTAATGACTGATATCCAATGCCCATATAGATATAATGAGGTCTGTAGCCTATTGGTAAAGCGAGAAGCTCAGATTTCCAATGGGACATGTAGCTCTTCCTTCCAGCCAAATAAGATCCGAGTTACTTTTAAGTCATGACATATTTAGATATAGAAAAGTGCTTTGATACTTCAGTGATGGGTGCTATACAAAACTATAAGATTCATAGCTATTTTAGGTCATATTTAAAAGTGTTTTTGCTTTTTTTTGCCTCTGGGGTTTGTACATTTGGGCTCAAGGTAACTAAGACTCCTGGTTCTACAGGAGGAAGACTAAAATAAAATGGAAAATTTTGTATTTTGATTATTTCATTTCTGGTGCTGTCCTCTACCAGTTCTGCTGCGCTGCTCTTCTGGCAATAACAGAAATAGTTTATACTTGTCCACTGGGTTTCTGGGCTTGGACACAATCTTCCAGAGCTGTATTGGAACACTTATGTCTTATTAGATACATGAAAATTCTTACTAGTGATGCCTTATATAACTACACTGATCTATGGGGGGGGGATAGCTCAGTGGTTTGAGCATTGGCCTGCTAAACCCTGGGTTGTGAGTTCAATCCTTGAGGGGGCCACTTAGGGATCTGGGGCAAAAATCAGTACTCAGTCCTGCTAGTGAAGGCGGGGGCTGGACTTGATGACCTTTCAAGGTCCCTTCCAGTTCTAGGAGATGGGATATCTCCATTAATTATTATTATTATTAATATAAAGAGGCCATTCTAGAAATACCTGAAAAACTTCTCTGGGTTGGGGTGGATTGGAGGAGAAGTCTGTCCCAGAAAGGAAGTCATCAGGTAATAAATTTTCTGTTATTGATCTCTCCTCCAATCTGAGACATTTGACATGTAGTGAACTGTAAGGAAAAATGAAAAAGGAGGGAGAAATAAATGGGGGGGGGGGAGTAAAGGACTCCCTCCTCTAAAATTAGTAGTATTTATCTATTTTGGGGTCACTAGGACTCCTTTTGAACTAAACATTATTTCCCTCCCCAACCTCTCTTTTTCTGAAATTATAGCATACTGAAAGCATGCACCAAATAATCTACTAAAGTAGAAATTTGCAGCTTATTGCTTTATTGGACTAGTGTGAAATGAAATATCATTAGCTATTTTAGAATGTAAATTGCTGAGAATTGGCCAGAATTATGGTTACAAATACTGTACAATGTAGGATGTGTATTTGATTATTTATCTGAAACAAACTATTTCTACTCTCCTTCACTGAAATTTTCAAAGTTTATATTATGCACAGTATTTTTCATAAATGAAAATGGGCACTATAGACTGCTTTCACAAGTTTTTTTCTGAGCTGCTTGATTATCTTTACTTTGTGTCTTTGAAACCAGGATGGAGGTAGAACTCCAAGTGTACAGCTATTTAAAAAAAAAAACGTTGGGGTACAAAATGACCTTCATGGTGGGTATATGACATTTGTTTGATTGGCTTGCAGTCAGCGATCAGTGAAAGCTACTGCCAGTGATACCATAGCTGATGAATTCATCTTAATCCCATTGTTTCAGCTGTATGTTTAGGTTGCTCTCTAATCACTTTCCGTAAAGGACTTCCCCTTGCTGAAAGCTTACTTTTACCTGTTCTATTATGGAGTTTAATCCACTGCTCATGCTCCTTTCCCTGTCACTGACTCCAGGCTCAATGATCCAGTCTCTCAAATCTAGACGCAGTCACCTCTAGAATGTTTAATTTAATTTGAAGATATTAATAAATTATTTAAACGTCTACCTTAATATTTAGCCAATATTCCTCAAATTTGTTGAATGAACAAGTATTTGCAAAGGTTTTGTGGAGCTTTGTGTATTTCCCTCTATAACTGTTTTGTTCATTACGCCATATATCTAAAAATATTAAGCTATACGTACTGCTAAGGGAGATCCAGCATATACATCACTTTACAGAATTTGAGAGCAGTATGTACCCTTAGGGGAAGCACAACAGGAAATGCACAGCATTATCCAAGTCCACTGCTGAGATCTATACAGTGGATCTTACAGAGACACTTCCTAAGACTCAAAGAATTCCAAAAGGAGTCAAGTACTTTATCTGCTTTGTGAGCTTCCCCTCATATCAGATACTACCATTCTTCTTCGAGTGGTTGTTCACGTCCATTCCACATTAGGTGTGCGCGCGCTGCGTGCACGACCGTCGGAAATTTTTCCCTTAGGGGTACCCATCGGGCCGGTGGGGCCCCCGCCTGAGCGGCGTCACTGCGCCGTGCATATATACCCCCGCTGGCCCGACCCCTCCAGTTCCTTCTTACCTTCCCCTAGCTTTAGAGTACTTAGCTGCTGTCAGTTCATTTGCATTCTATTGTTGTGGACACTTAATAGATTAGGTGCTTGGAGACTTCCAGCACCCTCCTGGGGCTGCGGGGCATGCCGCAGGCCCAGGGGTTTAAGGCTTGCGCCATGTGCCACAAGCCCATGCGACCCCCACGACTCCTGTCTACGTTGCCTGGGGGAAGCACACCAAACAGAGAGATGTAAGATTTGCAAGGCATTTAAGCCTAAAACAAAGAAAGAGAGAGACTTTCGCTTGAAGCGATGGAGGCAGCGCTGCAGCCATCGGGCCCGGAGCACCTGACGCCAGCTCCAGCCTCCTCGGTGCGGAGCGCCCCGGAGTCGTCAGGAGACCCAGTGCCAGATAAGCACCGGAAGCCATCAGCCTCGGAGAAAAGTAGGCCACAGCAGCGCTCATCCTCCCCGGTGCAGCCAAAGGCCAAATCAAAAGAAGGGCATGGACGTACCCCACAAAGGAGACCAGCGCCATCTAGGGGTCCGGGCACCGGAAAGAGCAGGATGAACATTGTGCCTGCGCCGGCACCGATGGCACCAACGCCACAAGTCCCACTGAGTCCAGCCCTAAGTGAACTCTGTGAGAACGACGGGCTCGAGTGAGTAATAGATCAGCCTTCCACACCTGACACCTTTGAGGCGGTGAAGGACCTCATCAGGTTGTCGGCGGTGAGTCCCCTCCCGATCAGGGAGAAGCCTCCGGCACCCGGGCCCGCAGTGCCATCAAGGGGAAAGCCGGCAATGGTGCGCCGTTCGAGGACACCCTCCTGGCATCGCTCCCGGTTAAACATTGAGTCTGTGGACTCTCAGTTACCCATGACGCAGAAGGAGGCCTCGGTACCGGAGACAAGTCAGCGCACAGGGTTAGTACAAGGGACCCGACGCTCTCCGGCACCCTCCAGAGACCGGCACCAGGAGAAGGCAAGCCGACCATCGCCAAAGGCTTCCAGAAGTCACCGGTCCAGGTCCAGGTCTCTGGAGCACCGATATCGATCCCGTTCCCGATTGGCAAGAAGCTGCTCGTCGGCCTCCTGCCAGCACAGGTCGACAGCACCACTGTGGCCTTCACGCTTGGCGTCACTGGAGTCCAGCGCCAACTCGGGCTGATACAGTTACCCGCACCGGGCACCAGACAGCAGAGAATACCAGGCTGGGTGGCAACCCCAGTGGGGACCGCCAGGACACTGGCCCTTCTGGACCCCTTGGGCCTACCACCAGCGGCAAGGGGCTCCCTCCAGGGCCAACTACTCAGTGCACTGGTCCCGGTCCCCACATTGACGCTCCTCCATGCAGGAAGCTACGGCATCCACACCACTTGCACCGTCGCTGAGCAAGAGACCAGAGAAACTGGCACCGTGTCCGGTGCCGCCCCAGGGTCAGCTGTCCGGGCCCGAGCCTGAAGCCCCTCCTTTGGGGGAAGGGGACCAAGGGGACCAGCAGGAGGAAGCGGAGCAGCTGCTGACCTCCTCGTCATCCCCGGATGAAGCAGTGGCAGGCACAGCGCTATCAGGACCGCCGCCAATAGACCACAGAGCCCACCAAGAGCTGCTGCGTAAGGTTGCTCGTAACTGGGGTTACAGGCGGAGGAGACGGTTGAGCAGGAAGACCCCATGGTGGACATCCTGAGCCCAGAGGGTCCATCCAGAATAGCGCTTCCACTCATTAAAACCATACAGTCGAACTATAAGACTATATGGCAGACCCCGGCCTCCAGTGCTCCAACAGCCAAAGGTGTGGAACGCAAGTACTTCGCCCTGTCAAAGGGGTACGACTTCTTGTTTTGCCACCCAAGCCCATGTTCCCTGGTAGTCTCGGCGGTAAATGAGAAAGAGCACCATGGGCAGCAGGCCCCGGCCCCTAAGGCCAAGGAAGCGAAGCGCCTGGACCTGTTTGGCAGGAAGGTGTATTCCTCAGGGGGCCTCCAGTTGAGGATTCCTAACCAATAGGCATCCTCAAGAGACATAACTTCAACTCCTGGGCGGCAGTGGGGAAGTTTACGGACAACCTCCTGCAGGGCTCCCAACAGGAGTTTACGGCGCTGGTGGACGAAGGCAAGGCCGTAGCGAAGACCTCTCTCCAGGTGTCCTTGGATTCAGTGGATGCAGCGACCAGGACAATCGCGTCTGGCATGGTCATGCGACACTCGGCGTGGCTACAGGAGTCAGGTCTGCCGCCTGAGGTCCAGAACTCGCTCCAGGACCTCCCCTTCAAAGGGTCTGGGCTCTTTTCGAACCAGACAGACACAAAGCTGCATAGCCTCAAGGACTCAAGGACCACACTCAAGTCGCTGGGTATGCACACCCTGGCGATCCAAAGAAGGCCCTTCAAGCCACAGCCTCCTCCTCAGTGTCACTACCAACCTCGTCCTAGGCAGGAGCCCTACTGCAGGCAAAATAGGGATAACAGGAAGCGGCGTAATGATTATAACAATAGCTCCAATAGGCCGGGCCAGAGCCAAGGCCAGCATAAGTCTCAGCCCGGCCCTAAACCAGACTTTTGAAGGTGCGCTCGAGGACAGCGTACCAGACCAATCACCAGATCCATCCCCTTGTTTCCTGAATCACCTGTCCCGCTTCTCCCATGCGTGGTCCAGCATTATGTCAGACCGTTGGGTGTTACGCACGGTGCAAGGCGCTTACATGCTGCAGTTCTCCTCCCTGCCTACCTCCCATCCCCGTTCCCCGTCCCTCTTCAGGGACCCTTCTCACGAGCACCTCCTGTAAGAGGAGGTTCGCACACTCCTAGAGGCGGGGGCAGTAGAGTTGGTACCGAAGGACCTAAGAGGGAAAGGGTTCTATTCCCACTACTTCCTCATTCCCAAGGCCAAAGGAGGCCTTCAACCCATTCTGGACCTGCATGGGCTCAACATGTTCCTGGTCAAGGCCCGGTTCCGCATGGTCTCTCTTGGCACAATCCGGGGACCTGGTACGCTGGATCCGGGGGACTGGTACGCTGCCCTCGACACACAGGACGCGTACTTTCATATCGCCACCCACCTGGTGCATCGCCAATTCCTGCGCTTCACTGTGAACCAAGAACGTTACCAGTTCACGGTTCTCCCGTTTGGCCTAGCTGCGGCCCCATGGGTGTTCACAAAATGCATGGTGGTAGTGGTGGCCTTCCTACAGAGGCAGAGGGTCCAAGTTTACCCGTACCTCAACAACTGTCTCCTGGTGGGCCGGTCCGAAGAGGAGGTTCGGTCCCACGTGTAAGTAGCCCGCACGCTGGGGCTCCTGCTCAACGTCCCCAAGTCCACCCTCATTCCAACTCAGAGAGTGGAATTCATAGGGGCGGTCCTAGATGCGGTACAGGCAAAGGCGAGCCTCCCAGTATCACAATTCCTGGCCATCCAGCAAGCAGTGAACTCCCTGTGCCAGTTTCCCACTACAACGCCAGATGCTGCCTGAGGTGCTGGGCCACATGGCAGCATGCGCGCATGTGGTCAAGCATGCCAGACTGAAACTCAGAACGCTGCAGGCTTGGCTCGCCCGTGTATACTGCCCAGGCAGGGACCCCCTGGACTTGGTAGTGACTGCCCCGGGGGACGTATTAGACTCCCTGTGGTGGTAGCTGTCTCAGACCGTGGTTTGCGAAGGCATCCCCTTTGCTGCACAACAGCTGGACCTGGCGCTTGTGACGGACGCGTCAGACCTCGCATGGGGTGCTCATCTAGGGGACCTCAAGACTCGGGGCTTGTGGTTGAGAGTGGAGCAGTCGCTCCATATCAGTGTGAAGGAGCTCAGGATGGTTCGTTTAGCCTGTCAGACTTTTCACGCCACTTTGAGTGCTCACAGCGTGACAGTTCTGATGGACAACATGACCGCTATGTTTTACATGTCCTCACCGCTCTGCCACGAGGCTCTCCTCCTCTGGGACTTTTGCATAGCCCACACCATTCATCTCGAGGCGTCACATCTCCCGGGGGTGCGGAACGAACTGGCAGACCACCTCAGCAGGTTGTACCGCATGCACGAGTGGACGCTCAGAGTGGATGTTGTGTATTCGCTCCTCCGCAAGTGGGAGTTTCCCCAGGTAGACCTGTTTGCCACCAAGGGCAATGCCCAGTGCCCGCAGTTCTGCTCGTTCCAGGTCCGCAGCCCGGGCTCAATAGCAGATGCATTCGCGATCCCGTGGGGAGGGAAATTGAAATACGCCTTCCCCCCGCTTCCCCTGGTGCACAAGGTCCTGCTCAAGGTGCGCAGGGGTGGGGTAGCAGTCATCCTCATCGCCCCGGCCTGGCCCTGCCAGCACTGGTTTACCACGCTCCTGGAGCTGTCGGTGGAAGCCCCGGTAACCCTGCCCCTACACCGGGACCTCATCATGCAGGACGGAGGGCAGCTCCTCCACTCCGACCTGCAATCACTGCATCTAACGGCATGGAAGCTCTGTGGCTGAACGCTTTGAAGAGCCAGTGCTCCCTCCCTGTGCAGCAGGTTCTACTTGGTAGTAGGAAGCCCTCTACCAGGGCGACTTACCTGGCCAAGTGGAAGAGGTTCTCGTGGTGGTGTGGGCCTTAACAGGTTCAGCCACACCAGGCTCCGGTGCCTGCCATTCTAGAGTACCTACTGCACCTCAAGCAGCAGGGGCTGGCCCCGTCCTTGATCAGGGTGCATCTGGTGGCCATCTCCGCCTTCCACCCGGGATTTCTAGGGGGCTTTGTGTTTTCCCACCCAATGGTGGGGTGGTTCCTTAAGGGGCTGGAGAGGGTGTTCCCCTACTCACGCCCCCCAGTCCCTCCATGGAATCTCAACTTAGTCCTTTCTAAACTCATGGGGCTCCCGTTCGAGCCCCTTGCTACCTGTTCCCTCCTCCACCTTTCCTGGAAGGTGGCATTCCTGGTGGCCATCACCTCGGCAGGAAGGATATCTGAGCTGAGGGCACTCACCTCAGAGCTACCATATACGGTATTTCATAAAGACAAGGTGCAGCTCCGCCCACACCCCAAGTTCCTCCCAAAGGTGGTCTCACAATTCCATCTAGGCCAGGACATTTGTCTGCCAGTGTTTTTTCCCAAACCCCACGCGGACCCAAGTCACCACAGCCTGCACACCCTGGATGTCCATCGAGCGTTGGCGTTCTACTTGGAGCACACCAAGCCTTTTCGTAAATCCACGCAGCTGTTCGTGGCCGTGGTGGAAAGGATGAGAGGCCTCCCGGTGTCGACGCAGTGAATCTCCTCCTGGATTACAGATTGCATTTGGGCGTTTTATGACCTCGCAGGTGTTCCGGCCCCAACGGTCATGGCCCACTCGACCAGGGCGCAAGCAGCTTCAGCGGCTTTCCTGGCACAGGTCCCGATCCAGGAGATCTGCAGAGCAGCCACCTGGTCGTCGGTGCATACCTTTACAACCCACTAGTCGGTCAACCAGCAGGCCCGAGAGGACGCGGCGGTTGGCGGGCTGGTCCTCCGATCAATTGTTCCGTGAGTCCTACCCTCCTCCGAAGGTAAGCTTGTGATTCACCTAATGTGGACTGGACGTTAACAAGCACTCGAAGAAGAAAAAATGGTTACCTACCTTTTTGTAACTGTTGTTCTTCGAGATGTGTTGTTCACGTCCATTCCACCACCCGCCCTCCTACCCCTCTGATGGAGTCGCCGGCAAGAAGGAACTGGAGGGGGTCGGGCCAGCAGGAGTATATATGCATGGTGCAGTGACGCCGCTCAGGCGGGGGTCCTGCTGGCCCGACAGATACCGCTAAGGTAAAAGTTTCCGATGCTCGTGCACGCGGCGCGCGCACACCTAATGTGGAATGGACGTGAACAACACATCTCGAAGAACAACAGTTACGAGAAGGTAGGTAACCGTTTTTTCATTGATATCTATCTAAGAGCTATCAGTCAACTGTGTTTGAAACTGGTTCAGAAATCTGTGTTGGTTGTTTACTAATGATGTGGAAAGAAAGCCTTTGCTCCCTGTTCAAATTTCATTTTTTAAAAAGCAGGTGACACTTCTTTTCACTGAGAAGTATTTAAAACTAGCAAAAATACTTGAAACCTGCTGTCAAAACATAGGTAGTCATTAGACTGCACAATTGCAGGGCCAGCTCTAGGTTTTTTGCCATCCCAAGCAAAAAAAAAAATAAAAATGCCACCCCTGAAATTGTGCCACTTGCTTGGTTTGCTGGTGCCTAGAGCCGGCCCTGCACAATTGGGTTTGGGTGACCCTGTGGGACTAGTGAAGACCCTGAATCATTGCTAATTTTGAACTCTGATTTATATGATATGACATAAATTAGTAAGCATTAGGGTTTCTGGCAGTGCAAATTAGGCTTTATTCAAATGCTGAATGAACCTGAAAAAAATTTATTCTGGTGTGACCCACTGTTTTGTTTAATCTTCCCTCGAACACAGAAAAGAGGCCACTTTTGATTTTATGCCATTAATTTTAAATAATTTTTCATCCTGGCTTTTCTTACACACAGGCATTTGGTAAAGGATGACAAAACTACCAAATATGGCAGGCAAACATTTCATTCTCAGTCTTTATGGCACCTTAGTCCTGTACAGATTGAATAAGTGTTTGAGGATTTTGCACCATTATGAACTAGTACATTGATAAAGAAGAATGAGCCTTGCATGTTTGTGAGTCAGTGTACATCTGGATACAGCCAACAATTTATTCCTTCTTTTTCTGTTTCCAGCAGTAAGATATTTGCTATGGAAGCTGCTTCTTGTGAACCAAAATCTAAACTGACTTTAATGGGGACAAGAACTATAAACTCTGCTCAGTTTGCTGTTTATCTCAAGAGCGCACCTGAATGTTAGTTTCTAGCTTTAAGGATGATAAAAGGAAAGATGGGGGAGTTCACACCTCTGAGTAATTATTTCAAACTACATGCAGACTCTCATTGAAAAGGTTTTCTCTGTAACCATGAGAGCCAGAAGTGGGTTTTTTTTCTTTTTAATGAAAGAAACTACAGAATCTGAATATGCCAGGGAGGTCAAATAAATACATCAAGAAGGCTGGATACAGCCCCTTGGGTCCTGGGATTGATACCCTTGCTCCATCTGCACTCTCCAAGTGATAGATTTGGAGGGGACAATGTGCTCTATGGGTTGAGAATTAAATTCTGCATAGCAGTAAGTGATTTTGTATCTTTTTATCCCCTCTTGTGTTCTTGAGAATGTTTTTACCTAGTCTTTACATGCTTTTTGTGTAATTGTGACGTTCCCCTCTGGTGTTATGCGGACCGGTGATCTGCTAGGTCACTCTAATCCTTGACTCTGGGAGCCAGCCTTACCCTGCTCTGCAGTGAGAACCCCCACTCCTGGGCTGTTCATGCACAGCCTCTGGCATGTAAGCTGCTCCTTGGATTGTGCAACCAAATGACACTAGCCAATATCTCCGGTCCCAAATACAACCTTAGGAACCTATGTCTTGCAGTGTCCAGTTATGCCCGCTGGACGCTGCAAGCTTATATGAGTTTGTCAATTTAACAAAGAAATTGATATGTACCAGGCTTGCTATCCCAAGAGGAGCCTTTTACACACTTCAAACCAAACACACTGCTTCAGGTAGAATAAACAAACAGATTTATTAATTAGATAGATTTTAAGTGATTATAAGTCAAAGCATAACAAGTCAGATTTGGTCAAATTAAATAAAAGCAAAATGCATTCTAAGCTGATCTTAACACTTTCAGTGCCCTTACAACCTTAGATGCTTCTCAGCACTGGCTGGCTGGTTGTCTTTCAACCAGGCTGTCCCCTTTGATCAGTGCTTCAGTCATTTGGTGTGGTGTCTGTAGATGTAGGTGGAAGAGAGAGAGAACATGGCAAATGTCTCTCCCTTTTATCATGTCCTTTCTTCCCTCTTGGCTTCCCCCCACCCCCTTCAGAGTCAGGTGAGCATTATCTCATCGCAGTTCCAAACTGAGCAAAGGAAGGGGGGGTGATTCCCTCGAGAGTCGAACAGATTCTTTTGTTGCTGCCTAGGCCAGTGTCCATTGTTCCTGTGAGGCTGGGCTGGGTTTGTCCCATATCTGCCCTGATGAGGTGTGAACTGCCTCTCTGCTCTCAAAGAGTTTTTTCCTGGGCTAATTTTAAGCCATGAGAATACATTTTCAACCTCATAACTACATACATGAAATTATAACCTGTAACATCACTATAACAACAGTGCTCAGTGCATCATGAGCCTTCCAAAGACACCTGACATGACAAACTCTGCATTGGATACCACACAATCATTTTACAAGGATGAACATGGGGGTGCTGGGTGTTCCCCCAAGGTACAGAGCATCGCAGTAATCTTTCTATATTATTAGCATTCTGACAACGTTCTTTGAGCCCTTTAAAAATATGACTGTGAACAAGGGTGCAAATTTTGATGATGTTTTTTGTGATGTGGACTCATCCACCAGGAACTGGACTGAGACTACCAACTCCTTTCACAGTGGTCATTCAGTATTTATGTTGAAGTGCTGAGCTGGCAAAGTGCTATGTATTCTTTCTCTTTGTTTTCAGATATGTTTCTGGAGTGTAGTACAATGTAATCAACATAGAAAAACTTATTCATGTTCTCTTCCACTTCCTCTCACCCCCCATATTCCAAACAGGTTATAAAGAATGCTCCTGTGAAGACATTTGCCAGTGCTACCTTCAGTTCACTCCTGGATGTGTTCCTGTCCACAACAGTCTTCCTCATACTCTCGATCACCTGTTTCCTGAAACATGGGATGGCCCTATCCCCTCCCCCACCTGCAGCAGTTGTGGTGTTCATCATTGCCATCCTGCTAGAGGTGCTATCTCTTATCGTCTCAATTAGGTAAATAAAGTGAATCAGAGTATGGGAAATGGCTGGGATCACAACCCCCAAGAACTAAAATGGTGGCTGGCTTGAAAACTTTTGTTTTAAAACAACTTCAGGAACTTGCTCTCCCACTTGGGGAACAAGGTGGGAATGGGGGGGTGGAGAAGGAAGATACTGTTTTACCTACAACTCAACAATTACCGAGTAAAAAATAATTTGAGGGTTTTTTTAATTAAAAATAGAACGTTGTACATACCGAATCTTTCGCAGCCTGCTGTAGTGCATTATGATTTACTGGGATTTACCATACTGGATCAAATAATTGATCTGCCAAGTCTGGTATCCTGCCTCCAACATTGGTCTGTACTTGATGCTTGAGAGAGAAGTTAAACTCTTTCTTGGTACCAGCTGCAGCAGTCATGCTGCCTTACTGCACCATGGAAATGAAGACTAGAATGTGACAGGGATGTAGCAATTATTTAAATATGGAAATTCTTATTACACCAACTGACACACGCAGCTACATAGAATGTAATCTCCTAAAGATGTGTAATGGTCAAAGTGTTGTTGGTCCTTCAAGCCCTCTCCTTAAGTGTCAATCGTTTTTTTCAGTTACTTGTAAGTGTCTGACAGGTTATAGCATCCAGAGGCTTTAGGACAGCATCTTCCCTATAGTGCTGCTTTCTCCAGCATGCAGTGAAGAGTTAGAAGAGCCTCTTTATATAAAGCCCCTGACCCCTCCTGTTCCTAGCATGCCATGTTAAAAGCAAATTAGTAGCTAGGTCTCTCCTCTCCACTCGCTCTGCACCACACCCAGACAGAGTCTCACTGTGAACTAGGGACAGATGTCCCAGGTCCTGCTTCCTGCATTTTTCTGAAAGAAAAGTTGAGTACATTAGGAGAACAAGGGAGCCGTGATCCTTGCTCCTTTTTCTTCAGCCTTGGAGCCCTAACAACCATTGTAGAGAATAAGTGCATTTTTTTTAAAAGCATGGATTTTTCTACCCCAAGCGCCTTTCTATTCCCCATGGCCATGTGCTCAGTTACACTGCCCTGAATTCACATTGCATATTAAGCAAATACTAAGTTCATTATGCTGGAGTTCTTCTGATCTGTTTCTTAAAAAGATCTAGCTATTGGTTTAATTAAAGAATACAAACAATAGAAGATTTCAGCATGGAAACGGAATCTGCCTCCCTTCACTAGCCCCCTTTGCTCCATCCTGCAGCTGACTGAGAGCCAAACTGGCCTTTGGTGCAACTTAGAGTAGGTAGAGGCCTGTTTTGAGCCTTTGTAAGACCAACATCAATCCTTCAGTACCTGGTAATCTGCCATGGCTTGTATAAGGTCCTGTGAACTTCAGAAAGTGCAGGAGGCAAACATGAGAGAATCAAAATATGGAACCTAGTGCAGCAGAAAGGCTGGGCAAAAAGGAGAGGTGACTTCAAAAGGCCGGCTGGGGAGACAGGAACCAGTTCCTATCGCTTACATTCACAGTGCCCTGTCAACTTAGGAACTCCACAAAGGATGCTGCTCCCTGCCCCTCAGTGAATGTCACAGACATTTAAAAACATAACAAAACAGAAACCATAAAGAAATTCTCATGCAAAAAAGGCATTAATCTTGTGGCAAGATTGTGCATGTAATAAAGGTAGTGTGGGGCTAATTATACATTCATTTACATCTGTGAAAACCCATTGGGTTTGCATAGGTGTAACAGCATTTGCTTGTAATTGTAAATCAGCAAACAATTCTGTTGATGATGCAGTAGAATAGAATACAATCCACATTCTTAGTTATATTAGCTTTGCTGGTCCTACAAGAGTAAAAAGCAGTAAACTTGTCTTTGTCACTAAAATAAACCTATACAAATTATGAATACCTACAAGAAAGACATCTGTTGAGTAAGAAGATGCCAGCTTTTACACAGTCATTTTGCAGAGCACAGCAGAACCCTGTTCCTTACCCTGGGGACTTTTGCAAAATAAATAATAATTGTTTTTAAATAACCCTACACAAATATTGTATCTGGCAAGAAACCATCATTTGAAACTCAAGAGGTTCAGCATTAAGATCTAACTTGGAAGAAACTCAAATGTAAGATTTGTTAATTAAGGCACCCAAACACTCTTAACTCCACCCTGTAGAGAGGCCAGTTTTCAAACTTTCTTTTTTCCTTCCAAGCCTGTTTTATAAGATATGTGAATTTTACATTAAGGTTTTAAGAAGTCTGTGTCTAAAGCTTCAGACATGTTACATGTGGAGAAAATATTAAGCTAATACAGCTTGTGGGTACAATGTCAAAAATATTCATCACATGACCTTTTGTTTTATTATTTGTTTTGTTCTAATTTCTCCAACACTGAATGTGATTCTTCATCACCACACTAATCTAGGCTGTTTTCATTCAAGTGCTATAAATTAATGATCTGAGCGTGTAGGCTTTATATGTAGACACACAGATTCTGAGTTTAGTGATATTCTGGAATTGGTGACACATGAGATCTTAAGGAGAGAGGGTTTATTCAGTATGCTATTTGTGTAATCAGGAATTTGCAATTGGATCGTGTACGACTGCAACAATGACCAGAGACAGCATGCCTACTGTGCTATTAAAAGAAAAGCAGTCTAGTTTTTGTGGTCACTAATGAGGTGATCTTATGTGGAGAAGTAATGGTGTTATTCTCTTTGAGAATTGCTACTGGGACAAAATTAATGTTGGATGCCTTGATTGTGTATTTCCATATTATTAAATTATTGGGTTTGTTTTAAGTTTAACCTTAACTCGAAATGTCTTGGGTTTCTAATAGGGGTTGTTTTTTGTTTACATCTACAACATACCTTTATTTTTTTGTTTTGTTTTTGTTTACCCTAAGTTACAGACATAGACTCTTAAATGATGTAGGGGCTTTTGAAAATTTTACCCTATGTCCCATTTTCAAAAGTGATTTAGACACCTACAAGCCTACAGTTCTTTGAAAGTCAATGGTACTTAGGTTCCTAAGTGTCTAAATATCTTTTGAAAATAGGACTTGGGCTCCTGAGTCACTTAGGTGCTTTTGAAAAATTTACCCCAGCTCTCAAGCTTAACTCTAGCTTGGAAAACTGTTTGTCTAGGTCAGGGGTCGGCAACGTTCGGTACGCGGCTCGCCAGGGTAAGCACCCTGGTGGGCCGGGCCAGTTTTATTTACCTGCTGATACGGGAGGTTCAGCCGATCGCGGCCCCCACTGGCCGTGGTTCGCCGTCCCGGGCCAATGGCGGCGGCAAAAAGCCGCGGCCGGCACATCGCTCGCCCACGCCGCTTCTCGCTGCCCCCATTGGCCTGGGACGGCGAACCGCGGCCAGTGGGGGCCGCGATCGGCCGAACCTGCCGCGTCAGCAGGTAAATAAAACTGGCCCGGCCCGCCAGGGTGCTTACCCTGGCAAGCCGCGTGCCGAATGTTGCCGACTCCTGGTCTAGGTAATCTCCTACATTTGAAAAGGTATCCAGTAAGCAAGCATCCAATCTTGAGATGCATATCTTATGCAGTCCCATCTTTAGAAATCATTGCTGTCTTAGATTTGCAATAAATAATGCATTGGCAATACAAAATGCTACCATTTATCCCATTTATGCTAATAACCATTCACAGAATATTTATCAAGTATCAAGAAACGTAATTTCTGTACAACTGCTATTCCTTTATGTAAAGTGATAACCACAACAGATAGCTCACTTTTGTAAATAGTTAATAGATTGTTATGCTACTAGTTTCTCACCCCAGATATCTTCAGCAAAATAGCTTGGTATATAGTTCTAATTTTTTATCAAGTCCAGTAATCAAGAGTATTCAGTGCAGCTTTTGTGATCCAGGGCCTAGTCTAGCTGGAATGAAGGAGGGTTGAAGGGTGTTGAACAATATGTGTCTATTAAACTACAAAAAGTTAATAAAAAGGAGTTCTTGTTGCACCTTAGAGACTAACAAATTTATTTGAGCATAAGCTTTCATGGGCTAAAACCCATTTCATCGGATGCATGCAGTGGAAAATACAGTAGGAAGATATATATATATATATATATATACACACACACACACACACACACACAGAACATGAAACAATGGGTGTTACCATACACACTATAACGAGAGTGATCAGTTAAGGTGAGCTATTACCAGCAGGAGAGAAAAAAAACTTTTTGTAGTGGTAATCAAAATGGCCCATTTCCAGCAGTTGACAAGAAGGTGTGAGGAACTGTAGGGGGAAAAATAAACACGGGGAAATAGTTTTATGCTTTGTGTAATGACCCATCCACTCCCACTCTTTATTCAAGCCTAATTTAACGGTGTCCAATTTGCAAATTAATTCCAATTCAGCAGTCTCTCGTTGGAGTCTGTTTTTGAAGTTTTTTTGTTGTAATATTGCGACTTTTAGGTCTGTAATCGAGTGACCAGGGAGATTGAAGTGTTCTCCAACTGATTTTTGAATGTTATAATTCTTGACATCTGATTTGTGTAGAGACTGTCCGGTTTGGCCAATGTACATGGCAGAGGGGCATTGCTGGCACATGATGGCATATATCACATTGGTAGATGTGCAGGTGAACGAGCCTCTGATAGATGGCTGATGTGATTAGGTCCTATGATGGTGTCCCCTGAATAGATATGTGGACAGAGTTGGCAACGGGCTTTGGTGCAAGGATAGGTTCCTGGGTCCATGTTTTTGTTGTGTGGTGTGTGGTTGCTGGTGAGTATTTGCTTCAAGTTTGGGGGCTGTCTGTAAGCAAGGACTGGCCTGTCTCCCAAGATCTGTGAGAGTGATGGATCGTCCTTCAGGATAGGTTGTCGATCCTTGATGATGCACTGGAAAGGTTTTAGTTGGGGGCTGAAGGTGACGGCTAGTGGGGTTCTGTTACTTTCTTTGTTGGGCCTGTCCTGTAGTGGGTGATTTCTGGATACTCTTCTGACTCTGTCAATCTGTTTCTTCACTTCAGCTGGTGGGTATTGTAGTTGTAAGAACTCTTGATAGAGATCTTGTAGATGTTTGTCTCTGTTTGAGGGGTTGGAGCAAATGTGATTGTATTGTAATACTTTCAAGACTTACTGGAATGGTCATGCCAAGGGGGCATCATGTGAAAGGGAAAGGAAACCCCTAAAACGAGTAACCTTTTTAAAAAGCAACAGAGGGTCCTGTGGCACCTTTGAGACTAACAGAAGTACTGGGAGCCAGTTTCTTATTAATAAAGAAACAAATCAACAGAGCCAGACGTGTACCCAGAAGCCTTCTGCTACAAGACAGGCCCAGAAGAGAAACCAACAGAACTCCACTGGCCATCACCTACAGTCCTCAGCTTAAACCTCTCCAACGCATCATCAGTGATCTACAACCCATCCTGGACAATGATCCCTCACTTTCACAGACCTTGGGAGGCAGGCCAGTCTTCGCCCACAGACAACCTGCCAACCTTAAACATATTCTCACCAGCAACCACGGACCGCACCATAACAACTCTAACTCAGGAACCAACCCATGCAACAAACCTCGATGCCAACTCTGCCCACATATCTACACCAGCAACACCATCACTGGACCTAACCAGATCAGCTACAACATCACCGGCTCATTCACCTGCACGTCCACCAATGTTATATATGCCATCATATACCAGCAATGCCCCTCGGCTATGTACATTGGCCAAACTGGACAGTCACTACGCAAGAGGATAAATGGACACAAGTCAGATATCAGGAATGGCAATATACAAAAACCTGTAGGAGAACACTTCAACCTCCCTGGCCACACAATAGCAGATGTAAAGGTTGCCATCTTACAGCAAAAAAACTTCAGGACCAGACTCCAAAGAGAAACTGCTGAGCTCCAGTTCATTTGCAAATTTGACACCATCAGATCAGGATTAAACAAAGACTGTGAATGGCTATCCAACTACAGAAACAGTTTCTCCTCCCTTGGTGTTCACACCTCAACTGCTAGCAGAGCACCTCACCCTCCCTGATTGAACTAACCTCGTTATCTCCACACTGATATATACCTGCCTCTGGAGATTTCCATTACTTGCATCTGAAGAAGTGAGGTTCTTACCCACGAAAGCTTATGCTCCCAGTACTTCTGTTAGTCTCAAAGGTGCCACAGGACCCTCTGTTGCTTTTTACAGATTCAGACTAACACGGCTACCCCTCTGATACTTGCAACCTTTTTAAAGTTATTATAGTCCCGTCCAATAATAACTTGTTTGAATCTCTGTAAGTGAAACATGCAATTACCATGAAAATTGGTGCTATAATAATTAAATAAATACATAAATAGATTTTTCTTGGTATGAAACCTCTACTTATAAGCGGACAGGAAGTGTCATCTTCAGCTGCCTAAATGTAACACAAAGAGTGTCCTCCCCTCTCTTTGAAATCTGGCTGCTTTAGCCTCCCTGTGTAGTGTAATGAAACTTGGAGTCTGGTATTTTATTTTATAAAATGTAATGCGTCTTAGAAAATGGGCATGGGGCAGCTACAGCTTTGTAAGCATGAAGTTTCACTTCAGCACAATGCTTGCATACAAGTGAAGTTGTAGTCACTTTTCTTAGGGGTTGTGGAAATATTTGAACAAGAATACTGTTCATAGAATTCAGCCCATTATGCCTAGGTGTAAATACAGGAGCTTTCATTAGCTAGATATTTTTGGCAACCTATTCTTGTTCTGAATTAAAGATCAGTATGAATGAGATTGCTGAAGAGAATGCTATATCTGTGACATCCTTATTAACTGGAGTTTCCAGAGGCAATGAGCTATGGAGCACCTCAACCCCCGTTTAAGTCAGTGTAAATTGGGGGTGCATGACTTGTGAGGAGAGAGAGTTTCTGTTTTGTTCGGTTTGGGTTTTTGTGGGGGTGAAGCTTTTAAGCTATATACATATTTTAATGTTAAAAAGTGGAACATATGCAACGTTAGCAGAAAGAAGCAGAAAAATGTCTGTTGGTTGGCTCTACAAAGTGCTGTATTTTGGCCGTCTGCTGCCAGAATCACCTCCTTCATCTTACCTCAGTAATAAAGCAAGATGTATTGATCATGCACTTAACTGTGTCAAGATAATATAGCCTATAAATATTTTTTTTAAAATATTCTACTTATTTGAATTGGCTATAAGCAAAACATTTTCTCTGGAGCTAGAGATGAGTGAGCCAGCTCTATTTGCGTTATGACTTGTGCAGTACACAGATGCAAAAAGTAATTATGCATTATCTCTGCCTTATTTACATACATCCTTGATGTACTTTGGTCAGGATCCCAGCTATGGGGTGTGGGTGAAATCCAGGCCCTGGGTTGCAGGGGATGTGGTCCAAGTTCAATTTAGAGGGTCAAGGCCAAAAGCAGGAGTCATAGAATTTAAGTCCACACAGGTACTAAACAACCGAAATGAGACTAAAGAATTACAGCCCACAGGAGACTGGAATATTATGTGCCACTGGCTGAGAATAGGAGGGACTGAGGTGCACCAGTTCCCAAGGCCCCTGCAACAGCAGGGAAATGATTGAGATTAGACTCCGATAATCCCGGCATCCGCACACTACAGAAGAAGGCACAAAAACAAAAAAACCTCAGGTTACTGCTAGTCTGACCCGAGGGAAAATTCCTTCCCAGCCCCACATGTAGTGATCAGTTAGACCCTAAGCATATGTGCAAGAACCAGGCAGCTAAGCACCTGAGAGAGAGAATTCTTGGTGCCGCCTCAGATCCTTGGCCCACCCCCCATACCCTACCTCCCAATGTCCCATCTCTAGCTGTGGCCATCTCCTGATCCTTCAGAGGAAGGAGATTTAAAAAAAAAAAAAAAAAAAACTCTCCCAGAATACATGAGGTAGGTGGGAATCCCTTGTTGACCCCTACCAGTGGCAAGTTGAAAACCCTGAATTATGAAGTTTAGGAATACAGGACATACACCAGAAGTGAGCCTCAGGACTGCTGAGCCCTGTCCCTACCATCACAATCAACCCTGCCATACAATCACAACTCCTATTGGGAGGCTGTTCTAGAACCTGGCTCCTCTGGTGGTAGGAAACCTAGTTTCCAACCTGAATTTGTTCATGGCCAGTTTGTATCCATTTGTTCTTTTAGTAAAGTGTCTTTAAGCTTAAATAGCTGTTTACCCTCCCTGGTATTTATCCCTCTAATTTATTTACAGAGAGTAATCATATCCCCTCCGCGCCTTTTTTTTTTAAATAGGGTAAACAAGCCAAGCTCTTCCAAGTCCCCTCCCATAAGATAGGCCCTCCATTCCCCTGATCCTGCTTGTAGTTCTTCTCTGCACCTGTTCCAGTTGAAATTCATCATTCTTGGCACAGTGTCAAATGTTCTACTGAAGTCCTGCTGTATTTCCCATATCTAAAATATCTGTTATTTTCTCAAAGAAGGAAATCAGGTTAGACTGGCATGATCTACCTTTGGTAATCTTCTCTATTAATTTAATTATTCTTTCTTTCACAATTTGTTATAAAATCTTGCATACAACTGAGGTCAAATTAACAAGTCTGTAATTGCCTGGATCACTTTTTCCCTACTTTTTAAAATGTAAGTATGTTGTTCTCTATTGTCCAGCCATATGGTACTACTTCTGAATAGATAAAAATCCTTGCTACTGGATTAGCAATCTTATGTGCCAGTTCTTTCAGTATTCTGGGGTGGAAGTTACCCAGTCCCCCTGATTAGAGCACATTAAGAACTAAAGTTTTTCTTCCACTTCAGAGGTGATATTTTCCATTTCTAGACACTCATTTCCATCAGCCATACTGCCTTCATGCACGGGTTCTTTATTATCATGATGACTGAAAACAGAGGCAAACTATTAATCTAGTTTTTGGGCCATAGCTAGATTACCTTTAATCTCCTTCCCATCCATGCTGCATAGTGGCCCAACCCTCATACTTCCTTATTCTCTTTTTATTTATATAACTAAAAAACCTCTTTATTATTTATTTTAATTTCTTTGTCAAGAATGAATTCAGCTGGACTTTAAGCAATTCTCACTTTATTCCTACATTTTCTAACCTCCACAATGTAGCTTGCTTTGTTGATCACCCCCTTTTCCCTTTCCCAGGAGCTCTGCGTACTCCTAATACCTTTTTTTGATACTGCCCCCACAGCCATTAATTTACTGCATCTCCCACTGAAGTCTGGATTCAATGCAGTGCTTCCTTTTACTGCTTGAAGGGAGGTGCTGCATCTAGCACAGCGCAATTTCTTGGCAGCTACTGGACTGTGAACAATAGGGTTGAATAAAATTAGCTTTGATACCAAAATGTGGAATAGTACAATTGCGATAAATCCTATGCCAAAGGATCAGTGTGAAGATGTAAATATTATTGTCAAATGTAGAATTTTGCATTGTTCTGGAAGTCATGGTGGTTTGTTCAAATACTTTGCTTAAATAAAGGATCATCATGGGATCAGCTGATCAGATTTGCTGATAGATTTATCATAATGCTTGCCAGAAGACTAGCTAGGGTAAAATTTGACTGTAGTGTGGATGTCCAGCACAAGGCCCTCTGTATCACCTAATCCCTGCATGGGGTATGTATGTAGGTTGGGATTGGGGTTTTTTGTTTGCTTTTTTTGTTTGCTTTTTGTTTTTTTGGTGGGGGCAGGATCAACTGGCTGACCTGCTAAACAGAGGTGTTTTTGCATACGCTGCATGCCACAGAACTGGCCTTTGTGCCAGCCTGTGTGATGGTAGGATGGAAGGTCACTTTGGAGATAGGCTGGAAAGGAGTTGCAGATCTGCATTTATAGACATCCAGTCGCCCTACTGTCCCATGCAACTGGCAGACAACAAAAAAGTGACAAATTTGATAAGTTCTTGTATACAAATGCTAGAAGTCTGAATACTAAGATGGGAAAACTTGCGTGCTTGGTATTATAGGCATCACAATAACTTGGTGGAACGATGATAATCAATGGAACACGGTAATACCAGAGTACAAAATATATAGGAATGACAGAGTAGGTCATGCTGGTGGGGGAGTGGCATTATATGTGGAAGAAAGCATAGAGTCAAATATAGTTAAAATCTGAAATGAATCAAAATGTACTATAGAATCTCTCTGGATAGAAATTCCATGCTTGAATAATAAGAATATAATAGTAGGACTATACTACCAACTACCTGACCAGGAGGTTGATTGTAAAATGATTAGAGAGAGAGAAAGATTAGAGAATCGAAAACTCAATAATAATGGGGGATTTCAACTATCCCCATATTGACTGGGTACATGTCACCTCAGGACAGGATGCTGAGATAAAGTTTCTAGACACCATTAATGAATGCTTCTTGGAGCAGCTAGTCGTGGAACCCACGAGGGATGAGAGGCAATTCTTGATTTAGTGCTAAATGGAGCATAGAGTCTTGTCTAAGAGGTGAATATAGCTGAACCGCTCAGTAATAGTGACCATAATGTAATTAATTGTAACATCCTTATGGGAGGGAAAATACCAAAGAATGCACAGTAGCATTTAACTTCAGAAAGGGGAACTACACAAAAATAAGGAAGCTAGTTAAACAGAATTTAAAGGTACAGTCACTAGAGTGAAATATCTGCAAGCTGCATTAAAACTATTTAAAAACACCATAATAGAGGTTCAAACTGAATATTCCCCAAATTAAAAAAAAAAAAAAAACAATTTAGAGGATCAAAAAAATATCACCATGGGTACACAGAGTAAAAGAAGTGATTAGAGACAAAAAGGCATCCTTTAAAAATTGGAAATCAAATCCTCCTGAGGAAAATAGAAAGTAGCAGAAACTCTGGCAAGTCAAATGTAAAAGTATAATTAGGCAAGCCAAAAGAGAATTTGAAGAGCAACTAGCAAAAGACACAAAAACTAACATCACATTTTTTTTAAGTATATCAGAAGCAGGAAATCTGCCAAACAATCAGTGGGATCACTAGATGATCGAGGTGCTACAAGAGCACTCAAGGAAGAAAAGGCCATGGCGGAGAAGCTAAATTAATTCTTTGAATCGATCTTCACTGCAAAGGATGTGAGGGAGATTCCCACACCTGAACTATTCTTTTTAGATGACAAATCTGAGGAACTGTCCCAGATTGAGGTGTCAGTAGAGGAGGTTTTGGAACAAATTGATAGATTAAACAATAGGAAGTCACCAGGACCAGATGATATTCGTCCAAGAGTTCTGAAGGAACTCAAATATGAAATATGAACTATTAACTGTGATATGTACCAGGTAGGATAGCTGGTAGGAGGGAGGATAGCTAATGTAACGGCAATTAGTAAACCTAACCTAAGTACAAAACAAATTGGATGAATCACAAGACACCTAAATGAACACGTTATTTATTTGGGAAGAGTCAACATGGCTTTTATAAAGGGAAATCATGCCTCACTAATAACCTTGTGGACCCCCCTACAACTACCTTTTGGGCCAGGACCCCCAATTTGAGAAACACTGGTCTCCCCTGTGAAGTCTATATAGTATAGAATAAAAGCACACAAAAGACCAGATTTCATGGGGGGAGACCAGATTTCACAGTCTTTGATGCGTTTGGCCGTGAATTTGGTAGGGCACTAATGATGGAGCTCTGTAAAATCATGAATGGTGTGAAAGAAGTGCATAAGGAAGTGTTATTTAGCCCTTCACATAACACAATAAGCATGGGTCACCCAATTAAATCAATAGGCAGCAGGTTTAAAACAAACAAAGGAAGTACTTTTTCACACAATGCACAGTCAACCTGTGGAACTCGTTGCCAGGGGTTGTTGTGAAGGTCAAAAGTATAACAAAGTTCAAAAAAGAATTAAATAAGTTCATGGAGGAGAGATGCATCAATGGCTATTAGCCAAGAGGATTGGGGACACAACCCTTTGCTCTGGTTGTCCTAAGCTCTAAGTGACAAAAGCTCAGAGTGGATGAAAGGGGATGGATCACTCAATAATTACCCTGGTCTGTTCATTCCCCATGAAGCATCTGGCATTGGTCACTGTCAGAAGACAGGATACAGGGCTAGATGGACCATTGGCCTTGACCCAGTGTGTCCGTTCTTATGTTCTTATGTTGTATTGTAACACATTGGCTGGAGAAACAGCTGGGACGGGTCTAGGCAACCCATGTTGGGAGATGAATATCATTGCTCCCACCTCTCCATATTCCACCCACATAAACATTTAATATTCATACTTTATATAGGGAAGTGAATTTCACTTTCAGAGAGGTCAATTTAGGGTGGGATTTTCAAAAGTACTCAGCATTAGCCTAAACCTGCTTCCATTGAAATCATTGGAAGTTTACCAGTAACTCTAGGGGAGCAAAGCTGAGCTAATGCTATATATAACTTGAGTATTTTATTTTATTTTGCCTTGGAAATTTTTTCTATTGTCAGACTCTTTGTTGGAAAGTATTTTTCTTTACTTTATATAAAGTAAGATTTTGTGGTTATTTTTTTCTTAGATAAAAAACTGTTAATCTAAACTGGAAAATCCCATTTCCACTGGAGTTTAAAAAGCCTATTAGCTCCCTCCTGTGAGGCATTGGAATATTACAAATGTCTCACTCCTCATCCTTTTGCTACCCATAACTCGCTCTCTCTCTCTGTAGTTCTGTATGCATTCCCAGATGAACAAAAGCTTTATTAAGCTGAAGTTAAAAAAAAAATAAAACCTCAACACCTTAAAAGGCTATTGTAGTTTTCTCACAAGAACCACAAAAGTTTACTCCAGAAATTCAACAAGTTACAACTGACAAACAAACAAAACCTCCTTAGAAAGTATGGAAACACAGTGTTAGAGTCCCACAAAGAACTTTAGCTCTGCCTTTGTTCTCTGCCAGCCTCCCACTCTGCATGTCCATCACATCTGGTATTTAGGATGAAAACATATTTATAAAGAAAGTTTTGAAAAGGACTATTCATCCTGTTTCAGTGGATCCTAAATCTATTTTATTTGTACCGTTTGCCAGTAGAGTCAAGGAATTCAAGAATATGTGGCTTTGATACTCTATATATACTTCTGTGATACTTAAATGTGAACCTCTGCCCCAGTGATTTGGTTACCTAATTTTTGTTCAGGCTCTAAAATATGAATAGTCCCAGGTATGGTAACTATCAGTCTATGCTTAGTCTCACAGCATGAAACTTTGTAACAGTTAAAATCCGATATACTTTTGGGACATTTTCCCAAGCCATTGTCCCAAATATGGTCTCTCTTGGTGATAAGCTGTAAAAGTCTGTCTCTATCTCTCCTGTAACTGAGCATGGTCTTAAAGAACGGAGGAGTAGTTTGATGTAGCAATATAAAGACAGACACACTTTGATTTGAATGCTTTAGTAATGTACAATTAGTGTATCAGCAAGAATGAGGTAGTCCAGTTAGATCACTTCAGTTTTCAGAATCACTGATCCTGTGAAGTTGTGTATTGTGTGGAAAGGACTGTCTTCTTATTTTCATTCGCTCTGTGGGCAACGTGATACAGGTCCAAATGTTAGGTAGTTTGGATGACCTTAACTTCATTATGTTACTTTCTCATTTTCTTTTTAATTTTAAACTGAATATCAACTGTGATTTTCCAGACTAGCTAATATTTGTGGTTTTTTAAAGTTATGTTTCTTTAGGTTTGTTTCCTTAAATAATTTATAGTTTTGTGCAACTTTAGCTCCCGTGTTAGCTACATTTCTCCCCCACTCCCGTAACTATCTTGGATTTTTTTTTCAATTGAATTCTTCAGTAACAGGAATCTCGTGCTACATGGGGATAAATTTCACTTTTCCCTTGACCAGTGGTTCTCAACCAGGAGTCCGGGGCCCCCTGGGGGACCGCGAACAGGATTCCGGGGAGCTGCCAAGCAGGGCCAGCATTATACTCACTGGGGCCCAGGGCAGAAAGCTGAAGCCCAGGGCCCTGAGCCCTGCCATCTGGGGCTGAAGCCAAAGCCTGAGCAGTGTAGCTTTGTGGGGGTCCCTGTGGCATGGGACCCCAGGCAAATGCCCTGCTTGCTACCCCCTCACACCAGCGCTGGCTTTTATATGCAGAAAACCAGTTATTGTGGCACAGATGGACCATGGAGTTTTTATAGCATGTTGCGGCGGGGCCTCAGAAAGAAAAAGGTTGAGAACCCCTGCTCTAGACTGCATTGCGCTTTCCCATATGGTTCACTCAGCACTTGAGAGGATTGGGTCTTTAGTTTGTAAGCAATTGAGGCAAGGATTGTTTCTTCCCAAAGAGTGTTTTGTGCAGTGCCAGCTACACTGGTGTTTGCTATAACAAGTACAAATGGACTGCTGGAGGACCATGTGAGCTGCCAGCTGGCCTCCCAAAGTGCTCAGCATGACTTCTTTTTGTGCACTGAGGTCTTGCTGATCCAGTCAGTCATGAGCCCACACTCTCCTCCCATTCCTTGTTATTAAGAAGATACTGAGCCTGATACCTTAGGAGAACTTCTGTTGATTTCAGAGGGCAGCTTCTGTCAAGCTGTCTGGCATTGGGAGAGCTAGTTCAGAAGACTTTAAAATGCTAGAAAAGCATCTACCCAAACTCTTTAAGTCTGAAGCTAACTGATTAACAACGTTGTTAACTGTTCATGTACACTCCCACTTTTCCAATGTTTTTAATGTTATTTTAAACAACTTTTTTGAGTTACAAAAGCATTTACTTCAAAAAACAGCCCAATTTTTTTTTGTAAACAGGGAAAAACATGGTTTTTTTCCCACACTCTCATATCTTCCAAGTGCTAGAAGAGATTTTCTTCAAGCTTTTTTTAAAAAAATGGTTCATCTTTCATCTTTTACTGAACACTGATTTGTTTCAGGAAGTTATAAGCAAGTGATAGCATGGAATTATGCTCTGATTAGTTATGCAGCATTAACTATAGCAATTGGAGTGACCATATTATTATAGGTAAATCAGATACATTAAGTGATGCATTGGGGGAAAAAAATCTTGGTTTGTGCTTTCATTTGTTCCAGAATGGCATTCTTTCTGGAGGAGGTGATGATTTGTACTAAGCGCCTGCTGGAGGTGATTGCTGGCTGGCTGCCTCGACATTTCATCGGTGCAATCCTAGTTTCCCTCCCGGCTCTTGCAGTTTTTTCACATTTCACCTCTGACTTTGAAACCAACATACATGTAAGTTATAGGACAATGTATCCTGTCTAACTTTCTTTTAGATTTAATGGAGTAGATTGCCTCTCTCCTTGTCTTCTCCCCTTCCCCATTCCCTTCATCCATGTGATCTATATCTCTCAAGAGGATAGGACTGATTCTGTAAGATGGTATTGCTAATAGAATGAATCAGTTTTTTTACAAGCATTACCTTTAGGCAGAATTTAATGTAAATACATTTGAACACATCTTAGGAATTTTTCACTATATTAAAGGATAATTTCTGAGCGGGAATTCCTCCTTATCCAATGAGATGCTGAATATCCCTAAGGACTTGCATGGCTAATTGCTGAAGTTCAGCAGCAGTAATGGTATTAGCAGTGGATTGTGTCTGTCTGTCATATCAACAGCAATGCTGTGTTTGCACACTGTCAAAATAGGTGGAATATTTTCAGCAGCACAAAAACTATTAGTCCTCTTCTAAATGGCCCTGTAGCTCTTTTTCTCTATGTAATTTGGTGAAGTTTCCAGCATATTAAAGCTATATTTTCTTTCATTTAAAGGTGAATGTTTTCCTCATTGAACCAATTGTAGAACTGTGGGCCTGTAACAGGGTGTGACACCCACAACAGCACCAAAAGAGTTAAATGCATCTGAGAGGGTTGGTAGTCTCACTGTTTGCACCTGGGGAGGGGATGGATTTAAAAGAGGAGATAGAAGGTTAGTTGGAGAGGAGGAGAGGTAGGAAAGAGAATATAATGAATTCCCTCTCTCTGGGCAGGGGCCTGTTAGAAGGCTAAGAAGGCTGGAGGAAAGAGAAGCAGACAGTCTGCTCTGGAGATGAGCCTAAGGGACAATCGGGGAGACGCTGAGGGACAATGGCCTGCCTGAAACCCTGGGAAGGTGGAGAACTGTGCCAGTTCTAGACTGTGTTAGGGAGTGAGGCACAGCAGACTGTGTATAGATTGGAAGATCACACATTTGGTGTTAGGAGTCGTATGAGAGCAGATTAGTACCCCTGGAACTGAGTGGAACTGTGGAACTGGTATTCCAGAGAATAGAAGATCAGATGGTACCAACCATTCTTCCTGAATTATGCAGAGGCAACTGGCTGTGTTCAGGGAGCAGCAACAGGCGGCAACAGTCCTCAAGGTTGGGGGACTGGAAAGGAGTATAGAAGAAACTGCAGGGACTGGTAAACTGAGTCACACCCCAGTCAGTTTTGTGGGACTACAGGAAGATTGGTGAGACAGGCAGTGGAAGTGGTCTGCCCAGCAGTGGACAGTCTGGGGGTGATGATCAAAGTTAAGTTGAGACAAGGAAACCCTGAAATAAAGGGTGGTTCTACTTGCAGAGTTTCAGGATGGTGTAAGAAGGCAGGCCCTGTCAAGAATTGTAGGAAACTCTGGGTAACTTTGTGTGGATAGTCCTGGGGAATTGGCAGAATTAATAACCTGAACAGAGTTTTTCAGAAACTCAAAATCTGCAATTCAGGCAGGGGAACTGAAGACACCTGGGATTACACTTTTGACTGCTGGAGAACAGCCTGTCCTATATAGGGTGACAGAACCCAAGCAACACAGGACCTGAACCTGAAAGGTGCTGAGCACCTTCAACCCTTTTTGACTTCTGTTTGTCTTACATAGGCCCATTCCCTATAGTACTTGAGCACCTCCTACATATTTTTAAAATACAGTAACTATAACAATGGAATTTGTGGGTGCTCAGCCCCTCTCAGTTTCAGGTCATATGTGCTGAATGCCCCAAGTAGTAGCAAGTAAGAATGGTATTCATTACACAATTGTTCATGCACTACCCTTTTTTTTCCTGTTTCAGATCCCCTAGAGTTATTGGGTTGTTGATTCACTCACCAAGAGATGTTCCAGCTGGCCCTGTGCTCGGTGATGTTGCAACAATCATGGAGCTCTGGGGAAAGGGAACCAGTCTGTAGAGGGTCAGGTAAGTGACATATTTTACTATGACATGGTTTTGCAAAGTTTTTTTATTAATAGCATTCTATACCCTCCCCGGATGTAAAATAATAATAATAATAATTTAAAAAAAAAACTTTCCAAAGCCATGCTTACGTAGTAAAACACGACACTTACTGACCCTCTATAGGCTGGCTTCATGATGGGGCTTCACTTGAAGTCAGAACCAGTGCCCTGCCACTTTACGAGACCTGAAATGGGGGAAAAAATAAATTTAAACCAAGTTGTGTGTGGAGGTTTTTTTTAAATTCAGCTTAGCTATTCAGTTATTAAAACATGGAAAAATTGTGGTCATGTTTTAAAAAAATGTAAGTAAGTTATGTAAGTTTTACTAGTTTGCCTGTTGTGGATAAACTGTTTTTCTAATTGTAATGTGGCCTTGCTATTCTGTTCAACTGTTGTTGTGCCCCAGAAAACATAATAAAGCATTCCAAATTTTCAACTTGTAAAGCAAAGCAATGGTGTTCCACTCCACTCACAATGGAAAAGATTATGGCCACCAGAAATCATAAAGAGCAGTATAGTTAATGCTACTGAGAATAAGACCTGCAGTACAATTTTGTGGAGTTCTCTATTTTAACATTGGATCTTCATTGATTTTCTTAACACAGTCCTACTTAGTACATTACGTAAGCCGGACTTTAGCATTTGCTTATTGCAATATTGCATTCTGGGGAAATTAAGATATGTCTCAGAAAGCATGTGCTTTGCACTTCAATTTACCTATCTAGTAAAGACATGAAAAGGGAGGTTTTCTGAGATTCTTGGATTTGAGACCTGGAACAGAAAGGAAAAATGGAGAACTACCCCTTCAGCTTGGCACAAATACCAATTTCACAGAGCATCAATTAACATTATGTTAAACTTCTGCCCACTTCTGTTCCTCAAAGGAATAATTATCCACGTTGAATTCAGCACTTAGTGGAATAATAATATCCTGCAAAATATATTATATGGGCCAGCCAATTTGACAGAGTTTCTGGGACTCAACACATGTTATGTTTTCAACCCGAAAGTATAATTTGATATCCAATTTAAAACACAGGTGTGATTTAATGAGAAGCCTTAGGAGCATAATTGAGTATATGATGGTATCTATGAATGCTCAAACTGAATAGGAGGAAGTGAGTACTTTACAAAGGTGAGCTGAAGATGGAATTATAAAAAAGTAAAACTGTACCTCAGAACTCCAGCTAATGAAAATTGTGACACATTATCTGTGGTAGAAGCTTTCTTGCTTATTGGAAGCAAGAACTTTTCTAGACTTGTAGTGCTGTTTGCTGAAATTTATACAAAGGTATCAGAGTTAATTGAAAAGACAATATACTTGTTTATTTAATGTATGGATCATTTTTATTTAAATAGAAATTGTGTTCTCACCATTCAGATCATTGAATGCCTTTATTTAAATTGGTAACTATTTGTGTAGGGACTCTAATGGAAAAGAAAAGGCTAACTTGTCATTCTTTCTGTTCATTGCAGTATACCATGTTTATGTGTTGTGCGATTCTCATCACCATTGTCCAGTACTGTAACTTCTGCCAGCTGAGCTCCTGGATGAGATCATCATTGGCCACTATTGTAGGAGTGGTGCTCCTCATCTTGCTCTACATCTCTTTATGTCCAGACAGGTGAGTATTGCATGTTATCACTGGAGGCAAGGTATCGTGAGCTGCATTTTGCCTCAGGATTAACTAGTTCAGTCCCAAACAGGAAATGTTCATTCCTGTGGAGAGTGGTACAGACAGATGGATTGGGTCCTGTTCTCTGTTGGTCAGATAGAGAGGTGCCAATTTGAATGAAGCATATTTGCACATGGTTCTGCCCCTTCCTCTGGTCCCTGTAGGTGGGTTTTGCAGTTTGTTTCCTGCCTTGCTTCAAGAAGCCACTCGTGTCTCTGGCTGATCGGCCATCTTGGCTTATTTTTTCCTTGCCCTAGCCCAGTGTTTCCCAAACTTGGGACACCGCTTGTGTAGGGAAAGCCCCTGGCAGGCTAGGCCAGTTTGTTTACCTGCCACATCCGCTGCTCCAGGCCAATGGGAGCTGCTGGAAGCTGCACGGGCCGAGGGACATACTGACCGGGAGCAGTGAACTGCAGCCAGTGGGAGGTGCGATCAGCCAAACCTGGATTTCTCCATCATTGCCATCTTACAGATCCATCTGGGAGGAGAGCTTCATGATTTCTAGGAAGATCAGTCTCAAATACTAGAATCCCTTTCCTTTAATCTCTTTGAAAGTACCCCACCCTTGCAAGTGATCCATTATCAGCCAGCTTTTCCCTCCTCCCTCCTGTTTAGAATGCTCTAATCTCGGAAGAAACTTCCAAGACATGCTCTGGTTTTTTTTGTCCTCATCCCCTCTTGAATTCTGTCCAAGGATTTATTTTTGGCTTTGGGTGATGAGAGATCCCTGTATCTGACTCTGCAGCTTGTCCTTGAGGAGTGGTGGAGATTCCTATCTTTAGCAGGACCCTTCATGACCTCTTCCGTCTATTTCTCCCTCATCACAGAATCCCAGGATCTTGTATAACCACGTGAAGAATGGGATTATATTGTCTCCCAGACAATTCAAGCTTTTGATTATTTCCCATGTTGAGCAGTCAGCTCCTAATGAGGAGATTGTTTCTTGCAAGGCAGTTAGTTAGGAGAGTGTCCTTCCCATCAGCCATCCACACTGTTAAAACTGTACATTCTCAGCAGCTTACAAAGCTTCTTACTAGGGCTGTCAATTAATCACAGTTAACTCACACGATTAACTCAAAAAATTAATAATGATTAATCGCACTGTTAAGCAATAGAATACCAATTGAATTTTATTAAATATTTTGGGATTTTTTCTACATTTTCAAATATATCGATTTCAATTACAACACAAAATACAAAGTATATAGTGCTCACTTTATATTATTTTTATTACAAATATTTGCACTGTAAAAATGATATACAAAAATAGTATTTTTCAATTCACCTCATACAAGTACTGGAGTGCAATCTCTTTATAATGAAACTGCAACTTAAAAATTAAGGGTTTTTTGGTACATAACTGCACTCAAAAACAAAGCAATATAAAACTTTAGAGCCTACAAGTCCACTCAGTCCTACTTCTTGTTCAGCCAATCGCTAAGAGAAACAAGTTTGTTTACATTTACAGGAGATACTGCTGCCAACTTCTTAATTACAATGTCACCTGAAAGTGAGAACAGGCGTTTGCATGGCACTGTTGTAGCTGGTGTCGCAAGATATTTACGTGCCAGATTCGCTAAAGATTCATATGCCTCTTCATGCTTCGGCCATCATTCCAGAAGACATGCTTCCATGTTTTTTCCATTTTAAAAAAATAACGCGTTAATTAAATTTGTGACTGAACTTCTTGGGGGAGAATTGTATCTCTCCTGTTCTGTTTTACCTGCATTCTGCCATATATTTCATGTTATAGCTGTCTCGTATGATGACCCAGGACATGTTCATTTTAAGAACACTTTCACTGCAAATTTGATAAAACGCAAAGAAGATACCAATATGAAATTTGTAAGACAGCTACAGCACTCGACCCAAGATTTAAGAATCTGAAGTGCCTTCCAAAATCTGAGAGGGACAAGGTGTGGAGTATGCTTTCAGAAATCTTAAAAGAGCAAGACTCTGATGCGGAAACTACAGAACCCAAACCACCAAAAAAGAAAATCAACCTTTTGCTGGTGGCATCTGACTCAGATGACGAAAATGAACATGTGTTGGTCCGCACTGCTTTGGATCGTTACTAAGCAGAACCCATAATCAGCATGAACGCATGTCCTCTGGAATGGTGGTTGAAGCCTCAAGGGACATATGAATCTTTAGCGCATCTGGCATGTAAATATCTCGCGACGCTGACTACAACAGTGCCACGAAAACGCCTGTTCTCACTTTCAGGTGACATTGTAAACAAGAAGCAGGCAGCATTATCTCCCATAAATGTAAACAAAATTGTTTGTCTGAGCGATTGACTGAACAAGAAGTAGGACTGAGTCGACTTGTAGGCCCTAAAGTTTTACATTGTTTTATTTTTGAATTCAGGCTTTTTTTGTACATAATTCTACATTTGTAAGTTCAACTGTCATGATAAAGAGATTGCATTACAGTTCTTGTATTAGGTGAATTGAAAAATACTATTTCTTTTGTTTTTTACAGTGCAAATATTGGTAATAAAAATACATATAAAGTGAGCACTGTCCACTTTGTATTCTGTATTGTAATTGAAATCAATATATTTGAAAATGTAGAAAACATCCACAAATATTTAAATAAATAGTATTCTATTATTAACAGCGCGATAAATGGCGATTAATTTTTTTAATCGCTTGACAGCCCTACTTCTTACCATGAACTTTGGCTCTCTTGTCCTAATGTGTAACTTGGTAGTGGCCTCTCGCTCTAGACCATTCTACCTCCCACTGGAGGCCAATATTTTACGTCCTTTTCAGAGACTTCCTGGACCACACAGTGCAGGAAGCTGATGGCCAGGCAACATGCTCATCAAAGCAAGTCCCCTCAAGAAGCATCTAAGGCATTCTCCACCTCTCTGCTGAGGTTCTTAAATCTGGGTCTAGTAAACAAAATAAAATTTCCTTAACAGACCCTCCTTTGCTCAGAAGTGGACACCAGTGCTATGGGAGGAAAAGTCTGCCCCCTTTGGAAAGAACTCAGAACTGGAGTCAACCATCAAGACAGCATTAAGCAGTCATCTTCTCTTTCTCTCATTCTGCAAGTCACTGATTGGAATGTGGATAATGTTCTAAAATGTGGTTCCTTGCATATATTTTTATTACAGAACTTTTCAACAGTTTCTACTGAAAGCCGTCCAGGTAGCATGGGAGAATCTGGAAACACTTCTTCAAGTCCCAGTAGCTAGTGGATGGATCAATCAAACACTCCTTCAGGATCTGCCCTGGATATCATCACAACTGATGCCATTTTCTTGGATTTCAGCGGCTTATTGATCACTTTTTGTCACTCCAGGTGTGGTGGTTGAACTTCATTCCATTCCCTTTCACATCCTCTCCTGGAAAGTGGTTTTTAAGAAACCATTACCTCAGTTCATTGTGTGGGGATGTTAGTGCCCCTTTCCTGTAATTTCCCCTAACTGATTTTTTTTTATGAGGGAAAAATAGTTCTTTGCTCCTGTCCCAGCTTTTTGCCTGAGTTGTAGCCTTCCTCATTAACAAGATCTCTCGTCCAAGTTTCTGACTTCACCACAAGGCACAGATGAATTTCTTATACTCTGGTGCAGCCTAGAAAGAAATCCCATTACCTAGTCATCCTGTTCCAAGGTCCCAATAACGGACAAAAATCCTCTAGTTTTACAGTCTCTGGATGGATCTGGCTCTGCAGTGCACCTGTTCAGTGACAGACTTCTTGTGCTGTCCTTAGATTAGAATGATCAATTGTTTCCCATTCCTGAGCAGAAACAGGGCATATATCCATGGATGAACTGTGCCGTGGTGTTACCTGGGATTGGTACACACCTTCCTCGAGTACTGTCCCTTTGACCCCTCCTCATTACCCAGGTGTTTAGTTTCCTGACAGCCTTAATGGAAACAATCCAGTTACTAATTTCTGGTTCCTTCTCCTCTCACCTTCGATCTCATCTCACTCTTGTTCTTTCTTTAGTCCAACTATTGGTTTCTTCTGGGGGTGCTGCAACCCATCTGTCTGGGGGTGCTGCAACCCATCTTCTGGGGGTGCTGCAACCCATCTGTCTCTGCCAGTGGCAATCTCTCCGTGAGAAAATCAAGTTTCTTACCTGTTAACTTTTTTCTGTAGTACAGTGGCAATCCTACAGACCCCCTAGCTTAAGGCCCACCTGGGCTTTGACTTTGGCTGAGAAGTTAGTGTTAGGGATACGGTAGGATAATCTAATTTGCTCATAACTCTAGATGTCATCGCACTGGAAAGTGGGCCTGCAAAAAGTTTCTTAGCCGGGGTGGAAAATGTTCATTCTGATTGGCATTTCCTGGCTGATTGATTGTGTCAGGTCACATCCCATTTGTCTATTTTTGCCAAATGCCATGGGTATAGACAAATGGGATGTGACCTGACACAATCAATCAGCCAGGAAAAAAATTTAAAGGTAAGAAACTGGATTTTATGTCTAATTCATTATTTCTAGTCTTCTAGAGAAAATTCCAGGTGCAAATAGCTGGTCAGATTGTATCCAAGCACTACAGAGTTATAACTTCTCCTGCTCCCCCTACATCTCAGCTGAGTGCATGGATTGCACAAGGCTCATGTTACTAGCCATTCCAAAAGGCTGGGGCGACATCCTCACCCACGTATCAGCCAACACAGTCAACTTACACTGCACCCTCTTCGGGGAGTGGGGGGAGGGTGTTCATGACAGATTCCCTTGGTGTGTTAGGGTGTGTCCAGGAAACACCATGTCTCTGGAGTTTCTGTTGGGTGGGTTGTCTCCAAGCTCCCTCCAGCACAGGCCTATGCCTACAAGGCACAATTATAGTATATTTTGTCCTGTGTTTTGTAAAGCAGTGACCGTTAATGGACAAAGTACAGTAACTGCAGAACATTTTGTCACTTTATTTTATAAAGAGAAATTCATATCCAAAGTAATACACACCCCTATACAATCCTAGATCTAGCAAAACAATGACTAGAAGCAACAGAAAAACAGAACATGAAGACTAAATCACAGCTCCCAAGAGTTTTCATTTGAAAACCTTAGTAATAGCTAGTTTTCTTGCAATATCTACGGTGTTAATCATGCTTTATTGCCACAGTATTGGCAATTCTTCATACACTATAGACAGACCCATTGTTGCACATTTATTTTTTAAACAGTAACTTGCTGGTGGTAGTTGTTCTTGGCACATGTAACTGAGCACTGTGTGCCTGGCTGTTCTTTATATTAATTGCTGATAGAAGAGCCTGGAATGCAAAATTCAAAGCCTCTCTGAGTTGTTCTTCTGTAATGGCATCTTCATAAAGAGGCTATTTTTCCTCTTTTGCCACTTTTTACAGAGTTGATCCAATGAGACTGGGAAGTAATTGCCTTTTAGTGTTCTTAACACACTCCTCCATGTATCTCCAGCTAAGTGTGAGGGTTGGAACTGATCTGAAAATGGCTTTTTCCAGCCATTGCCTTGACTACATTACCTCCAGTTACTCTTAGCTGGAGAAACTTGGATCATCGTCTCTATGCTTCTGCCACTCCCAAGCAAAAGTTATTGCTGAGGGCTTGTCTACATCACGCAGCTTTTAGCGACAAGGCTGTGTCGACACAGCCTTGTCGCTAAAAGTCAGCATGTGTAAATGCTCTTTGTCGGTACTTTGTCAGCACTTTTGCCGACAAACTACTTCCAGTCCTGCGAGTGACGTTAGTTTTGTCGGCAGGAGAGCGCTTCTGCCAACAAAGCCACGTTCACACTGCCACTTGCATTGGCAAAACTTTTGTCTTTTGTGGGGGGGCTTTTTTAAGCACCCGTGAAAGACAAAAGTTTTGTCGACAACTTCGCAGTGTAGACATACCCTTCAGTCACATTCAAGAAAAGTTTGTCTGGAATTCAGGTGCAAAACAGATTACTGATCATAGTCCCTTACAAACAAAAAAGTTCAACTGAACTAATCTGAAGTATTGTCAGGTTGCTTTGCGTAATGGTCTTGTTTTCTTTCTAATGTTTTAATACCTTTATATTTCAGCTCCACTGAAACTTCCCACCTAGATTCAGTACAGAACTTTAGGTAAGCTTTACATACAGTGCCCATCTCTACTATGTTATGGAAAACCTCTTGTTTCATTCCTTTTTTTCAACATTATCTTTTACAAAAAGTTGTGTAAACTAGATAAAGTATAGCTTTAAAATGTTTGTATGAAAATGTGTTTTCAGTCAAATGTATGTAAAAAAACAAACTTTGGGTGCACAGCAGCATACAGGGATTCAACAAGTTGTGTCTGTGCTATGTGAGTACGCAGGAGAGCAAACTAACTCTACAAATGCATAGAAGGAAATCAACAAAGTTGATGCTAATATGTGAAATGCTCCCTTATTTATATGATTTTCTAAGAAATCGAGAGTTATTGTGGCAGATAAATTATAGTATTTGTTTTTCTAGTGGTAACTTCTTTTATTTTCTTTTTTAAGTACTATGCACAGATCATGGGCCAGATTCTTTCCCTCTGTCCTGTCTGCTTTGTGCCACTCAGCAGTACATACTATGGGGAGTCCTTAGCTGGCTCCTACACCAACTGTCCCCAACTCCAGTTTAGAGAGTTTGTTGGAGGCAGTGTAGAGCACAGCTGCAGTCTGCCAATTCATAATTGGCAAGTGGTCCCGTGGGCACTACAGCCAGCTGCTGTAATTTAGAGTAGCTCCAGACTCAACACATTTGACAGCATAGCCCCCTGTTTTTAAACAAAGCCTGTGTTATTAATGACCCCTTAGAAATTGAAAATTTCATAGATGCAGTTTACTTGTCACTATTTCACTGTGGTCAACTCCCATGATTTTATCGCAAGTTGCTGAATAAAACAACTGCTTTCACTGAAGTTAGTAATTGTGGAAACATTTCTTCTGGGCTTGGGTTTTCTAAAAGTATGACGCTCTCTTTGATTTAACTAGTGACTATGTAAACATATTATCAAATAGTAGCTCCAGGAAGAAGTGTGTTCTGAAGATCACTGCTCTTCCTTGGAGTATATATTATAGGAAAATTACATTGCTCAGTTCTTCTCTACGTGAATGCAGTCATAATTTCAAAGAATGTATGCATTTTTCTGAGGTCTGAGGATGGTAGTTGTGCTTTCCAATTCTAGTATAGGATTAATTTATTATGTCTCATATTGCAGGGATTTTTGAGCATTTTGTGTGTGTGTGTGTGTGAGAGAGAGAGAGAGAGAGAGAGAGAGTCATTAAATATACCATTATTTTTAAACTGGAATTATAACTTGGACAAGCTATAAGCCAAGCTACTACAACAGACTATACATAAATTTAAAACTGAACATATAAAGGCATTGTGACCAATGAAAAATAATGTCATAATATTTTCCTCAGCTTGGGTCTTCCTTATTAGTTCATGGAATTAGGCAGGCACTTCTGTAGCTCAAAACTGCCAGTGGCTTCCAGATAACTATTCATGAGCACTAGAAAACCTAGCTGGCTGTTAATCATTTAAAAATAATTCTGATTTGTGTAATCAAGGGCAAGCATGACTTCATTTTAGTGACTAATCTTATACTTGCAATGGTCCTACAAATAACAAAGCTAATAGCCAGAGAAAATATCCTAGTATGAAAGTATTTTACTTTTGAAATTATAACAGTTCACTTATAGTTGATAGATAAAGATAGGAACAGATAATAATGCTGAGATTTTCAAAGGAGCCTAATGAAATTAGGCATCCAAACCCCAGTGGAATTCTACAGAAGATGGACACTTAATTCACTTGATTTCCTTAATGAGTCCCAACCTAAAGATGTAAATATTGACTGATACAGTGACCAAAATACATGTCACATCAAACACTTGTATGCTCTACAATCTCATCAACGTTCTTACCATGAGGAGTTTGTAGTTATATTTTTTTCCAAATGATCATTACTTTACTGAAAAATATAAGTGTGTGTTGTCGCGTGTGTGTGTATATATATATATGTGTGTGTGTGTATGTCTGTATTAGACACCTTATGCATGCTTGTGAACATATTTGCTCTTTCTCTATAAGGTGTGTGACAGTTTTAGCAGGCGTTGCTTGGTTGGCTGTCATCTTAAATTTAAATTTGGAAACCTATATAAACGCAATAGGAAGTTTGCAAAAGTGCAAACTGAGGACACACATAATTGAATAGTGGCACTGAAAATCGGCATAGTTTTTAGATATGATCTGTTGTAAAGATACAGAATTGTGAATTAATTCTATTACCATCTCTGCCACAGATTTGCTGTGCAATCTAACTTACATTTTCAGCTTTTTTATTTATTTTTTGTTTTGTTTTCTGTTTTCTGTTTGAGTTCTAGTATTTTGTATTAATTAGGGCTTCCCCTCGCTCCAGGTGATTGGAGACTGATGAATCAATAAGAAGCTGAGATCCTCCCTAGGAGAAGTTATTGTTGTCTCTATTCTCACTTAACTGTCAGCACACAGACTTTTTCTGTGTTCTGCTGGTGGATTTGTAACAAGTGTACCTGGAGGGAGACCTTTCCCCTTTTGTTTTGCTTGACCGAGAATTAAGATCTTTATTAAAGTGGTATCAAAACAGCTACCATCTGTGAAGTCTCAGCACATAAGCTCTTCTAAGATTTGGTCAACACATAGCTTTTTTGCACCTGTGCAGCTAAATCAGTACATCAGATTTGCCTCATTGCTTTCCAATAGAAGGCACACCATTGCTTCTTGTGTCCCATGTAATCAAAACAAGATGCTGTTAAACAAATGTCCTCCCAGTAAGAGTCAATACTCTCCCTGCCTCAAAGCAGATAGTATATTTTTTTCTCCACTGTTCATAGTTCCCAAATGGAATGATGGATAGGCCTTTTGAGATAGAGACTCAAATCTGCCTTGTGATTTAGAAAAAACTCACACCCCTACTTTTCTTCCCCCACCTTTACCCTCCAAAAATTTTTCTAAATGGAGTTCCTATGTCCAGTATCTTCTATACTTGCATCAGGGTATAAAATAGAGTGTTCACACCATCTCTGTCCATCACCCCAGGATGCTTAACATCTTATATGTGTAGCAGCATCCCATTTACAATATCTCAGATTCTACATGATTCATCAAAAATTCCAATGCACAGCTCTATTGGTCTCCTCTCTTTTTCTCATTGTTCAGCCCTTGTATTCTCTCCAAAGATCTAGTTGTTATGCATCTGCTTTATATATAGGAAAATACAATTTGAAACCCAGATTACTAGCTCCTAGGGAAAGTGTCCAAGAACCTCTGCTATAAGGAGAAAGCCATTATGTTGCACAGTTTTTGTGATCAATCCAAAGGAAAGCTTCCTGGCTCCAGCTAAAGAATTTTCACAGGTGCTGTATTCAACACACAGAGAGGATGAAAATTCCAACTAACTTCTCAGGCTTTTGTGCCTGAAAGTATTTAAACTATTTAAACTAAGAGTCAGCTTGAGTTTTTTAAATTCACCAATTTTTAAAATTCCATTTTCTATTACTACACCCTTTAAACAGCCCTGAATTTTTTTGTATAAGCGCCTTTTAAAAAATTTGTAAGGCTTTGGTTTTGGTGGGGATTTTCTGCTTCTCGGTTGTTGCTTATAAAGGTCATTGTATTTCACTCTTGCTAATTACGCAATCATATTGTATTGTCAAATACACAATCTAAACAAACTAAAAAAAAGAAATATTGTTCCATTAACTTCTTGCAGCTATAGTTATGCTAGGTCAAAGGTGTTAGTTGTAACCATAGTAGGTGCAACATTTTCAGAGATTTGATTTTCAAGATGAGGGCATCACTTCAGTAATTTCCTCCTTCAGATTAGTTCTGTGGTTTTTTTGCATAGCTGATTCTCACTGTAGTCACAATGGGATGAAAAAAATCTGTGGTCTGGGAAAGGTCTTGTATCCTCTCATTTGAGACACACAGCTCCCTGCCTTGTGGATGAATTCAGTCATCTAAAGGGAATTCTCATGTCAGATCATGAGTGAATTGTTGTCATTACAAAAGTGAGGCGAGTATACAGGGACACCCATATTGGAAACAAGCTCAACCAAGTAGTTGAGGAACTGACAGATGCTCACATGTCAGCAAGTTAGAAAAGAGAGCAGTAAAGTTCTGTCTTAAAAGTCAGATCGTGTGCTCTACCAGTCTTGGTAGAGATTGCCATCACTCCTTTTCAGGGGGGTAAGTGTTTTCAGGGAGCCACTTGGTATGATGCCTCTGCTCAAGAAACAATCTCTGGAGTTGGATAAACTTGCCAACTACCCACTTGTATTAAATCTCTGGCACTGGATAAGCTTACTGAAAAACTTATGATGAAGAGACTCTGTTGGTAATCCCCAGTCAGTCTGAGTTTGGACCTGATTTCAGAAAACGCACTGGCATTGTGTGGATCAGTGGTCTTCTCAAAGTGATTTGGGCTACACCCTGACACCACCCAGAAAATTACAGTTGTACAGAATGCAGCCACTTGCTTGTTCGGGGATGCTTCACAGAGGAAGCATATTATCTGCAGAGGCTGCCAGTGAATTTGTGAATATTGCTCTTGATCTGTACACACCCTAAAAGGTTGATATTGTGGCTAGTTGAGAAAATTGCCTATCTCCCCATAATAAGCTTCATAATAAGCCCCATCCTCCCCAGTTTCATTGTAAAGTGGCAGATTGTTCTCCATAAAGTTCCTCAGCTCTGCAGTTCTCTTCCTCCCTTTGTCCTAAATGTATTGATCTTCAAGACACCTTGCAAGGCTCATCCTGTTTTCTCAGGTCTTTGGAGAAGGGGCAGGTTGAGGGATATAGATGGCCTGAAGCAGCAGTTTGTGTTCTATTATTGGTAGTTAAAAAAAATTTTCCAGGCTTGATTTCTGAATCAGGGATGCAAGAAGTCACTATAAATACAAAAATATATATTTAATAATTTTAAGAAGCAATATTATAAATATATATGGAAAGACAATATACTCCTCAAAGAGAACTTTAAAATTGTCAAGCATGGGCAGTATTTAGGCCAACATCTCAACCGGGTCCATTTAATTTAGTTCTAGTTAAATTTAGCATGAAAGAGTTCTACAGCATCAGCATATTTAATAGCAAATAAAAGTAGAATTTTATAACTACAGTTTGGTTTTAGTGAGGCATTTTTAACAATTGAGATTTAGAGATTAAGAAGTCATGAATCTGTATTTTAAAATGCCCATCTTTATTTTTCTTTTCCCCTGCACTGCCCCAGCTCTAGGAAGAATCCATGCAACAGTTCAGTGCTAAATGATATAAAGAAACCAGCAGACCGGATTGGCCAGGAAGTGATACTGGTTTTCTTTCTCCTGCTCCTTTTGGTTTGGTTTCTGAATCGGGAATTTGAAGTCAGTTACCGCCTCCACTACAATGGAGATGTAGAGGCTGATCTTCACCGCACCAAAATTCAGAGCATGAGGGATCAAGCTGACTGGTTGCTGAGGAATATTATTCCATATCATGTGGCGGAGCAGTTGAAGGTTTCCCAGAGCTACTCCAAAAACCATGATAATGGTGGAGTGATCTTTGCTAGCATTGTGAACTTCAGTGAATTCTATGAAGAGAATTACGAGGGGGGCAAGGAATGCTATCGAGTCCTAAATGAATTGATTGGGGACTTTGATGAGTTGCTCAGCCAACCACATTACAGCAGCATTGAGAAAATCAAAACAATTGGGGCAACCTACATGGCTGCCTCTGGATTGAACACTGCACAATGTCAGGACAATAACCATCCACATGGACATTTGCAAACCCTTTTTGAATTTGCCAAAGAAATGATGCGAGTGGTGGATGACTTCAACAACAATATGCTGTGGTTTAATTTTAAACTTCGTGTTGGCTTTAACCATGGCCCTCTCACTGCTGGGGTCATAGGCACCACCAAGTTATTGTATGACATTTGGGGTGATACCGTGAACATTGCTAGCAGGATGGACACTACTGGCGTGGAGTGCCGGATACAGGTGAGTGAGGAGAGCTACCGTATCCTAAATAAGATGGGATATGACTTTGATTATAGGGGGACAGTCAACGTGAAGGGGAAAGGTCAGATGAAAACCTACCTTTACCCAAAATGCATGGACAATGGGGTTGTGCCACATCACCAGTTATCTATATCTCCAGACATCCGGGTTCAAGTGGATGGCAGCATTGGTCGGTCTCCTACCGATGAGATTGCCAATCTGGTGCCTTCTGTACAGAATTCTGACAAGACATCCCAGGGCTCAGATAACAACTTAGAACCCAAGGATATGCTTCCATCCTACAAGAAGCTCCAAAAAGAGTCATTGAAAGCAGAAGACAGGTGCAGGTTTGGCAAAGCTGTAAAGAATGATTGTGAGGAAGCAGAAACTGAGGAGGTCAATGAACTGACAAAGTTAAATATCTCTAAGAGTGTATGATGCAGTGACAGAGAGCTGCATGATGTGCTCTGTCCATAGAAACACAAAGACATTTACAATTGGCTGCTTTCTTTTCTGAAGAAAGACGTTCTCAACACCTGGGTTATTTGTTTTCATATTAGCACCTGATGCTGTGTGGATCACAGTTATTCAGGGCTCATTTTCATCTATCTCTCCCCTCCATGCCCCTTAGCCCTCTTCCAAAACTCCCCAACTCCCTGTGTAACCCTCTTTCAGCTGAGTGGAGCATATTAAGTGCCTTCAGATATACTCCATTGGACTCCCTGTCTAGGTACAAAGGCCCCAAATAAAAACATAGCTTTGGGTATCTATTAATTTTAAAAGAAAAGCTGTGGTCATGATATCATTTTTATTGTTGTTTCTCACAAAACACTTTTTTGGCTAATGCAACTCCTTGGGTTTTTTTTATATATATATGTGTGTGTGTGTAATATTTTACTGTTATCAGACCTTCTGTATGTAAACACACAGACAGATTTGCGTGTATCTACCGTATGAGACTGATATAAAAAGTGCCAGTAATGTACCACAAAATAATGTCGCTGAGATGAAGTAATACAGTTTTGCTTTTGTGTTAGGCAGGAGGATGAGCTGAGTTCTACAGTGGCTCAGCGTTTAGATGGAGCAGGCAGCACAGGTGTTGTAGTTTCACCCTCCTTTAACAGTGTTTTGATCAGATATGTGCCATTGTATGCTTAGGATGCACTGCTTTCCTTACATCCAATGGGTTATTGATATGTGGGGATGGATTAAGGGATCAGATTTCACCAGCTCTCAGGATAGGGTTCCAAAAACAAACAAGTAACCATTAAAGTTTTTACAATCCAGGTCTCAGGTGTTTAAAAAGCAGTTTTCATTTTACCCCCACCCCAAGGGATTTGTGAGGTTTTGAGTGAAGCTGATGCCTCTAAAACTGTTCTGATTTAAGAGAGGGGCGGTTAAATAAATGTTTTGGGGTTACATTTATTTATTTATGTATTTATTATTTTAAAATTTGTGTTTGTGGAAGATATTAGGATTCGTAGGGGTGGTAATTGGTGTCACTAAAATTAATCAGATGCCCATTAGTGCTTCATCCTCTTCAAACTGCCAACCACTGTGAGGACATTACCTAGGCAATACTTATGTCAAAATTGGTGATACTGCCAAAGCCACCAAATGCAGATTGAATCTGAAAATCCCAGCTTCCTTCCATACTGAATTAATGGTGCTGAACAATGTTCTTCAGGTTTTGCCCCTATGCTGTGCTTTTGCAGCATAGACATGCTTCCCATGTGCCATTTAAAGTAGGAATAGGAAGGTCTTTTGCCATGAGCTGAGAAGCACAATATTTCAGGCCTGAGCCTACAATTGACTGCGTGGGCAGACCCCTGTGCCTACAGAGAGGCTCACTGACGTCAGTGGGACTGTGCACAGGTGCCAGGGTCTGTTTGCATAGAGGCAGTTGCAGGATCAGGGCCTCAGACAACACTAGTCCCAGGGATTTCCCTACACCCTGCTTCCCCCTCACCCCCAATTGCCCCATCCCTCCCACAGTGGCAGTGTTGCCAATTTAGTCGTTTTCCAACCCCCCTCCCCCATAAATTCAAACACCTCCTCTAATTTCAATTCCTGGGGAAGACTCTGACTAGTTCTCCCTTTGCATACTTCCATAATTTTAACCCCTTTTCACTCAGTTTTTGACCAAGTGGATGACCCACTTCGGATAATATTAAATATTGCAAGGTTCCAATTTAAACAAATATTTCTTGTACCAACAAAATGACTATAATATTTCTGCCCAAAATAAATTCATCTTCCAAGGGAAATAGGTGATTGTGGGGAAATATAATACTGTTTTGTCTGCACAGTCATATTTTTTTAGTTATTTCTTTCCATCTTCAGTCCAAAAAAAATGACTTTAAACTGAAAGCTGAAAATAGTCACACCTACTGCTTTAAGAACGGCCATACTGGGTCAGACCAAAGGTCCATCTAGCCCAGTATCCCGCCTTCCGACAGTGGCCAATGCCAGGTGCCCCAGAGGGAATGAACAGAGCAGACAATCATCAAGTGATCCATCTCCCTTGTTATGTTCTTATGTCCTGTGTTGTTTACATGCCTTCTAGCATTAGAATATGTGTCCTGAGGTGGCTAAATCCTTTTTTCCTTTCACTTACTCTCTCTGATTTGATGGCCTCCACAATGCCCAGTGGTAAAAGTGGCATTTCTCTGCTGTTGTGTTCTTTCAATGTTAGCCGTGATCCATCAAAATATGCCCACAGCTTTTCTCTGATTGTACGATTGTTATACTCACCACAACAAGCCTGCACCTGTAAGAGGTTCACACATTGCAACTAAAAGTGAAAGAACAGCATAATCTAGGGATTCCAAGCATATTTATTTTGAACAGGAGCCAGGACTGAGAAAACCTTATCTCTAATTATTGCAATAATGCACAATTCAGTACAAAGATAGTCCTTTAGCTTACAAAATTAATAAAGCCAGCATGGTTGTTCATGGCTGTTACTACATGAGTATTGTTAGTCTCTTAGTACTATCTCATTAGAGTACAGTAACTCCTCGCTTAACATTGTAGTTATGTTCCTGAAAAATACAATTTTAAGCGAAACAATGTTAAGCAAATCCAATTTCCCCATAAGAATTAATGTAAATAAGGGGGGTTATATTCCAGGGAAATTTTTTTCACCAGACAAAAGACTATATTTATATATATATATATATATACACACACACACACACATATATATATATATACACAGTATAAGTTTTTTAAACAAACAATTTAATACTGGTACACAGCGATGATGACTGTGAAGCTTGGTTGAGGTGGTGAAGTCAGAGGGTGGAAGAGGGTGGGATATTTCCCAGAGAATGCCTTATTGCTAAATGATGAACTAACACTCAGCTGAGCCCTCAAGGGTTAACACATTGTTAATGTAGCCTCACACTCTACAGGGGAGCGCGAATGGAGGGAGGGGAGACAGCATGGCAGACAGAGACAGACGCACACCCCGTGTCTGTGTGTGTAAGAGAAAGAGATGCGCATTGCCTCTTTAAGTACACTGACCCCACTCTAAGTATACTGCCTTTTTAAGTAGATCAGCAAGTTGAGACAGCAGCTGCTGCCACGAAGCTCCCTCCATCCTGAGCCCTGTTGTGTCCCTATGCTCTATGGAGTTGGGGTAAGTGGGGTGCAGGGGAAGGGGGACACCCTGACATTAGCCCCTCTCTCCCGCCCCCGCACAGCAAGGCAGAGGGCAGGAGCAGCACATGGCAGTGGGGGGAGGGAAAGCTGAACTGCCAGCAATTGATAGCCTGCTGGGCGGCTGCCGCACAGGGAATTTAAGGGAGCAGGGAGCTGATAAGGGGGCTGCCGGTCCAACCTGGTTCCAAGCCCCCACCAGCTAGCTCCAACGGGCTGCTCTTCCTGCAAGCTGTGGACAAAGCAGGCGGCTGCTAGGGTTACCATTCGTCCGGATTTACCCGGACATGTCCTGCTTTTTGTGTTAAAAATAGCGTCCGGGGGGGGAATTTGTAAATCACTAAAAATGTCCGGGATTTCCCCCCCATTCAGAGCGAGGCGCGGCTGGGAGGGCTGCAGGAAATTCAGCCGCTCGCATGGGGCTCTGGCAGCCAGAGCCCTTCCCCCGCAGCTTGCCGGGCTGGACTCCGGAGCAGCTGTACAGCTCCTCCTCCCCGCTCTACCACCCCCCCCCCCGCATTCAGAGCCGGCCGGCCTGCCGGGCTGTTTGCATCAGGCCTCGGCAGCTCCTCCTCCCCTGCTGCCCAGCGCCCCGCTCCGGCAGCACTGGGTGGGATGGGACCGGGTTGTGTGTTGCGCTGGGGAGCGCAGCCACGTGTCCGGCTCCGCACAGAGCCCAACACCATGTTCTGAGCAGCAGGGTAAGGGGCCAGGGGGCAGGAGAAGGGGCAGGGAGATTTTGGAGGGGGCAGTCAAGAGCCGGGGGGGGGGTCGGGAGTTCTGGGGGGGTGGAGAAGGTTTTGGGCAGTCAGGGTACAGGTAGGGGGTAGGGTCCTGGGGGGCAGTTAGGGTGGGGGGGTCTTAGGAGGGGGCAGTTAGGGGACAAGGAACAGGGAGGCTTAGGTAGGGGGTGGGGTTCTGGAGGGCAGTTAGGAGCAGGGGTCCCAGTAGGGGGCAGTCAGGGGACAAGGAACGGGGGGGCGGTTGGGAGTTCTGGGGGCGGGGCTGTCAGGGGACAGGGGTGGGGAGAGGGATCAGAGCAGTCAGGGGACAGGGAGCAGAGGGGTTTAGATAGGTGCGGGGGGGCTGTCAGGGGGTGGTTGGATGGGGCGTGGGAGTCCCAGGGGTCTGTCTGGGGGTGGGGGTGTGGATAAGGATTGGGGCAATCAGGGTACAGGTAGGGGGTAGGGTCCTAGGGGGCCAGTTAGGATGCGGGGAGGGTCTCAGGAGGGGGCAGTCAGGGGACAAGAGGCAGGGAGGCTTAGGTAGGGGGTGGAGTCCTGGGGGGCAGTTAGGGGCAGGGGTCCCAGGAGGGGGCAGTCAGGGGACAAGGAATGGGGGGAGGGTTGGGGGTTCTGAGGGGGGCGGGAAGTGGGAGGGGCGGGGCTAGGGCGGGGCTCCTCCCATCCTCTTTTTTGCTTGCTGAAATATGGTAACCCTAGCGGCTGCCAAACGACGTTAGAAGGGAGCATTGCACAACTTTAAACGAGTATGTTCTCTAATTGATCAGCAACGTAACAATGTTAACCGGGACAACTTTAAGTGAGGCGTTACTGTACTGAAAAGGGTATCAAACTTAGTAGTATCATGGCCTCTTTTCTGATGTCACTAAGCAAATAAAATGGCCTAGGTCAGAAACATTTCTGGGCTCTGAATTCAAGGGCTGCAGTGTGTTCTTGCAGTGGAGCTGTTCTACATATTATTAACACCTTTGTGAGTTGAGTGCAGCCAACATTACATGCATTCAAATTAAATCTGGGTAAATAGTAGCTAATAGTTAAGTCATGAATTGTATCGCTGTTTGCTTATTGCCACCAAAACAATAGCCACATTTAACAGCTTCACCATGACCAGGTGCCGTGATCCTTACCACAAAGGTCTTGAATCTCTTCTTTTGGGATTCAGAAACACAGCTATGAATCCCTACCCCACAAAACATATGGAGGAGCTTTTCAAAGGCACAAAGGGCAATGAGACACCCAATTCCCACTGAAAGGCAATGGGAGTTGGACCCCAGACTTCCTTTTGTGCCTTTGAAAAGCAGTCCCAATACTTGCAAAAAGTAATGGGTTTGTGGTGGTTTTTAATGGCATAATGCTCTCTACTGCATCTCTCTTAGTGTATCAGAGAGTCCAAAGACAGGCCATGTCATACACTTGCATGCCAGTATCAGAGTTTATTTTATAAAATGCCTTTTGTGCTTGTTCTGTTGCTTTCTGCGTAATAATTTTAAAGAAACACAAACATTATGATTAGCCCTATCCCCTGAAAAGTAGTCTACCAAAAATTGATGCTTTGTTTGCTTGCTCTTTTCTTTTCTTGTATGTTTAGAATTTCTTAATGCTGATCATTTCAAGATCACCCACAGGAAAAAAAATTTAGTTGTTAAATGCTTTCAAGCCCAGGAGTTCCGCTCCTGTTATCCCTCACCCATGTGAGTGATTCTAGAGTTTATAATGTTGAGGAAGATACTGAGTATTTTCTGCAACATTTCCTTAATCTGCTGCTGACACACCATTGATTATTTTCCCTCACAACTCCTTTAAGACCAAACAGATTTACTTCTCATAAATAAGTAAATAACATTCCAGTGTGTTTGTTTTAATTACAGCAAATTTTTAAGATAAGTACAAATTTGTTATTGTCCAGGATTTAAGGTTTTTTGAGAGTGGGGTTAGAGGAAGGCTGTTGGGTTTTGTTTGTTTAATCTAATAATCAGAATGTAATAAGCAACAGAGAGTCCTGTGGCACCTTTAAGACTAACAGAAGTATTGGGTAAACTAACCTTGTTATCTCCATACTGATTTATACCTGCCTCTGGAGATTTCCATTACTTGCATCTGAAGAAGTGAGGTTCTTACCCACGAAAGCTTATGCTCCCAATACTTCTGTTAGTCTTAAAGGTGCCACAGGACCCTCTGTTGCTTTTAACAGATTCAGACTAACACGGCTACCCCTCTGATACTTGACAGAATGTAATACTTGCTCTGAGCAGGGTAGATAGTGGTAAAAATGCCAGCTGCCAGTCAGCAATTCCTACACTATTATTCACTAATATTCTTAGTGGAGAGGCCACGATGGCATAAGGTGAAGGATGATGGAGTCTCAAAAAAAGGCTAAGTAGCAAACCTTTCACTACCACTTTGCTTAGCACTAGTTATTTGTGAACATTGGCAGGGATTAACAGAAAAATTCTCTTCTGAATCTGGGTACTGAAACGATTGACAGTTTGAATATAGAGCCAAAGAAAGTGGTTTTTCAAAGGATATGGAGGTTCAATGAGTAAAGATAAAAGGAATTAACAAAAACAAAGGACTCACAAGCTTTTATCTAACGAAGTGCTGTATCTTGATTAGAGAAACTATCTTTGAGGTTGTCTGTAAACTCTAGTATTTGAAAATTGCTTAATTCTCCTGTTTCTGTAACTTTCTCTGATGTTGAAATTTAGAATGATTTATAAAATGTTGGGTTTCTAGTGAATGTCACATGATGTTCATATGTAAAAATATTGAAAGCGAATAATTGTTCTTAACCAGCTGATACCTTATTTTGCAAAGCATGTCCAAATAGCAGCATTGAGCAATTATTAGTATGAAGTTGATTGTCATCAACTTTCTAGCTGTCTAGATTTTTTGCCAGATTTCAAGATTATTTGTTTCCCCTTTTCTTTGTGTTGCATTCTTCTGTATTGAGCATGATGAGATAGTCGAGGGGTGGTTTTCCCCCATCATTGGATTAGATCTTCTGTTTTAACAGCAGTATTTGAATTTCTTTGGTGCCAGATCATGGTTTCATGTCAAAAAACTTTCTCGGTGCTGTAAGACTTCCTTAGCTACTAGCTAATACTAGCAGTATTCTCCAATTTATTGGAGTTTGGATATTTGCCTTGTTATTTCGTAGTGGTCCATTTGTCCAGTCACAACTTTACTACTGTGTTCTGTTGGTTTTCTGTCTTTTCTCTTCCTTTTCTTATTGTAAGCCGGTTTATTTTAAGTTATAGAAGAGAAACACATCAGAATAGTTAAACTGACAGCAATTTATGAAGAGTAAATCTGCCATCACAACAGAAAAACACAAGAGTACACCATTAAGTCATAGCAAACTTACATAATAGGAGGAAATGAAACATAAAATCAAATGAAACTGCTAGCAGCATTGAAATTCATTGAAGCAGAGTTTAGATAGACCCATATTAACAAAAGTTTTCTCAAGGAGTCTGGGTAGACAGATCTACAAAGCAAAGCACATCCACATAAAGGGCATACTTTATATATTCATGACTAATGCTGCTTCCGTTTACCATCTGTAGTAGAAAATATAATAAAGCATCAGAAACATACGTCCACTTTCTATAAGTTCTTAAACTGCTACTTATGGAGAACTGGCTGGCAATACGTTGATGGTTCCTTATTTCTGGCAACTAAATTGCATTAAAAGACAGCGAAAAATACATTAAATACTCCCTAATGTCACCTTCCCACATATGCAATTGGTGTAGATGCTGCAGGGATGTTGTGAGATTGTGAATGGAAGTGGAACATTTGTGAACAGGAGGGGAAGTAAGTGGCCCACATGGTGAAAGATGTGAGACTCCCAGTGCTACAGCATAACAATAGAGTAAAATAGCACTGCTGCCCTATTACAAATGCATCCAGGAAAACAAACACAAACTGGGCCTCCGAACATTTTGGAAACTGGGCTAAATATAGCTGTGACAACTAAAATGTGCAGAATATTTGTTCAGGGAACTGTCCATTCTACTCCAGAAACAAAATTTTCCAACTCCCTTCATTGTAGTTTTCTATCTAGGTTGTAGTGGAACCATTTTTGCTTTTCCAGGGACAGTGTCCCAATGACTCTATGTTACAATAAATCTGAATTGTAATGCACTATTAATATGAATACCCATATAAGCCAATGGTTCCAAAGTTTTGTCTGCTCTGATCAATTTTAAAATTAAAAATGATCAATTATAAAAACTGTTTTAGGAAAACCATAATCATTCATCAAAAACAAATCCCTACCGGCATATTTTAGCCTATGCCTTTAGTTTCATTTAGTGGCCAGTTTGTGGAAAGTGTCTCAGCTGTACAATCATGGAGGAGGTTATTAGACTAATGTGTAGTAAGGTAAAGAAAACTTGAGAGAGGGGAGAACTAGCCCTGCATTCACAAAAATGGAACAACTAGAGTGGGGATGTGCTAAAATACTCCCCTCATCATGTAAGCACAGGGTAATATCTATACAAATAGGATACATAATCTAAATCAACAGGTATGGAATAAGGACTTGTAGATGTGCCACATTAACAAACTGGCCAGATCTGAAAATTTGCCACCTACCTGCTCAGAGCTATCATGCTAAAGTTCTTTCAAATGTTATGCCACCCTTGAAAGATGTTATGCCACCCTGTCAGTCTAGAGGTGAAACGTAATATGAATACATACTACAACACCAGACACCAAGCTCAGCAAAACTACTGGCAAATAGAGAAGGGAAATATAAAATTGGATGTCTGTTTTTTTAAAAGGTTGATCCTTGTTCACAAAGTTTTTTGTCTTTGCTCCTGTGAAGGAACAGGGAACTTGAAGGCAGATACGAAATCAGGGGCCTGATTCTTTACTACTCTAAGGCTGCTTCACACCATTCTGGCAGGGTAAAGGGACCTTAAACTGAGCATAAATATAATATATTTACAACCCACTTTCAGTCTTAATGAGAATCAGGCCTCAGAAGTTTGTTTTCTTCTTACTAGTGTTGCTTAAAGGAGAACACTACTGAAATTCTAAAGAGACTCAAACAAATCCTACAATGTGTATATATGGGGGTTTTTTAACAGCTGTTCCATGTAGAATGGTGGTGAGGGAAAGGGTTTCAAGGTGGTAGTACTTTCCTATCTTCAGAGGAAAAAGGATTAAGCTCTGGCAGAAAAAAACATGAAATGAAAGTGTTAGGTAATTTTTGTAGAGTCTTTACCCAGTGGATTAAATCTCTCATACGGTATTTCCTGATTGCACAGATGGTTACTAAGTACTTCACTGCTTAAATGGTTTGCACACAAATACTTATTATTTGCTGAGGAGAAATGTCTCTGGTTTGAATTGCTCACTTTGAGCAGACCGGATTAGGGGTTTGTGGGGCCCTGGGCCAGAGCAAGTGGGGGCCCCTCTGCACCCCTTCCGCCTGCAGTCCCCCCTTCTCCCACGCTCCAGCCGGGGGACAGGGTTGGGACATGGGGGCTTCCCCCACTCCCCAGCAGGAACGCTGGGCGGAGTGGGTCACAGGGCATGGGGGCCTCCCAATTGGTCGGGGCCCCTGAGCAAAGCCCCGTTGGCCCAGTGGCTAATCTGCCACTGCTTTGAGAAAGAAAGGTATTCTGAAAAATTGATTGTAAAAGATATTTAAGGCTTTATCCCTGGGTCTTAGTTACATCAGTTAAACATTTCATGTTTGACTAATACAATGGTATTATCCAAAACCCAGTGAAGTCAACATGAAATTTTTCTGTTGATTTCAGTGGACTTTGGTTCTAGACCTAGAGGAAGGAAAGAAACAAAGGCAATGCATTTTAAAGCCAGCCATTCCATATGCAGTACATTTACTGCCTTTGACAACAGGCAGCTTTACATGCAGAGTTTCTAGTTTCACATCCGTGCAAGGAGATTTGGTCATTTGAGTTTTGCAATTACTGAAAAATGCCTTAAGACTGCTTTCTCTGCTCTTTGCAACTTAGCCTTCAGCTATCTTTCTGTGTGTTTTATTTTGTTCTTTCTTTGTTTTTTTGTTTTGCTATAACACTTATTCTAATCCTTTAGAAATGGTAGCATTCAACATACCTTAACAACTGCAAATAAGGTATTGGCATTGGATGGGTTATTTTATATTTTAGCTTTTGATTATGTATTCTAAGTGGTTTATATTGAATGTATGGCTACCATGGGTAGTAGGATGATCTAGTCTAACCCATTAAAGCACTGAGACTGTCTAAAGACCCTTCACTTTTCTCTCATGGTACTTATTAGTAACAAAGTTACTGGAGAAATAATTTGCCCTTTGGAGGCAGCTTTGAATCTATAATTGTCGAAAGATAAGCTCTGGGGAGAAAAACAAAATGTGCTACAGTGAAAAACAGTTATCTGACTGAATGTGTACCTATGCACGTGGGGTGAAATCCTGACCCCATTCACCCAGGGTTTTCTCACTGTATAAAAAATTCCATTTTGTTCTCGCCTAGTGAAAATTGGCAGACCCCAAAAATGGTGGCCTCTTCTACACCATTGCCCAAAGCAATGCCTTCCGCAGCACCATTACACTCGTTATAAAAGCCCTACCAGTGTCAAACATTTTTACTCTCAACATTCACTAATTCAACAGTCCACAGCTGCTGGAGGAAATTTCACCCAGACTTTACTTCCCGAATTGCAGTGTTCTGAGGCCATGGTTCTGTATATGCAGAGCCAGGGGCTCCAGTAAGACCCTCTGATATTACAGCTTTAAACTGAGCAGTAATAAATAGAAATATAAGTAATAATTAAAAAGCCAAGAGCCTTAACTAGTCCTAACAACTATTTAAAGACAAAGCACAGTTGCAAATTTATTATGAATACTGCATGCAATTTGCATTATAAATGGAGGGTGTCTCTTATTGATCAGGTAATAACCATATCCTATTCTGATAAGCACCATGTCCAAAATTATTGAGTTAACAGGGAACACCCAGAAGTTAACAACACACTGAAATGTGCTGTCCCTCACTGTTGTGCCTCTCAGGAAGGGTAATCGCCACACTCCAACAGCAAATGTGATTTGTTCTATATTGGATTTATTTTAAAAGCTTCCTCTATCCTGGCAAAGGTTGTTTTTACATTCAGCATAAAAAGCTGCAAATATTGGTGTGGGGGACTGGACGCTTCCATTCTCCCTGCCCCGGGTCAGTGCTGCTGAGCTGAAGCTAAGTGGGGAGGAGTAGCTTTTAAAGAAAATATAATCTGAAAGGCAAATGACTCAGGAGAGGATTTAGCATTCCTCTAGAGCAAGGAGGACAAGGGGCATATGGGTAGCAGGGTGGGGAAGGCATGATTAGTTGAGGTGTTGTAGTCACCTGGATGTGGAGTTCTGAGAGCAGTAACCAAGCAGAGCACGGATTTGTATGCCATACAGTTATGCCAATTGGACACACACACATCCCAGCAGAGAGCTACACAGAGAAATAATTGGACAGTTGTGGGGTCAGGAACTGTGCTGCTTCCCTGCACCACAGTTGACTGAGACAATTCTGCTTCAGCCTAACTATTGTTCATTGAGTTTGTAAAAATGCCTTTTCCCTCTGCATTTTTCTTTAAATTGTTCATGTGAATAAATTTTGAGCTGGCAGTTGAAATTGCATTTTAAATTCAGACACAGCTACCCTATTACCAAAGTTTAGTGGTAGGTGGGTTTTTGGTTTTTTGTTGCTTTCTTCTTTTTTTCCCCTGTATCATGTTGTATACAGTATTATACATATATGACATTATGTAAACAATTTCTGTGCATAGAAAGCTATTGCGACTGGCTGGAGTGTTACAAGATTACAAAAACCTGCAGTAGGTTCATCTTAAAGGTAGAAGTGCAAAATGGATCCTTCCGAGTTGATTTTTGTTTCACAAGAAATTGTAAGTTGGGCAAAGATATAATTTCTGCTCAAACACCTGCTTAAGATTCCTGCTTGGCAACATGCCTGGAGATAGACATCATCTCCATACCATTATATGCTTCCTTTAAAAGCTGCCTTTAGACCAGTATTAGCCCAAGTGCTCTAGTACTTTGATATTGCATTGCCTGTCCCTCCACAAATGCACATGGAATCAGCACAAAACCACTAAGCATTAACTGAAAACAATTTCCAATTCAAAAAACAAAACAAAAATCCTAATCTCCTGGAAAGTGTTACTTTAATGATGTCTTTGCTTTTTTTCCCCATCCCCAGTAAACCCCATGATCACACTACATTCTCCCCTCCTCTTTGCAAACAGACAGAAAAGGCCTGTTTACAAACACTTGAGAGGGGAAGTTTGTAACTTCCACTTAATTATTTGCAGGGGAAGGTGCTTCCATTCAGCAGATGAATTGTAAATATTCTGCATATGCTTTGTTGACAACACACAAAATGGAAAAAAGTTGTATCTGTGAAATATTAAGCTATATATGTATATAGATAAAAATACATACTATCTTTGACTCGTTACTACAGAGCTGTAATCAACTGTATATTAAACTGTTTTACTGTATTGCAGAACATTTCACGCTATCTGAGATGTAGAAAAGCTGGGAAAGTAATTCACAATACAGTATGTCAACTTCAAATTTGTTTGCTTTTTTATTTTGCTTAGGCACCACTTAAACCAGAATCTGTGCCAGTTGTACATTGTTTCAGAGAATTACTGTTTGGAACATACACTCTTGGACCTTTTATTTACTGAACATTGACTCCTCACAATAGTTCTTTGTGATTGCTTATGAAACTTCACTCATTTCATTTGTGGTTAGGTAGGATATTTGAGAAGAATTTTAAAAAGCAAAGGGACTTCTCAGGTAGTCTAGGGCTCAGATTAGAAGTACTCTAATTATTTGGTGGTAAATGACCTTTAAATTTTAAATACCAGTTTTTACAAAACTGCTTTCTGAGACAGACATTTTTTTATAATACACTACTATACATTGTGAGTCTGCGCTACAGCAACAGTTAACTGACAGACAATGCTCTTGGAAGAGTGCTGTTGTCACTCTTAATTCAGGTGCAAATCTAAGGAAATGAAGAGAAAGAGCCATATTGATTTTAGTTTCAGTAGAATCTCTAAGGAAAGAGTTCGACTAAGACTTTCAAAGCCTTAATGTTTGTCAACTAGAAAACTGAACACTATAGACAAGGTGTAGTATGGTAAGTAGCACAGTACACTGTACAACTTGGGTATCTCCAACAGCATCCTGTTGTATTTTACTTGGGTTCATGTGGCTTTGATATATTTAACTGAAAAGATTTAAAGAAAATTCTAAACTCTTGCAAAATAAGTGCAGAAGAAATGAAGGTTTTTTTCTTTTTTTCTGGATTCTATGTCCACCCTACTCCACCCAGATGCATGCACTCTTCTTATCTTTATGCCTGCCAAATGAACCTTATTTATTTACATTTGCCACATCTTTTAAAGGACATCTTTACATCCTTTTTACCTGGTGATGACAGAGCTATCCAGTTGTAGATTATTTTGCATGTTAAATTGGACAGCAAATGAATTGTGGCTTTACTGTTATTATTTACATAGCCCCATTGGTATGCAATGAGATTTCATGCTTCATCAAGAACTTTGTCCCTCACTGAACCATTAGAGTTACAGTCTGATTTTTCTTAAAGTTTTCTCAGAAGGACAGGTAAGTATCAGAGAGCTTGTATAACGCACATATGGTACCATTCAGTCTTAAGGCAGCCAGCCATTAGCCACATTTACCACCATATTACTCAAACCCAACCCAGGAATTTTTATACCAATACATATATTTAACCAATACTAAAGAGTTCCTGGGTGTCAGCCTTCTGTTGTAGGTGAAAACTGTTTGAACATTATCCGAGTATTTCTGTTTGTTTTCATTGTAGATCACGGTGATTGTCAACAGCCAAGAGACATTTTTTAATAAATCTTATAAAGGAATTTCCAATAAATCCAGTCTTCCTGTTTTCCTTATTAATTGTATGTTGTCTTCTCCAAAAGTAAACTATTTTGAAGGTCCTAAACTTCCCTAGTTACTAAACTCTTGGAGAAAAATGCTGTGTGTACAGATATGGAGTTAAAATTATCCAGCGTTGTACAGCTAAAAATACTGCATGTAGGAGGAAAAATGTTTTCCAGAGATTTTTCCAACTGTATAACATCAGACACATTAAATAGCATTTCCAAATATTGAGATGGCTAAGTTAGACCATATGTGTATAACTTTCCTATCATCCACCTTCAAGATCCTGGGGTGGTGTGGTTTAGGAAGCCTGGTGTCCCACCTAAAGTAAACTGTGCACTATATTGAAAAATCTAAGTTTAAATCTGGAGCAAGCATTGTCCCGCTGGGTAGCAGTGTGATCTAGTGAACTGAGCACTTGAGTAAGAGCTAGGAACTCCTCTAAGATCTCCCAGCTGACCTTGAGACATTTACTTAATGTCTCTGCCTCAGTGTCCACATCTATAAATGGGAATAATGATACTCATCTCATGCATGTGTTGTGAAGAATAATTGTTAATTTTATATAACACTTTAAAGCTGTAAATTAAAAGTACCATATAGTTGCTAACTACTATTGTTCCTAATTTAGTCTTCCTCGTTGTTCTTTCACTGTGTGAGGATATGTGCCAAGATTTGTCCAGGATTCCTGACACTTAAGCATCTTGTGATAATTGGGCTTTAATGGCTGTGCAAGGAAGTTGATACATCTGTTGTGTACACACTGTATGAGTCCAGGTAGGAATCAAACTTAATCAGTGTATTTTACCAATTTCTAGAATGAGCCCAAGTCATATCTGGGAACAATGAAATAATGCAGAATTGTGTGGGTTTTACTATAATTAGGGCCCTACCAAATTCATGGCTGTGAAAAACATGTCACAGACCATAAAATCTAGTCTCCCCAGTGAAATCTGGCCATTGTATGGTGGGTCACGGTATTGCCACCCTTACTTCTGTGCTGCCTTCAGAGCTGGGTGGCCAGAGAGCGACGGCTGCTGGCCAGGCACCAAGCTCTAAAGGGAGCACCACTGACAGCAGCAGCAGCGCAGAAGTGAGGATGGCATGGTATGGGGGGGGTGGCACTTTTGGGGGGCAGTGCCGCCCTTACAGGTGGGTGACGTGGGCGACCATCCAGGATGCCGTGATCGGCGGGGCATTGTGATCACTAACCCATGCACACAAAAGGCCCCTTTAACTCCTGAGCAATGGGCCTGGAGCCAGACAGGGGCAGGGCTGGGGGTGCCCCAACCGGGGGCTTCTACCATGGACAGGGCTCCAGCTGCTAGTCCCAGCCAGGCTGGGGAGGGATGGGACTTCCTCTTCCCCTGCACGGGCAGCTCCCTAGGCCCGGTCAGACCCACCTCTGGGAACCTCCCCTGGCTGCAGGAAGCGCCACGGCTGGGAGCCCAGCTCTGAAGGCAGTGCTGCCGCCAGCAGCTGCACAGAAGTAAGGGTGGCCATACTGCGACCCCCATACAATAGCCTTGCGACCCCTCCTCCCCCCGGCGGTTGTGTCGGGACCCCTGCAGTTACAACACCATGAAATTTCAGATTTAAATATCTGAAACCATAAAATTTAAGATTTTTTTAATTCTCTGACTGTGAAATTTACCAAAATGAACCTTGAATTTGGTAGGGCCCTAACTATAATGACGTTGCCATAGCATCCAAAATATACGAGCCCTATAAACCATAGGACAATATGGTTCCCATCCAAAGCACTTACAACCCAAAGCAAAACAAAAACAAAAAAGAAGGAGTGAGGGGCAATAAGGTAAGAAGACCCAGGTGAACAGGGTGATGACAGCTGCACACACCACTTATCCATTCCATTTGTAAAATATCTTTTTCTAAAACTTAGTGCTGTGGGGTCTTTTTCTGGGGAACAGTCAGAATTGAGAGGTGAGAGAGGAATGTGTTTTAGCCGAACCAACAGGTACTAGTTGTAGGGTTGGTAAATAACTACGTCAGGAGTGTAATATGTAACTTGTTTGTATCAATGTATAAAACATCTCCATCTATTATCCTGTCATCCTGATGTTATCTTAGGAGTGTGTTCATACCATAACTTTATGTTGGGATAGGCCTGTGCTAGCCTTCTGGAATGAGTTTACGGGAATACCTATTGCCTAGTACTTGTTAGTAGTGTCTGTTTTAGCAACGCCAGCCATGTTTTTGCCAAGTTCATGTACCAGATAGTGAAGCAGGCATTTGCTTTATGACAGGGCCTGACCTTGGTTCATAGCCTGGCTTTTGCTGACTTTGCCTCAGGCCTTGCACCAGGCCCTGTGCTTCAGATTCTCTCTTTCTACTCTCCTGAGGGGGAAAGCACAGTGAATAGGTTAGTGAGTCTGGGCAGCTGAAAGGTTGTGGTAGTCAGATGGGGCCAGATGAAGGAGGGAGCAACACACTAGTAAATGAAAAGCCCAGAATCCAGAATTGAGTGAATGATGGTTGAAGGCCTCTTGGCTCCTGCTCCCCTTATAGAAGTGAGGAGAGGAGGACACTGGGTCTGTGCCATGGGCAGGACCAGGGGAGAGGACCGAGCGGAGGCTGGAAGGCCCAGACTTCTGCATCTTCGGCAATGGTAGGTGCTAGTTGCTTTGGAAAAGGAGCCATGAAAGAGTGGAGATTTGCATAGTCCAGCTCCTCCCAGATGCTGTTACAGTGCTCCAGGTACAGGCTTCTGAGTCAGGACAGGCTGGCCAGACATCCTCAGATCCGATAAGGGTCAAGCAGCCAAGTCTTGAACCTTTCACATTGTCAGAGCCATCCCTCTAAATAGGGAGGTTTTGTTTCAATCATTTTAGTTCTTACAAGCACAATGAACTGCTGTTCACTGGAGCTGATAGCGGTAGAACCGTCAGATATAAATCAGTGAATCAGAACTCGTGGTCGGGCAGCTAAGTAATAAACAGAAATTCAAGAGCCTAATGCACCAGAATGTGTAGGGAGCTACGTGTATGGTACCTGAACTGTCTCGCTTTATTCCCACTCAAACCCATATAAAAGACAAGGGTGACCATATGGTCCCTGAAAACCTGGAATGCACCAGTTGTCTGTCTGTTGGGCTACAGTCCCCTCTACACTGCAGCCCCCTGAGCCAATGAAACTTGCAGCAGGCTGGCTGAGCACAATAGCCCCTGGCAGGTCTCTCCTGTATCTCCATGGTGCCCCATCATGAAGCCTTCCAGGGTTTGTAGACTGAGGCTTGGCATAAACCACGGATGTTTGTCCTAAAACCAACAGTTTTGGAATGTCTGGAGAATTAATTAATTTATTGCCAAGTAACTCAAATTGAAACAAACTGTACTCTAGACAAACCTCCTTGAGCCAGCCCTCACTCATGCATAGTCAGATATATGAGAAATTGGAGACCTCAGGCCCTGGGCAGGCATCTGCACAGCCACCATGTTCAGGGCAAACAAGTAACTGAACAGGCATAGGCGCCGACTCTGTGGGTGTTCTGGGGCTAGGTCATCCACAGAAAAAAAAATAGTGGGTGCTAAGCACCCACCGGCAGCCCATTGATCAGCTCAAACCCCCTCCTCCCCATCGCCTCCTGCCCGCCAGTGATCAGCTGTTCAGTGGGGGTGCGGTGCCCTCGGGGGAGGGGGCAGAATGGGGCAGGAAGAGGTGGAGCGGGGGTGGGAAGAGACGGGGTGGGAGTGGAGGCAGGAGGGGGGGTCGAGCACCCCCTGGCAAATCACAAAATCGATGCCTCTGTGAGCAGGAGTCTGCGGGTGAAATGGAGCTGGGGAGAGCTATTGATGGAAGAGAAGAGGGAGAAGACTGGCACATGGTGGAAGATGAAAAAGTGAGAAAGAGTGAAGAAAAGAGTTTAGAAATATACTCCCCAAATCTGCCCTCACCCGCAACCAAACCATTGCTGTGGCTCTACCCCTCCTTGCTCAGGACAAGCCTCCTGGATTGGACTTTGAGAATCTGATCACTTATGAAAGTAAAATAGCCACATTAGTCTCTTTCACTTTTCATTTTGCAGTCCAGCAGCGTTCTCTTTGGTGGCAAAGTTTACGTTGAGCTCAGTGCACCACCTTGGCTTTGCCCTGTTCTGTGGTGCTAATCTCTGCCTGCCCTCGTTCCCTAGAGCTGCTAGAGCCACCCTCTTAGCAGACAAGAGTCTGCAGTTCTGCACTGCAGGACCTCTATACATGGTTGGTTCCCCCTGAGCCCCAGAAGTCACGCCCATGGACCTTGCCAAGGAGAATAGGTAGCAGGAAATAAAAAAGGCAGCTATCGTTTCCTCTCCCTGATGCTACAGATTCCCTGCTTCAGGCTGAAACAGCAGGAAACACACAGAGGCTTGGACACCAAAAATCTGTCCATTCTGGAAGTAAAGAGGACACAGAATATGCAGATTGCAGGTAAGAGAAATAACAGGCAAGGGGAGTCTCTACACGGCTGTATAGACCCAGCATTTGGACAGATGCCAGAGCCATTCAAGGACCATGCTATGGTGTAAGTGAAGTCTTTCCTCCTTTCACAGTCACCTGACATTCCCCTCATGCTCCCTCTATGGGTCTCTACTTGCTCCCCAGTCTCTGAGGTCCCATCTCCTTCTGTAACACCCCCCCCCCCCAGCACCATTTGAGATACTGAAATAGCTAATCTTCTCAGCGGGCAGACAGGACAGTATCACAAGGGAAAGCCTGTCCTCCTGTCACCCTCCCTCTTTCGTCGGGCATCAGGCCCTGTTGGGCTTCATATCAGTTGGATACAGATGGGCTCTTCCAGCCAGCAGACTAAGCTCAGCACCTGCCAGTTAAAGCCCTCGGTGCAGCCCTCCAAATCAAAAGGAGAAAGCAGGAAAGTCAGATTAAAGGAGCAGATATATTAAATCCAATCCTAGTAGAGTCCATTCATTAACGACTTGGATCCCTTTCTACCAATAAATGAGATGAGATGTTAGATGTACATCTGAATTGCCGTTTTCAAATATCTCTGTTATTCTATGAGGGAGATGAGGGTACTCAAAGTGACCAGAAATCCAAGCTCAGAACAAGGCATTCTGGGAGCTCTATCTCAAAGAGCCTGAGGAGCTAAAGCAGAGTCTCCAAGAATACACATCGAGAGCCAGGAAAGAAAAGATTCCTCTCCCAGCTCATTACCCAGCATGGAAGGAGAGGTACCAGACTCAGAGATGGAGGAGACAGGGATGGAGATTCAAAAGACTTTCTCCTGAGGAGAGGTTTTCCAGACAAGGGTAAAAAAAAAATTCTGAAGGTCCTTCCCCAGGAAGTAGAACAAGAGAAGGGAGTTTGTGGGTAGCAGACTTGAAAGCAGATACTTCCCCTATGGGTTGGAAAGGAATCGTTTCTACCTCTCCCTGGAATACTAGAGGATAGTGTCAGATTAGAATGGGACATCCAGCCAAGCGTAGAAGGTCCAGCAGACACCAGAGACTCTCCAGTCACCTCTTTGGTAGAGGATTTGGTCATCCTGTCAGAAAATGATTTTTCATGTAGAGGGCCATATCAGTACCTAGATGGACAGATAGGCAGACAGACAGATGCATTGATTTACTCAATAGGATTCACATCCAGCAGCAGATGGTATCCATAGTGACCAGCTGGAAAGAAGACATGTGGGCAAAACAGTTATTGGCTTTCTTCAAACACTCTGGAGGGAAATTAATTGCACTATTTGTGGGCAAGTAGACTATTGAAACAGCTGAGAAGAACCAAGAAAACAGCTGAACATGCGGGAAGGGATTTTAAAGCTACCTACCAGATAGGGCTGCTATTCTTTTGGAGCAGCAGATATACCCAGTCTAGTGGAGCAGATGCTGGATTCTCTAGAGGAATATGTTGAGAAGAGTCCATAGAAAGTATAGGGGTGAAGCGAATTGGATTCCATACAAAATAAATAGAATTTTAATTTGCAAAGATAGTCTCCTCTTTTAAAACTTGCCAAATGGGTCTGGTTCTCTAGAGCCCTTACAACTTTTAAGTGACTTCATGGTGCTCTGGTGCCTCTGTTTCTGAGTCCAGTCACACTTCCCCGTTCTCATATGACTGAGAGTCACTTCCGAGCTGTACAGGAACACTTCAGTTTCCCTTTCTCCCAGGGCGTATGCACAGATAAATACACTGAAGATTGTGGGGCTCTCAGATTCCTGGTAACAGGGGCCATACAAGTCCCTGAGATAGATAATGCTTCAGTCTCTTCTGCCCTGGTGCTGTTGCAGGCCTCCACTTTAGGACCCACCAGGGTGACCAGGTGCCTGCCACGCAGAGCTCCATCACAGGTGCTCCCAGTGCTCAAGTATTTGCCTGAAATCATTGTTTAAAAAAACAATAACTTCCCCGCTTCCAAGGCAAGTCTCCTCCTTTGCTTGATGCAATGGATGCTTATGCTTTGTTTCCACCTTAGGCTTGTCTATACAGTGTGCAGCAAGCTGGGGTGGATATCTTACATCACATTACCCTACTGTGCACTAGCTGTCCATATGGACCCTGCTGCCATGCACTAGAAGTTCCCTAGCACATGTTGACCAGGGTGGATAAAAATTAATGATTTTTTTTTAATCAAAAAAATCAGATTTTTTTATTAAATGCTTTTTGAGGAAAAAACCTATCTAAAGTTAGTTTTAATTAAGGTACATTATAGCTCAAAGATATCTCATTATGTAGGGTTACCATATTTTGTGCCTCCAAATGGAGGACACTCCACGGCCCACGGCCCCGCCCCCAGCCCCGCCTACACCCCCGCCCAACCCCGCCCCCTCCCCAAAGTCTCCGCCCCCTCCCCTGCTTCCCGCGAATATTTGATTCGCGGGAAGCCTGAAGCAGGTAAGGGGGATGTGGGGGGAGGAGGCGCGGCCCAGGCTGGCCCCCCGGCGTTTCCAGCCTGGGTCAGCTCGGGCCTTGGGGTGCCGGCCCCGGCCGACCACCCCCGGCCCGCCCAGCACTGCCGGCCCCCGGCAGCCCGGCGCACCCCCCGTCTCCCAGCCCCGCGGGCCCGGCTCCCCGCCGGCCCAGCTGACCAGCTCCCCGCCGGCCCGGCTCCCCGCGGGCCCGGCTGACCCGGCTCCCCGTGGGCCCGGCTGACTCGGCTCCCCGCCGGCCCGGCTGACCCGGCTCCCCGCCGGCCCGGCTCCCCGCCGGCCCGGCTGACCCGGCTCCCCGCGGGCCCGGCTCCCGGCTGACCCGGCTCCCCGCTGACCCGGCTCCCCGCGGGCCCGGCTCCCCGCCGGCCCGGCTGACCCGGCTCCCCGCGGGCCCGCCTCCCCGCCGGCCCGGCTGACCCGGCTCCCCACGGGCCCGGCCGACCCGGCTCCCCGCGGGCCCGGCTCCCCGCCGGCCCGGCTGACCCGGCTCCCCGCGGGCCCGGCTGACCTCCCGATTTTCCCGGACATGCCCGGCTTTTGGGGATTTCCCCCCGGACGGGGATTTGAGCCCCCAAAAGCTGGACATGTCCGGGAAAATCCGGACGTATGGTAACCCTACATTATGGAATAGGGATTATAAATTCTAATTCTATAGTATGAGACAATATATTAATGTAATGTTTAAGAAAAGTTTTGTAAATGAGTTCTAGTAGTTCATGGATTAGGGACCCAATCTTATGGGGTTCCAGGGACTTCTGTATAGATTATTAGGTTAATCTTTCTATCTACCCAATGGGACTCAGTGCTCAGTCTAGAAGATACCATCAGAGATGCTTAGTTTTGCGGTTCTCAAACTGTGGATTTGTGTCTCCAGAGATAACATGCTTGTTAACAGCAAAAATGTTTTAAAATAAATAAATAATATATAGCGGTGAGAAATAACAGACCTCAACCATATTGTCCCTCTGCAAATTTGTGTACACAGAATCAATCCCTTACCTCTCTTTAAAAGTGCAAAGTTTCAAAAAGTTCAATGAATAGAAGATTGTTGGGGGCGGAATAGAGCTGGACAAGGAGAAGAAATCTGAGATAAATGTGAGAAGGGAGGGACAGGGAGTAGAAACAAAAGTGAAACTGTTTGAGCAGCATATTCCAGAAGTCTTGAGGTCTTTCTGAGTGTAGCCTTCATTGATTTGAGATCTACCATAACATTCTCTCACTAGAAGGGAAAACCTCTAATGGCAGCAGGCCATAAAAGAGACCCAGTTTGGGAATATTTTAATTAAGTTTCTCTACCTGTGGGTAAGACAGGCATGTGTGCAAAATGCAAACAGTGCAACAAAGAAATGCAAGGCCTGGTTGACCGAATGAGACAACATCATGAAAAGTGTTCCTTCTCAGGAGGAAGCTGCGCTGAAGATAATGAAAGGCCCATGTCTGAACATGCAGGATCTTCAGGTGGGTAAACTTTTTTATTTCATACTTCTTTCTTAAGGACTGCCTGTGTTCCTTCTGAACTATTCTTGAATTCCCATGTTTGAGCAAAAAATATAGTTGTTGCTCTATGGTACTATCATTTTAGGGGCAGTTGTGATAAAAATAAATTGCTGAAATAGGCAGATCTTCCTTTTACAATTTCACCTTTAAAGTAGTACTGAGTGTCAGTGAATGCAATGAGTAATACTAAATGAGCAGTATTGTAATAATAATTAAATAACTGAATTGACTTGATTTTGTTTAGGAAACTCCATCCTCAACATACAAGATTCTGAAGACTATCCACCTTCAAGATCACCATCATTTTCTATAGTTTCAGAGTTATCTGCCAATGATAGTGTTTCCGTCACATCATGTATGTCAGATACCCACAGTATATCATCTGTACCAAAAAGAAAAAAAATCTCCATCATCCAGAAGCAACCATAGATAACTTTGTGATAAGAACCAGCAGATTACAAAAAGAGATAATTGATGAAAAAATTACCTGGTTTGTTTATGCAACAAACTCTCCTTTCTGTATGATTGAAAACCCACACTTCACTAACATGGTTCAGTCATTAAGACCAGGATACAGTCCACCTGTGACGATGCGGTTCTGGCGGGACCCAACTGAGAGTGCCAATTCAGGACAAATTGCTAAAAACAGGGCAGTTACAGCCCAAGGCTGGGGTTTTTCCACCTCTAAGGCAAACCAAACCAGCCAGACTAAGAGGACTTCGGTCTCACCCCACTGGCTAACCACAAGTCACACAAGCAATTCCCTTAGACACTCCAGTTTCCCAGTATCACCACCAGTGCCACTCGTTATGGGGACAAATGGTTATGAAAACCAATACCCCAATAAAAGAAAAAACGTTCGCCTGATCCCATAGGACCAAGCCCCAGATCCAGGTCAATATACAAATCAGATCTTATCCACAAATCACGCTGTTGCCAATCCTTTAGAATCTAAAATCTAAAGGTTTATTCATAAAAGGAAAAAGATATAGATGAGAGTTAGAATTTGTTAAATGGAATCAATTACATACAGTAATGGCAAAGTTCTTGGTTCAGGCTTGCAGCAGAGATAGAATAAACTGCAGGTTCAAATCAAGTCTCTGGAATACATCCCCCGCTGGGATGGGTCATCAGTCCTTTATGTAGAGCAGGGGTAGGCAACCTTTCAGAAGTGGTGTGCCAAGACTTCATTTATTCACTTTAATTTAAGGTTTCGCGTGCCGGTAATACATGTTAACATTTTTTAGAAGGTCTCTCTCTATAAGTCTATATTATATAACTAAACTATTGTTGTATGTAAAGTAAACAAGGTTTTCAAAATCTTTAAGAAGCTTCCTTTAAAATTAAATTAAAATGCTGATCTTACGCCGCCAGCCTGCTCAGCCCGCTTCCAGCCTAGGGTTCTGTTCACCTAGGCCTGCAGCGGGCTGAGCGGGACAACTCGAGGTCAGGGCAGAGGCCTGGGGTGTGTGTGGAGGTGCAGGGCAGAAGGCTGGGTGTTGGGGGGAGGTCAGGGCAGAGGGCTGGGGGTGTGTGGAGGTGCAGGGCAGAAGGCTGGGTGTTGGGGGGAGGTCAGAGCAGAGGGCTGGAGGGTGTGTGGGGGTGCAGGGCAGAAGGCTGGGTGTGTGTGGGGAGGATCAGGGCAGAGGGCTGGGGTATGTGTGGAGGTGCAGGGCACAAGGCTGGGTGTGGGGGGGGTTCAGGGCAGAGGGCTGGAGGGTGTGTGGGGGATGCAGGGCAGAAGGCTGGGTGTTGTGGGGAGGTCAGGGCAGAGGGCTGGAGGGTGTGTGGGGGATGCAGGGCAGAAGGCTGGGTGTTGGGGGGAGGTCAGGGCAGAGGGTGTGTGGGGGATGCAGGGCAGAAGGCTGGGTGTTGGGGGGGTGCAGGGCAGAAGGCTGGGTGTTGGGGGAAGGTCAGGGCAGAAGGCTGGGGGTGTGTGAGGGTGTAGGGCAGAAGGCTGGGTGTTGGGAGGTCAGGGCAGAGGGCTGGAGGGTGTGTGGGGGATGCAGGGCAGAAGGCTGGGGTGCTCGGCTCGTGGGGGTGCTCCCAGCCCTCTGCCCTGAGCGGCTCATGGCAGGGGGCTGGGAGGGATATGTCCTGTTCCACCCCCTTCCCCAAGGCCCATCCCTACCTCTCTCTGCCTCCTCTACAGAGCAGCAAGCACGCTGCCACTCAACTCTGCTCTGCTCCGCTCCCCCTCCCCGTCGCAAGGGCCGTCGCTGGCAGGGGGAGGGGGGAGGAGGAGGAGGAGGGGCCGGAATGCACCACATTGTGGGAAGAAACGGGGGAGGAGGGAGTTTGGCTGCCGCAGGACCAAGCTTCTGCCTCCTGCCGCCGCAGGGGACAGCGGTGTGCAGGGGGGCTGGGGGGCAGGGGGGCGGGACCCCACCCACCGCTCTCCCCTGCAGGGGCAGGAGGCAGAAGCTTGGTCCTGCAGCAGCCAAGCTTCCCTCCTCCCCCGCTTCTTCCCCCAGCGTGCCGCTTTCCGGCCCTTCCACCCCTCCTCCTCCTCCTCTCACTGGGCAGGCAGCATGCCACTCAGAATTGGCTCGCGGGCCGTGTTTGGCATGCAGGCCGTAGGTTGCCGACCCCTGGTGTAGAGCTTCCGTTTGTAGCAAAGTCCCTCCAGAGGTAAGAAGCAGGATTGAAGACAAAATGGAGATAAGGCATCAGCCTTATATAGTCTTTTCCAGGTGTAAGAACACCTCTTTGTTCTTACTGTGGAAAATTACAGCAAAATGGAGTCTGGAGTCACATGGGGCAGTTCCTGCATACTTTGCTGAGTTTCAAGGCATATTTGCCTTCTCTCAATGGGTCCATTGTATAGCTGATGGTCCTTAATGGGCCATCAAGCAGGCTAGGCAGAGCTAACACCAGCTTGTCTGGGATGTCACCCAGAAGCATAGCATAAGTTTGAAATACAGACAGTATAGAGCCAATATTCAGAACTTCAACTATAAAATTGATACACACATATAAACAGCATAATCATAACCAGTAAACCATAACCTTGTCTTAGACACCCCATTTGACCCCCTTTATACAAGATTTGGGTGCCACTATAGGACCTTGATTGCAACAATAATCTATATTGTCCCAGATTATATCAATAACGTCACACCACCCAACAGAGCAGATGTCGCAGGCAAATTGCTGGATAAAGCGTATGAAAGAGAAATTGAGCAGCGTGCAAAAGGTCTGGAGGGTAAAATTGTTAACCTGAGTCTTGATGGGTGGAGCAATGTCCACAATGGATCCTGTTGTATGTGCTTGTGTAACAACAGAGGAAGGGAATGTCTTCCTTACAGAAACAATTGATACATCAGGAAATGCACACACAGCAGAATATTTACAAGAAGTAGCAGTAAAAGCTATAACAAACTGGAAAAAAAATTCAAATGTCTAGTACACAGCTTGGTCACAGACAATGCTGCAAATGTATCCAAGATGAGAAGCAATTTAGACGAGAGTGAAAAGAGTCGTCAAGCTAATAACATACAGTTGCAGTGCTCATTTGATGCACCTCCTAGCCAAAGGCTTCAGTGTTCCAGAAATAAAGGCTAATGTTGAAATTGCAAAATACTTGCATAATAACCACTTTGCAGCAGCTGCTCTGAAAAAAGTGGGAGGAACCAAGCTAACTGTCCCATGAGACGTGCGATGGAACTTAGTAGTGGACTGTTTTGAGCACTATATCAAGAACTAGCCTAATCTGACGGCAGTTTGTGAACAAAATTGTGAAAAAATAGATGGCACTGTCACAACCAAAGTTCTCAACATTGGGCTTAAGAGAAATGTTGAACACATGCTGAGTACCCTGAAACTTATTTCCATAGCCTTCAACAAAATGCAGGGAAATAGCTGTTTTATTGCTGATGCTGTTGAAATTTGGAAGGAACTGAGTGAGATCTTAAAAAGAGAAATATGCAATGACAGAGTTAAATTACAAGCATTAAAAAAATGAATGGGACAAGCACTATCTCCAGCTCATTTTCTTGCAGATATTCTCAATACTCGGTACGAGGGTCAAACTTTAACTGCTGAAGAAGAGGAGTTGGCTATGACATGGACATCCAGCAATCATCCCTCCATAATGCCACCTATAATAAACTTCAGAACTAAGGGTGAACCATTCAAGAAATATATGTTTGCTGATGATGTTTTAAAGAAAGTCACACCAGTGAACTGGTGGAAGTCACTTAAGCACTTGGATTCAGAGACTGTTGAAGTGATAATCTCACTTTTAACAGCAGTAGCTTCTTCTGCCGGTGTCGAAAGAATATTTTCTTCCTTTGGACTAATTCATTCCAAATTGAGAAATCGTTTGGGACCTGAAAAAGCAGGAAAGCTTGTTTTTCTTTTCCAGATTATGAACAAACAGGAAAATGAAGGTGAAGACGACTGAGTTAGCTGCAGAAGCCAATATTTTAAGTTTCTCATGTTGACCTGGCTAACAGTCAATTTAATTTTTTTTTAATAATTCATTCAACTATTTTAGTTAAAAACAATTTTAACAAAAACAAACCTGATTTTAAAAAACTTGAATGTTTAACTAAATTCAAAAATTCATATGCTTGTTTTGTTAAAATATTATATGTTTGCTGTTGAATAAAAAAATCCAGAATACATTAATGTTGTTGTTTTAGTTAAATAAAACAATTTAAATGTCTGTCTGGTGATGTTCTCCGCCTAATACAACATAGCAAGAAAATCCTCCAAATATTAATGATTAACCTGTTGAATTGAAGATAGTTCACCTCCTAGTGACTTCATAAATATCTGCTTCAATTACCTTTGGTAAATGAAATAACCAAACAATCATTCAGTTTCTGATATAGCTGTAAAACTAATCTGAAAAGTTTTCAAAATAAATCACTTTAAAAATGTATAGTGCGTACCTTCTAAAAATGAAACCTACATCTATCTCTGAGTTGTGAAGAATAGGTATTAAGTTTATAACAACCAACAAGAATGCACTTTTATGTAGAAATCCATGATTAAATTGTGTCTTCCTGACTAGTGATTTAAATCATGATTTAAATCAAATCCACCCTGATGTTGACCTACTCCCATTTCCAAGCGAGGGGGATCAAAGCGCAGTGCGGGACTTTTAGTGCACAGCAGCAGGGAACACACGGACATTTAGTGCGCAGCAGGCCTAGTGCAAGGTAGAGTCACACCCCAGCTTGCAGTGCACTAACTGTTCATATGGATGAGCCTCTTGTGGTGCAGTTCCAGATGTATTTCAGTCCAGTTGAAGGCCCTGGAGTGGTTTGTATTCAGTTACCATTGACATTGAATCCCCAAGTTTGTTAGATATAATTCAGTGCCGATTTCACACATCAACTGGGGGAGAAGGGGCCTGCTGAATAATTCGCTGTAATGTGCTGCATAGCACAAGGGCCTCTGTCTATGTGTAAAAGCCTGGTAGTGATTTTAGCATGCTTTTGTTCAGACTAGTTAATCATGGTTTTGGTTTTGGCAACTAAATGTAGTTGTTCTTTTGTATCAAGCAGCAATTCTAATTTCACAGCTTTCTAGGAATTTTATGGGACTTTAAAAAGTAGATGCAAATGAAATCTATTAACATTTTTAATTATCTTGTAAATGTAACATCTATCTGTCTTGAATATGCTTCCCAGGAGACGCACAAAGACAACCAGCATCGTTAAATTTGATATCTTGACTCTGAGAGTATGTCTACACTGGAGCTGAAAGGCATAATCTCCAGCTCAAGTAGACATACCTGCTCTAGCTCCGATCAAGTTAGTGTGCTAAAAATAACAAGCATAGCTGCCATGGCACAAGCAATGGAAGGGATTCATTAGGTACCTACAGTCTGGGTCAGGATCATACTTGGGATGGCTAGCCCTTCCTTCTGCATATGACATCACAGCTTCTCTTCGATTTTTAGTACAGTAGCTTGATCAGAGCTAGCACAGGTATGTCTCCTTAAGCTAGAAATTACACATCTAGCTCCAGTGCTGATGTACTCTCAAAGAGTGGGGAGTGGGTCAGGAAGGCAGTCAGGATGGTGGAGTCTGCAAAACCTAGCCCCCAAGATCCAACATTTTGTTTGCTTAAATGGGACCACAGTGGTGGATGAGAAGCTTTCAGAGATGATAACGTCTTAGCAGCCCTCCTTAGACCAACTCACTGACCAGGCAGATGGATTCCAAACTCAGCCAATGGCAGTGAGACCAAGAACAGTGTCTGAGTCAAAATGAACAACCAGCCCTGTCTGCAGAGCCTGGAAAAGAGTCTTCAAGGATAAACCTGAAGATATCAAAAACAGACACTACCACCTCGATATGTGACTCCTAGGTCTGCCAGAAGGAGCAAAGAACCCCAGTCTAATGTCCATTGCTTCTGAATTGATCCCTGAACTACTGGATCTGTTAAGAGAGAGAAAAATTAAAAATGCAGCCCCACAGATGTCATTTGCGGACACCAGGAATGGCCTTTGCCCCCTGACGTGCAATTGTCTGCTTATATAATCTTAATGGCAAGCAACCCATTATACAGGCTGCCATGAGAAAGGGAGCTCCAGTTAATTCACACAGAGAACATTGTCATTTCCCAGAATTCTCTGCACTACCAAAAGGAAGAAGAATTGCACTCCATCTATCAAGGAAACTACTTGCCTATCCCCACCCCAACTATCATCTCTCATACACAATAGAGATACTGACTCCACTCTGCCTGGGATGCCAGCCTTCATTGCCCGCTTGCTACATTTTCAAACAAAGCCCATACCTGTATTCTCCCATGCTGCCCCTCTTGCATGGGAGGAGTTCCTGGTAAGCATTCACCAAGCCCGCCTCGTTGTCCTCCTTCAAATCCCTCCATAAAACTCTGCTTGGCTGTTATCCCTACAAAATATTGACAATGGTTAGGCAGATAGTGCACTGAGACTATTGTCTATCATGCTGACCAGGAGCATCTGTTTCCTTGTGCTGCCCCCATCTGTCTATCTGTCTCCAACTGTTTCTTCTTTTATACTTTGATGATAAGCACTTGGGGACAGAGATTGTCTTTTTGTTCTGTTTTACAATGTCTAGCATGATGGGGTCCTGCTCCATGACTGAGGTTGCTAGGTTCTGCCACAATACAAATAATTGATTATAATCAATGTATATTACCTGGAGCTCTTTAAAGGAATACAATATTTTGTGATTAAAAACCCAGAAGAAGTGAAATTTGCAAAGACTCTTGTAGAAAATTTTAACTCAAAGTGTGTTCAGGTTTCTTTGTGTTAAATGTCTGTGGTCTGTAATTAAGATGGTTGTGCTATTTGTTCAATGGAAAGCCTTAAACTAGTTCACATTTCTTACTTCAGGTCTATGGTATGTGCTTGTGTGATCCACAGTAACACTGTGGCTTTGTCCCCCTCTAGTGGCTGGAACATAGGTTTATGAGTCTGCTGCAGCCTCTGAGCTAACTGACCTGGTCCAGTAATTCAGGCAGTAGAGTCTCATGCTTTTAGAGCTAGAGGGCCTGGGTCCGGTCCCTGCAGACAGTCGGATCCAGGCACATCTTTACACTCGACTTCATTGTTTATATGCTAACTGACAGGGAACAGCTCCTGTAATAATGTTACGGCAACTTACCCTCTGATCTACTGGATAAGAGCAGTGTTCGCTTTCCATTTAGTCTACAGACAATATGCTAATTAATGGCAAATATCTAAAATACCACTTACATTTCGATTGATCCCAGACTATTCCCAAAACGCTTTACTTTCCATGTGGTCCTAGTTTCCCAGATATTGATCCTTAGAAATTAATTAAGACTGATAAACAGAGGTAAGCTCATGTTCCTGCTTTCACTCAAGAGCATATTTTACTTTGTTGCTTAATTACTAAATTACTAGAGTGAAATTTAGTTAATATTTAAGACAATTTTGTAGCACTTGAAAAGTTCCCTCTCCTTGTCATATAATTGGGGGGTATAAAAGAGATGCAGTGGTCAGAGGAAGAATTAGCTGTCTGTTAGCAATACAACTTTGTTTTATCATTTCTGTCCGAGTGGAATGGTGAGGAATGTATGCTGTATGGTTAATAATGTTGGTTCTGTGGTCAGTTTAAATGACTGGATCCTTTGTTCTGTCTTTAAACATGACCATTTCATAACAGTCCACTCATTTGGACTCTGATCTTGTTCCCATTGAAGTCAATATAAAATGCCCCCAGGATGACCTTAGCTCACAGCAGGGTTCTGTATGTAGTGTGGTTATTATGTTTAGGAATGTTGTTAAAATTTAGAAGCTTCCTTTTATTGTTCTCTTGGAAACATACTGGTCCCCCCATATTTCACCGTTGCACAGAGCTGACTTAGACAAGGATTCCTTAAGCAAAATACAATCCCCCACCTTAACTCCACAATCCCCCACCTCTGCATTCTTTAAAATTCTATACATGGAATAATAAGAGCATTAGACACTAGATAAAACCTAAAAAAATAGAGAAGTTGAATATTGCCATAATTCAGAAAATGTCGTGCACTGAAAAAGGACATGGTGGCAGGGAAAGACAGGAAACAAGTATTTGCTGCATATTACACTGCTGAAAGGAGGGCAGCTACATTAATACATGAAAGCTTACCCTTTGTGGTTAGCTGATTCTTTACAGGTGATTTCTTGCTGTCTTGCAGTAATGTTACTATTTGATTGATATATATACCCCTCCTGATGAATTTATATCAGCTTTGTTTATCAGTTACTCCATTCTTACAGATGTAAGCAGAGTCAGGATGAGCTCTACCCTGACATCTGGTGGTGAATTATGGCGAGTGTGGAAAAGACCTCCAGGGGCTGATCTTGTTTGCATAGGCACACCCACTCGCCTGGCAGGAAACAACAGCAACTCAAAGTGGTTACTTTGGCTGGTGTGGGATCCCCAGTTTCTCTGTTATTGGGGCAGGAAGAATAAAGTTTTGTTACCCTGATTCTGTGAATCAAGGCCAGTGAACCTGTTGTATGACAGAAGGACTGAGTGAGTCCTTCACCATTACCTAAGTAGCACTTGCTTGACAAGGGGCATGGGTTACAAAACCCAGTGAATAGAGAGAGGATGGGGACAGGTATTTGTACCTGATGGTATGGGCCCCTCTCTGAGGGGTTGAAACACCAATTGCACTACCTCCTCTCTCCACTGTTGAATATCAAAGCTAACTTTGATTCCATTAGAAGTCTAGTTACAGACTGCTGAGCTGAATTCACTTTGGGCCAATGGTGCACTAGCACTGGGGCTCCCCTACTATGAGCTGAAATCACTAAGAGCTGAAATCACAAAAGAGCTGAGATCACTGAGGCTGTGTTAACTAGTGGGGGAGCCTGAAGCTATATTGCTAAGCGGCTGGCGGAGCAGCTAGCAGAGTGGAGCCTCACGGGGATGGTTGGAGTGGAGCTGAGCGACTCACAGGTCAGTGAGCAGGACGGAGCGGCTGGAGAAGCAGCGAGCAGAGCGGAGCCTTGTGGGAGTGGCCCAAGGAACGGCTGAAGTGGAGCAGAGCTGAGCGGCTCACAGGTTGGTGAGCAGAGCGGAGCAGCTGCCAGAGCAGTTCGTGGACGGCGGGAGCGGCTCGCGGGACAGCTGGTGGAGTGGAGCGGCTCGTGGAGAAGGCTGTGGCGGAACCCCACGGAGAGGCAGCCGGTCGGCCTCGGATCACGTAAGGTGCCCCTTAACACCCTGCGTGCCTCCCCCCCCCCCTTGAACTCTGGGGCTGCACTGACCAGGGACAGAGACTTCGGGGGGTTGTTGGACTTTGGGGACTTTGGTGATCCTTGGGTTGCTGGACCCAAGAGACTTTGGGGGGTTGTTGGACTTTTGGGACTTTGGTGATCCTTGGGTTGCTGGTTTCAAGAACCAAAGGGAAAGGACACAGCCCAATTTGCTGGGGTGAGTTTTTTGCTCATGAAGCCTGTTTGTGGTGTTTTTCCAATTTAATGCTGATGTCGTTTACCTCATGTTATTAAACATTTTCTGTTACACTCAGACTCCGTGCTTGCGAGAGGGGAAGTATTGCCTCTTAGAGGCGCCCAGGGGGTGGTATGTAATTGTCCCAGGTCACTGGGTGGGGGCTCGAGCCGGTTTTGCATTGTGTTATTGAAACGGAACCCCTAGATACAGAACCCGGCCCTTGTTGCTGCCAACTTAGATGGGCAGAAGGGTTACACATACATGAATTATATCCTAGAGGAGACTTTAATGTTTGGGGAAATCCAGAGATGAGCTGCTAAAATCTTAACAACCGGTTCCCTATAAAAAGTTCTGATTTAAGGGATGTGCCACAGTATGTATTTTTTGTACCAATAGGGTTACCATACGTCCGTATTTTCCCGGACAGCAATTTAAGAACCAAAAAGCCTGACATCTCCAGGAAAATACAGATATATGTTAACCCTACCTAAAGTTCTTTTTTTAAAAAGATGGGCTTGAACTAGAAATGAGCTCCGTTTCACCTGTGTGGGTCCCCGCCACTCCCTTGGGGTGTGCCAGAGTGATCAGATGTCCCGATTTTATAGGGACAGTCTCGATTTTTGGGTCTTTTTCTTATATAGGCTCCTATTACCCCCACCCCCTGTCCCGATTTTTCACACTTGCTGTCTGGTCACCCTAGGGTGTGCACATGTGTGGGTCCCAGCTCCTCCCTGCCCCCTCTCATTGAAGTAGGTGTGCAGGGTTACTGTCCTGAGACCTGTAGGGCACCAGTGGACATAGGGCTGGCTGCAGACAGGGGTGTGGGGCAGGGCTAGCTGGAGGCAGGGAGTGCGACACGGGCTGGCTGCGACAGGAGCTGGCTGTGGGCAGGGGGTGCGACGGGCTGGCTGCAGAAAGGGGCTGGCTGTGGGCAGGGGATGCGACGGGCTGGCTGCAGAAAGGGGCTGGCTGTGGGCACGGGGTGCGACGGGCTGGCTGTGGGCAGGGGCTGGCTGCAGGCAGGGGGTGCAACAGGGGCTGGCTGTGGGCAGGGGCTGCAACGGGCTGGCTGCGGGCAGAGGGTGCGACGGGCTGGCTGCAGGTGGGGTGCGACGGGCTGGCTGCGGGCAGGGGCTGGCTGCAGGCAGGGGGTGCGACAGGGGCTGGCTGCGGGCAGGGGGTGCGATGGGCTGGCTGCGGGCAGGGGGTGTGACAGGGGCTGGCTGCGGGCAGGGGATGTGACAGGCTGGCTGTGGGCAGGTGCTGGGGAGAGCGGCTGAGAGCAGCCCGAGCAGCAGGATGCAGCCGAGGCCCAGCAGAGCAGCCGGGGACCCACCAGGTAGTAGCAGGAGCCCCAGGGCCAGAGGTCCAAGGAGCAGCAGCAGCAGCAACAGGACCAGGAGGCAGCCCACATGGCGCCCTCAGCGCAGCGCCCCCCGGTGGCCGGGAGGAGGAATTACACGCTTCCCAGCGGAGCTCATCAAAGCTTCCCTCGCAGGGAAGCCAGTTAACAAGCGGTTCTAAAACCGCTTCAAAATTTAACAACCGGTTCGTGCGAACCGGCTCCAGCTCACCCCTGCGGAAATCCCAAGGCTGAGTAAAGCCCACATAGCCAGTTCTATCTTTTCCCTGATTATAGCTATGAGCAAAGAAGAGCTGCTGCACTCCAGTGGCACATGGCAGGCATAGCAGCCCTTCGAAGGGGCCCATTATCAACAGAGGTAAGTTAGAGCAGCCTCAGGGCTATTTTAACTTGCACATACCCCAGAATCAAGGAGTGCAAAGTGGCATAAAGTTCAGCTGGACTCAATAATTGGAGCCAATTTTTAAATGTTGAAATAAAACCATCCATGTGCTTTCAGAGATTGTGTCCTGTGTCCAGCAGTTATAGCTGCAATAGTAATGGAAGAAAATAAAAGAACTGATTTTAAAAAAACTTATTGTTTAAGTTCTACAAAAAAACTATTCATTTGAGGAGCTCCTACTACAACACAAATACAGAGTGTTTTGGAGAACCTAAATAGCCTACAGTTTTCTAAAGATGGAAAAGGTGCAGGTTGAAGCAAAGATCTCAAAAGACAATGTTCAGAACACAAGGGAGCTTCCAAATCTCTACAGCCAGCAGAGTGTGTCACCAGCAAGTTCTGGAGCTTCTAGTGCTTCAGACACCCAACTCTCCATCCCTGTCTTGTACAGGGGAAGGTTCCCAGTTCCTGCTTGGAAGTCAGTGTAATTACTCATGAAAAAATTTAACACTTGGGCAGACTGGAGATCAGAGAAACTAACGTCATTTAATTAAGCTAGACAGCAAAATAGTGGCAAAAAATCTTAGCAAATCCACTGCCTCTAATAGAGCTTGAATTCACTGCAGAGTTTACTTGAGTTATAACTTACAATTTGAGGCGTTCAGTATCTCAGCCAGAGGTTATGGGTCTATTACAGGAGTGGGTGGGTGAGGTTCTATGGCCTGTGATTTGCAGGAGATCAGATTAGATTATCATGATGGTCCATTCTGGCCTTAAAGTCTCTGAATCTTGCCCCTAACTCAAGTCCCGTCTATACACACAAACCTTAACTTGAGTGTGGTGGTGCTTTTAGCTCAAGTTGGCCAGCTCGAGCTAGCACAGCTCATCAACTGTAACCCAACCACTCTGTGCAGCTGGAGACTTATTTCACAGCATGGCCGCTCATGCTTGAACTAGGCATTAACTCAAGTGTAGATAGCTTGAGTTAACTCTGCAATGAAGACATAGCCTGACCCTGTCACTGCGAATTCACATTAATCAGTCCAGCTTGAATATAAGAACGGCCATACTGGGTCAGACCAAAGGTCCATCTAGCCCAGTATCCTATCTTTAGACAGTGGCCAATGCCAGGAGCCCCAGAGGGAATGAACAGAACAGGTAATCATCAAGTGATCCATCACCTGTCGCCCATTCCCAGCTTCTGGTAAACAGAAGGTAGGGACACCATCGCTGCCCATCCTGGCTAATAGCCATTGATGGACCTATCCTCCATAAAACTTATCTAGTTCTTTTTTGAACACTGTTATAGTCTTGACCTTCACAACATCCTCTGGCAAGGAGTTCCACAGGTTGACTGTGCATTGTGTGAAAAAATACTTCCTTTTGTTTGTTTTAAACCTGCTGCCTATTAATTTAACTTGGTGACCCCCTAGTTCTTGTATTATGAGGAGGAATAAATAACACTTCCTTATTTACTTTCTCCACACCAGTCATGATTTTATAAACCTCTATTATATCCCCCTTAGTTGTTTCTTTTCCAAGCTGAAAAGTCCCAGTCTTATTAATCTCCCCTCATAAGGCATCCATTCCATACCCCTAATCCCTAGCTTGATCCCATGAAAAGTCACAAATCATAATATTTGGTGAAGACCAGCATCTTTTTTTGCAGTATATAAACAAATAAAAGCAGCTTTCCTCTAGAGCAGGGGTAGGCAACCTATGGCACGTGTGCCGAAGGCGGTACATGAGCTGATTTTCAGTGGCATTCACACTGCCTGGGTCCTGGCCACCGGTCCGGGGGGCTCTGCATTTTAATTTAATTTTAAATGAAGCTTCTTAAACATTTTAAAAATTTTATTTACTTTACATACAACAATACTTTAGTTATATATTATAGACTTATAGAAAGAGACCTAAAAACATTAAAATGTATTACTGGCACACGAAATCTTAAATTAGAGTGAATAAATGAAGACTCGGCACACCACTTCTGAAAGGTTGCCGACCCCTGCTCTAGAGTTAGGTGCAAAGGGGCCGTTCTGTAGGGTTCTGTGAAATGCTCTAATACTGGAGATGTTTAATTCTGGACATACCTTTGTAACTTCCATTAACTATTCTACAGTTATCTATGGTCATTCCTCTATTTAAATGGCTCTTGATCAGAGACATTCTCCTTAAGAGTGGCACAGAGGAAAGGTATATTTTGTGACATTTCTGGTTTGCTCTATTCATTGACTTCCTTGCAATAGCTACCAGAGATCCTCCAGAGAGACTCAGGAGCCAATCCAGGATAAAGAATATAAAATTGCTCTTTCACAGATGACATCCTGCCTCAGTTGAAACACAACAAAGTCATAGACCTATGTGGTCTCCGTGTCAATATGACCCAATCAGAGGTAATACCTCAAGGTACCCATCCAAGCATCATCCATGCTTGTGGATCCCTAAATCTATAACCTATTATCCCATAAACAAAACTTGGTTGTGTGACATTTCCCTGGTGCAAACCCCACACAGCAAGGCATGGCCAAGTTCTAGGTGCCTCTCCGCTATACCCAAATGCCCAAACAGCATGTTTCCAGTGATGTTGATGGACTCTGCATCTTCCCAAGGAACCTCCTACTGCTTCAGCTGGTCGGGAAACACACTACACATTCGTCTCCCTCCCAGTATAACACAAACTTTAATTACAACCTCAGCATTAGCAAACAAGCTGCATTGACAGATGTGCACAACATAGGTGTGGTGTGTGCTTGTGGGCACATATTGAGGTTATAAATAAGGTTTTGCGTTATATTTGGAGGGAGACTGTTTGTGTTTCCTTAGCTGCTGAAGGAAGAAGGAGGGTATGAATAGTTTCCAGTGGGTAGCTTCACTCCCATTCTAAGTGATGGGAGCTACTGGCCATTATGAGTAATGGAAAATTGTGAATAGAATGGGAAAAAAGTAACGTCCTTTAATTACAACCCAAGTTCTTCAATATGTTTGAAGTATGTTTAACCATGTGAAAGCTGTGATGGATTGAAAAACCCAGATGTTAGCAAAAGGAGAAGCACAAGACCTTTTGTTCTTCAATGTCCCATTTTTAATTAAATGTAACTCAGAGTGAGGAGCAGATTTGCTTGAACATCCCCAAAGAATTCAATTTTGACCCACAGATTGTACTCTAAAGATACACTGTATTCGTCATACAAAATAGAGAGGCTGAATCCCTGCTTTAAGTGAACCAAAACTTATACAGAAGCACTACTGCGACGATATAATATCTTAAACCAATACTCAAAGATGGCTTATTTCACCCTTATCTGTTTGGCCAAGTCAGTTTGACCAAAACAAATATTTTCCCCCAAGTATTTGTACTTTCTACAAATCCATAATCTTTATCTACTTGGATATATATTTTTAAAAAACCTAGACAGAATACATATTAATTTTATTTAGCATGAAAAGTGACCAAGAATTCAACTTGTAGAGACTCCAAAGACAGAAAACCATAGAAGTTGCTGTACTCCCCAAGTAGAAATTCTAGAGCTGGACAGCTCTATAACCTTTGGAACAGGTTACATTTTAGAGAAACGCAAAACAAGAGCCCCACATGGCAAAGCACTGGAGCAAGCAACATATTGTTCTCCTTCTTTATTCTTCCCAACATGTTTTGTGGCAAAGACACCTTACTCCCACAGGAGATCAGACAGCATCCTGTCCTAGGAACCACTCTGCAAACATGGACAAAGAGAGTGCCTTGGTATACTGCCAGAATTCTCATTGACTTACCAGACACACCAGTTACCAAGTTTTCCTCCAGGACACTAAGTTTGAGAGAGAGTATGTCAAAGAGTTGTTGACAGCTGGAGATTTTTCCAGGACATAGCTCTACTGAACTTTGAACAGCTCGGAATTAAATTTCATCTACCTTCTCGAGATTTCTGCATGTACCTACAAGTTAGTTAGACCTTAGACCTTGAACTAGACATGCCTTAGACCTGATTATTAGAAACAAATGGGGAAGAACCAATTAGAGGCAGCACTCAGGGTCCTAACCTAATAAGATCCTATCTGTACTAAACTGGGGCACTTTCCTACCATTATTAACCACCTTGAGACCTTCAAGTGGAAAATGCTTACTATATATGTGCTATTTATGATTGCATTATAGTCTTTCCTCTCTTCCCCCTGCTGCTCTCAGTGGTCTGGTCTACCACCTGTGTTCTGTAGTGGAAAAGGATTTGAAGAGCAGTTGAGTCTGCTCCTCCCTTTATGCCCTCAGGTGGGGAGACACTCAGGGAGCAGCCCCAATAGACCCTGCTGGCCAAAAGAATCTGATCATACATGCGTGGGGTGCATGCACACCAGAAGTTGAATGTATGTGGACAACAGAACTCGAAGAACCACGGTTACTGTCAGGTACGTACCACATTTTCCAGTTGTCATTTGCTGCAGCATGAAGTGGAGCTTGTGGGTCTTATTCACCCAGTCTGAAAATAACTAACCCAGACTTCCAGCTCCCTTCAGCCAAGACTCCTTCATGGTGAAATGAAGAGAAAAAGGCAAGGTGGCCTCTCAAAAGCCAGAATATGAAAATATGGAAGCCCCCTCACCCCATCTGACAATGTAGCACCCAGTCAATAAGCTGCTGGGATAGCCCTTTCACACATCTCTTTTAAAGCTTGACACTTTCAAGTAGTTAAGGTCCCAGATGTATTTTAAAATTGTAAAAGTCTCTGGGAGAATGTATATGGTTTATAAATAATTTTTCTTTTTTTCTTTTTTACTGTGTTAAATCCAGTTAATTGCTGAGAATTTAATTGGAAAAACCTTATTTTGGAGGGACGTGAAATGAAGAAAAAGCCCTTGCTGACTGTGGCCTAGCAGGAGAAGAAAGTTCCAGTGGCTAAGATAGTAGCTTAAGATTTGGGAGATCTGAGTTCAATTCTTTGCTTTACCACAGCCTTCCTATGTGACCCGGGGCAAGCTGCATAGGCCCAGATCCACAACGGGACTTGGGCATTGCAATTCTAAGGGCAGGTCTACACTACAAATTTCAGCACAGCTGCATCAATGCAGCTTCACCACTGTAGCACTTCTGGTGAAGACGCTCTAAGCCAATAGGAGAGAGCTCTCCTGTTGGCTTAATTACCCCACCTCCATGAGAGTATGTCAGTGGGAGAAGCTCTCTTGATGACATACTGCTTTCTACACTGGTGCTTAGGTCAGTATAACTATGTCACTCCGGGGTGTGGATTATTCAACCCCGGAGCGACGTCGTTATACTGAAGTAATTTTGTAGGATAGACCGGAGCTAATTGTTAAGTGTCTGGACAGCCGATGGAATCCACAAACCCTGGGTTAGGTGCCTAGGCTCTCTGTATAGTACATGCGGAGAGAGTGGTGCCTGAGAATGGAATCCACAAAAGTATGTTAGGCAGAGAGCTGCCTCAGCTAGCCAAAAGGACTGATGCAATCCTTGGATGTACAAACAGAGAAATCTTGAGTAGGAGTAGACAGGTTATTTTTCCTCTGTAATTGGCGCTTGCGTGACCCCTGCTGAAATATTCTGTCCAGTTCTGGTGTCCGCAATTCAAGATGGATGTTGATAAATTAGAGAAGGTTCAGAGAAGAGCCACAAGAATGATTAAAGGATTAGAAATCCGGTCTTATAACAATAAACTCTAGGAGCTCAGTCTGTTTAACTTAACAAAGAGAAGGTTAAGGGATGACTTGATTATAGTCTGTAAGTACCTACATGGGGAACAAATATTTAGTAATGGGATCTTCAATCTAACAGGGAAAGGTGTAAGAAGATCCAATGGCTAGAAGTTGAAGCTAGACACATTCAGACTAGAAATAAGGTGTACATTTTTAACAGTGAGGATAATGAACCATTGGAACAACTTGCAAAGGGTCATGGCAGATTCTCCCTCACGGGCAATTTTAAAATCAAAACTAGATGCTTTTCTAAAAGATCTGCTCTAGGAATTATTTTGGGGAAGTCCTATGGTCTGTGTTATACAGGTCAGACTAGATGATCACAATGGTCTCTTCTGCCCTTGAAATCTATGAAAGTCTCCTTGTTTCTGTTTCTTGAGGGAGGACTACACCATTCAAAAATGTGGAGAAGTAGAATTTAAAAGAAAAGGAAATTGGCCCTTCCCCCACCCCTGCCTATGGAAAGCATTGTGATTAGCACAGTAAAGTTGAAAATTGAGAGGAAATATTTTCTATTCAGGTCAGTAGTCAAATGTTTATAGAAAATGCAAAAACATTGATTGATACAAGCCATATTTCTGAAATGGGATGCTGATCCATGAAATTTCCCATTTTGTTCCATGAGAAATGACACTCTTATTTCTGTAGCAAAAAAAATACAGCTTTAATTACAGGCCCTCCTGCTGCAACATTGTGCTCCTTCTTATTGTAAAGAAACCCTGAAAACATGAACCAAGTAAAAACGGATCCAGTGTCATCCACAGACAGCCTATAACAACTGCCTTGTTCATCTCCACAGTCTATTAAATTAGACTTGCACACTTTTTAGTGTCATGATGTATGAAGGCACCCTGAAAGTTTTCTTTCTTGAGATTTAAAAACACAATCAAAACTTTAGGAATATCAAGTGAGATTCTTCGTAGTTTTGCTGGAGAACATCTGAGAGATGTCAGGGATGTTTATTCTGACACCTTAACGGAAGGATAGTGAATTTTTAACAGAGGGTTCCGTCACAGTTCCTGAGGTAATTACTTCTGACTCTCTTCTGACTCCTTCGAGGGGCCCCACTCATGTCTCAGGCCTCCAGCTGTCACCTTTCTCAGGGTGGGATCCCATGATCCATTCGCTCCAGAGCAGGGCCTGAGGCTGCTGACTCCTGGAATTCTGTGTGATCTCACCAGGTCAGAGTTCAGTTCAGTACCCACCATCCTGTTCTCTCAGGGGCAGTGGCAGGGTCATCCAGTGCCCAGCCAGAGCTCATCAAGCAAAGTACTATTTTTACAAAACAAAAACATTTAAGAGAAAACCTATCTTGAAAAAAATCTTATATATAGGCCTGGGCTTACCAGGTGGTCACCTGTCTTTCATATGGGGACGCTGGCAGGTTTGAAATCCTTCAGGTCCTTCCGCAGGACATGTCTCTGGTTGCAGTCTTGTGTCAGTTCTTGCATCAAGTGTCAGTGACTTCTCTCCCTGTGGCAGGACAGTCATTTTATACAATTTCATGTTTGTCTGCCAGGCCTCTTAAATGAAATTGCCACATAAGCTGCAATCATTACACAGGTGAGCCACAGAAATACAGTACAGGATGTGGGGCTTGGATTATGGGCTGCTATGTCACCCCTATGCCAGCAGCACACAGTTCTATGGCTCCTCTCCATTAACCCAGACTCTGCAGTCTCTTTACACTCTCAGCATCTGGGATCCTGCAGAAAGTGAGCTGGCTACAACGCAACCAGGGCCGGCTCTAGCTTTTTTGCTGCAAAAAAAAGCGCCGCCCCCCCGAACCCCTCCAACCGAGCACTGCGCCGCAGGAACCCCCCGCCGAGCGCCGCAGCCTGCCCCCCCTGCCATGCCGAGCACCGCCGTGCCGAGCGCCGCTGGACCCCCCCCCCCGCGCGCCGAGCCCCGCGCTGCCCCCCCCCCGCTGAGCGCCGCCGGAACCCCCCCCCGAGCGCCGCCCCCCCGTGGAGCACCGCGCGCAGGAGCCCGCCCCCCCGCCGTGCCGAGCGCCGCCGGACCCCCCCCCCCAGCGCCGAGCCCCGCGCTGCCCCCCCCCGTCGGAGCCCGCCCCCCGCCGAGCGCCACCGGAACCCCCCCCCCCAGAGCACCACGCGCCGGAGCCCGCCTCCCCGCCGTGCCGAGCGCCGCCAGACCCCCAGCGCCGAGCCCCACATTGCCCTCCCCCCCCAAGCGCCGCCGGAACCCCCCCCCCAGAGTGCCGCCGGAGCCCGCCGAGCGCCGCGCCGCGCCGCCGGAGCGCCCACCCCCGCAGAATGCCGCGCCGCGCTCCCCCCGCCGCCCCTTACCAGCTGCCGCCCCAACCATGTGTTTGGGTGCCTGGTGCCTGGAGCCGGCCCTGAACGCAACTCCAGTAAGATGGATACTCTGTTGAGAGCAGAAAGCATTTGAAATGATGAGCAGAGGTGATGTCTGCACCGTCCCTCGAGCATTTGCCTAGCTTTCACCAAAATGTGTCTCAGCCCAGGGTCTTATTGGCTCCATCATCACTCAGATAGGGGAAGTGGCCTGTTGGGCCTTTCTCCATCCACTGATATCCAAGCAGTTATGCCTGCTCCTCTCTAATGCAGTCCTTCCAAGGTTCATCCACATCTCTGACCTCCAGGCTAGTGTAATGTTTTCCTATGTACTTAGCAATACCCTTCAGCACCACCTAGGAGCTTCAGTTGCTTACCTCACTGTCACGGTAAGTCATTATGAGCACACACCTGTGCTTTCTCTATCTGAAGGTCTGCTACCTGAGAGATCACTTCTCACCTTATACCCTCTCCTTCCTCCCCCCACAGACGTTGAGGTCAGTAGGTATGCTTTGTTGGGATTCCCTCTGAGACCTTTCCACTCGGCTTACTCAGAACACCCTGTCCAAGTCTGGGAGAACACTTCATCCAGTTCACTGGGATCCAAAAGACTCCAGCTTATCATGCAGATTACTTTATTAGGCATGTAACAGCTCTTTGCCCACACTGGCCAGGCCCAGATGCAGGGGATTTAGGTATGGGTGATACCACAATTCCAAATCATGTCACACACCACACAGTTCAATGAGTTCATATATATCTTTTCTAGGTACTAACATCTAGACTTCTTGAATGTGAAGACCAATCACTTTGCAGATTGCGTAAGGCAAGCTTATCAGTTAAGGGTGTTTCTGCTTCCTTTGTTAACTATAAACATACACACAATAGTTAGTTTCTGCCTCCCTTATTTACTATAAACATATTCACAATATTACTTGTTTCAGCAATTACTTGTTCAGCAGTTACTTGTTCAGGCATGTCTTGTCTTAACTTGGGCCTGCTGTTGGCAGCTAAGCCAGCCATACATGCTTGTGCTATTCTTGGCTTGGACTACCCAGGACTGTCTCTGATCATAGTCTTGTGTCAGTTCTTGGATCAAGTGTGAGTGACTTCTGCATAGGTTAGCATTTATCTGCTGGACACGTTATAGGATGCATATGAAGGCTAGTGCAGTGGTACAGTGCTACCTGTCCAGCCTCCACTTGGCTGGCTTCTCTGCTGAGCAGCTGAAGGGGTCTCTGCCACAAATGCAGGGAGCTCAATAGCATAAGCAGCAGCCTTGTGTAGTGGGCTAGATATAGGACTGTGAGGAGGAGTTCCTGCATCCCAGCTCTGGCACAGATTCCCCTCTCTGGCCTTTGTCCACTCACTTAACCTTTTTGCCTTGGTTTCCTCATCTGTGAAATGGTGCTAATTTATACCTCCTTCATAGGGACATTACCCTAGAAGATATAATATGTACCAAAAACATGTGACACTGCCCTAAGGGCCTGTACATTAGTTACTTAATGAGGTATCAAAATCTGTCAGTCTATTGTTTTAGATGTCTAAGCCTATGAATATAAGTTCTCTTATTACTTCCACATGTGTGTTAGAGAGGTTCCAGTACAGGGGAATCTCAGGGGGGATGAGCTGGCTGAGAGAAGTGCTTTTCTGCTGAGGTATCATTCTCTCTCACGCTGTGCCAGTGATATTTCCTTTTGAATGCTCTCTGCACTGCCCAGCAGGAGCGAGGGCGCGTGGCTTCCTGTGTCCAGTACAACTCCTTAACCCTCGCCTCCCCAGTGCGGGGTTGATACACCCCACCACAGAGCGTCTGTTTCTTTTATATCTGATGCAGGGGTTGTGCCCTCAGAACCCTTGTTGTTTCAGGCTGTTCAGAGCTTGCATCTGACAATTAATGAATATCTTTATTAATGATCTGGAGGATGGTGTGGACTGCACTCTCAGCAAGTTTGCAGATGACACTAAACTAGGAGGCCTGGTAGATACACTAGAGGGTAGGGATCGGATACAGAGGGACCTAGACAAATTAGAGGATTGGGCCAAAAAAAAACCTGATGAGGTTCAACAAGGACAAGTGCAGAGTCCTGCACTTAGGACGGAAGAATCCCATGCACTGCTACAGACTAGGGACCGAATGGCTAGGTAGCAGTTCTGCAGAAAAGGACCTAGGGGTCACAGTGGACGAGAAGCTGGATATGAGTCAACAGTGTGCTCTTGTTGCCAAGAAGGCTAACGGCATTTTGGGCTGTATAAGTAGGGGCATTGCCAGCAGATCGAGGGACGTGATCGTTCCCCTTTATTCGACATTGGTGAGGCCTCATCTGGAATACTGTGTCCAGTTTTGGGCCCCACACTACAAGAAGGATGTGGAAAAATTGGAAAGAGTCCAACGGAGGGCAACAAAAATGATTAGGGGTCTGGAGCACATGACTTATGAGGAGAGGTTGAGGGAACTGGGATTGTTTAGTCTCCAGAAGAGAAGAATGAGGGGGGATTTGATAGCAGCCTTCAACTACCTGAAGGGGGGTTCCAAAGAGGATGGAGCTCGGCTGTTCTCAGTGGTGGCAGATGACAGAACATGGAGCAATGGTCTCAAGTTGCAGTGGGGGAGGTCCAGGTTGGATATTAGGAAAAACTATTTCACTAGGAGGGTGGTGAAACACTGGAATGCGTTACCTAGGGAGGTGGTGGAGTCTCCTTCTTTGGAGGTTTTTAAGGCCCGGCTTGACAAAGCCCTGGCTGGGATGATTTAGTTGGGAATTGGTCCTGCTTTGAGCAGGGGGTTGGACTAGATGACCTCTTGAGGTCCCTTCCAACCCTGATATTCTATGATTCTATGATTCTATGATTACAATAGAGGTGGTAATGGAGGGAGATCTGAATTGAAGGAATAAGTGGTCTGCTGAATACAGTTGGGAAGGTGTCAGGAGAAGACCTGCAAAGCAAAAGCAAGTATTTAAAATTATTAAGCAAAAGCTTTGTCCCTTTGGAGCATATTTAATCATCTGTGCCTTTGCTTGAGTCCCTCCTCCATACACCTCTGTTGAGAAATACTACATAGGCAGTTGGAGAGAAAAATAGATTTGGGTCCACAGAGAATCACAAATCCCAACCAAAGTAAAGCAGGGATGGGTGTGGGAGAGTAGCTGAGCTGTGTGACCCACTCTTAATACTCCTGGCTAAGAAGCAGCATTCCAATTTATGCTCCAGACCAGAGGCACAGAAAATGTTCAAACTTCTATCTCCACCTAGTGTTGGCCTCATGCAGTACAGTTATTCTGTGCATTAAATAGGCGAGGCTATGGTAACACAGCTGAGTTTATTCATAAAAAATTAGCAGCATTAACAGTTGAATGATGAAACATTTTAAAGAAAATGTTAGGTTCATGTAAAGAATGCAAATGTTGTGGTAGGCTTATGCTACATGCCTGCTGGTCAGGAAAAAAGAAACTGATCGTGCGGTATTGAGAGAGGTCAAAGAAACAACTAAGGGCTTGGCTATACTTGCGAGTTAGTGTGCAGTAAAGGAGCCCCATGCACACTAGCTGACTCCCCGTCCATACTGGCAAGGCACGTAGAGCGCTCTGACTCCACAGCTAGAGCACTGCTGGTACTCCAGCTCGGCGAGTGGAATAACATTTGCTGCACCCCCGCTGGAGCACCGCGGCGCCAGTGTGGACGACCTGTCCTGTTAATGCACTCTGATCAGCATCCAGAAGTGTCCCACAATGCTTGTTCTAGCCACTCTGGTCATCACTTTGAACTCTACTGCCCTGCCCTCAGGTGACCAACCGTCAGACCCGCCCTTTAAATCTCTGGGAATTTTTAAAATCCCCTTCCTGTTTGCTCAGCCAGGCGTGGAGTGCTCTCAGCGAATCTTTCCAGGTGACCATGCCTCCCCAGTATGGAGCAATGGTGAGGTGCTGAACCTCATCAGTGTTTGGGGGGAGGAAGCTGTCCAGTCCCAGCTGCGCTCCAGCCATTGGAATTATGATACCTTCGGGCAGATATCAAGGGACATGATGGAAAGGGGCCATGACTGGGACGCGCTGCAGTGCAGGATTAAAGTGAAGGAGATGCGGAATGCCTACCACAAAGTCCGTGAGGAAAACAACCGCTCTGGTGCTGCCCCCGCGACCTGCCATTTTCAGAAAGAGCTGGACGCGATACTTGGGGGCGACCCCACCTCCACTCCGAGTACCACGATGGACACTTCAGAGCCCAGTTCAATAAGGCAGGAGGAGGAGCAAAGCGAGTGTGCTGAGGCAGAGGAAGGTACCCCAGAATTCCTAGATGCATGCAGCCAGGAGCTGTTCTCAAGCCAGGAGGAAGGTAGCTAGATGTGGCGGCCGGTGCTTGGGGAAGGACAAACACCAGAGGAGGTTCCCGGTAAGCGGCTTTTATTTTGAGAAAGAAGTTATTCGGTGTGGGCTCTTGGGGCGAGGAGAATTAGGGCTGCATGCATGCCTAGATAGGGCGTTGATATGCTCTCGCACATTGTGGTAATTGGCCTCAGTGATCTCTTCAAAGGTCTCATCCAAAACTTGGGCAATGAGCTTATGCAGATTTCTCGGGAGAACCACTGTGGTCCTTGTTCCAGAAAGGCTAACATGTCCACGCCACTGTGCCGTGAGGGGCGGGGGGACCATTGCTGCACACAGGCAAGCTGCATATGGGCCAGGGCGGAAGCCGCATTGCAGTAGAAGACCCTCCCTTGCTTCCCAGGTCACCCTCAGCAGCAAGATATCTTCCAGGACGAACTGCTGTGGAAAATGTGGGGACAGTGTTCAGTATAGGGGCTCCCTGCCATTGTTGGCTCTCCCCATGGCACAGAAACCCAGAGGACAGTACAGCTGTGAAACAATCAGTCACGCTGGACTCTGTGCTTACTCACCATTTTGGGGCTTCCATGGGTTTGTGTGCACTCGCATTCGGACGGGCAAATTATGCTATTGTGTAGACTGTACTTGCCCTTAAGTACGGGGGGGAATCATTGCTCTGTCTTGTGTGAACAATGCTGCCTCTGTTAAGTGTTGGATTTTGCCTTTACAGATGCAAACTTGAGATCTCAGCCGTCCATGTTATCACCGGCCCGGCCGAAGGACTCCAAAGAATCAGAAAGAAGCCACGTAGAAGCAAGGAAGACATGTTGCATGAAGTAATGCAGCATTCAAGTAATGAAAACCAAAAAGTGCAGGAGTGGCGGGAGAGTGAAAGGAGGATCCGCCAGCAGAACGAGGAGCGCCGGCACAAAAGTGCGGTGCTCCGGCAGAAAAGCACGGATCGGCTGATAAGCATAATGGAGCGCCAAGCAGACTCTATCCAGGCACTCATAGCCATGCAGGCGGAGCACTACCGCGCCTGCTCCCCCCCACCTCCGCAGGCCTTGTCCCCAAACTCTTTCCCTTGTGCCCCCATTTTGCCTCCAACCCACTTTCCCCAACATCCGGGTTCTCACTGCCACCAGCTGCCTCCAACACCTGTAGCTTCACCACCCAGCCCTGAAAACTACGACCCTTACCCACTGCACTCAACCCCCATCACCATGCAGTATAGCCATCCTGAAGTGCAGCACTCATTGCACAGCACCCCAGACAGGATGTAAGCAAATCTGTGATTGTACTGTTCCCCACTCCACCCCACCCTACCCCCTTGCCCTTTCTGTTTCCCAAGCAGTTGCGTTTCTTTTCAATAAATGGATTTTTTGGCTTTGAAAACATTTTTTATTATTGCATAAAGTAAAAGATGCCTTAGCCCAGGAAAGAAACAGGCACTGCAAGTCAGCGTAGCAAACACAGATTCCTACTAACATTGGAACCACTGCACTTCACTCCCGTCCAGGGCACCACACAGTACTGGTGGCTTTCAGCCTCAAATTGCTCCCTCAAGGCATCCCTAATCCTTGCAGCCACACGCTGGGCCCCTCTAATAGCCCTGCTCTCTGGCTGTTCAAATTCAGCCTCCAGGTGTTGAACCTCCGAGTTCCATACCTGAATGAATCATTCACCCTTCCCTTCACAAATGTTATGGAGGGTACAGCACGCAGATATAACTGCGGGGATGCTGTCATCGGCCAGGTCCAGCTTCCCATACAGAGAGCACCAGCAGCCAAAAGCACACTCCACAGTCATTCTGCACCTGCTCAGCTTGTTGTTGAACCACTCCTTGCTGCTGTCAAGGCTCCCTGTGTAGGGTTTCATGAGCCATGCCATTAAAGGGTAAGCGGGGTCTCCAAGGATCACAATGGGCATTTCGACTTCCCCTACGGTGATCTTCTGGTCTGGGAAAAAAGTCCCTGCTTGCAGCTTCCTGAACAGGCCAGTGTTCCAAAAGATGCATGCATCATGCACCTTTCTGGGCCAGCCTGCGTTAATGTCAATGAAACGCCCACGGTGATCCACAAGTGCTTGGAGAACCATAGAGAAATATCACTTCCGATTAATGTACTCGGAAGCTAGGTGGGCTGGTGCCAGAATTGGAATGTGCGTGCCATCTATTGCCCCTCCACAGTTAGGGAAACCCATTTGTGCAAAGCCATCCACGTTACCCAGAGTCACGGTTCTTCTGAGCAGGATGTGATTAATGGCCCTGCAAACTTGCATCAACGATTCCAACAGTCGACTTTCCCGCTCCAAACTGCTTAGCGACCGATCGGTAGCTGTCTGGAGTTGCCAGCTTCCAGATTGCAATAGCCACCCGCTTCTCCACCATCAGGGCAGCTCTCAATCTCGTGTCCTTGCGCTGCAGGGTGGGGGCTAGCTCCTCACACAGTCCCATGAAAGTGGCTTTTCTCATCCAAAAGTTTTGCAGCCACTGCTTGTCATCCCAGACTTGCATGACTATGTGATCCCACCACTCAGTGCTTGTTTCCCAAGCCCAAAAGTGGCGTTCCATGGTGATGAGCATGTCCATGAATGCCACAAGCAAACTCGTGTCGTATGCGTTACTCGAGTCAATATCATCGTCAGAGTTCTCACTGTCAGTTTGGATCCTAAGGAATAACTTGACTGCCAAACGTGAAGTGCTGGCGAGACTCATCAGCATACTCGTCTGCAGTTCGGGCTCCATTCCCACAGACCGAAAGGGAAGACAGAGCACGCAGTACAAAAAAATGTTGAAAGATAGGGCCAAATGTGGACGGAAGCACAGGGAATGCTGGGATGCAAACTGATGCATCACGGGGCGTTGGGACAGGACCCAGAATGCCCTGTCCCCTGCCGCCCCCTTCCCACAAGCCACAGCGCCAGAATGGGAAGAGGTGCTCTGTGGATTAGCTGCCCATAATGCACCACTCCCAATGCCGCTGCAAGTGCCACAAACGTGGCCACGCCAGTGCGCAAGCAGCTGTCAGTGTGGACAGACTGCAGCGCTTTCCCTACTGCACTCTCCGAAGGCGGGTTTAACTCACAGCGCTCTACATCTGCAAGTGTAGCCATGCCCTAAGTCTAGTAACCTGATAATAGTGGATGACTTTGATAATCTGAATATATAATGGCTAAATATTACAACAGAGCAAGTTTTAGAGAGGCAATTTCTCAGCACTTTAAACAATTGGTTTTTTGGAACAACTAGTTCTAAAGCACACAAGATGACCAGCTATTCTTGACATAATCCCATGTAAATCACAGGAATTGGTTCAAACAGTAACTAGAGCTGTTAAGCACTGTGTAACAGCGGCCACAATATAGTGAAGTTCAACATCCTTGAGAGGGATCCTACTAACACCTAGTATGCAGACACTAAACTATAGAATGGGGATTAAAAAAAAAAAACTAGTAAAAAAATGCCCTAAAGTCAAAAGTGAGGAAATTAACATCTTTAGACTCCGCATGGAGGTGACTGACACACAGGGCCGGCTCCAGGCACCAGCCCACCAAGCTTGTGCTTGGGGCGGCACCTGGAGGGGGGCGGTGTGGTGCTCTGGCCGCCGGGGAGAGCGGAGCCACGGCCGGGCTCGCCGCCCTCCCCCCGGCGCTCTGGCCGCCCTCCCCCCTGGCGCCCTCCCCCCGGCCGCCGGGGGGAGAGCGGAGCCCCCGCCGGGGCTCGCCGCCCTCCTCCCAGGGCTCCCCCCGCCCTCCCCCTGGCCGCCGGGGGGAGAGCGGAGCCCCCGCCGGGGCTCGCCGCCCTCCTCCCAGGGCTCCCCCCGCCCTCCCCCTGGCCGCCGGGGGGAGAGTGGAGCCCCCGCCGGGGCTCGCTGCCCTCCCCCCGGGGCTCCGGCTGCCCTCCCCCCCCCCGCGGGGGGGGAGGGGGAGGGCGGCCAGCGGCTTTTTTGCCTGGGGCGGCAAAAAAGCAAGAGCCGGCTGACACATATGGTACCATTACTGAGTCCCAGATATTGGCCATACCTCAGGACAAAACAGGAATCCAGAAGGCAAGAACTAAACTAACATGGCTAAATGGAAAGGTTCAAGTGGTTATTTGAGCCAAACAAATATCCTTCAGAAAACAGAAAGCCAACTCTAGTGAAGCCTGTAGACTGAACCAAAAACAATGGAGGCAATATGTAAACTGAAAGTTCGGAGGGTTAAATGTCAGAAGCAGGAAGCCTGAGAAAGGATTTTTAAAGGGAGCAGTTAAATGAAGATAAGGACACCGCAGAAGAGGTAAGTGATTTCTGTGGTGCATCAAAAGCTGTAAAAATTACAAGCTATAACTTTAAATCCTAAAGGGTTTCCTGGTCCTGCTTGCAGGCTTGGGGGCTCTGTAGGGAAGTGTACAATCTGGGTCTTTCAGCAGTCAGTCTGCAAAGAGCCAGCAGGGTGGGGGAGTTGTGCCTCTCTGCCTTAGGCTGTGTCTACACTGCCACTTTCAGCACTAAAACTTTATAGTTGTTCAGGGATGTGAAAAAACACACCCCTGTTCAGGGATGTGAAAAAAACACACCCCTGAGCGATAAAAGTTTTAGCACTGAAAAGCACCAGTATAGGGGTGGGTTTTTTTTAATTGCCGGGAGATCTCTCTCCCGGCGATAAAGTGTGACTACACTGCCCACGTAACAGCGCTGGCGCGTCCGCACTGTAACATGGGCAGTGTAGACATACCCTTAGTTTTGGTTCTGGAGTGTTAAGCTTCTGGATTGTAAGAAATAAAGTCATGTTGCTTTGCCACCTTCCAAAAAGCGTATGCCATGAACTTTAACAATTTATTTCCATCAGTCTTCACCACAGAGGATGTTTGGGAGATACTTATCATGGACCTACTCTCGTCAGGTAATAAAGATGAGGTGCTCTTGAGGTACGTTTACACTTATGGCAGCGTGAAGGCTACAGACACTGCACGCCCAGCTAGCATGGCTATAAATAGCAGTGTAGACGGTGAGGCATGGCTTAGGCGAATAGAATAAGCTACATGCCTGAGCCCTTTGGGTATACACCCTTGTCATAAACATACAGCTAAGGGTAGCATAAAATCCCTCCTTTACTTGTAAGGGGTTAAGAAGCTCAAATAACCTGGTTGGCACCTGACCAAAAGGACCAATAAGGGAAGAAGATACTTTCAAATCTGTGGGGGGAGGATTTGTTTGTGCTCTCTTTGTTGTTCTCTCCGGGACAGAGAGGGACCAGGGCAGGAAAAAACATCTCCTAAAATCCTACCTGAAATAAGCATCCCAGATTACAAAAATTGTAAGTAATAGCAAGGAAATGCGTTAGCTTATCTTTTGTTTTAGCTTGTGAATTTCCCCTATGCTAAGAGGGAGGTTTATTCCTGTGCTTTGTAACTTTGAAGTTTTGCCTAGAGGGGAATCCTCTGTGTTTTAAATCTTATTACCCTGTGAAATTACCTTCCATCCTGATTTTACAGAGGTGCTTCTTTCACTTTTTTTTCTTTATAATAAAGTTCTGCTTTTAAGAACTGATTGGTTTTTAGTGTCCTAAAAACCCCAGGGTCTGGTCTGTGCTCATCTAGTTTACCTATTTGGTTGGTATATTAGTCTCAAGCCTCCCCAGGAAAGGGGGTGAAGGAGCTTGTGGGGATATTTTGGAGAAACAGGAACTCCAAGTGGTCCTTTTCCTGAATCTTTGTCTAACTCACTTGATGGTGGCAGTGATACCGTCCAAGGACAAGGAAGAATTTGTGCCTTGGGGAAGTTTTAACCTAAGCTGGTAGAAATAAGCTTAGGGGATTTTTCATGTGGGTCCCCACATCTGTACCCCAGAGTTCAGAGTGGGGAGGGAACCCTGACAACCCTACATTGCTCTCTACATGCCAAGCCAGTGCCTCCCGCATCTTCAGGGTACACAGCTATTATTGACCGTGTAGTTCCCCGCTGCCTCCCTGCTGCTGGAGCCTTTTGCTGTGGTGTATAGTTACATGTGTAGTGCCTGTACTCTACATGCCGCCATCAGTGTAGACATACCTTTGAGGTTGAGGTAATGAAAGAGTAGGTACTGGAAAATAGCAACAGAACACAAGGAACTGTGTGGTATTCATACCAGAGTTATGAAGGAACTTAAGAATGAAATGGTTGAGCTATTAACAGAACTGTGAAACAGCGCATTTAACTCAGCTTCCATACCAGAGAATTGCAACTTTTGGAGCTATCTTTTAAAGAAAGTGATTCTGGGAATTATAGACCAATAAACCTTACTTCAGTAATGACTATGTTGGTGTAGCAATAATTAAAAACAGAATTGTAAACAACCTAAAGATAATCAGCAAAGAGGGGCTAAGCAGAATGATTTCTGCAAAGGAAAAATCATGCCTCACCAATCTATTACACTTCTCTGAGCAGGTCATCAAAACATTGTACTAATTAAGCTAGGCTTTCAAAAAGCCTTTGGCAATATACCCTGAGGCCATTAAGGAAACGGAGGGCATGTCTACACTGCCTTGCAGTTCAGAGTAAGATGGTGTGAATAGCAGTGCACACCAAAGTGCTACTCTGTAATTCCCCCATGTGGACACTGCAGATGTGAACTTAAAAATCCCTACATAGTGCAAACTCGGGACCTCTTAGTTCACATCCACAGGGGAGTTATAGCGCAGCTCTTTGATGCACACTGCTAGTCACACCCTCTTACACTAAACTGCAGGGCCGTGTAGACATGCCCTAAGTCATCATGGGTGGAGAGGTGACTTTCTGTCATGATATGAAACAGGTATGGGACAAAATAAGAGTTAGAATAAATTAACAATTTTCAGCAAGGAAAAAGTGAGATTTCACACAGCTCTGTTCCTAGGATTGGTGCTGTTTAATGTATTTATTAATGATCTAAAAGAGGGTGAACAGTGCAATGACAAAATCTTCATATGACAAAATTTAAGACAGTAAACTCTAGAAGTGGCGGTGAGAATTTCAGAAGGATCAGCAAAGCTATGCAAATTAACAAACCAAGGACAGATGAAATTTAGTGTTGATAAATAAAGGGCAATGCACATTGAAAGGAATTATTTGAACTACTCATCCACCTTACTGGGTTCTAAAATAATTGTAGCACCTAAAAAAAGAAGAGCTGGGTGTCATTGTGGACAGTTCAGTTAAAACTTGTACTCAATTTGTGACAGCTGTGAAAACAAACAAACAAGATGTTAGATTGCATAAGGAATGTGATGGAGAATATTATATCATCATATAAATCAGTGCTATGCCCTCATCTGAAATATCGCATTCTTGTTCCTCAGTTTCCCCAACTATAAAATGGGGATAATGATGCTGACTTCCTTTGTAGCGCTAGATAAGAGCTGATAATAATACTTCAGTTCTAATTACCCCAGCTCAGAAAGGATATAGCAGAAATTAGAAGGATTTGGAGGTACTAGAACCATTAGAGGCTTGGAAAAACTCACATGAAAAGAGATTGAAAAGACAGAGAAAAATAAGGTATGCAAATTAATGTGTTGTAGAGAACATAGATCAGGTGCTTCTATTTATCCTCTCATAGCACAAAAACAAGAAGGCATCAAATGAAATTGAAAAGTGACTAAATTAAAAGGAATTGTGATGGGGTGTCCACCCCACAAAGGACTGGAAAGGGTTAAGGGGCCAGGTAGGTCTATTAACTCAGCAGGCTGAACCTGGAGAGGGAGAGCCAGGGAGCAGAGATTGAGTGCAAGCAGATTCAGCTGGGCAGGAAGAGGCAGGACCTATAAAGCCAGGAAGCTGGCAACAGAAAGGGCAGTCATTCCCTGGGAAGAGGGAGGAAGGTTTGGAGCTGGTACACCCAGAGAGAGGAGGAACCAGGAGTGGTAGGAAGCAGTCCAGGGAAGGAGTAGTGAGGGCTAGGAGAGGAAAGCTCAGAACTGCTGGGTTGAGGGTCCCTGGACTGGAACCCGGAGTAGAGGGCAGGCCTTGGCTCTCCAACCAGCCACCTATGGTGTGGCATAGGCTGGCAGGGCAATTAATGTGAAGACTGCCTGAGACTGCTGGTGAGGAAAGACCCGGAAGGGAGGAATGCTGAGTGACCTGGCTGGAGGGCTGAGTCATGAAGAGGATGCTGCAATTCCTGGAGTGGGAGAGGGGTTGCAGACCAGAGAGATGGAGTGATGGCATGCAACTGCAGGAAGGGGCATCAACCTTGAAAGCTAATCCCCAGAATGACCAGGAGGAGGTGGCATACATAACAGTGAGTGCGCCACCCTGTCATATTTGGTGAAGAATGTGGGCACTCGGTCACCCTGAGGGAAGGGCACTGTGAGAGACTGTGAATGATGATCGCCCTGATACAAAGGGCCAGAAGAACAGGAGTACTTGTGGCACCTTAGAGACTAACAAATTTATTTGGGCATAAGCTTTCGTGGGTAAAAACCTCACTTCTTCGGATGCATAGAGTGAAAGTTACAGATGCAGGCATTATATACTGACACATGGAGAGCAGGGAGTTACTTCGCAAGTGGAGAACCAGTGTTGACAGGGCCAATTCAATCAGGGTGGATGTAGTCCACTCCCAATAATAGATGAGGAGGTGTCAATTCCAGGAGAGGAAAAGCTGCTTCTGTAATGAGCCAGCCACTCCCAGTCCCTATTCAAGCCCAGATTAAAGGTGTTAAATTTGCAAATGAATTTTAGTTCTGCTGTTTCTCTCCCTGGTCATTCTATTACAGATTTAAAATGACAGGTTTCAGAGTAGCAGCCGTGTTAGTCTGTATCTGCAAAAAGAACAGGAGTACTTGTGGCACCTTAGAGACTAACAAATTTATTAGAGCATAAAGCTTTCGTGGCTACTGCCCACTTCTTCGGATGCATACGGGGCCGGCTCCAGCATTTCTGCCGCCCCAAGCAAAATAAATAAATAAATAAAAAGCCGCGATCGCAATTGCGACCGGCGGCGGCAATTGGGGAGGTTGGGAAAAAGCCGCGATCGGCGGCGGCAGTTCGGTGGCAGATCCTTCGCTCCTAGAGGGAGTGAGGGACCTGCCGCCCCCGAATTGCCGCACATGCCGCCCCTCTCCCTTGGCTGCCCTAAGCACCTGCTTGTTAAGCTGGAGCCGGCCCTGGATGCATATAGAGTGGAACATATATTGAGGAGATATATATACACACATACAGAGAGCATGAACAGGTGGGAGTTGTCTTACCAACTCTGAGAGGCCAATTAAGTAAGAGGGAAAAAAAATAATTTAAGTGATAATCAAGCTAGCCCAGTACAGACAGTTGGTAAGAAGTGTGAGAATACTTACAAGGGGAGATAGATTCAATGTTTGTAATGGCTCAGCCATTTCCAGCCCTTATTCAATCCTGAGTTGATTGTATCTAGTTTGCATATCAATTCCAGCTCAGCAGTCTCTCGTTGGAGTCTGTTTTTGAAGTTTTTCTGTTGTAATATAGCCACCCGCAGGTCTGTCATTGAATGGCCAGACAGGTTAAAGTGTTCTCCCACTGGTTTTTGAGTATTATGATTCCTGATGTCAGATTTGTGTCCATTAATTCTTTTGCGTAGAGACTGTCCGGTTTGGCCAATGTACATGGCAGAGGGGCATTGCTGGCACATGATGGCATATATCACATTGGTAGATGTGCAGGTGAACAAGCCCCTGATGGTATGGCTGATGTGATTAGGTCCTATGATGATGTCACTTGAATAGATATGTGGACAGAGTTGGCATTGGGCTTTGTTACAAGGATAGGTTCCTGGGTCAGTGTTTTTGTTCAGTGATGTGTGGTTGCTGGTGAGTATTTGCTTCAGGTTGGGGGGTTGTCTGTAAGCGAGGACAGGTCTGTCTCCCAAGATCTGTGAGAGTGAGGGATCATCTTTCAGGATAGGTTGTAGTTCTCTGATGATGTGCTGGAGAGGTTTTAGTTGGGGGCTGAAGGCGACAGCTAGTGGTGTTCTGTTATTTTCTTTGTTGGGCCTGTCTTGTAGGAGGTGACTTCTGGGTACTCGTCTGGCTCTGTCAATCTGTTTTTTCACTTCAGCAGGTGGGTATTGTACTCTGAAAAGGGCCAGAGATAGACTTTGTGTAATTGGGACCCCAAGGGGGAGCGAAGATGGATATGCCTGCAGGACAGGCTTTTGTAGCTGAGGGAAGTTATCCCCTACCAGGGTGGATGCCAGAGTTGCCACTCCCCCAGGGGAGAGCTGGGAGGCAACAGATGCAAGTCCATGCCACATGGGGACAGATTCTTGAAAACCAGGTATACGTACCTATTTGGTGAGGGTAACTGGCCAATAGCAGCATTTGTACAGGATCCTACTGGCAGGAAGTAGGAGAAGACGGAAGGGCCAGGAATGGGAAAGGCACTCTGGGGCTAGGAGGCCAGAGGCCCAAACCCAAAGATGTTACAGTTGTGGGAGCAAGGGACACTGTGGCAGGAGCCACTCACCTCACGTGAGCGCCTCCTATCGGTTCTGCATGTGCCTGCTCTCTCTCTGCTTTTGCGGTGCTCTCTGCTGGCACTTCCTCTTTTCAGGTGGGTTTTCAGTGACTCAGCCCTCCAGCCAAGTCCCACACAGTCCCTGTATGAAACAAAATAGACCCCTTCTGGGGTAATCAGTCCAACAGGGCCTATCCTAGTACCAGCCTTGGTCTTTGGCAGCCCTCCCTGGAAAAGTTCTCAAATAGTCCTTGCTCTGGAATGGAGCGGTGCCCTGGAGACTCTTTGTTCTATAGCGAGCCTTGACTGACACCAGCTGAGTTGCTCTTTCAGTTCAGTTCATCTTCCTTCTGGGGTATTATATTTCAATACATATTAACCCCTTCAGGTTTTAAGATTAAGCTAGATAAGTTTATGGAGGGAATGGTTTAATAGGATAACGTGATTTTAGTCAAAGGAACAGCGTGCCATGGCAGGTAAATAGTATAATGGCTAATGAGGGTCAGGCTGGAGAATCTTGCCTACGTGCTCGGGGTTTTACTGATCGCCATATTTGGGGTCGGGAAGGAATTTTCCTCCAGGGTAGATTGACAGAGGCCCTGGAGGTTTTTCGCCTTCCTCCGCAGCATGGGGCAGGGATCGCTAGCAGGAGGATTCTCTGCTAATTGAAGTCTCTAAGCCACAGGATTTGGGGACTTCAATAGCAGAGTCAAGGGAAAGGGTAGGGACGGCTTTGTGGCCTGCATCATGCGGGAGGTCAGACCAGATGATCATAATGGTCCCTTCTGACCTTAAAGTCTATGAGTCTATGAGTCTAGGGTCTTCAGCCCTTTCCCTATGTAAATTCCCTTCTCAGTGCACTCAGACACTTTGCCTGCAGCTGGTGGGGGGGACCTGGGCCCGCCCACTACATCGGGTTCCAACCCAGGGACCCTACAAATGGCAGCCACCTGCTGCATCCCTTTAACTAACTTGTTGTTGCTACTGTTCCCTGGGCCACTTTCCCACACCCCAGCATGTTCAGCTTTACCCTTACCTTGGGCTAAAGTCTTGCTTGAGACCCAGCATCCAGCTAGGAGCACCTTCCTTGCTCCCCCAATCCCTGCCGGCAACTGAATCTACTCTGTCCAGCAGCTCCCTTTTATATGAGTCTGCTGGACTCTGGCTGCCCCCTGCAGCCTCTTTTCCGATTGACTGCTTCCCTGCAGCCACTCTAGGTAGCCTGGAGGACTCACCTCTACTGTTCTTTTCCTGGGGTAGGGTGTGGTATGACCATGAGGCCTCCAGCAGGGGGACTCTGAGTCTAGTACACCCCGTCACACACCTGACCCCTAAGACAGACTTAGGGTAGTTCTATTGTGGATAATGTCCCTTCTTACCCAGTCTTTTCTTTGTCTCTCATAATTTAGGGTCTTTTCTCTGAGGCCTCTCTGCCCAGAGAGCTATCCTCATTTCTGCCCTGTTTTGATCAGGGTCTTCTTGTCTCTCAGACCTCTCTGCCTCAAGCTTATAACACTCCTTTGCTCCCTTTAGTCAGGTTCTCTCTCCCAGATTTCCATCTGGAGAGCATTTTGCTTTTAACTCCTGGCTCCCTGGGGACATGTCCCTCTGCCCTAACACCCGAGCCCACCTCCTCAAGAAGCAAAACCATTTTATGTGGCTGATCCCTCCACAATAACAGCAATTGAGCCTTGCTAATCTTTCAGCCCGTGGCAGGGTTTCTGTGGCTCTCCTGGCCTTTTGACCTGGCCACCATGTCCTTTCCCCCAAGGGCAAGCCTTCCTTAAATGTCCCACCTTTTCTACACTGATAACACTTCTTAGGTCAGGCCTCTGGCCAACAGCCCACTTGACCCCTGGTCCCCCCAGTACCTATAACAGATGCTGCCTCTCTCCTGCAGGATCTGGAACAGGTACTGCTGCTGTATCCTAGCCTGGCCAGCCGCTGTTGCAGTTCCAGCTGCACCTACTAGCTGAACATCTGTTTAATAGTTTCCTTGATATTCTTGCCCACTTATTCCCTAGGAGCCTTGGGACCCCAAACTTCCTCCCCCTGGAGTCTTTGCTTTCCTTCCCTCCATGCGTTGGGCTCTCCTTCTAAATGGGACTTTTTTTAGTTCCTGCAACCTGCACTTCACCTTGCAATTCAAAGCCCAGCAATGTCTCTTCACATGCCCCAGATCCCTACACTTACAGCACCTTATCCGTGGGGCCTCGCTCTTCTTGGCCCCTGGTGGTGTTTTCTCAGTTCTTATCTCCTTTGTGGCTCGGACCTTTGGGTGCTGTTGTCGCTTCCGGGCTTCCTGCCACACTTGAAACGGGGGCTGCTGGAGTTGTTGCTGCTGCTATATCTGAAGAAAATCCAGGCCTTGTGAACTAATCCCCAGAATGACTAGGAGGAGGCGCCATACCTAGGCTCCTCACACTCGCACCACAAACTGAAGTGAGCTCCTTTTTAAAACCCAGGTTCCCTGATTAGCCTGCCTTAATTGATTCTAGCAGCTGCTTCTTAATTGGCTCCAGGTGGCCTAATTAGCCTGCCTGCCTTAACTGGTTCTAGCAGGTTCCTGATTACTCTAGTGCAGCCCCTGCTCTGATCACTCAGGGAACAGAAAACTACTCATCCAATGACCAGTATATTTGCCCTCTACCAGACTCCTGTACCCCACTGGTCTGGGTCTGTCACATATCCCTCCCCCCTGCTCAACACCAAGGGGTTGGGCAGCTTGGGACGCCAGACAGTGCACACGTGACAAGCCATCGGCGTTGCCATGACGGTTCCCTGCTCTGTGTTGCACCCGGAACTGGAAAGGTTGGAGGGATAAGAACCCTCTGGTCACCCTTGTGTTCTTCTCCTTGTTCCGCTGCATCCATTGAAGAGGGGCATGGTCGGTCACGAGGACAAATCTGCGCCTGAGCAGGTAGTAGCGCAATGTTTCCATGGCCCATTTTACAGCGAGGCATTCTCTCTCCACCACTGTATATTTTTGTTCCCTTGGAAGGAGTTTCCGACTGAGGTATAGAATTGGGTGTTCCTCCTCCCCAACCATCTGTGATAGAATGGCCCCCAACCCTACTTCCGATGCATCCGTCTGCAGGATAAACTCCTTGGTGAAATCAGGGGCTATCAGTACAGGGTTACTGCAGAGGGCAGTCTGTAGGTCTGTGAATGCTTCCTCTGCTGTGTCAGACCATCTCACCAGATCAGGTCCACGGGCTTTCACTAGGTCTGTCAGGGGGCTTGCCCTTGTGGCAAAGTGGGGGATAAATCGTCGGTAATACCCCACCACACCTAGGAACGCCCAGACTTGTTTCTTGTGACTTGGTCGGGGCCAATTTTGGATGACCTCTAACTTGTTCACTTGGGGTTTTACCAGACCTTTTCCCACAATGTAGCCAAGATATTTGGCCTCTGTAAAGCCTACAGCGCACTTGGCAGGGTTTGCTGTAAGGCCAGCTCGCCTGAAGGTATCGAGGACTGCCTCCACCTTCTCCAGGTGGGTTTCCCAGTCTGGGGTATGAATGACCACATCGTCCAAGTAGGCAGCAGCATAATCGTTATGCGGGTGTAATAGCTTGTCCATGAGGCGCTGGAAAGTAGCTGGGGTCCCATGTAGTCCAAAAGGGAGGACAGTATATTGAAAAAGACCCTCTGGTGTAGAGAACGCAGTCTTTTCCTTTGCGTCTTCTGCAAGGGGAATCTGCCAGTACCCCTTTGTCAAGTCTAGGGTAGTCAAGTACTGGGCATTACCCAGACGGTCCACTAGCTCATCTATGCGAGGTATGGGGTACGCGTCGAACTGGGATACTTCGTTTAGTCGCTAGAAATCGTTGCAAAATCTTGTGGTGCCATCAGGTTTGGGCACCAGCACGATTGGACTGGACCACTGACTGTGGGATTCTTCGGTGATCCCCAACTCCAGCATTTTTTTTACTTCTGCTTTTATTTCTTCCCTTTTTGCCGCTGGCACCCGATAGGGCCTCATTGTTACTCTGGCCCCAAGGTTCGTGACGATGTGGTGATATGTCTCGGTTGTTCGACTCGGTTTTGTCAAGAACACATCGTGGTTCCGGAAGATCATCTCAGACACCTCATTCTTCTGGTCTGGTGTTAAATCAGGAGACACTCTCACCTGTTTGGAAGGCTTGTTTTCCTGGGTTAGGTCTTTTTGGACCGTTGTGCATGTCTCTTGTGCATGCCAGGGTTTCAGAAGGTTAACGTGATAAATCTGTTCTTGTTTTCTGCGTCCTGGCTGCCGCACCTTGAGGTTACTTCCCCCACGGGTTCAACCACCTCATAGGGCCCCTGCCATTGGGCCAGAAGCTTGCTTTCTGCCGTGGGTACCAACACCATAACCTGATCCCCTGGTTGGAACTGTCGCACTTTTGCCTGGCGATTGTAATAGGTTCGCTGGGCCTCCTGTGCCTTCTCCAAATGTTCCCATACAATAGGGGTAACCCGGGCTATCCGGTCTCGCATCTGCATTACATGCTCTATTATATTTCTCCCCTCATTGGGTTCCTCTTCCCAGATCTCTTTGGCGATATCTAGTATGCCACGGGGGTGACGCCGTATAATAACTCGAAGGGGGAAAACCCAGTTGAGGCCTGAGGTGCCTCCCGGATAGCGAACATAAGGTAGGGTAGTAGGGTGTCCCAATCCTTCCCATCCCGACTTACACCTTCCTTATCATAGCCTTGAGGGTTCGGTTAAACCTTTCTACCAACCCATAAGTCTGCGGATGGTAGACCGAAGTTTTCAGGGTATGTATATGGAGCAGCGTACAGAGGTCCTTCATTAGCTTCGACATAAATGGGGTTCCTTGGTCGGTTAATATCTCCTTCGGTAGCCCCATTCGGGCAAAGATCCCCACCAGCTCTTTGGCTATAGTTTTAGAGGCCGTGTTCCGCAACATAGCTCGGTTGTGAGCAGCCTGGTCCATCAGCAGGCAATTAGTCTCTTGCTGCAGCCGCACTGCCTCCTGTTGGGCGGCTGCCTAGGCACGGGTAGCCTCCTGCTGGACCGCCGTAGCTTGTATTAGTGCCCGCACTACGTCATCCATTGTGGTGAAAAAAAAATAAACCCTCCTTTTTTTTTTTAAATCACCCTCCTTCTTCCGCCGTGCTGTGCACCCCAAGATCCCACTCCTGACACCAGTGTGACAAAGTTCCTCCTCTATCTTGGTGGGTCCTGCACTTATTGGCAGATTGTCTTGCCTCAGAGATTCACCATGTGGGTTGGGGAACAGCCCAGAGACCTTTCCCTCTGGAAGAGCCCACAGTCCAGGTCAGTTGGGAGGTTTGGGGGGAACCCGGGCCCGCCCTCTACTCCGGGTTCCAGCCCAGGGCCCTGTGGACTGCAGCTGTCTATAGTGCCTCCTGTAACAGCTGCATGACAGCTACAACTCCCTGGGCTACTTCCCCATGGCCTCCTCCAAACACCTTCCTTATTTTCACCACAGGACCTTCCTCCTGGTGTCTGATAATGCTAGTGCTCCTCAGTCCTCCAGCAGCACACCCTCTCACTCTTGGCTCCTTGTGCCTCTTGCTCCCAGCTCCTCACACTCGCACCACAACTGAAGTGAGCTCCTTTTTAAAACCCAGGTGCCCTGATTAGCCTGCCTTAATTGATTCTAGCAGCTTCTTCTTAATTGGCTCCAGGTGTCCTAATTAGCCTGCCTGCCTTTAACTGGTTCTAGCAGGTTCCTGATTACTCTAGTGCAGCCCCTGCTCTGGTCACTCAGGGAACAGAAAACTACTCATCCAGTGACCAGTATATTTGCCCTGTACCAGACTCCTGTACCCCACTGGTCTGGGTCTGTCACAACAGGTAGCATCCCAGACCATCTAGAGCAGCACAAAATGATCCAGCCAAAGAAATGAAGAAAGTGGTAAGAAAATATGATGACACAGTGGAAGTTTGAATTCTCCTTTACTGGATTGGCTGAATACCCATGTGTTATATGCTGCGAAACATTAGAGAATGAGTGTTTGAAGCCATCAAAACTTGAGCGTCATCAGAAGCAAAAACACTGTACATTGCAGCAGAATAAACCACTGGAGTTTTTTGTGATTGGAAAAAAAAAAAAGAACTGAGTAAACAGAGATCAGTACTGGAGAAACCCACAGCGCAAATAGAAAAGAGCTTAAAAGCATCCCACTTGGTTATACTGAGAATTGCAAACCTTACTCATGCTATTAGAGAGGATTCGATTTTGCCTTCCATGCAAGATATGTGTTGAGAGGTTCTAGGTAAAGAAGCTGCAAGGAAAACAGGAATGAAATATCAGCTCATTGAAATGATTGCTGATGCCAGTTATTTGGCATTGCAGCTCAATGAAACCACTGATGTAGCAAACTTAGCACAGCTCATGATTTATGTGCGGTTTATACTCAAAAAGAAACTGACAGAAGAACTTTTATTCCTCAGAGTTACCAACCTGAACAACTGGTGCTGAGATCTTTCAGTTACTGAATTATTTCATTACCTCAAATTCACTGGAGCAAATGTGTTGTGATATGTACGGATGGAGCCGCTGTTATGACAGGTAAGCGAAGTGGAGTTGTCGCTCGAGTGCGAGAAGTCACTCTGAATGTTACTGCTACCCACTGCGGCAACAGGCACCGCCTGAAAGAAATGAACAAAGTGCTGCATCAGATGATATTCTGAATTCTGTTATTTAGCAAAGGTGGGCATTTGTCCTGTTTGCTTTTGTCAACCTCATCAAGAGCAAATGGGACAAATGCCTACTTTTGTCAAAAAGGTGGGGTGTGGAGGAATGTGCGGGGGGTGAGCAGTGATTCCAGCCCCACACAGGGGGGGAAGCAGGGTTCGGGTGGGGGACAGGCAGGGCTTGAGCGAGTAGTGACCGCCAGCCCCAGTCTCGCGCGGGGTGCAGTCAGTGCTTGGGTGAGCAGCAATGCCAGCCCTGCACGGGGTGGGGGAGGGGCCTCAGGCTAGCCCCTCGCAGTGTTCTGTTTTCCCTTTGGGAAATATGGTATCCCTAAATATTTGATCCTTTTCTAATTGGTAGAGAATAGGGTTGGGTCTTCACTTACACAGCACAGATATTCAGATTTTACACACAAAAATAGAACACACAAGGCAGTGTTCAAAGTTGGACAACTATTTTGTTTTAAAATCCAATAATAACACCATTTTTTAAACAATTTTGTTAACGTGTTGCTTATTCAGTTTTATACAAAATTGTGTTTTCCCTGTTTGAACACCCCATTTTGCTCTCAACATTTTTTTAAAGTGTAGTTTCACTAAAACGGTTTGGTTTCAAAGATGTGGAAGCATTTCTCTGAGTGCATATTGCTAGGAATTTCTAACATTACAATTGTTTACATTAAAATGAAAAGGAAATGTGTGCATTGTTTATTTACAGCATTAGAACTTATATGTATGTAATTATTAAAATTAATATTTTTCATCAAGAAGTGTTGTTAATGGGCCACAGTGCTTATTGCAGCTGTACAGGTGGGCCTCAGGGGAAAAAGATTTGGGAACCCCTACCCTAACCCATAAGCGCAAGATGGGGCTGCTGCCCCACCCCCAAACTATAACCACTAGGTGGGAGGCTTGCCCCACTCTAAGGCAGGGACAGCTGCTGTTCAATATTTGAGAGGAACCCATTATCTGTCATGCTTGAGGAGGGCCATTGTATATTGTCAGGCAGTGCAGGAACCAATAAAAAAAGCAGCTGTCAGAGGACAATGAACTAGGCAAAACAAGAGAAACCATCCATGCATTGTGGATTCCTTGCAAGTCTTGCAAGAAGCTGGGATGAAATCCTGAGTGTAACTAGATGGACAGGAGCCTCGCTGAAAGGGAGGTTCAGCTCAGTTATGATAAGAGAATGAGAGCTGAGACTCAATGGCAAGTGAAACCTTGCATGGAAGATCTAATTGTATCTGTATAATCTCTGTATCTATCTATGTAGTTAATTGAGAGGAAGGATGGTCTTGTGGTCAAGGTTGCACTGGGTCTCAGGAGATATTGGTTTAGCATCTGGGTCTGCTATAAGCTCTCTGTATGCCTTTGGGCACGTCACTTAGTCTGTCTGTGCTTCCATTCCCAATCTGTAAAATGAGGATAATACTTTTTTTCTCCCATTGTTTGCCTGTGCTGTTAGTCTTTGCCTGGAAGTCTAAATAAACAATCTCTTACTCTGTGTATATATGTCAGCTCCCTTTGTGGCCGATCCCAGAGATTGAACCAGGGAACTTCAGAAGTGAAGCTGAGCTAGAGAACCACACTCTTAATCTGACAGCTGTAGCAGGTCCACAGAGAGAGATACACAACGTATACTGACCAGTGTGGTGTGTACATATAGTACCTCACTCAATGGGCCCTGGCCTTAGTTGATATCTTTAAGTACTACTGCAGTAGAAATGATAATAGATCATGCTCATCACTGCAGTATCTGAGCTCTGTACAAATTCTAAACATGATATTATATTAATAAAATTCAGGATGTCCAAATTCAGTTACATGGTGTCTGGGCCAATAATGACCTGATGAACAACCGTGCCTAGAGTGACAGAATAGCCTGCTTCCTACTCACTGCAGTTTCTCAGGATTGTTTGGGCACATGGAGGGAGTCAACCAACTGGTTAGAATGGTAGAAGCAAAAGAGTCAAGGGCAGCTGGAAAAGGGCAACTGGGAGGAGGAGATGGCAGAACTGCAGTGACAGTAGCAGGGTGCTCTGGGAGTGGGGATGGGAAGAATGACTAGTATGGAGCAGAGTAACGGTGGTGAGAGGAGCAGTATCTGGGAGGTGACAGAGAGCAAGAGATGAAACCAATGGAACTAGGCAGAAAGTGTAAGCAGATACAATGGGCTATATAGTAATTACTGTACGCAGTGGTTCTCAAACTTTTTTTTTCGCAGACCACTTGAAAATTGCTGAGGGTCTTGGCGGACCACTTAATGATCTTTTCAAATGTTGTTTGTACCATTAGCTAACTATTGTAAAGTGTTTTGAAGGGGGAGGGTCTCTCCCCTGCCACAGCAGCCACAGAGCTGGGGCTGGGGCTGGGAAGGAGGGCCGTCTCTCCCCAGCAGCCGCAGACCTGGACCTGGGGAAAGTCACCTCTTTCTCTGGCCGCCGCAGCTCGGCATGTCCCACCCCCCTTTTCTCACCCCACTGCCCCCTCCCACCTACCGCCTATACCCCCCAAGGCCACCACCTCACCTTACATGTGCGTCTTCTCCAGGGTCCAGGCACCCTCCAGGGTCCTACACCTGTGCAGCTCCACTAATTAGGTGGGAGGCCCTTCATTCTCTTGTGTGCGGCTGCCCAGGAGTGCACCTTAGAGGGAACTATCCGCGGACCACCTGAATGGAGCTCGCAGAGCACAGTCTGAGAACCTCTGCTGTACAGTGTGCAGGTAATAGTGCACCTTGTGGTCACTGCCTGCTTATTCAAGATGCTATTTGAGGAACCTACTTGGAAAGGTGAGTGAGTCCCTGAGGAAACTCTCTTGCAGCCTCAGGAACTGGGGTGAAAGGGTTTGAGCTGTTGCCTGATCCTACCTCAATTTAAATATAAGGAAAAACAATTTCTTAGGTTCCCTATTTAGTTTATTATTTGATTTTCTCTTAGAATCCGATCCTGTGAAGTGCATTGAATGGGAGTTGAGGGTGCTTGGCATGTTGTAAGACTGAGCCGTAAGACAGTGATATTTGGTACTAGTGAGGGCTTAAGAGGCACTGTGTGTGTGAGAAAGAGAAAGGGTTGTTTATGTAACTGGGTGTAGGAAATCAGGGTTACAGCTACAACCGCAATAGTGGACTCCAGATTAGCTCTGCCTAATTGCACAAATTCTCAAGAGCCTTTTCTGCAAAACATTATCTCCTGCTCCCTTTGGGTACATCTACATTGCAATAAAACCCCCCATGGGCCTGTGTGTCAGAGCCCAGGGTGATTGACTCAGGCTCGTGGGGTTCGCGCTGCGTAGATGTTCAGGCTCAGGCTGGAGCCTGAGCTCTGAGACCCCCCCCCCATCTCATGGTGTTTTGAAGCTTGGGCTCCAACCTGAGCCTAAACATTTACACGACAATTTTTAGTCCTGCAGCCTGAGCCCTGCGAGCCTGAGACAGCTGACCCAGGTGAGCCCTGGCCATGCGGTGGGTCTTTTCTTGCAGTGTACACATACCTCGTATGGCAGTTGCATTTAGCATCAAAGCTATTTCATTAAATATCATTGGAAATATACAAAACTGAGAGATCCATGTAAATTCCTATTTTTTTGTCTACCCCTGCCAAAGCTATATCGAGAGGCCATTATGATTATTTATATATATATTACCTGGGAGCCCTAGTCATGGACCAGGTCCCCATTGTGCTAGGCGCTGTACAGACACATCTATAACCCATGTGTCAGACCAATATTGAGGATACAGAGTTAATCTTCATGGGCCACAATCTCTACAAGCCACAAGAAAGTAAATGAAAGTGCCGTGATGTCACAGTGCCTGAAGTCACTGCACCTCTGACCTCTCCATGGCCTCATTGGGTAGGCATTGTAAACCTAGGTCTGTGGTTCCACGCTTGTGGACTCGGTGTTTCCAACCATGTACTTGAGCATCTACACTGCACTGTAAATCCGGATTTACAATTGCTGAACCCAGCTCTCTTAACCATGCTAACACATCCATACTGCACTGCACAGACCTTCTGACTTAGGTCTGTGGCTTGACTTGCATCTACACTGCAGAATGACAGGGCTCAGACCGACTCAGCAAGACTTGGGCTGTGACCCACTCTCCTCGCAGAATCTGCAGGCCTGAGTCCAGAGGGGTTCCTGGCCTGATTCCGACTGATTTTTGTGTGGATGGAAGTGAAGCTTGGTCTCAAACCTGAGTCTGAGGCCAGGTTTACAGGGCAGTATAGACGTACCAACTGAGGCCACCCCACTTAGGTCTCAGGCCTCAAGCTGTCACCGTTCTCAGGGCAGAGTCCTGTATCTCCCTCTAGACAGGGGTAGAATTCCTCCTGCAAATTAATTTACCAAGTCTGAGTTTAGTTCAGCTCCTGCCATCCTGTTACCTAAGGGGTAAAGGCAGAGTTAACCAGTGACTAGCCAGCTCTCACAAGACAAAGTACTATTTATTCAGGACAAAAGCATTTCAGAGAAAACGTATCTTAAAAACCAGAAACAGCTTATACACAGGCCTGGCTTATAAGCGAACACCCATTTTCCACATGGAGGGCCTGAAAGCAACAAAATACTTTGAACCCTTCCCACAGGGTCTGTCCCTCTTGGTCAAACCCTATCAAAAATGGATGAAATCCAAATCCTCACTATAGTTCTTCTATTTGATTTACATCACTCCCAGTCTGTCAAAGCATCCCTTGAGAGAAAATCCACTCCGGATTGTAGCTGTTGCCTAGTCTATGTCATATTGTGTTGATTTGGCTCTGAGGAGATGGCCCTTGATGATAATAACAAGAAGAAGAGAAGGTAGAAGCTGGGGATCAGAGAGGACATGGGAGGATGAAATAAATGTATTTGATGCTTTTTCCATTATAGAATTAAATTATGAACAGGATCAAGATTTCTCCACATAAGAGATTCATTGCAGACACAGAACAATACACTTTCCTAGAAGACCACCCTAATGGCTTACTTATTACCAACCTTGATGTCTTGCTATTGGAAGACACATGATAAATTTCTATCTGAACCATAGGCATAGTTTGATTTCTATATTTGGAAGGGTGGAGGGCTTAATACTATTAATAATAGGTATAGGTCTCATTTCTGGATTTACCGATTGTTAGTGGTACTTAAATTACAGTGTACTTGAACTCACAAATACAGTTTATGTTCATTATTTAATCACCCTTAATTTTTTCTTTTAACTTAATTATTTGACGTTTACCAGCTACCTCTTAAAAATCAACATTATCGTAAAAACAAATTCTTGAATAAACAGAATTGAGCAATTTCATGTAACTATGAATCATGTCTCCCTGGTTTTAGAGATACACAAACATTGTTTTAATATAGAAATACTATATTTACCTTGATGTGGATGCAATCATATTTCCCTTTGGTTAGCATAAATGTCCAATTTTTCCTGGAATCAGCTTTGCAGTTAAATTGGCTTCTATGTGAAGAAGAGCCAGTGAAAAAAATCTTTCTTCTCCCATGGCTGAATGAAATCAGTTTCTAATCTGTCTCTGTCAGGCATGCAGAGAGCAATGTAGGGTTGTCAGGTTCCCTCCCCACTCTGAACTCTGAGGTACAGATGTGGGGACCCTCATGAAAGACCCCCTAAGCTTATATTCCACCAGCTTAGGTTAAAACTTCCCCAGAGTTCAGAGTGGGGAGGGAACCCTGACATGGTGGCAGAGGTGGGATGCTATGAGATAGTTATCAGCTCCCAGGCGCCCTTGGACCATAAATGGCCCGTCCCACGACACTTCCATCTTATGGGCCTGGAGCGCCTTCAAGACCATGACCTGGTCCCCTACTTTGAAGGAATGCTCTCTGGCATGTTTATCGTACCAGGTCTTTTGCTCTTCCCAAGCATCTTTTAGGTTTTCTCTAGCTAGGACTAAAGAGTCTCGGAGGGTGTTTTGCAGGTTGTTTACAAAGTCCAGAATGTTAGTTCCTGGAGAAGGCGTAAACCCCTCCCATTGCTGCTTCACCAATTGTAATGGCCCCTTAACCTCACAGCTATACACAAGTTCAAATGGTGAAAACTCTAAACTGGGATGTGGTACAGCCCTGTAGGCAAAGAGCAACTGCTGCAACACTAGGTCCCAATCATTGGAGTGCTCATTTACAAATGTTCCATTAAACTTCTCCACCAGGCCATTTGTTTGATGGTGGTAAGGGGTGGCAACCAAGTGGTTCACCCCAAATACTTCCCACAGGCTTTTCATGGTCCCTGCCAGGAAAATAGTTCCCAAATCCGTAAGGATGTCGGAGGGCCAACCTACCCTGGCAAAAATGTCTGTTAATGTCTGGCACACACTTTTTGCCCTGGTGTTGCTTAGGGTTACTGCTTCTGGCCATCGGGTGGCAAAAGCCATGAAAGTCAGTATGTACTGCTTTCCTCTGGATGTCTTTTTTGGAAAAGGACCCAGAATATCCACAGCTACTCGCTGAAATGGAACCTCAATTATGGGGAGTGGCTGTAGAGGGGCTTTGACCTGGTCTTGGGGTTTTCCCACTCTTTGGCACACCTCACAAGACCAGACATAGGTAGAAACGTCCTTGCCCATTCCCTCCCAGTGGAAGGGCTTCTCCAAATGGTCTTGGATCCTGTTCACCCCAGCATGGCCTCTAGGGTGATTGTGGGCTAAGCTCAAGAGCTTTACCTGGTACTTAGTTGGAACTACCAACTGTCTTTGAGGACGCCAGTCTGCCTGGTGCCCACCAGAAAGAGTTTCCTTGTATAAAAGTCCTCTTTCTACAACAAAATGGGATTTATTAGAAGAGCTGAGAGGTGGTGGGTTGCTCTGTGCCACCATCCAAGCTCCCTGGAGGCTTTCATCTGCTTCCTGCTCTGCCTGGAATTGTTCCCTTGATGCTGGAGACATCAGTTCCTTACTGGCTTGTGGACTTGGGCTTGGTCCCTTTGGAAGCGATGTAGGTGATGGGGCTGTTTCTGTTGACTGTGAACCGCTCTCTGCTGGTGCACTAGGTTGTATTTCAGGCTCTGGCTGAGCCTCTTGTGTAGGTTTATCTGCTGCTGCCAGTGCAGACTCACTGGTGCCCTCTGGTGTTGGAGTTGTAGACGGGGTTGCAAGCGCTGGATTCAGTGCTGGCAATGGCTCTGGTGCTGGTTGCTCCACCAGTTCCAGTTCTGGGACTGGCTCTGACTGGGTCTCTGTGACTGGATCCACTACTGCTGTTGCAGACATTGGCATGGGATCCAGTTCCACTACCTCATTCTGGGTCTCTGGTAACACAGACGGGGCCTTTGTAGAAGGCTCAGGAACGGAGCTAGGTGTGAAGGCATGCTTAGTCTGGCTGCAGGTGACCATTCCCACCCTCTTGGCTAGCTTCACATGGTTGGCCAAGTCTTCCCCCAGCAGCATGGGAATGGGATAATCATCATAGATTGCAAAAGTTCACATTCCTGACCAGCCCTTGTACTGGACAGGCAACTTGGCTATAGGCAAGTTTAAAGAGTTTGACATGAAGGGTTGAATCGTCACTTCGGCCTCTGGGTTGATGAATTTGGGGTCCACTAAGGATTGGTGGATAGCTGACACCTGTGCTCCAGTGTTCCTCCACGCGGTAACCTTCTTCCCACCCACACTCACAGTTTCCCTTTGCTCTGAGGGTATCTGGGAGGCATCTGGGCCTGGGGAGTTTTGGTGTGATTCCGGTGTAATGAACTGCAATCTGTTTGGGTTCTTGGGGCAGTTGGCCTTCACATTACATTTAAAACATCGTCCAGCTGACTGGTCACTGGGGCAAGGTGGGTTGCTGGAGACTGGTGTGGTGGGATGATAAGGTGTCTGGGGTTTTCCTTGGGATGTAGGTGGGGCCTTGGGTTGCCCCCGGTGGTAGGGTGTTGTTTCGGGTTGCCCTTTCTGATATCCACTCCAACTGCTACTAGCTTTTTTCTTTTCCGCCCCCTCCACCCATTTGGTTCCAATCTCCCCCACCTCGATTACAGTTTTGGACTGTATCTTTCTATTTCCTCTGGAACACCCTCTAAGAACTGTTCCATTTGCATTAGGAAGGACAGATCTTCCAGAGATTTAACACTTGTTCCTGATATCCAGGCATCCCAATTTTTTACAATATGGTAGGCGTGTCGGGAAAATGCCATGTCTGGTTTCCACCTTAGGGCTCTGAACCAACAACGGACATGCTCGGGTGTTAGCCCCATTCTAATTCTGGCCTTTTTTTAAAAAAAGTTCATAGCTGTTCATGTGTTCCTCAGGCATTTCAGCTGCCACCTGTGCTAAGGGTCCACTGAGCTGCAGCCTCAGCTCCACCATGTACTGGTCTGTAGAGATACTGTAGCCAAGGCAGGCCCTTTCGAATTTTTCTAAGAAGGCCTCTGTATCATCGCCTACCTTGTAGGTGGGGAATTTTTTGGAGAGGGGAGCGGTACCTGGAGAAGGATTGTTAGGATTATCTGGTAGACCCACCTTAGCCCTTTCCAGATCTAAGCGCTTCAGCTCTAACTCCATATCCAAGATTTTCACCTCTGCCTCTAAGCGTTTTGCCTGCTTCCTCTCCTCCACTTCCAACTCCAAGTGCTTTAAGGCCATCTGTCTCTCTTCTTTCATGTTCTTTCTGTCTCTCTTCAGCTTCCAATCTGGCTAATTCTAGTTTCTTTTGGACCTCACTTTCCGTCATCCTAGCCTTCCTGCACTTAGCCTAGCCTAACCCGAGAGCTAGAAAGAAAAAAAAACCCAGCTTGTGAATTCCCTTGCTGTAACTTAACTCCTCTGCCTCCAGAACAAACAAACAAAAAAAAGGGGGGGTCCTTTAAAAAAAAAACCTCCCTGGTTTTCAATCAGCCAAAAGAAAAAATGTTTTTAAAATCCTGAGGTCTGTGCTTCTGATTCAAAATTATCCCACCACACTGCCACCATGTCAGGGTTCCCTCCCCACTCTGAACTCTGTGATACAGATGTGGGGACCCGGATGAAAGACTCCCTAAGATTATTTCTACCAGCTTAGGTTAAAAACTTCCCCAAGGCACAAATACTTTCCTTGTCCTTGGATGGTATTGCTGCCACCACCAAGTGAGTTAGACAAAGCTTCAGGAAAAGGACCACTTGGAGCCCTATCCCCCCCACCCCAAATATCCCCCGAAGCCCCTTCACCCCCTTTCCGGGGGGGGGGGGCTTGAGAATAATATACCAACCATTAGGTTAACAAGGTGAGCACAGACCAAATCCCTGGTTTTTAGAACATTGAAAATCAATCAGGTTCTTGCACTTTTTTTTTAAATAAAATTATTCTTTTAAGAATCACACCTGCAAAATCAGGATGGAAGATAACTTTACAGGATAAATAAAAAGATTTAAAACCCAGAGAATTCCCCTCTGATTCTGCTTTCCAGTTACAAAACAGGAATAAAATTATCTTTTAGCATAGGGAAAATTCACAAGCTAAAACAAAAGATAATCTAATGCATTTCCTTGCTATTACTTACTATTTGTAATCTTAGATGCTTATTTCAGGTAGGGTTTTAGGAGATGTTTTTTCCCTGCCCTGGTCCCTCTCTGTCCGAGAGAGAACAACAAAGAGAGTACAAACAAAAACCTCCCCCCACAGATTTGAAAGGATCTTCTTCTCTTATTGGTCCTTTTGGTCAGGTGCCGGTCAGGTTATTTGAGCTTCTTAACCCCTTGCACAGGTAAAGGAGGGATTTTATGCTACCCTTAACTGTATGTTTATGACAGTCTCATTGCAGAAAAGCTTTGTTCCAATGTGGCCGTCCCAACTGGCAATGTGACAGCTAACTGAATGAGTTGATAATAGTTTTGGGTACGTAATCTGAGACATTTCTTCCTGAAGTCTTTGAAAGGTAACCGGAGATTCCATACTGGTAAGAATGTCCATTTCTCCAGCTGCAAGGTGAGGATTTATGTTGAGTGGGTCTGGATATTTCTGCAAGAGTGGATGAATCCCATTTTTGTCACACCTTAAACACTGTGTCACACGCTTCAGGAATTTCCTTTGATTCTTTTGAGAATTGTCTCTTTAACTGCAATTATGGCATCCAAAACAGGAAGGTACAACTGCTGATGCCACCTGTTTTTTTCAGGAGCAGATACAGTCTTGGGCGTTTCACACGCATTTATTGTCTCTTATACATGCTCTCTTTGACCCAAAGTTATTGGGACAATGAAGTCCCTAAGAGCTGCTAAGGCTTTTACTACTCTTTTGCTTTTTGGCGAGTGAAGTGTGTCTACATCTGGCACTGCACTGTTATGGTCTTGACAGTATTCTGTAATTTCTTTCCACATTTCATTCCAGCCTTCTTCACTTCTGAGTTTCTCAAAGTACACTGTCATTTTCTCTATGATAGAGGAAGCTTTTGCAAGTGTGGTATCAATACCTTGAAGTCCTTTGTCAGAGACATGAACTTTCATAATATGTTGAAAGATAAGCAAGCATGCAATAAATGAAACTCCAGGCATGTGATGATAAAGGCTGTTGGCTCCCACAGACCTCCTTTTGCCTTGTTCACTCAGATCTTGTAGACACTGCATGATGGCAGTGTTTTTGGTTGGTTGTGTTTTTACTGCAAACACACTTCTCCACTTACATGCCCAACACATATCACTGGGCTGCATGATCTCTTGATGTTTAAGACCCAAAGCTGTGTGCATGTCAAGAAAACTCTGGTGATTGTCTGGCTCTACAAAGATTGGATATAATTTCTCAAGTACATTTAAAAAGCCCACAGCACTACAACTTACTTTACAGCACTCCATGAGGACAAGGTTGCGTTTGTGTGCCATGCAGTGTAGATACATTGCAAACAGATGGTCTTCTTTCATTTGCTGCTGAATCCCAGCTACGTGTCTTGACATCACAGAAGCACCATCATAAGATTGAGCAACCATCGGCACATTCTGTAACCCACTCATCTCCAAAGCTGTCTTTATGGCAGTATAGATGCTATTTGCATTTTGGGAAGATGAACAATTGATAAAAGCACAGGAACCTTTCTTTAATCTCTAGGTTTTCTGCGTATCTGATGCAAACTGAAAGATCCTCTGTCTTAACTAACCCGGCTTGATCTGCAATTACAGGGGGATGGGGGGTAAACGGTCTTATTCCCTGCCCCTACAATTTCTTTGCAAACCAAATCCGCACAAATCTGCAGCACTTCTTTTTGAAATTCAGGGTGCGTGTAATTAAAATAACTTGCCTGCATTTTCTTTAAAGTTTCAGCATACTTTGAAAAGAAATCACAAACTTCATGGAAATTCATCTAAATTTCAATTTAGATTCCGTTCCCTCATCGTTCCCTCAAAACGGTAAACCAAGTTTCGAACGTAACTTGACAATACCACAAGCCTTAGTAAGATAATCCCGGTTTCTCTCAACAGTACTTTTATGGCTTGCCAAAAGCTTGACTGCTACTGATCCAGTTTCTTCACTATGTTTGAAGCATTGCTATTTTTCCATACACTTCACATGAACCTGGGAAACAGCATGTTTAGATAATTTTTCAGAGATTTTCTTCCAATCTTGCACACCTTTTTTGATAAATGAACCATCCACATAGCCTGTTTCAGAATAGATGTGACGGCAGGGAAAGCAGAATACACCATTTTGTTGAGCAGAATATTCAACCCAAGGAAATTTGTTGTAATGGAAAACTGAAAAAGAATGGTTGTGTTTCCCAAACAATCTCCTTGGAAAATCAGGCAGATGTGGTTGATTAGGCCCATTGCTTTTTCCTCCAAGATCTGTAGGAACAGTTATGCTTCTCATACCATCTTTAGTCGTATCTGTGCTGAGAGAACCTGTACTCACTGCACCCAAAGATTCAAGATCCAGAACTGAGAAAGATGGTGGCAGGGCCTTGCCCCTGTGAATCAGCCGCCAATGGTTCAACAGTCACTTTCACAAAACAATTCCAAATGTCCATTTTAGTTTTTCTTGGTTTTAGATAGGTCTGGAATTGCAGGTGTGTGGAAAATGGTGGGTTTTTTTTTTAAATCTGAATTGTAAACTACTGAAAAATAAAGCAACGTATACAGTTTGGGGGTGGAGGGAAACTCCCTTTCAGGCCCCCCCAATCTCCACCCCTGGTCTGAACTATCCATTTCTTCTTTTTGTGGATTTGTGTCACAGTATTAAGATTAGTGGCTGCTTTCCCAAAGGCTACAGAATGGTTTGTGATATCTTAGATTGTAAATTCTTTGTGGCAGAGCCTGTATCCTCAAACGCATTTGTACAGGCACCCTGACCTGTGTGCTATCGCAATATCAATATTAAATAACAATCTATGATTGTTCTAACAATTGAATAACTTTCCCCTTTTTCAGCTGAAAGTTTCCATGCTTGCTTTCTGCTGGCAGGTGATTTAAAAGCAAATTGTGAGTAAAATCCCTTCCACCATTTTGAAATAGTGTGAACATGTAAATTTTCCCAGGGGATAACTCAAAGATATAAAAACTGTGAAACTTCAAACTGGCCAGGTAAATTGGCCTTCATAAGCAATAAGTACTTTCCTACAGAGAGCAAAGTTGGGAAGCAGCAGGGGAGCCCTGAAAAAGAGTGGGGGCAGAACTGACTGACTGGATTTGAGCAGAACTGTAGCAGGAAGGTTGGATAACCAGCTGGTGTAGTGGTCAGGTTGTGGCTTTATGGTTTCTGCCAGCCTAGTCATCCCAGAGGAGCCCCCAGCTGCATCCTCCATCGCCCCACATGCTCTCTGTGACATTCTGTACCTTGGGGGAGTGCCCTCTAACCCCCATATTCCTCATTTATATATGATTGTAATCTTGCATATAAAGCAGGCTATGTGAGATATCAAGGGAAAGGTTATGATCTGCTGAAAGTCATTTTTCTATCCATATATGTATATCATTAATGCATATGAAGTTATGAGAATTGTATTGTATGGTTGTCACTAAGGGCACGTCTACACTTGCAAAGTTACAGCGCAAGCAGTTACAGCGCCGCTTAGAGAGCACTGAAGGAAACCTGCTGTTGTGTGTTCACACTGACAGCTGCCTGCGCAATAGTGTGTTCACAGTTGCAGCACTTGCGGCGCTATTTGGAGTGGTGCACTCTCGGCAGCTATCCCACAGAGCACCTCTTTCTCTTTTGCTGCTAAGTCTTGTGGGAAGGCAGAAGGGGTTGCGGGGCATCCTGGGTCCTGTTCCAATGCCCCATGATGCATTGCTTCACATCCCAGCAATCCCTGTGCTTCCATCCACATTTGGTGCCATCTTTCAATGGTTTGTGTACTGCGCGCCCTGCCCGGCCTCTTTCTGGCTGCAGGAATGGAGCCACTAATATTTGTTGCTATGCTCGGGATTGCAGTGCTTGTAACGCTAGGAGGTGATTGGTGCACATGATGCAATAAGGGGCCTTAACATAACTGTATTTTGCTTTGCAGTGCTCTTTTTGCTTTCACTTAACAGAATAAAGATTGCTTTCAAACAAACACAATTCTTTTTTGAAAGACAGCAACCAGAGAAGACAGTCAAACGAAAAAATTAATCAGCAGGGACGGGGAGGGGGGAATGGAACAAATGGGGAAATGGAAGGTCTCAAGAGGCAGAGGGGTCCCGGGGTGGCTACAGATTTCTGTATGTCCAGGGATCATACCCTTTGGAATGAGATGCAGTGGGTGCTGTACTTCAGTAGGGCCAAACTGCAGAGGGATGAGTGTTGAGTGCAGTAGGTATTGGGAGTCCACATTGCTGGACTGTGAGGAGGGAGGAGTGGAATGCTGCGGGTAGAGAGTGGAGCCAGGAGGTTGATAAGAGTGTGCTGGGGGGGGGGGCGCATGGGGAAAGAGTTTTGCCACAGCGGCTGCAGGGAAGGGTGGGTGCAGAGCTGCTTGGTTTGAACAGCTAGCATCACCTGGAGCGTGTCTGCTTGGTGCTCCATAACTGTTAAGAACCGCTCCATGGCTTCTTTCTGGTGTGCTGCATTTCCCTTTCGTTCCCTCTTCTCGCTGTCCCACCACTCCTTCAATTCCTTTTTGTCGGCGGCTGAGTGCATCATAACCTCATGCATAAAGTCCTCTTTAGTTCTTCTTGGACGCTTTCTAATTCTTTGCAACCATTCTGCCGCCGATAAGGGAGGCTGACCTCCCAAGGTCATTTCTGTGAAGTTTAAATGCAACATTTTACAGAAGCAGTATTGTTTGCAACACAGACAACACAGTTGCAGTGCTTTAAAACACAGCCAGTACTCACACACCTGACACTAACTGGCTGACCCCAGGCAAGGACACATAAGCCACAAGACCCCCAAGATGGTGAGTAGCTGCAGGGGCAGGGTAAATCACTGTTCCCGGACCCTGCTGTACACTGGGCATGTGGCTCTTGGGCACTTGGGGAGAGCATGCATTGTAGGGGGGGGCCTGATAATCATTCCTGTCTCCACACTTTCTGCAAGAGGTGGTCATTATGGAAGATATCTCGCTGCTGAGGGTGAGCAGGGAATCAAGGGAGGGTCTTCTCCAAGCCTGCAGCTTCCGCCCTGGCCCCTATGCAGCTAGCCTGTGTGCAGCTATGGTTCTTCCCCGCCCGGTGATGGCACAGTGGCGCGGGAAAATTACCGTTAATGGGGCAAGAAACAAAGCAGCTTTGCCGAGGAACCTGGGGGAACGGATTGCCCAGTATCTCCATGAGAGTTTCCTGGAGATCTCTGAGGGAGATTCACATGAAGTGAGGGAGTCTATCAACAGCCTGTTCCACTGCTCAAACTAGGCATGAGGTGGGAGACAAGCCTGCTTTCTGCAACCCTCCTGCCCCCAACAACTCGCTTCAGCAATTCCCAAAATCAGATCTACTTACCAGGGGGCTCCTCTCCTGTTTGTGCTTCGCCAATATCTGACTGCTGTGACTGGCTAGGCTCCTCTGGGGTAGAAAAGAGCTCCTGACTGCATGTATGTGTGGCGTCCGAGTCATCCTCTGCCTCTGGTTCCCCCTCCCACTTTTCATCCAAGATTTCCTCCTCCTGGCTCAGTCCACTCTCAACTGGCAATAAGCCAATGAAATATCCACAAAGAACTTCGCAGTGGAGGTGGGATCGCCACCGAGTATTGTGTCCAGCTCTTTGTAGAACCGGAAGCTCATGGGCGCAGCACTGGAGCAGTGGTTTGCCTCCCGCGCCTTGTGGTAGGCGTTCCACAGCTCCTTCACTTTTACCCTACACTGCAATGTGCCTCGGTCATGGCACTTTTCTATCATGCATCTAGAAATCTGTCCATAGGTATCATAATTCCGAAAGCTGGAACACAGCTGGGACTGCACAGCCTCCTCTCCCCAAATGCCAATGAGGTCCAGCAGCTTGGCATTGCTCCAAGCGGGGGATCACCTGGTGCATGGGGCAGGCATGGTCACCTGGAAAGATGCGCTGAGACCACTGCACACATCACTGAGCACATAGGAAGGGAACTTTCAAATTTGCAAAGGAATGTATGGGGTGCAGCTGACGGTTGGTCACCTGAGGGCAGGGCAGTAGAGTTCAAACCGATGGCCAGAGAGGCAAGAACAGGCATTGTGGGACACCTCACAGGCCAATTGAAGCGCTGTAATCACCATGGTGTCTACACTGGCACCACAGCGCTGTAGCCACAGTACAGAAAGCTCTACGCCTCTCGTCAAGGTGGTTTTTTTAGAGCGCTGCATCCTCACAGTTTCTGCGCACTAAGGGCATGGCTACACTTGCAGATGTACAGCGCTGTGAGTTAAACCCGCCTTCGGCGAGCGCAGTAGGGAAAGCGCTTCAATCTGTTCACACTGACAGCTGCTTGCGCACTGGCGTGGGCACATTTGCAGCACTTGCAGGGGCATTGGGAGCGGTGCATTATGGGCAGCTAATCCACGGAGCACCTCTTCCCATTCTGGCGGGGATACTGTTCCTGATAGCTTGTAGTCCATCTTTGTGTAGAATATTGGTTTAGAGGGCTTCTACATCCATAGTGGCCAGGATGGTGTTTTCTAGAAGATCACTGATGGATTGTAGTTTCCTCAGGAAGTCAGTGGTGTCTCGCAGATAGCTGGGAGTGCTGGTAGCGTAGGGCCTGAGGAGAGAGTCCACATAGCCAGACAATCCTTATGTTAGGGTGCCAATGCCTGAGATGATGGGGCGTCCAGGATTTCCAGGTTTATGGATCTATCAAATAGAATACCCCTGGTCAGGGTTCTAGGCATGTGTCCGTACAGATTTGTTCCTGTGCTTTGTCAGGGAGTTTTTTTAGCAGATGGTGTAGTTTCTTTAGGTAATCCTCAGTAGGATAATGGCCTGTAGAAGGTGGTGTTAGAGAGCTGTCTAGCAGCCTCTTGGTCATATTCCAATTTATTCATGATGACGACAGCACCTCCTTTGTCAGCCTTTTTGATTATGATGTCAGAGTCGTTTCTGAGGCTGTAGATGGCGTTGTGTTCTGTACAGATATGTGCCTAGAAACCCTCTATACCAATATTCCACACAAAGATGGACTACAAGCTATCAGGAACAGTATCCCTGATAATGTCACAGCTAACTTGGTGGCTGAACTTTGTAACTTTGTCCTCACCCACAACTGTTTCACATTTGGGGACAATATATACCTTCAAGTCAGCGGCACTGCTATGTGTACCCGCATGGCCCCACAGTTTGCCAACATTTTCATGGCTGACTTAGAATAACGCTTCCTTAGCTCTCATCCCCAACGCCCCTACTCTACTTGCGCTACACTGATGACATCTTCATCATCTGGACCCATGGAAAAGAAGCCCTTGAGGAATTCCACCATGATTTCAATAATTTCCATCCCACCATCAACCTCAGCCTAGATCAATCCACACAAGTGGTCCATTTCCTGGACACTACTGTGCTAATAAGCGATGGTCACATAAATACCACCCTATGCCGGAAACCTACTGACCGCTATACTTACCTACATGCCTCCAGCTTCCATCCAGGACACACCACACAATCCACTGTCTACAGCCAAGCTCTAAGATACAACCCCATTTGCTCCAATCCCTCAGACAGAGACAAGCACCTACAAAATCTCTATCAAGCATTTTTAAAACTACAATACCCACCTGCTGAAGTGAAAAAACAGATTGAGAGAGCCAGACGAGTACCCAGAAGTCACCTCCTACAAGATAGGCCCAACAAAGAAAATAACAGACCACTAGTTGTCACCTTCAGCCCCCAACTAAAACCTCTCCAGCGCATCATCAAAGATCTACAACCTATCCTGAAAGATGATCCCTCACTTTCACAGATCTTGGGAGACAGACCTGTCCTTGTTTACAGACAACCCCCCAACCTGAAGCAAATACTCACGAGCAACCACACATCACTGAACAAAAACACTGACCCAGGAACCTATCCTTGAAACAAAGCCCGATGCCAACCCTGCCCACATATCTATTCAAGTGACATCATCATAGGACCTAATCACATCAGCCATGCCATCAGGGGCTCGTTCACCTGCACATCTACCAATGTGATATATGCCATCATGTGCCAGCAATGCTCCTCTGCCACGTACATTGGCCAAACCGGACAGTCTCTACGCAAAAGAATTAATGGACACAAATTTGACATCAGGAATCATAAAATTCAAAAACCAGTAGGAGAACACTTTAACCTGTCTGGTCATTCAATGACAGACCTGCGGGTGGCAATTTTGCAATAAAAAAGCTTAAAAAACAGACTCCAACGAGAAACTGCTGAGCTTGAATTGATATGCAAATTAAATACAATCAATTTAGGCTTAAATAGAGACTGGGAATGGCTGAGCCATTACAAACATTGAATCTATCTCCCCTTGTAAGTATTCTCACACTTCTTATCAAACTGTCTGTACTGGGCTAGCTTGATTATCACTTCAAAAGTTTTTTTTCCTCTTACTTAATTGGCCTCTCAGAGTTGGTAAGACAACTCCCACCTTTTCATGCTCTCTGTATGTGTATATTGTGACAGACCCAGACCAGTGGGGTACAGGAGTCTGGTAGAGGGCAAATATACTGGTCACTGGATGAGTAGTTTTCTGTTCCCTGAATGACCAGAGCAGGGGCTGCACTAGAGTAATCAGGAACCTGCTAGAACCAGTTAAGGCAGGCAGGCTAATTAGGACACCTGGAGCCAATTAAGAAGAAGCTGCTAGAATCAATTAAGGCAGACTAATCAGGGCACCTGGGTTTTAAAAGGAGCTCACTTCAGTTTGTGGTGCGAGTGTGAGGAGCTGGGAGCAAGAGGCGCAAGGAGCTGAGAGTCAGAGGGTGTGCTGCTGGAGGACTGAGGAGCACAAGCGTTATCAAACACCAGGAGGAAGGTCCTGTGGTGAGAATAAGGAAGGTGTTTGGAGGAGGCGATGGGGAAGTAGGCCAGGGAGTTGTAGCTGTCATGCAGCTGTTACTGGAGGCACTGTGGGTTCTTCCAGAGGGGAAGGTCTCTGGGCTGTTCCCCAACCCACATGGTGAATCTCTGGGGCAAGAAAATCTGCCAATAAGCGCAGGACCCACCAAGATAGAGGAGGAACTTCGTCACAATATATATCTCCTCAATATATGTTTCATTTTATGCATCCGAAGAAGTGGGCTGTAGCCCACAAAAGCTTATGCTCAGATAAATTTGTTAGTCTGTAAGGTGCCACAAGTACTCCTGTTCTTTTCATGCAATATGTTTTCCTTGCTTTTACGTGGCCTCTTTCTGATTCTTTGGAGTCTTTCGGCTGGTGATAACATGGACGGCTGAGATCTCAAGTCTGCATCTGTAAAGGCAAAATCCAACACTTAACAGAGGCAGCATTGTTCACACAAGACAGAGCAATGATTCCCCCATACCTAAGGGCAAGTACAGTCTACACAATAGCATAATTTGCCCATCCGAAAGCAAGCGCACGTAAACCCACGGGAGCCCCAAAATGGTGACTAAGCACAGAGTCAAGCGTGACTGATTGTTTCACAGCTGTACTGTCCTCTGGGTTTCTGTGCCATGGGGAAAGCCAACAGTGGCAGGGGGGCCTTATACTGAACACTGTCCCCACATTTTCCATAGCAGTTCATCCTGGAAGATATCTCGCTGCTGAGAGTGACCTGGGAAGCAAGGAAGGGTCTTCTACTGCAATGCGGCTTCTGTCCTGGCCCATATGCAGCTTGCCTGTATGCAGCAATAGTCCCCCCACCCCTCACGGCACAGTGGCGCGGAAAAGTTAGCCTTTCTGGGACAAGGACCACAGTGGCTCTCCCGAGAAACCTGCGCAAGCGCATTGCCCAAGTTCTGGATGAGATCTTTGAAGAGATCACTGAGGCCAATTACCGCAATGTGCGAGAGCACATCAACGCCCTATCTAGGCATGCATGCAGCCCTAATTCTCCTCGCCCCAAGAGCCCACACCGAATAACTTCCTTCCCAAAATAAAAGCCACTTACCGGGAACCTCCTCTGGTGTTTGTCCTTCCCCAAGCACCGGCCGCCGCATCTAGCTACCTTCCTCCTGGCTTGAGAACAGCTCCTGGCTGCATGCATCTAGGAATTCTGGGGTGCCTTCCTCCGCCTCAGCACACTCGCTCCTGCTTTGCTCCTCCTCCTTCTCCTGCCTTGTTGAACTGGGCTCTGAGGTGTCCATGATGGTATTCGGAGTGGACGTGGGGTTGCCCCCAAGTATTGCGTCCAGCTCTTTGTAGAAATAGCAGGTCGTGGGGGCAGCACTGGAGCGGTTGTTTGCCTCGCAGGATTTGCAGTAGGCAATCCGCATCTCCTTCACTTTAATCCTGTACTGCAGTGCGTCCTGGTCACGGCCCCTTTCCATCATGTCCCTTGCTATCTGCCCGAAGGTATAATAATTCCTACGGCTGGAGCGCAGCTGGGACTGGACAGCTTCCTCCCCCAAAACACTGATGAGGTCCAGCACCTGACCATTGCTCCATACTGGGGATCTCCTGGCGCGTGGAGGCATGGTCACCTGGAAAGATTCACTGAGAGCACTCCACACCTGGCTGAACAAACAGGAAGGGGATTTTCAAAATTTCCAGAGAATTTAAAGGGCGGGTCTGATGGTTGGTCACCTGAGGGCAGGGCAGTAGAGTTCAAAGTGATGACCAGAGTGGCTAGAACAGGCATTGTGGGACACTTCTGGAGGCCGATCAGAGCGCATTAACAGGACAGGTCGTCCACACTGGCGCCACGGCGCTCCAGCGGGGGCACAGCAAACGTTATTCCACTCGCCGAGGTGGAATACCAGGAGTGCTCTAGCCACAGAGTCAGAGGGCTCTACGTGCCTTGGCAGTATGGACCGGGAGTGAGTTAGTGCGCATGGGGCTCCTTTATTGCACACTAACTCGCAAGTGTAGCCAAGCCCTAAGTGGCTTGGCAGTGTGTACACCTCGGGAGTTACAGAGCTCAAAGCTGCTTTACTGCGCACAAACTTGACAATGTAGATGGGGCCTAAAACATGCTGTAAGTTGGGGAATGAGCCAGCTATTAGCCCCGAAGAGACAACAGCAAGGAAAGTAACCAATGCCCGGGCGCGGTGTCAAACAACCCATCAACAGCCATTGTCCAGCAAGGGCGCTACAATTCAATGACTCACCTGCATGAGGCCACACCAGGGGAATTGCTCAAAATTGCCTGGGGACTCAGCAATGCCCATGAAACATGCCTGAACTTGTGTTCTACAAGCACATGGGACTGAGAGTATAAAACAGAACACAGGGGGGCCCCATGGTTGGCCTTTCTCCTGCCCCCACCTATGCAACAAGCAACAAGGACACTGAAGACTTGAGACTCCAACAGAGATGACTGGCCCAGATTTCAAGGGTGAAATCTGTGTACTATGAACTGCAATATCCAGTGGTCTGAGAAAATCTGCTTAATCTAAATGTTGCCCAATCTAATAGGGTTGAGAGTTTAGATTGTGTGCTTATATTTTATTTTATTTTGATAACTAAATCTGACTTTTGGCCTATCACTTAAAACCTATCTTTTATAGTCAATAAATTTGTTTAACTCTTTATCTTTACCAGTGAGTTTGCCTGAAGTGTGTGGCAACTCTGCAAACTTTGCAAAGGCTGGTGTATGTCCACTTTCCACTGATGAAGTGGTGAACCAATTAATAAATTTGCACTGCTCATCTTGAGCAGTGCAACACGGTATATTCCTGAGATACAGTGCTGGGAGCTGGGGGGATTTGGCTGGTCCCTTTCCCTGTGATTCATGAGTGGCTCTGGGAGCATTCATGCAATATAGCAGGGTGTGGGGCTCCACATGCTGTTGTGCTGAGTGATAACAGCACCTGGAGGCATTTGCTGCTAGTCACTAGAAAGGCATTGTGAGATACAGCCCAGGCTGGAGAGAGTTCAGTGGTGCACAGCAGTCCCACAGTCCCAGGATGCACTCACGTCACACTCATTGTTCCCCAGACCTTTCGTCACTACATAGGAGCTGGGTGGAGGCAAGGCAGGGGGAGCTGGCCCACCCACTCCACCAGCTCCTGACCTAGGGCCCTAAGGGTCTATCAGAACATCCAGCCCACTTATTGAGTTGCCCAAATTATGTTTCCCCTTGGTCACTTCCTACCAGTCTGGTGCTCCTCAGTTTGGACATGGTCGCTGGCTTAGCAGGCTCTCCTCAGTCTCTATGTTCAATCAATCAATCTCTTTTAGGGCTTTCAGTTCCCAAAGGGTGGAATGAGAGAAATCCAAGTCCCTGCTGCTAGAACAGCCTGTGCAAAGCTGTTGCCACTCCTGATACAACTCTCAGCATCAGCCTTCCCTCCTGGTGCCACATGCAGCTCATTCCCCACTTTTCCTAGGCTACCAGTGTCCTTTTAAACTGTTCTTCTATTGGGAACATGCCCTGCACCAGTTGAGAGGTGGGGCCTCCCCAGCCCAGTAGTGCTGTACTCCCAGCCCTGCTTCAGTGTGGGGCTTGTAGACCCCATCACACACATACCCCATCGAATTCAGAGTCACCACGTCTGCTTGTGTCAGCAGTAACCCCTCCCCTCCAGACCTGTCCCATAAAAAGAAGTCTGCATTTTTATTATCTTTACTGACTTGATGCTATACGTCAAAGCAATATTGTTGCAGGGATAAATATCACCGCATGACTCAGGCATGGTGGTCCTTTCTGGATGGTAGCCATCGGAGGGGCACATGATCCATCACTAGCTGGAATGGTCGGCCCACAGGTAGTAATGTAAGGCCTCCACAGCCCCTTTTACCACTAAAGCCTCCTTCTCTATCACCACATAGGTGGCTTTTCAGGGAAACCGCTTCCTGCTAAGATATAGGATAGGATGCTCCTCTCCCCACACTTCCTGCCACAGTGCAGCTCCAACAGCAATGTCCAATGTATCTGTAAAATAAAAGGTTTTGAAACATCACAGTGAAATAAGACGTGTTCCTGACCAGCCTTTTTTAATGCCCTAAAGGCCTCGTTGCAGGCCTCAGTCCACTGGGTCTTCCTGTCTGAGGCATCGTTTACTAGGTCTGTTATGGATATGGCTATCATGGCAAAGCTGGGTTTGAACCGCCTACTGTACTCCACTAGCCCCAGGAGGTGACCTACTTGTTTCTTTGTAGAGAGGATCAGGCATTTTGCCCAGGCTTTTACCTTCCCATCTAATGGTGTAACTGTCCCCCGCCCACCATGTATCCCAGGTAGTTCACTTCCCAGTTGTCTAATTGACATTTCGCCTGCTTAGCTGTCAGCTTGGTCTCTTGGAGTGCCTGTAGGGCCGTTGTGAGGTGTTTATGAGGTTGTCCCAGGTCCTGCTGTGGATGACGATCTCATTGATATACAGCTCCATACTGACGATGTGGGTGCAATACTGTGACATACGGGGTCCAACCTAGACCAGTCAGGGGCTGCATCACCCTTGCACTGCAACCTTGAGTGCCTTATAATACCTTGCTGATAGTATCTCTCACCCGGGCTGCTCACAAAGAGCCTTCTAGCATGCAAGTCACACCCTGAGTGTCTGTGTGTAGCTGCAGCCTGCCTGCCACACTTGGATTACACGCTGGCTCTCAGCTGACTTAATTATAGAATCATAGAATCATAGAATATCAGGGTTGGATGGGACCTCAAGAGGTCATCTAATCCAACCCCCTGCTCAAAGCAGGACCAATTCCCAACTAAATCATCCCAGCCAGGGCTTTGTCAAGCCGGGCCTTAAAAACCTCCAAGGAAGGAGACTCCACCACCTCCCTAGGTAACGCATTCCAGTGCTTCACCACCCTCTTAGTGAAATAGAGTTTCCTAATATCCAACCTGGACCTCCCCCACTGCAACTTGAGACCATTGCTCCTTGTTCTGTCATCTGCCACCACTGAGAACAGCCAAGCTCCATCCTCTTTGGAACCCCCCTTCAGGTAGTTGAAGGCTGCTATCAAATCCCCCCTCATTCTTCTCTTCTGGAGACTAAACAATCCCAGTTCCCTCAGCCTCTTCTCATAAGTCATGTGCTCCAGACCCCTAATCATTTTTGTTGCCCTCCGCTGGACTCTTTCCAATTTTTCCACATCCTTCTTGTAGTGTGGGGCCCAAAACTGGACACGGTATTCCAGATGAGGCCTCAACAATGTCGTATAAAGGGGAACGATCACGTTCCTCGATCTGCTGGCAATGCCCCTACTTATACAGCCCCAAATGCCGTTAGCCTTCTTGGCAACAAGAGCACACTGTTGACTCATATCCAGCTTCTCGTCCACTGTGACCCCTAGGTCCTTTTCTGCAGAACTGCTACCTAGCCATTCGGTCCCTAGTCTGTAGCAGTGCATGGGATTCTTCCATCCTAAGTGTAGGACTCTGCACTTGTCCTTGTTGAACCTCATCAGGTTTTTTTTTTTTGGCCCAATCCTCTAATTTGTCTAGGTCCCTCTGTATCCGATCCCTACCCTCTAGTGTATCTACCACGCCTCCCAGTTTAGTGTCATCTGCAAACTTGCTGAGAGTGCAGTCCACGCCATCCTCCAGATCATTAATAAAGATAAACAAAACCGGCCCCAAGACCGACCCTTGGGGCACTCCGCTTGAAACCGGCTGCCAACTAGACATGGAGCCATTGGTCACTACCTATTGAGCCCGACGATCTAGCCAGCTTTCTATCCACCTTACAGTCCATTCATCCAGCCCATACTTCTTTAACTTGACGGCAAGAATACTGTGGAAGACCGTATCAAAAGCTTTGCTAAAGTCGAGGAATAACACATCCACTGCTTTCCCCTCATCCACAGAGCCAGTTATCTCATCATAGAAGGCAATTAGGTTAGTCAGGCACGACTTGCCCTTGGTGAATCCATGCTGACTGTTCCTGATCACTTTCCTCTCCTCTCAGTGTTTCATAATTGATTCCTTGAGGACCTGCTCCATGATTTTTCCAGGGACTGAGGTGAGGCTGACTGGCCTGTAGTTCCCCGGACCCTCCTCCTTCCCTTTTTTAAAGATGGGCACTACATTAGCCTTTTTCCAGTCATCTGGGACCTCCCCCGATCGCCATGAGTTTTCAAAAATAATGGCTAATGGCTCTGCAGTCTCATTCGCCAACTCCTTTAGCACCCTCGGATGCAGCGCATCCGGCCCCATGGACTTGTGCACATCCAGTTTTTCTAAATAGTCCCGAACCACTTCTTTCTCCACAGAGGGCTGGTCACCTTCTCCCCATATTGTGCTGCCCAGTGCAGCAGTCTAGGTTGCCTCCCTCATTCAGTAAGGGGCCCACACTTTCCTTGACTTTCTTCTTGTTGCTAACATACCTGAAGAAACCCTTCTTGTTACTCTTAACATCTCTTGCTAGCTGCAACTCCAAGTGTGATTTGGCCTTCCTGATTTCACTCCTGCATGCCTGAGCAATATTTTTATCCTTCTCCCTGGTCATTTGTCCAATCTTCCACTTCTTGTAAGCTTCTTTTTTGTGTTTAAGATCAGCAAGGATTTCACTGTTTAGCCAAGCTGGTCGCCTGCCATATTTACTATTCTTTCTACACATCGGGATGGTTTGTTCCTGCAACCGCAATAAGGATTCTTTAAAATACAGCCAGCTCTCCTGGACCCCTTTGCCCTTCACGTTATTCTCCCAGGGGATCCTGCCCATCTGTTCCCTGAGGGAGTCAAAGTCTACTTTTCTGAAGTCCAGGGTCCGTATTCTGCTGCTCTCCTTTCTTCCTTGTGTCAGGATCCTGAACTCGACCATCTCATGGTCACTGCCTCCCAGGTTCCCATCCACTTTTGCTTCCCCTACTAATTCTTCCCTGTTTGTGAGCAGCAGGTCAAGAAAAGCTCTGCCCCTAGTTGGTTCCTCCAGCACTTGCACCAGGAAATTGTCCCCTACGCTTTCCAAAAACTTCCTGGATTGTCTGTGCACCGCTGTATTGCTCTCCCAGGAGATATCAGGGTGATTAAAGTCTCCCATGAGAACCAGGGCCTGCGATCTAGCAACTTCTGCTAGTTGCCAGAAGAAAGCCTCGTCCACCTCATCCCCCTGGTCTGGTGGTCTATAGCAGACTCCAACCACAACATCACCCTTGTTGCTCACACTTCTCAACTTTATCCAGAGACTCTCAGATTTTTCTGCAGTTTCATACCGGAGCTTTGAGCAGTCATACTCCTCTCTTACATACAACGCAACTCCCCCACCTTTTCTGCCCTGCCTGTCCTTCCTGAACAGTTTATATCCATCCATGACAGTACTCCAGTCATGTGAGTTATCCCACCAAGTCTCTGTTATTCCAATCGCATCATAGTTCCCTGACTGTGCCAGGACTTCCAGTTCTCCCTGCTTGTTTCCCAGGCTTCTTGCATTTGTGTATAGGCACTTAAGATAACTCATTGATCGTCCCTCTTTCTCAGCATGAGACAGGAGTCCTCCCCTCTTGCGCTCTCCTTCTTGTGCTTCCTCCCAGCATCCCACTTCCCCACTTACCTCAGGGCTTTGGTCTCCTTCCCCCGGTGAACCTAGTTTAAAGCCCTCCTCACTAGGTTAGCCAGCCTGCTGGCGAAGATGCTCTTTCCTCTCTTCGTTAGGTGGACCCGTCTCTGCCTAGCACTCCTCCTTCTTGGAACACCATCCCATGGTCGAAGAATCCAAAGCCTTCTCTCCGACACCACCTGCATAGCCATTCGTTGACTTCCACGATTCGACGGTCTCTACCCGGGCCTTTTCCTTGCACAGGGAGGATGGACGAGAACACCACTTGCGCCTCAAACTCCTTTATCCTTCTTCCCAGAGCCACGTAGTCTGCAGTGATCCGCTCAAGGTCATTCTTGGCAGTATCATTGGTGCCCATGTGAAGAAGCAGGAAGGGGTAACGATCTGAGGGCTTGATGAGTCTCGGCAGTCTCTCCGTCACATCGTGTATCCTAGCTTCTCGGTTCTCCCGGTCGGGGCGGCAGATAGATGACTCAGTCCCCCTGAGGTGGGAGTCCCCGACCACCATCACCCTCCTCCTCCTCTTGGGAGTGGTGGTTGTGGAACCCCCATCCCTAGGACAGTGTATCTTTTGCCTTCCAATCGGTGGAGTCTCCTTCTGCTCCCTTCCCTCAGATGGGTCATCTAGTCCACTCTCCACATTAGTACCTGTAGAGAGAACATGGAAACGATTGCTCACCTGTATCTCCATTGGTGCATGGATGCTCCTCTTTCTCCTTCTGGAGGTCACATGCTGCCAAACCTCTTCACAATCCTGCTGCGCCTGCTCTGAATCTTCAGAATATGGCCGTAGAAGCATCTCCTGACGTCTGTCCAGGAGATCTTCATTTTCCCTTATGCAACGCAGAGTCGATACTCGTTTCTCCAGCCCTCGAACCTTCTCTTCCAATATGGAGACCAGCTTGCACTTTGTACAGACAAAGTCGCTTCTGTCCTGTGGAAGAAAGACAAACATGGCACAACCTGTGCAGGTTACAACAGCTGATCGCTCACCTTCCATATCACCGTCCTCTTAAGAGCTTCCTCAACTGTTGCAGGAACTACTCAGAGGAACCTGCAGATGAAAGCCTCAGTGTGCTCTCCCCAGGCAAACTCCCTCTGTTAGCCTCTGCTGTTCGCCACTCAGCTGGTTCGCTGCTGACTGCCCTTATATACCAGTCAGACCCACTCAAGGCCCACCTGGAACAAAGCACTCCCAATTCACACTTTTCAAACAAACAAGCAAGCAAGCAAGCAAGCACACGGTCAAACTGACCAACTGTCCCAGCAGCAGACACTCAGATACTCACCAACCAATTATACTGTAGGGTGACCCCAGCACACTCCCAGTCCTGGGTTTTCCCCCAGAAATGTATGTCTTCTACTGCCCAGCCCTCTCCTGGACAGTCCAACTATATTAAGTCTGTTAGTCCTTTAAGTGAATAATACATCAGTTTACCACCTTAAATGGAGTTACCCAGGCATTTTAACTTAAACACTCTGGATTAGATAAAAACAAGTTTATTAATTACAAAGAGAGAGATTTTAAGTGAGTACAAGCAATGAGGCATAAGACTCAGAAATGGTTACAAGAAAAATAAAGATAAAATGCTTCCTAGTCCCTAATTAAAACTATATTAGATTTAAAGCAAAGTTTCTCACCACGTGCTTCCAAAAGCATTACTGACCAAACTCTTCAGGTCAGGACCCCTCCCTCAGAGTCCAATGGCTGCTTCTTTTGTCTTCTCAGGTGCAAAGAGTGAGATGGACAGGAAGAGAGAGGAGGGATCTCTTGGAGTGTATTCCCCTCTTTTTTATAGTTTCAGTCCCTCTTTGAAAAGCATTTCCATCTGAGAACCAAGAGACGGGGGTCTGGTGGAGGAAAGAGATCTCATGTTGTTTCTCTGCTAAGACGCAGATCTCTTTGACCTTCCCCACTTTCTTGCCAAAGAATGGCCTCTTGATAAGTGACGGCTCATCAGCTTTCTTGACAGCTGGCTGGGTGTAAGCTTGCCCTTTTTCTTTGAGAAACTGGTTTAGCCTCTCCCCAGACTTATCTGGGAAATACACGTCAGTCATGATTTCAGCTTATGTTCATAACTTTACACTTAATGTTGCTACATGCATTATACCATGATGTTACTGATCGGCAAGTTATGAGTTTTTAAATGATACCTCACAAGACATGCCTTGTACAAAGATTATTACAATAGTGTGTAGGGTGTGAATACAGGAGTGCATTCCGTCACAAATACCTTATCCATTAACCTCTGGAACATAACCACAACCCCATGCAGACCAGAGGGCATGGTTCTAAACTGGAATAAGCTCAGAGGCACATAGCAGGCCATCACTGCTTCCAACAGGGTCTCCAGTCGATATTGTATTACTCACCTCCAGATGAGAGGATCTGGAGGAATTGCTCTAATATGATCTTCCCCACCACCTGTATTGCTGTCTTTTCCTTGGGCTGGAGCCACTGTCAGAAGTGTTCCTTTAGGGTCAGTGCCAATGCCCTAGGTCGGACACCAGGAGCAAATGTCTCTCATTGAAATCTCTGGTTTCAGAGTAGCAGCCGTGTTAGTCTGTATCCGCAAAAAGAACAGGAGTACTTGTGGCACCTTAGAGACTAACAAATTTATTTGAGCATAAGCTTTCGTGAGCTACAGCCCACTTCTTCGGATGCATAGAATGGAACATATATTGAGGAGATATATATACACATACAGCGAGAAGGAAAAGGTGGGAGTTGTCTTACCAACTCTGAGAGGCCAATTAAGTAAGAGAAAAAAACTTTTGAAGTGAAATCAAGATAGGCCAGTACAGACAGTTTGATAAGAAGTGTGAGAATACTTACCAGGGGAAATAGATTCAATGTTTGTAATGGCTCAGCCATTCCCAGTCCCTATTCAAGCCTAAATTGATGGTATCTAGTTTGCATATCAATTCCAGCTCAGCAGTTTCTCACTGGAGTCTGGTTTTGAAGGTTTTCTGTTGCAAAATTGCCACCCGCAGGTCTGTCATTGAATGACCAGACAGGTTAAAGTGTTCTCCTACTCGTTTTTGAGTGTTATGATTCCTGATGTCAGATTTGTGTCCATTAATTCTTTTGCGTAGAGACTGTCCAGTTTGGCCAATGTACATGGCAGAGGGGCATTGCTGGCACATGATGGCATATATCACATTGGTAGATGTGCAGGTGAACGAGCCCCTGATGGTATGGCTGATGTGATTAGGTCCTATGATGCTGTCACTTGAATAGATATGTGGACAGAGTTGGCATTGGGCTTTGTTGCAAGGATAGGTTCCTGGGTCAGTGTTTTTGTTCAGTGATGTGTGGTTGCTGGTGAGTATTTGCTTCAGGTTGGGGGGTTGTCTGTAAAGGAGGACAGGTCTGTCTCCCAAGATCTGTGAGAGTGAGGGATCATCTTTCAGGATAGGTTGTAGATCTTTGATGATGCGCTGGAGAGGTTTTAGTTGGGGGCTGAAGGTGACTGCTAGTGGTGTTCTGTTATTTTCTTTGTTGGGCCTATCTTGTAGGAGGTGACTTCTGGGTACTCGTCTGGCTCTGTCAATCTGTTTTTTCACTTCAGCAGGTGGGTATTGTAGTTTTAAGAATGCTTGATAGAGATCTTGTAGGTGCTTGTCTCTGTCTGAGGGATTGGAGCAAATGGGGTTGTATCTTAAAGCTTGGCTATAGACAATGGATCATGTGGTGTGTCCTGGATGGAAGCTGGAGGCATGTAGGTAAGTATAGCGGTCAGTAGGTTTCCGGTATAGGGTGGTATTTATGTGACCATCGCTTATTAGCACAGTAGTGTCCTGGAAATGGACCACTTGTGTGGATTGATCTAGACTGAGGTTGATGGTAGGATGGAAATTATTGAAATCATGGTGGAATTCCTCAAGGGCTTCTTTTCCATGGGTCCAGATGATGAAGATGTCATCAATGTAGCGCAAATAGAGTAGGGGCGTTAGGGGACGAGAGCTAAGGAAGCGTTGTTCTAAGTCAGCCATAAAAATGTTGGCATACTGTGTGGCCATGCGGGTACCCGTAGCAGAGCTGCTGACTTGAAGGTATATATTGTCCCCAAATGTGAAATAGTTGTGGGTGAGGACAAAGTCACAAAGTTCAGCCACCAGGTTAGCTGTGACATTATCGGGGATACTGTTCCTGATAGCTTGCAGTCCATCTTTTGTGTGAAATATTGGTGTAGAGGGCTTCTACATCCATAGTGGCCAGGATGGTGTTTTCTGGAAGATCACCGATGGATTGTAGTTTCCTCAGGAAGTCAGTGGTGTCTCTTTGAAATCTCTGGTGGTGAGCCTCGTTGGAGATGCCAAAAGCATCCAAGATGGCTGCCTTGAGTAGGGAATAACTCTGCTGCTGCCGTTTCTAGGTTCCAGTATATGGCCTGCACTGTCCCTGTTAAGTATGGAGCAATCAGGACCACCCAGCTCTCCGTTGGCCAACAGGCTGCCATAGTGACTCTCTTGAATGTCACCAGGAAGGCTTCAGGTTTGTCATCTGGTTCCATTTTTGTCAGCTTCAGGGAAGGCTGAGAACTGAGTAGTCGTTCTTCCCAGGCACATTAGATGGCCCTGTCTAGAGTTACAGCTGTGTCACTCCCCTGCTGCTGCAGCTGTTGCTGCTGCTCCCTGTGTTGTGTAGCCAACTCCCGAATAAGTTTTTGCTGCTGCTACTGTTGTTGCAGGGCCTGTTGTTCTGTCACCAACTTCAGCAGTAATGGGTTTGCTGCTGCTGTTGATTCTCAACAGCCCATGTTAACAACTTGTCCAGCTCCACCTGTACAAGTTATTTTTTAAAGGTCTCTTTCAGGCTAAGGAACCTACAATGCCTGCATTCTCTACCAGTGGTGTAGTGAGAAGGTGCAATGACCAGTTGGCCTAGGGTCAGGCTGTGGCCTTATGGTTTCTGTTGACCTAGTTGCCCAGAGGGAGCCTGATTGCAGCCTCAATCACCCCTGTGTGCTCTGATTGCTCACCCAGAGATTTTGTCACTGCAAAGGAATGGGGGCAAGGGGCAAGATAGGGGGGCCCAGGCCCACCCACTCCACTGAGTCCCAACCCAGAGTCCTAGGGGTTCATCAAAGCATCCAGCCCAGTTACTGAGTTATCCCAAATTATGTTTTCCCCTGGGTCACTTCCTACCAGTCGGGAGCTCCTCAGTTTGGGCAAGGATCACTGACTTAGCAGGGTCTCCTTAGTCTCCAAGTGTCCTGTTCAATTAATCAATCTCTTTCAGTACCAGGCTACTTTTAAATCTGTTCTTGAATATCCAGGGACACTGAAGTGTTCTCCTACTGGCTTTTGTATGTTACCATTCCTGATGTCTGATTTGTGTCCATTTATTCTTTTACGTAGAGACTGTCTGGTTTGGCCAATGTACATGGCAGAGAGGCATTGCTGGCTCATGATGGCATATATCACATTGGTAGATGTGCAGGTGAATGAGCCCCTGATGGTGTGACTGATGTGGTTCATTACAAAAGCCAGCAGGAGAACACTTCAATCTCTCTGGACAGTCAATAACAGATTTAAAAGTAGCCATCCTTCAACAACAAAACTTCAAACACAGACTTCAAAGAGAAACTGCAGAGCTACAAATCATTTGCAAACTTAATACCATTAATTTGGGCTTGAATAGGGACTGGGAGTGGCTGGCTCACTACAAAAGCAATTTTCCCTCTCTTGGTATTGACACCTCCTCATTAGTTATTGGGAGTAGACCACATCCACCCTGACTGAATTGGCCTTTTCAACACTGGTTCTCCACTTGTAAGGTAACTCTCTTCTCTTCATGTGCCAGTAGATTTATGCCTGTATCTGTAATTTTCACTCCATGCATCTGAAGAAGTGGGGTTTTTTACCCACGAAAGCTTATGTCCAAATAAATCTGTTAATTTCTTTTAGGGCTTTCAGCTTCTAACGGGGGTCAGGGGAAATCCAAGTCCCTGCTGCTTGAGCAGCCTTCACAAACTTGTTGCCATTCCTGACATAACTCTCAGCATCAGCCTTGTTTCCTGGTGCTACATGCATCATTCCTCCCCTTTCCCAGGGCTACCAGTGTCCTTTTAACTGTTCTTCTACCAGGAACATGCCAGTATCTGTTGAGGAGCAGGGCCTTCCTAGCTCACTAATGCTCTGCTCCCAGCCCTGGTTCAGTGTAGGGCCTGTAGACCCCATCACAAGAACTGATTTATTTGACATATTTATGGAAATTAAATAAATATGGGTTTTAGGGAAAGAGGGGCAGTGCAAGTATTTGTCAAGGCCTCTGCCTCACTCTTCCTCCAGACCATATGAATGAGAGAGCTGAACTTCATGAACGACAGAGACACTGACTCTGGCCATTCCCCAGACAGCTCTGGGACATGAGGCAAGGGGCAACGGGAAGATTTTAATGGTTGATATGTGTGTGGAGAAGGGAAGCTGAGGGAGAAATGAGGGCTCTTTCCTCACTAACTGCTTTACCTCCAGCTGGTTTAAGAAAACTTAAATATAATATATCCAGAATAATATAAAATATAATTAAAATATAAGTGCAGAACACACAAAATGCTATTTTACACATCATTAGCCAACCAATGGAATTCAGTCTTGTCGGAGATCATCAATGTGCATAGTGTTTTTTATAAAAACTTAATTTTATGACTAACAAAAACATCTGTAGCTCTGCAAACTAAGGCACCAATGCTACAAAGACTTATGATATGTAAATTCTTGCAGAATTGGGGCCTAAATAAAAGTAATCCAATCTCATGCTTCAGAGAATAAATTGATAATTTGAGAGGTTCAATTAGGATTTCTTCCCCAATTCATACAACCTGGCACACTTGGCTAGTTGCATTATGCTAGATGTTAGGAATTTAAGATTTGCAGTACTAGTACAGACCATCAATACATCGAGTCTGGATTGGTGAATCCCAGCTATGGTTAATACTTGATAGTTCAGACAAAGCGGAACGAAATGTAAACAAATTATGATGCATCTGGCCAAATGTACAATAGTGAACATTTGCAGTAAAACTGCTTTGACCTTTGTGGTGATGATTTTACACCCCAAAGCATGAGATCTTATTACTCCTGTCTTATACATAATTTATCATACAAAAAATATTATTTTTGGCCTTAAAATTATCCAGCTGCTTTTTAAATCCAGCTATAGTATTTAACTTTCTGATCCCCTCTGGAAGCAATTTTCACAGGCAAATTACACACTGTGCAAAAATGGTTTTTTTTATTTGGTTTTAAATTTTCCTGCCATTAATGTCATATTATGAGACATCATAAAAAGAGGGATTGATAATTTTTTTCTAAACTTCAACATTGTAAGTGGAGTATCTCAATTAAGTCTCTAACTTTTCTTTTCCAGTTGAAATAATCCCAGTTTTTCCAATCCCATATGTTGCCATAACTATAATCATCTGTCTTGCCTTTCTCTGGATCCTTTCAATTTCAGCTATATCTTTTATAATATATAGAGATATACCTATCTCATAGAGCTGGAAGGGACCCTGAAAGGTCATTGAGTCCAGCCCCCTGCCTTCACTAGCAGGACCAAGTACTGATTTTGCCCCAGATCCCTAAGTGGCCCCCTCAAGGATTGAACTCACAACCCAAGTTTTTAGCAGGCCAATGCTCAAACCACTGAGCTATCCCTCCCCCCTAAAATGAAGTAAGAATTATTATTATTACTATTAGTAGTAGTAGACTACAGGCCCCAGTCAGGATAGGGCAGGGGACTCATTGTGCTAGGTGCTGTACAAATACATAATGAATACTGGATGAATGGACTATAAGGTGGATAGAAAGCTGGCTAGATCATCGGGCTCAACAGGTAGTAATCAATGGCTCCATGTCTAGCTGGCAGCCGGTATCAGGCGGAGTGCCCCAAGGTTTGGTCCTGGGGCCATTTTTGTTCAATATCTTCATTAATGATCTGGAGGATGGTGTGGACTGCACTCTCAGCAAGTTTGCAGATGACACTAAACTGGGAGGAGGGGTAGATACGGTGGAGGGTAGGGATAGGATACAGAGGGACCTAGACAAATTAGAGGATTGGGCCAAAAGAAATCTGATGAGGTTCAACAAGGACAAGTGCAGAGTCCTGCACTTAGGACGGAAGAATCCCATGCACTGCTACAGACTAGGGACCGAGTGGTTAGGCAGCAGTTCTGCAGAAAAGGACCTAGGGGTTACAGTGGACGAGAAGCTGGATATGAGTCAACAGTGTGCCCTTGTTGCCAAGAAGGCTAACGGCATTTTGGGCTGTATAAGTAGGAGCATTGCCAGCAGATTGAGGGATTAGGTCCTGGTTTGAGCGGGGGGTTGGACTAGATGACCTCCTGAGGTCCCTTCCAACCCTGATATTCTATGATAATTAAAGGCAGTTTCTTTAAGAGTTTAAAATCTAAGGCCATAATCCATGTGGGTAAAAATCAATAGGGATCCATGCAGGTTACTTGGATTGTAAACTGTCTGGTTAAGGACCCATTTTTTTGTTCATAGAATCCTAGAATATCAGGGTTGGAATATCAGGTTGTTCTGCATGTATAGCACCTACCTCAAGAATTATGATATGTTCCACACAGTTTGCTATCCTTTTCACAATGTATCCAAACATCCTATTGATTTTCTAACTGCTTCTGTACTCTGGAGAAACATCTTCATGGAGCTATATCAGAATGACCCCGGAGCTACTATGCCACTGCGATAGCCACCATCTTTGTTGAAACACCAGGGATTGAACAACGGTCCCTTAAAGTGAAAAGCACAAGCTGCTACAGCTTGAGCTGAAGAACCAAAGCATTATAGCTATGGGCTGTAACAACTCATATCCTCTGCAGATTGGCAGAGCAAGACCTCTAACACACATGCACCAGTGGGTTACCCTTCCACAACTGCAAATCCATATGATAGCTACACACAAGTTTTATCATGATCTTTTGAACCAGAATATATTGGCAAAAACAATGAGGAGTCCTTGTGGCACCTTAGAGACTAACATATTTATTTGGGCATAAGCTTTTGTGGGCTAAAACCCACTTCATCAGATGCATATATTGGGTTAGTACTGGAAGCAGGATGCTGTGATCGATTCTGGTAAATCCTTTGTTTTCAAGACCTTTGACCACACCTGGTGGAAATGAGAGAACTCTAGGTAAGGATTTACCAAAGCCATGGTGCAAAATTCACTGATTGGGCATTATGAAAAATAGCAAAAGTCATAGGGGAGTGGAGGATACCGCAGTCTGACTTCACTTCTGACAAACAATATGCCCTGATTTTTCTCCTAGCTGCTGAATCCTTCTGCCTTCCTTCTTTCATTTATTTCTTTTGTTAAAATTAGATTGCAAATTGTTTAGGGCAGGGACTGTGTCTTCAGGTGTATTTGTGCCAATATACAGAGGCGATGTGATAGGTGTGCACACATTGCATGGAGCAGCAAGGGGGTGCACAGGTAGATTGGTGTTGTGGGGAGGCTGTCTGGTGTGTGCACATGCTGTGGGATGGCAGCATGGGGCTGAAAAGGTGGGTGTGCAAGAACTGCAGCGAAGCAGCATGATAGATATGTGGGCAAGTGTTGTGTGGAGGTCTGGATGCTGCAGGGATTGGGTATGTGTGGATGGAGAGCATCACATAGACATTTAGGTACCATAGGGAGGCAGCCTGGGAGCTGTGGGTGGACACCATGGGGAAGTCATGGAGTGGGCACAGGCTGGTGCTGTGGGAAGGTATGGACACCACAGAGAGGCTGCATGAGGTGGCATTATGGAGAAAACAGTATGGGGAGTATGGCGGGAGCATTATGAGGTGGAAGGGGGTATGGGTGAATGTTGCTAAGAGGTTTGGGTGCTGTGGGTAGGCAGCATGGTGGATGGTGCACCATATCACACCAGTGAGATGGGGTGTGGCTGCTATGGGGATGCAGCCTGGGGGCAAGAGATTTGGCTCTACAGCAGGGGTGGGCAAACTACGGCCCGCAGGGTGGATCCGGCCCTTCAGGGCTCTGGATCCAGCCTGCAGCGCCGCCGGCACCATGTCCCTGCGGCTCCCAGGTGGGGGGGGGCACAGGGCTCCGTGCGCTGCCCTTGCCTCCAGACACTGCCCCCCGCAGATCCCATTGGCCAGGAATGTGGAACCGCGGCCAATGGGAGCTTCAGAGGAGGTACCTGGAGGCGCGGCAAGGACAGTGCACGCAGAGCCCTCCGCCCTCCCTCCCCCAGGGGCCGCAGCACTTCCTGGAGTGCCGCGGGGCCGGGGACAGGGCAGGCATGCAGGGAGCCTGCCCTGGCTCCGGTGCACGCCGCTGCCACCCCGGAGCCGCTTGAAGTAAGTGGGACTGGAGCCTGAATCCCTCCTGTACCCCATCCTCCAACTCCCTGCCCTGAGCCCCTCGTACACCCCACACCCCTCCTGCACCCAATCCCCTGCCCTTAGCTCCCTGATGCATCCTGCACCCCTGTGCACCCCTACCCTGAGCTCCCTCCTGCACTCCAGCCCTGTGCCCCCTCCTGCACTCCAACCCCCTTCCCTGAGCCCCCTCATACACCCCGCACGCCTCCTCTGCCCCAATCCCTTGCCCTGAGCCCCTTCCTGCACACCGCACCCCCTCCGACACCCTAACCCCCTACCCCAGCCCTGCATACTATTTCCCCACCCAGATGTGGCCCTGGGCCCAAAAAGTTTGCCCACCCCTGCTCTACAGGGAGGCAGCATGTGCAGGGTATGGGCAGATAGGGCAATGGGGAGGCAGTGTTGCAGCCTATTGCACCAGTATTATAGGTGAGCAGCATGGTGCAGAAGCCTGTACTCCAGGTCTCCCAAGGCAACAAAAATCCAGCTTGATGTTCTTTGTAAATGTTGGTGGGTGCTGCACTCTGTTGTACCAGTGCTATGGGACCGTGGGAGTGGGTTGGCAGGAGGAGAGTATGCACTGCCCCATGGGGACACATGGGTGGCAGGCTGGAAAAGAAGGCAGGAGTGCTCTCCTCTGAGAAGACTATGGGGTGGGTGCTGCCCCCCTTGCACTGGTCCTATAGAAGGCGGGCATACAGGACGGGGTCAGTGCAGAGAGGGTGTTTGAGGGGTGCATATGCTTGGGGGGTGCTGTTGGACCAGTGGGACAGCAGAGTGCCCATCCTATGTGGCTCCAGGTGATAGGCCCCTGGGTAATTTAGTAGGCGCTAGAGGGGAGGGATTAATTTACATGTTTATTTACATACAATTGCATCCTTTCCTCCCGCAGCCAGGAGCCCTTTGGCAACTCAGGCTCAGTTCGGTTCTTTCCGGTAGTGCTCGCGTTTTTACGGGAGCGGCGAGGAGGGGCGTGCCCGTGCGCGGTGACGCAAAACGCAGGCCCCGCCCCTGCCCCGCCCCCATGGTCCCTGGAAAAGAGAAGAGAAAAAAAAACTTTTTTTTTTAATTGAGGAATCAACAGCCGCCATCTTGTCGCGGAGCCGGAGCGCGGCGCGGGCGGGAGCGGGGCCGGGCCGGGCCGGGCCAGGGCAGCGGGGCCGCCCGCCGGGGCACGGGCAGCCGCACGGAGCGCCGCGGAGGGGCAGACGGGCTCGGCCAGCGGGGCAGCGCCAGCCGAGGGGCGAGCCGGGCGCCGCCGCCGGGACCGGGAGCAGTGGCCGCCGCGGCCGCCGCGCTGCGCTCATTGTTTTTCTTGCCGGCGGTGGCGGCTGCTCCTGGGCGGGCGGGGGTCGAGGGGCCGAGTGAGGGCCCGGCGCGGGGCCGGGGCGAGTCCCCCGCTCGGAGGGGAGGGGACGGGGCGAGGAGGAGCGGGGTGGGGGGGCGCTATGCTCCCTGAGTGACTGACTGAGCCGCCATCCGGGCACCTCCTCGCTCGGCAGGGAGGGGGAGCGGCCGGGAGGAGCGAGCCAGGCAGGGAGGGGGCGCTGGGCTCTCTCCCTACCCCGCCCCGAGCCCTCCTCCCTGCGGCCTGCTGCGGCGGCGGCCCGGCCCGGGCATGGGGCAGCGGGGGCCGCCGCCGGCCGAGCACTGAGCGGCGCTGTTGCTCGGCCGAGTTTTCCCGGGCGCTCCGCGCGGAGTCTCTGTTGGCGGCTGCCCGAGGCCGGGAGCGCAGGATCCGGGCGGCCCCGGCGGGCGGCGCGGGGCTGGAGCTGTGACCGCCGAGCCGGCTACCATGGCGGAGAACTTACTGGACGGGCCGCCCAACCCCAAGCGAGCCAAGCTCAACTCGCCGGGCTTCTCCGCCAGCGACAGCACAGGTGAGGGGGTCGGGGGCAGAGGGGGACGGGTGGGTAGCCCAGCGTAGCGCAGCTCCACTTCTTCGGAACCGGGCAGGGGGCGGCTTCATGGGGGTCGCTTATACACCAGAGCCGCCGTCTCCTTGGGGTGCGCGCAGCAGTCCCCAGGTGCAGACCCTGCCCCGAGATCGGGAGAAACGAGCCTCCCCGCGGAACCGGCCAGGGTGACTCGCACTTAGCGGGGTCCCCGCCCCCTTGCCAGCTGACAGGGCAGGAGCGGAGGCTGCCCTGCCGGAGAGCTACAGCCTGCAGCTGCCTCCTGGGGCTCGTCCAGCTGAGCTCCATGGTCGCTCGGTCGGACCCTGTGTGTAACTTCAGCCCGTAACCATAGACCTATAAACAGTGAAGGGCTCTAGGGCGTAGTAAGAGCTGACGGAAGCGAGGGGGATTGTTCCAGCCTCACCTTGCGCTTGTTTGTGCCTGAGAAACAAGTGTAAGTTAACGATAAGAGTCAACCAGAACTTTAGAATTTCTGTGTTTTTCTCGGACTGAGGCAACATCTTCAGAGGCTTTTTTGGTTCCTCAGGTAAACGTGTATTCAGACAGATTTATTCCTGCATAGCCTGTGCATGTATAACTTTGTCAAAACCGCATAGTTACCCAGTGTGATGGAATAGCTCCTATCTGTTCAGAAATGCGGTATAAATATGTGGGAATCAGTGTGAAGTGCTTCAGAGAAGTACAGTATGCGTTTTTCGTTCACAGTAACTGCTTTCAAAAGTTTTGGCTTTGGATAATGTTTTTTTCAGAGCACATGATGTCGTTTTTAAACACCCTGGGTCAGAGTATTTTATAGGCTGTCAAATTTCCTCCCTTAAAATATAACTCTGTGCAGTACACACACATTTCTTTTGTCTGTGCATCCAGTTTAATCCTTGAATGTATTATTACGAACCTGTTCTTAACTAAAAACTGGGTTTAATAAATGGTTGACTCAGTCTGCTCTGAGCAATTTTCCTTTAAAAAAAAAAAAGTGCATATCTTGTTAAGCATTTCAGTTGTATGGTACATTATCTTGTATATCTGAAAACACCCCCACTAGTTTTGTAGTGTTTGCACATTAATGTGGTGTAAATTTGACAGCAGGTTGTCTTTCAGCCATCTTTGCTGTTTCTCTGAGCCTTTCACATAACAGGTGGGGAGCAGAGGAACACTTGAAAAAGAAAATGTACAAAAATTGGCAAAAGAACTCTAGGTCAGGTGTAGTACTTAGCCATTTTAAGTCTTTTTGGAACTGACTGGAGTTGACAGTGAATGACAGTACATACTGCTGTGAAATGCACCACGTAAACTAAAAAAATTGAAATAACTTTTTCTACTCTTTCAGTCACTTTAGGTTGTAACAACAATAGATAAAATATTTGAAACAGTGTGAAGTTTGAAGGTGATAATTTTGGATGTTCTAATTTTAAAGAGAAACTGTGTGCCAATTTTTCATGTGGGTAGTCTCTAAACAGAATCACTCCGGTAGATAAAGTTAAGCATGTGCAAAAGTGTTTGCGGAGTTAGGGCCTTGGTCAATGGAAAAATGACAGTGTCAGAGCAAGTACTACATGTCTGACAAATAGGAATATCTCAGTAGGCACAATGTCGAAAATAACTTTAAAGATAAAAATTAAGATAAAAAAGTTGCAGGTAGCATTGGTTTTGTTGTTGATCTTAAGTATTTTGAAAGTGCTTTTTACAATTAAATGTTTTTATATTTGTTGCCATTGCTAGTAGGCAATACAAATTGTTAGGGTTCTTATGTAAAATATTACTGAAAACTCTGAACTTAAAATGGGATCTTCTTGCCCGTTGGTTTAATAACAAAGTAGTGTTGCAACTGTGAAAGTTGCCTTTGACCAGTTGCTCTGGTTGATGCTTTTGAGGGCACATCACTCAAACCTAGCAGGCTGTATATTCTGCTATTGAATGATGGATAAAGCCTCAGTCCTGGAAATGCTTACAGTCATGCTTAATTTTACTATTGTGAGTAGTCCCATTGCAGGATTGGACTAAAAATTTAATGAAAATACCATTATTTATAGCTAAGTTCTTCCTTGTTTCTCTTTCACATGCTGCTTTCTGTAGCAGTTAGTAGATTTAAGCAGCCCGTTTTCCTTGAGATTAGAATATGTAGAATTTTGGTTCTTTCCATTTATTCTAGGGTGATGTAAGAATTGTTTGAGGCAAATCTTCCTTAGTGTATTGGAGTAATGTTTGTGTGATTGAAGTTAGTTAGTCTTGTGAACTTTTTTGTTAATGTCATAGTTCTGTAAATTTTAAAATTACACTTTGATTTAGCATTTTATTAACAGTAGAAAATCAAGGTATATTGATAGAATTAATACAGTGTATATGTCATAAGTCAGTATATTAGTTGGATTACTAAGGTGCTTGTGTTCTTAGAACAGCTACACAGTACACTAATCAAAGCTAGTTACTGGGAATACAGCTAGCTGCCCACTAATTGCCAAGTTTCATCCATATAACTAAGCTAATGAGTTTTTAAAATATCCACGGGAAAGGGATTTCATTTATCTACCTAACCAGGAGGAAGGATCAATGCGTTTTGTTTCTGTATAATTATTTCTTTCTTAAATACTAAGTCACTTTCTTGTTGCACAACTTTAAGCATTTAACTCTCATTTCATCTGGTATTTATTTCATAACACCTAAATTGTAAAGTCTTCATAAAAATATTTAATATAAAAAGTAGGTTTATGGTAACTTGGTTATTGCAGTCTGTTAATTTTAATCTTTGAGGGCCATAATCATTTAGTATGTTGTCAGTATTCACATTTTGGCATGATGTACAGTAAACCATCCAGATTTTTAAATTAACATCTCTGGAGCCAATGCATGCTGTGTGGGCACTGATGATGTATTAATTAGTAGCATTTTATATAAAGACGTAGCAAAATGGGCATTCCTTAAGATGCCTAAAAGCGCCAGTATAATGTGGCTGCTGTGATTTTTTTTTTTTTTTTTTTTTTACTACTGTATACTATGGTGCAAACAAGGGAATGCATCTGTATTTGTTAAATGCCTTGCAAACTTTTGGTGCTGTAGAAATATATTATTTTCAAGAACTAATAATTATAGTCATTCAAATTGTTTTATTTTATAATCTTTAAAATTTTAAATGTTTACACTCACCTGATTTAGGGAAGTTAGGATGGCTCAAGTGAGTTAATAAGTTGCAGTTTCAACATTGAATTGCCTGGTGTTTTTTTACAACTTCAGATTATGTACTGATTAATAATTATGTCTGTTTCTTAAACATCCAAACAAGTAGTTGTGACAATTAATGACGTTTTGTGACTGTCCGGTGTATACATTTTTTAAACATAAATATTTTAGTATATTTCAAATTATTTAAAATAGAAAAAAATGACCTTGTTATTAATCTGCATACTTTTAAATTAGCTGTATTTCCTATTCATTATTTTTTTAACTAAAACACTTTTAAGAAGTATACGCATTTTACTTTGACCTTTTTTTCTACACTGTACCCAAGAAATATGGATATGCACTTCAGGTATCATTTCTTTCAGTTTAAAAGAAGTTAGTTTAATAAAAATCATCCAGCTTTTAAGGCCCTGAAATCTTTAAGATAATACCTTCTATTTAAATTAAACCAGACTATGGGAGTAAATATTCATGTACCTAACTGAATTCATATGACTTTACAAAGTGGTTTAAACCTATCTCCTTTTGTGTGCCATGTGAACATTTGTGTATATATACTTTAAAAGCATTAACTGTTATGCACAGCTAATAAAATTTGCTTCCATGAAACTTACTGCCTGTATGATCAAATGTGCAAACACAAAAGGTCACTTATACAATACAAGACTTTCTTGGATTTACATTCATGCACAGTCCCAACAGTAATTAGCGCATTTGAATTCTGCTGAGAAAAAATTATGAAATAAATGCTTCTCTGGGAAAAAAGGTACAGATGAAGAAGAAATGCTTTATATTGTGTTTTTAAATTGTTCTGTAGAATGTATTTACATTTATTTGCAACACATTGCATTCCATTATCCTGAAAACTTTTCCCATGACACTTAAAGCATGTCAAAAAGTTTCTTCCCCTTGGACCTATAGAACTCAGTGCCATAAGATGTAATTCAGACCAAGAGCTCAGTAGGATTCAAAAATGGATTATGTGTTTGGATGAGAACACCCAGAGTTACACTAGATAGGATAAAAATATATAAATGAGATAAAAACTTATGCGTTGGGATATAAGAAAAACATACTAACAGCATGATGTTCAGAAGAGAAATTCCACTTGCCATCTTATTCCAAAATTATCCATTATGGGGTTTCTTGCACTGTCCTCTAAAGCATATGATGATAACCCTGTGTCAGAGGTAGGATACTAAATGGATTACAGGTATGATCTTGCATGGAAGTTCATATGGGAGGTATTTTGTGTTTTGCATTGTTAATTTGGAATTCATTTTGAAATTATATTTTGAATTCTAATTGTACATGTGCCCAGAAGTTTATCAATGGGTGCATTTTTTTATGGCTTTATAAATGTCAGGATAAATTCTGCCTTGTGCTGTGGAACAGACACATTACCCATGTGTAATCCTTTGCAGAACATAGACAGGAATCTAGGGCAGGGGTTCTCAAACTGGGGGTCGCGAAGTTATTCCATGGGGGGTCATGAACTGTCAACCTTCACCCCAAACCCTGCTTTGCCTCCAGCATTTATAATGGTGTTAAATACATAAAAAAGTGTTTTTAATGTTTGGGGGTGGGGGATGTCGCACTCAGAGGCTTGCTATGTGAAAGGGGTCGCCAGTTTAAAAAAAAAAAAAGTTTGAGACCCACTGATCTAGGGGTTATGGATGAGGGGGCACACTTTGCTGCACCTTTGAGGTCTCCTGCTATCTGTTAGGGTAATTCTTGAAGCTTTCTTTGTAGAGGTGATTCCATTTCTATTCCTGCTGTAGTTTCCTGACTTGGTCATAACCATGTGTCCATACCATCACAGTTATTTCCACAGCAATCAATGTGATGTATCAAACAGAATGTTATGACTTCAGTTGAAGAATAAGCAGTCAGAAGAGATGAACTATTAAACAATGATCTTGTTTTCATGCAAATGTCTCTAATAATAAAATGTGAAGAAAGATGCATACAAAAATCTTGCTACATAAGCAAAACTTTGTTTTTATGAAACATCAGCAGAAGAAATTCAGGTTATGGCCCTGTACGGTGAAATAACTGGGACAGCTTAGGAATCTGACATCTTCTTCTTCACTTGGTTTACACTTTCAACTTGAAAAACTTCTGTTAATTCATGCACGTTATAAGCATCATAAACTGTGCAAAAACTCTGTGAAAGCCAGAAGAGAACTGGTTTCAGAGTGGTAGCTGTGTTAGTCTGTATCAGCAAAAACAATGAGGAGTCCTTGTGGCACCTTAAAGACTAAGGACTCCTCGTTGTTTTTGCAGAAGAGAACTGTCATCTTAATTATTGCTGCAAGTTACTAAATATTAAATTCTGAACCAGATGTAATTAATAGTCTGTCACTACTCCACTTCATCTTGCATTTACCTTCTCCTTTGGCACACGAGAAAAATAAGTTTCTACTCCAAAATTTAAACCGCTTGGTAAATACAATGTACACTTTTAGTGCAATAACTTTTCAGTATTCATATAATAAAATAACAGGTGTATAAGCATAGTATCAAGTATGACCTGGTGAGAACTCCCAGAGTAAGTCTGATACAGTAACTCCCCACTTAACATTGTAGCATGTTCCTGAAAAATGCGACTTTAAGCGAAAGGATGTTAAGGGAATCCAATTTCCCCATAAAAATTAATGTAAAGAGGGGCGGGGGGGGGGAGGGTTAGGTTCTAGGGAAATTTTTTGTTTTTGCCAGACAAAAGGCATTATATGCAATTTAATACAGGTATTTAACAGGCTGGCAGCCCCCCCATCAGCCCTCCTATGCCCCGCCCCCCCAGTGCCTCTCACCCGTCAGCGGACCCTGCGGATCAGTGCCTTCCCCCTGCTCCTCTCGCCTCCTGCCCACGGCAATCAGCTATCTTGCGGTGTTCAGGAGGCTGGTGGGAGGAGTGAGGCTGTTGGGGGGGGCATAGGGGAGCTGCCAGCTGTGGACAAAGCTGGCAGCTCCCTGCCCCCTATGTGGACATAGGGGAGCATTGCACAACTTTAAACGACCATGTTCTGTAATGGAGCAGGGACATAACATCGAAAGAACATTAAACAAGAGGACGTTAAGTGGGGAGTTACTGTATAGCAAAATGAACTGTTTTGTCTGAGAGGTGAAAGGCCTACATCATCCCCACCAATCACATAGGTAGAAATAATTTAGTTCTTATCTGTTGTTAAAAGCATATTTGGTGCAATGTTTTGGGGCAGCAGTCTTCTCTTGCGCAGTGAGAAGGAAGTTGGAGCATCCTAGGTCAGGATACGTTTTTCTGCCACATATAAGCAGGCATCTCACTATTTCAGGAGTTACCCTTATTCATAAGGATAAATTGGGGTGTGTTCACTTCCTCTTTGTGTAATTTCTGCTTTTGTGTACTCTTATGGGATAAAGCCATGAATTAATACAAAACTAGGATCTTCTAAATATTGAATTTGAATCTATTTTGTAGTAGCAACAGTTCCTCCCCCCCCCCCTAAATTTCAGAGATGCAGTTCAAAGATGTACAGAATCTTTGTATGGTTATACAGGATAAGGGCCAATGAGGGGTTGACCATCTTGATGGTGCTGACTAGCCTCAACTCATTGAAGTAAATGGGAATTGAGACTACTTGGCTTCTTGCAGGTTCAGGACCATAGTGCTTTACACAGGCTTGACTATCATTCTGGTATGATGATGTTGGTATTTTTATGCAGCACATTGAAAGTTGAAGGTTTCTTACAGTAAAGTGTAGAAAATCACTGTTTCCAAGTCTACTGTGGGCATGTGATCTCTTTCTTATGTATATTTGGAATATGCTTCAGTGCTGTACGCTTTTACACAGGCTCTCAAAGCTAAGATGCCAAGCAAAGGAAAAAGTGCCCTTCAGGGATTTAGAATTTAACATAAAAATACAACATTTGAGGCCACATTTATACAACCTAAAGGAGCAGTAAAGAGCATAAGTTTTTTTCATTGTTAATTTTTACAATGTGTCATGGGTTTGCTGGTTTATAATGTTGCTTAAAATTATCCTTTATAGTAGGTTACGGTAATGATTAAATTACATCTAAATATGTGTATTGTATATCTACATTAAAAAGACAGTTTGTGGGAGAGACTTTCAGAATATAATGTGTATATATAATGAGGGTATAGTTGCATTAAATTGATGTATCCTTTTAGATGAAGGAATGTAAACCCCACATTTCCTTGAACAGAAAGAAATGCTTTAGGAGCTTTTATGATTCAAAAGGAGATATGAGCAGGTAGACTTTTCACCCCTTTAATATTGCCAGTTGCCAAAAAAATAATTTGAAGCTAATTTAAAAACTAAATAGTAACTATTGTGCTACATGTCTGACTTTGACAGTAATTTTACAGTTATGCAGCACTACAAATATTTGCCTGGCAAGAGAATTTCCTCCCATTGAGTTAGTATCTGTTCATTCTTCAGAGGTGGGTTGTGTCTCCTTCACTGCACTATGTGGAGGCTGCAGAGCTGTCAGTTTATGGAGGCTAAACCAAAGGGACTCGCCTGTTGACTTTCTGTCCCATACAGTTTGTGCATTTCATGCTTCTTTCAGTAAGAGACTGCTTTTAATTTTAAACATTCTTTTCTTATAATTCCACCTTTTTAGAAGACCAGAATCAACTTAAATTTTGTGTGTGAAAATGTTTTACCTGCTGTTACAAGCAAGGCTGAAAAAATGCATTCACTGTGTCACTTGTGGTGAGACAGGAAGCTTTCCTAGGTGAGTGACAAATTTTGAGATTTAATTTTCAAACCCTGAAATTTCTAGTCTTTATGGCTGTAAAGATATTATACTAAGTTTATGTTTGGAACTAATAGTGTGTCGTCTTGGTCAGTGGATAGATAGCTTCAGTGCCCTTGCTGCTGTTCAGAGCGTTTGCAAGCTACAGCAAATAAAAAATGACATGTTTTTTGGCTGTAGCTTTTCAGAATCCAGTGGGCAGCTTGATGTGACAAAAATCACATCAGTTTTGCTGATGCTTTTGAAATATGAGCAATAGCAGAGGGAGGATCTGGAATTACTCACGGGACCAGAGGGACTGAGAGGATCTGAGTAGTGAAGATACACCTCTAGCAGCAGCCGGAGAAGGGACGGAGCTGTGGAGAATGCACATCACTCAGCAGCAGGAGGCTCTTTGGTGTCAGAGGGAAGCAGAGCAAGTGTGCTGCTTTTACCTTTCAGCTGTTAGATAAAGTTTTTGTGGAATCCAGAGGTTGATTTGAAAGATGATTACTCCCTACTCCAATGATGAGTCTATGGCAAGCATCTTGATAGGAATTCCACTATCATCTTCTTTCCGGCAGCTCGAGGTAGGGGAAGGTTGGTTTCTCACCTGGGTGTTACCCCCGTTTTTCATTTTTACTTCTGGCTGTTAACTGTGAATGTTAACTGGAGTTATTGGAGTGAAGGGTTTTTTAACCCTGACTGGTATTCTTAAACCTCAAGCTAGTACATGTCAGGTAAATTTATGAAATAGCAAATGTGACCCTTTATATTATAGAAGAAAACATTTTTTATCTAAATCTTTCAATTATTTTACTTTGTGCAATCAGTTTCAGTATTTGAGGAGTCAGTCAGTTCCTCCTTTGTTTGGGTTTTGCACACAGCAGCCAGGGACAGGGCAATTTTTTAAAAAAAATAGGAAAATGTTGGCCCTGAAATTACTTTTAACTCACATTTTGAGGTTAACTACATTTTGAGTTGGGAGTGTCCTTTTTATCTCTGACTATTTACACCACACATCTCCACTTTTACCCAAAGATCTGATTGCCATTCCTCTTGCCTGGGATACCACTGTGTTGCTAGAAGAGAAAATGGCAGAATAAAAGGAGACCATCCCTGCTCAAAGGTCAAAGTCACCCTCTCTGTTATATTGGGGGGTTGGAAGGGAGACTGTTCTGTGCTCATGGCCTTGCTCTGTTTGTGGCCCTCTTCTCAGTAGGCTCCCTAATAAGCTGGATTCTTTTGTAAAGATGGACCTATTCATGGTATCAGTTTTATTTCTCTAGAGTAACCAAAGAAGAGAGCCTTGGTAACTGATGCACTGGCTCAGAAATGGGCAAACCAGATTCTGTCTTTCAAGAAAGGTGTTCAGAAGTTCAAGTGCTAAGGAGTCTGGATAGTTATCCAGTCACCTATTCTGTTATGCAGGCTGTGGCTTACAAGATTCCATTTTCAAGATAAGTACTACTTTTGCATGCAGTCATTTTTGCACCGTTTTTTCCAAGAAAAAAAATCCACCAACCAGGTATACCCCAAGAGTTGGAAAAAATTCATATTCTGCTGTAGAAAAGCCAGGTGTTTTTCAGGAAAAAAATCAAATCAGTTGTTTTTTAAATTGTTCATTTTCTTTGAACATCTATTACACTCATTCATTTAAATGAATATAGTATGTGTATCTGTTCTATAATTTTGATACTGGAAATAGGCTCTAATATTTTTGTGCATGAAATTTTAACTGTTCTAAAAAGTTGAGTGTTGAGGACCTAAGTGTGCTTATGCCTGTTAGGAAACAATAAGAGTTTTATTAAACTGTCTGGGTGCCTAGAGGTGATGGGAATGGGACAGACTGGAGAGAGCAGCATGGTTAGTGGGTTTGTGTTCATCCTGGAAATCCAACATTGACACAGATCAGTGGAAGGTTATGCCATAAAATCTGAAATGTCCCACCCTGATCTTGGTAGTGTCACTTGTCTGTTATGCTAAATAGCATCAAATGAACAATAAATAAAAAAAAAACAGTTGAAGTATTTTGCTTAGAATATAGTCTTCCAGGAAGATCTAAGCTTGTATATCCACTAAATACTGCATGTGGAAAAACAGGAAAAAATAAACAAAGAACTAAAGAATCAACAGTGATATTAATGGATGGTGGTTGGCTGAACACAAGAAATGATCTGATAATAGTAGTAAGTATTCATACAATGGAAAATGTGTCCCTTCTAAATGCTATTGATTCTCTCTCTGAGAAGCAAATGGCAGCGTAAGTATCCAAGCTGCTGAAGATGCCATCCAAGAATGGAGAAAAAAGTGTAATAAATAAGTCTTTTTCCTTTTTTCTCAGTATACAAACAAAAAATGGAAATAGATTAGAGAACTTCTCAGGTGCAGCCATCCAAACATCTAATGCATGAATATTCCATACACTATTTACTACTGTCTCCACAAGGCTTTATACCTAACTTACAGTGTGGAAGCTTTGTCTCTGCAACAGCCATCAGGTCCAAGATTACAAGATTTACCCCAGGCATGAAATATATCATGATTTTTCCAGACTTTCTCCACTCTAAAACCAGCTACAGTTTTATTGCTTTAACCCCAATCCCAGAATCCTTTGTAGGATTAGGGTTGAGGTGCCTTGGATGGATATTGAGTGGAGTGAATCATAGAATCCTAGAAGCTTAGGGTTGGAAGAGACCTCAGGAGGTAATATAGTCCAACCTGTTGCTCAAAGCAGGACCAACCCAAACTAAATCATCCCAGCCAGGGCTTTGTCAAACCGGGCCTTAACCTCTAAAGATGGAGATTCCACAGCCTCCTAGTGAAATAGTTTTTCTAGTATCCAACCTAGACTTCCTCCACAGAGTGCTTCAGCTTCTTGCCCCTTCCCTTCTGTCCCTCCCTCCTGCACTGCTCTGCTTCAAGGATGCATAATTGTAAAATGGCATGAAGCCATTTGAGTGATTTGATGGGGGAGGATGGGGTGCAGGTGGTCCAAAGTAGTTAACTCTTAGCATTGTCTATTGCCCCTTGGAGGCACAATCTCAGTTTGAGACATGCTGATCTAGATGTATGAAGTACCTTAATCTCTATCAAAGACTGTTTTTCCCTCCCCCCCACTAATCCCATCAGCACTGCTCACTATAGCCCACCTGTTAAGGATAGGAGACACTAACCTGAGAGACTTTCCTTATCTCAGTTTCCTCAAACTAGTCTGTTGCTCCACCAACCCTCCCCGAAGCCAAGGACCTTAACTGTACTTTGTTAACATTTATCTTTCTAGGGTCATTACTCTTAAGAGAGACTTTGCTTGCATTTACCATAATTTTAGTATGGGTTTTAGCTTTGAGAGTACTGTATTTGATACAGGAGTCAGTGAGACAGGAGCCAGCCTGTGCCACCTTCATGACAGCTCTGCTGCTTCCTAGTGACCGAACTGGAGGATCAGCAGTCCCTAGTTCTGTAACAAGGAAGAAACATTTTTGTTTTCAGTAAGTATGGAATAGAGTAAACTTAAAAAAAGAAACTGGTGTCTTTTGTTTAAAAAAAAAAAAAAAAAAAAGCAAACCTTACTGATTATTGGGAGTTGAGGGAAACAAGCTATTCTCCAAACACTGACGTTAATTCTTTCTGAATTTAAGGTAGTTGGATTATTTTCAGTCTCATACACAATGTGACATACCAGTACCTAAGTTTGGTTACACAAATGACAAGAATGTTAATTTTAAACTGACCTCATAAAACAGCCCCAAATAATTAACTAAAAATTAACATGCAGAGACAGAGACATGGCCATCATATTCTGTCTGAATATTGATTTATTACTTTGCTGCTTTTTCTGACTAGATTACAATTTGAATTTAAAAGGTTGTTTCAATCAATTAATTTTTCTAAAATGTAAAAGGTGGTGTACATTTAACTTTCAGAAAGTTAAATTAAAAAAATACAAAATTCTAAAGCAAATTATTTTCTCTTTTGTAAGTGTTTGTATAAATTCTCTGTAGCTTAGGATATGTCTTCACTGAATATGTGACAGCTGTGCTGCTCTAGCATTTCATGGTAGACACTGCCTCTACTGTCAGCATAGATAATCCGCCTTCCCAAGAGGTGGTAGAAGTCTTTTGTCGACCAAGCACTGTTTTCACCTGGGGTTAGGTCGATATAGCTATGTCTCTCAGGGGTGTGGATTTTTCACATCCCTGAGAGATGTAGCTGTGCTGATGTAAGATCCCAGCGTAGACTATCCATTAGTCTAGAAAGACACTACTTTATACAAGGTCAGGGTTGCAAAGAGAAACTTGGTAGTAAGTAGTTTATCTCCAAATATCAGGGTCATTATAGGCTGCTATTGAAAATACTAAGTGTTGATAGCAATTACTGATATGTCTTTGTGCTTATGTGCTCTAGATGTAGGATCCTTTTCTTTTGGTGATCAGAAGGTTTTGGATTCTTCATAAAAACCTATGGTTCCTCAAAAATGAGATTCTAGCGGTATCCACCAAAATCATGAGATGGGCTTAAAAATCCTGAGATTTTACAAATTGGATTTTGAGATTGTAGGGTGCACTTGGGTTACATTTGTAAACTGTTCTGTGCAATGAAGGGATAGAAACTTTTTGTATATGAAAGCTGAAATTCGCACTGAATCACATTCCTGTAAGGGCTGGGGCTCTTAAGAAAAACACCAAATATTGTGATACTTGTGATTAAAATTGCAAGAGTTGGCAACACTGATTTCTCTTCTGGTATGTCTTCACTGCAGAGTTACCCTGGGCTCTTACTTGGGCGTTGGCCCTTACCACTCTCCCATCCCCACACACACAAGTCACTCATCAGAGTTAAGAGGTGCTTGAAAGTTTGAAAACTGGGCTAGCTAGCACAGCTGAGGTTGTGGGTTAGAGTTTGGGTTCTGCTTTCACTCAAGCTGGTAACCTCCCTGTTTTGAAGTGAGCACACAGGCTAAATCAGTTGATTGTAGATAGTGCTTCAGTGCTTTCCAACATTTCCCGCTGCCTGGAAGGACAGACAGAATATCCCACAATTCATTGGGAAAGAACCATAGAGTTTACTAAGTATCAGGGGGTAGCCGTGTTAGTCTGTATCTACAAAAACAACAAAGAGTCTGGTGGCACCTTAAAGACTAACAGATTTATTTGGGCATAAGCTTTCGTGAGTAAAAACCTCACTTCTTCGGATGCATAGAGTGAAAGCCCTTTCACTCTATGCATCCGAAGAAGTGAGGTTTTTACTCACGAAAGCTTATGCCCAAATAAATCTGTTAGTCTTTAAGGTGCCACCAGACTCTTTGTTGTTTTTATAGAGCTTACTGCAGCCCAGAGAACTGTAGGATGCCCCCCAGAAAGCCTAGCAATATACAAGGAAGAGTGCCGCACCAGTGAGGACACAGTAACTTGGGTAGAGTTTTGCAGGATGGCACTTCACACTCAGGCAGGCTAATGGGGGTGTTCAGACCTGGATGCTGATCACTCAGACTAAGTGACTAGTCTGCACTTTTTGGACCTGCACTTTTTGGATTCAGAACCAAGACGTTTTACTTCAGTCTCTTGTTAACTGCTGACATTCCTTGGATTTGAAAATGACAGACATAATAGAAACTAACAGAAAAGTTTGAATGTAAGCAATTGTGTTTGAGATTAGATTTTTGTTTTTTGTGGGCGGGGAGGTAGGGGGAGTGAGTGTGTTCATCTAACATGAGAATTGGGTCACTTACTCAGCCATTTTGGCAAGGAGTATTGTTTTATAGCTGTTGAGAGAATCACTTGCCTTTATGGATTTGTAGCAAAAGTGCATATGCAAACTCGTGTTCTATTGCATTTTATTATAACTATTTTAAAATGGATCCTGTATGTTGATGGGTTGTTTTTTTAGTGAACACAACACTACCGACTGAAATATAAAAACAGGAAACGGAATCATTATCTTAATGGGAATTGAATACTGAATGTTTACAAATCTACGGTGTTAAGCTTTATGCTTGGTTTTTTCTTACGTGCTTGCTTTTGATTGTCAATAAGGCACAAACATTCCATTGTTTAGAATAGATTTGTCTCATTTTGCAGGACATCAGGAATGGATAATATCTTTTTAGGTGTTCAGCGGATGTCTTCTGTTGCATTTTCTTATCTTTTGTATTATGTTTATAAAAATTCTTCCAGTCCTTATGGTGTGTGAGTACTTGGCTCTCAGGTCTCCCAAGAGCATGCACAGTGAGCAAGGAAGATGAAGCTTAGGGTACTTACGTTATGCTTTCCATCTGTTGGTATCAGAGCTTTGCAAAGCATCATTATCCTCATTTTGTGAATGGAGAAACTGGGTATGTCTGCACTACACAGACTGTACTGGCATAGCTATGCCGTTGTAGACCTGAAGTGTAAATACACCCTACACTGACACACAGTTTTTTTTTTTTTTTTTTTTTCTGTCCGGTGTAGGAACACCACTTCCCCAAATGAAGTTAGCTGAGTTGATGGAAGCCATCTTTTGTCAGCATCGCTGTATCTACACTGGAGGATGTGTCAGCATAGCTATGTTGGTCAGTGATACGGGTTTTTCAGTCTCCTGACCAACATAGTTGTGTGTAATTTTTCAGTGTAGAGAAGGCCTTAGTTACAGAGAAGTTAGTAGCTAAAACTTCCAAATTTGGGTGCCTACAGGTACACCTAAGCCCATATATAGGCACCTAAATAAATGGGAATTGCAGATGTTCAGCACCATTGAAAACTAGGTCATTTATTTAGTTGCCTAAGTATAGATTTGGGTGTCTAGCTTTTTGGCACCAAAGAAAATTTTGGCCTTACTGACTTGCTGAAGACCATGGTTAAGGCCATGACTTTGTCATGGAGGTTACTGGAAGTCATAGAATCCGTGACTTCAGCCCCTGAGGCTGGGAGCTGCAGGGTCCTGTCACTGCCTGCTGCGGTAGTGAGCTTTGAGGTATCCCGCTGCCTGAGGTACCCAGCTGCCATGGGCAGCGGGGGTGCCCGGGCAGCTCCCCGACCACCGTGGCAGCGGCAGGGGGACCCCGGCAGCTCACTGCCCTGGGGCAGAGGGACACCTGCAGCTCCCCACCGTGGCAGGGGTACCCCCGCAGCCCCCTGTTGCCACAGAGGGGCAGGGGGACACTGACAGCTCCCCTCTGCGGCAGTGGCAGGGGGGCCCCCGGAGCTCTCCTGCCACAGCAGCAGGGCAGGGCAGCCCCAGGAACTCTGAGCCCCCACGGGTAGTGGGGGCCCCAGAGCTCCCAGCCACCCGCAGCTGCCCCAGTCCCTTCCCAGTTTATCATGGATATTCTTAGTAAAAGTCAGGGACAGGTCACGGGCTTCCATGAATTTTTCTTTGTTGCCCATGACCTGTCCCTGACTTTACTAAGAATATCCATGACACAATCGTAACCATGGTTGGTGGCAGTGACTGTTCCCTTCTTCCCCCCGCCCTGTTGTTTTTCAAATCAAGTGAAAGTAAAAGCCAAAACAGAATCTTATGTTGTCTTTCCCCATTCTCCTTCTGTTTTCATCTCCTTTTTATTTCTCTTTTTATTCCTCAAGTGTGTAGCATCAGCAATTTTATGAGCCGGGCTTTAAAAAAATGTATACTTCTCTGACATTTGGGAAGTTTGGTTGGGCAAGTGCCATTATCCTCTTCAGCATCTATGTTTTCATTTAATAATAATAATAAAAAAAAAAGGGGGAGAGGGGAGCTTGTAGCCCTTACGGTTTTTATGGTAAGCTTCAAACATGGGCCAGGTGTAAACTGATGCATTATTGCCTTCCTGTGTCTGCAGACAGATGGTTTAATTAGAACTGGAAAAAGTACAGAGAAGGGCAACAAAAATGATTATGGGTATGGAACAACTTCCATAGGAGAGATTAAAAAGACTGCAACTGTTCATCTTAGAAAAGAGACTACTAAGAGGGGGTGGATATGACAAAGGTCTATAAAATCATTAATCGTGTGGAGAAAGCGAATAAGGAAGTGTTATTTACCCTTCCATATAATTTAATTGGGTAACCCCTGGTTCATGGGTTACCCAATGAAATTAAAAGGCAGCAGTTTAAAAAAAAAAAAAAAGCAAATACTCCTTCACATAATGCACAGTCAACGTATGGAACTCACTTTCAGGGGATTTTGTGAAGGCCAAAAATATAATGGGGCTAAAAAAAAAATTAGATAAGTTCATGGAGGATAGGTCCATGAGTAGCCGTTAGCCAAGATGATCAGGGATGCAACCTCGTTCTCTGGGTGTCCCTAAACCTCTGACTGCAGGAAACTGGGATTGGATGACAGTATATAGATCATTCGATAATAGCCCTGTTCTGTTAATTTCTTCTGAAGCATTGGCCTCTGTTGGAGGACAGGACACTGGGGTAGATGGACCATTGGCCTAACCCAGTATGGCCATTCTTATGTTCGTTGCTATTCAGAGCTTGACTAAGCTTCAGCAGAATCAAAATTAACTAGAGTCTTGTCAGTCTTGCTGTTGCGAATAAGGTTCTGAACAGCAGGAGTGAAAACTAACAATGAGCAACTTAGCTTTGTTGCTTGGGAAAGCAATAAGTAGCACTGAAAGTAAGCACTACAGTTGTTCACTGGGGCCAGTGGGGCATGGAAATGGGTTGGATGGAGAGATGATGGAATAATTTAGAAAAGAGAAATGTAGAGAGAAATCTGGGAGAGAAGAAGCAGAAAGTAAAGAGGCAGAATGGTGTAGAAGAGAAATATAAAGAGGTCATGTAGGGAAGAGAGAAGGAAAAGATTAAATATGAACTGAAGACAACATCTTAAGGTATACAGTGATCTCCTGTAGGAAAGAAAATAAGTAATTTTTCCTAGGTTGGTAAGAGAAATTAACAAATTCAGTGTAGTAAGTAGGGTTTGAACAAAAAATCAGCTAAGTAGAAAGTTGATAATGTTACAGTTAAAGAGTATACAACAGCATTCAGGAATTTGAAAGCAGTAATAAGGAAATAAGTATGTAAGAGTGTTCAGCTGAAATCTGAGTCGCAGCTAGACCCTAGCCCAGGGGTCTCAAACATGCGGCTGGCGGGCCGCATGCGGCCCGCAGAGTTATTAGCTGTGGCCCACCAAGCTCCCCTCCCCTGCCACCCTTGCCCCCTCCAGTGTGCCGCATCCCTGCTCCTCTGCCTATCTCCAGGTGCTTACGCTTTCCAGGGGAGCGGGGTGGAGGAGCAGGGAGCCGCGTGCTCAGGGGAGGAGGCGGGGCAGGGGTGGGGATTTGGGGAAGGGGTTGGAATAGGGGCGGGGGGGTGGAGTTGGGAAGGGGTGGCAAGGGCGGGGCCCCATGGAAGGGGTGGAGTGGGGGCGGGGTGGGGGGGTGTCAGTGATGTGGCCCTCCAGCCAATGTACTAGGCCTCACGTGGCCCTTGTGGTGATTTGAGTTTGAGATCCCTGCCCTAGCCGGCTCACATGTATAAATACTTCGCAGGGAGAAAATACTAGATACTAACAGGTTCTTGACTATAGCAGAATAATGGCTGGAAGCAGAAGCCAGGCAAATTTAAATGAAGACAGACCCATGTTTTTAGCAATGCATGATTAACCATTGGAACAAATTACTAAGATAAGTGATAGAGTCTCTATCTCTTGATATCTTCAAGACTGGATACCTTTCTGGAAGACATGTTTTAGCCAATCAAACACAAATTATTGGGCTCAGTATTCGGGTAATTGTGTGAAATATAATGGCCTGTAATGTATGGGAGGTTTGACTAGATGATCTAATGGTCCCTTCTGGTTCTAAACTCCATCTGTGAAAATGACTGCCTCATTTTTTTTTTTAGTCCAAATAAGTTATACAATACAGGGTTTGTTCCAAAACCATGGTTTTCAACTTTTTTTCATTTGTGGACCCCTAAACATTTTTGAATGGAGGTGCATGACCCTTTGGAAATCTTAGACATAGTCTGGGGACCCCGAAGGTCCGTGCACCACAGTTTGAAACCCACTGTTCTAGAATATGAATTATGTGCCTCTCCCTCAATGACAGACTGCTGACCTGATGGATACATATGCCCTGTGCTAAAATGTTTCATTTAATTAAAACCTGTCTGTTAACAGTCACAACTAATCGTATTGGGAAGGGGCCATTTTGGTAAAGGGGTGTGTGCAGAAAGGAGGGTGGTAATCTGGGGAAGGGGAGCTGAGTTAAGGTTAAGATTGTAGTATGTGGTAGTGGTAAAGTGGGTGGGGGAATAGAGGGTGTGTACGATTAGTCTTTGATGTCTTTTTCCACTTCCTTTTGGAGTTATGTCACTTGTGTAGCAACCTTAAGTATTGCATAATGAATTCTTTTGTGGATAAATAAGCTTATTGGCATAGGCCAATTTTTTATGAAGCTAGTATTCTAATGTGTATAGCCATCGAAGTGAGCTATTTTAAAACTTGTAAGCATCTAGAACTGTGTATAGGCTTTTAAATAATCAATCAAGAAACATAAATTAAAATTATAGGGAAATTCCCCTTCAAGTGACAAAGGTGCATTTTCAGCTCTTAGTAATGTTGGACAGATACAAAGTCAACTGTTCATTTATTCAAAATACCCAAATCAGGACATGATTATGTTGGTTTAGTAATTTAAAAAATAACTGTGGTTTAATATGAAAGTGAAATGGCTGAACAATGAAGGCCCTTTTCCAATTGTGAAATCACTCTTAAAGCAAAATGGGAATTGTTTTACAGTTTGACGTTGGGGGGTTGTCCCCATTTATCATTACTTTATATAATATGGTCACTATCAGCAGGAATGTTCTTATGGCCATTTAAATAAAAACCTGAATTAGTGGGTATTTTTGAAGGTATTAGCACATTAACTTTGAAAATACTATTATGAGGAAAATAATGTAGTTCTTCTGTATAATGTTTTGGGGATGATTCATCCTTCACATAGTCTAGTTATTTGATATTGAAAAATGTTGATGAGGACATTTTTAAAAGGCCCTTTTCAGTTAGGACATAGAATGATAGAACTGGAAGGGACCTCGACAGGTCATCTAGTCCAATCCCCTGTACTCATGGCAGGACTAAGTATTATCTAGACCATCCCTGACATGTGTTTGTCTAACCTGCTCTTAAAAATCTCCAATGATGGAGATCCCACAGCCTCTCTAGGCAATTTATTCCAATGCTTAACCACCCTGGCAGGATGTTTTTCCTACCATCCAACCTAAACCTCCCTTGCTGCAATTTAAGCCCATTGCTTCTTGTCCTACCCTCAGCAGTTAAGAAAAACAATTTTCTCCCTCGTCCTTGTAACAACCTTTTATGTACTTGAAAACTGTTATGCTGTCCCGTCTCAGTTTTCTCTTCTCCTGACCAAACAAACCCAATTTTTCAATTTTCCCTCATAGGTCATGTTTTCTAGACCTTTAATCATTTTTGTTGCTCTTCTCTGTACTCTCTCCAATTTTTCCACATCTTTCCTGAAATGTGGCGCCAAGAATGGATATAATACTCCAGCCGAGGCCTAATCAGCGCAGAGTAGAGCAGAAGAATTGCTTTTCGTGTCTTGCTTTCAACACTCCTGCTTATACATCCCAGAATGATGTTTGCTTTTTTTGCAACACCATGACACTGTTGACTCATATTTAGCTTGTGGTCCACTATGACCCCCAGATCCTTTTCCGCAGTACTCCTTCCTAGGCAGTCATTTCCCATTTTGTATGTGTGCAGCTGATTGCTCCTTCCTAAATGGAGTACTTTGCATTTGTCTTTATTGAATTTCATCCTATTTACTTCATCATTTCTCCAGTTTGTCCAGATCATTTTGAATTTTAATCCTGTCCTCCAAAGCACTTGCAACCCCTCCCAGTTTGATGTTGTCCGCGAACTTTATAAGTGTACTCTCTATGCCATTATCTAAATCATTGATGAAGATACTGAGCAGAACCGGATCCAGAACTGATCCCTGCGGGACCTCGCTCGTTATGTCCTTCCAGCATGACTGTGAACCATTGATAACTACTCTCTGGGAACAGTTTTCCAACCAGTTTTGCACCCACCTTATAGAAGCTCCATCTAGGTTGCATTTCCTTAGCTTGTTTATGAGAAGGTCATGCAAGACAGTATCAAAAGCTTTGTCAAGATATACCACGTCTACCGCTCCCCATCCCCCATCCACAAGGCTTGTTACCCGTCAAAGAAACCTATCAGGTTGGTTTGACACGGTTTGTTCTTGGCAAATCTATGCTGACTGTTACTTATCACCTTATTATCGTCTATATGTTTGCAAATTGATTGCTTAATTATTTGCTCCATTATCTTTCCGGGTACAGAAGTTAACCTGGCTGGTCTGTAATTTCCTGGGTTGTCCTTGTTTTCTTTTTGTAGATGAGCACTATATTTGGCCTTTTCCAGTCTTCTGGAATCTCTCCAGTCTTCCATGACTTTTCAAAGATAATCGCTAATGGTTCAGATATCTCCTCAGTCAGCTCTTTGAGTATTCTAGGATGTATTTCATCAGGCCCTGGTGACTTGAAGACATCTAATTTGTCTAAGTAATTTTTACCTTGTTCTTTCCCTATTTTAGCCTCTTCTGATCCAACCTTATTTTCACTGGTATTCACTATGTTAGCTGTCCAATCACCACCAACCTTTTTGGTGAAAACTAAAACAAAGTCATTTAGCACCTCTGCCATTTCCACATTTTCTGTTATTGTCTCTCCCCCCCCCCCCCCCCCACCCACACATTGAGTAACGGGCCTACTCTGTCCATGGTCTTCCTCTTGCTTCTAATGTATTTGTAGATTGTTTTCTTGTTACCCTTTATTTCTCTAGCTAGTTTGATCTCATTGTGTACCTTGGCCTTTCTAATTTTGTCCATACATACTTTTGTTATTTCCTTATATTCATCCTTTGTAATTTGACCTAGTTTCTACTTTTTGTAGGACTCTCTTGATTTTTAGATCATTGAAGATCTCCTGGTTAATCCAAGGTGGTCTCTTGCCATACTTCCTGTCTTTCCTATGCAGTGGGATAGTTTGCTCTTGTGCCCCTAATAATGTCTCTTTGAAAAAACTGCCCGCTGTCTTCAATTGTTTTTCCTCTTAGACTTGCTTCCCATGGGATCTTACCTACAAACTCCCCGAGTTTGCTAAAGTCCGCCTTCTTGAAATCCATTATCTTTATTTTGCTGTTCTCCCTCCTACTGTTCCTTAGAATCATGAACTCTGTCATTTCATGATCACTTTCACGCAAGCTGCCTTCCACTTTCAAATTCTCAACCAGTTCCTCCCTACTTTTCTAAATCAAATCTAGAACAGCCTCTCTCCTAGTAGCTTTCTCCACCTTCTGAAAAAAAAAAATTATTTCCAATACATTCCAAGAACTTGTTGGATAATCTGCGCCCTGCTGTGTTTTCTCAACAGATGTCTGAGTAGTTGAAGTCCCCCATTATCACCCAGTCCTGTGTTTTGGATGACTTTGTTGCTTATTTAAAACAGGGTAGATTTCATTTAAATCACTAGTCAGGAAGATTTGTTTTAATCATGGATTTCTACATAAAAGTGCATTCTTGTTGGTTGTTATAACCTTAATACATATTCTTCACAACTCAGAGATGGATGTAGGTTTCATTTTTAGAAGGTATATACCATACATTTTTAAAGTGATTTATTTTGAAAACTTTTCAGATTAGTTTTATAGCTATATGAGAAAATGAATGATTGTTTAGTTATTTCATTTACCAAAGGTAATTAAAGCAGATAGTTCAGCTCCCAATGACTTCATAAATATCTCCAATTCAATAGGTTAATCATTAATATTTGGAGGCTTTTCTTGCCATGCTGTATTAGGAGAACATCACCTGACAGACATTTAAATTGTTTTATTTAACTAAAACAACAATGTTATGTATTCTGGATTTTTTTTTCTTCAACAGCAAACATATAATATTTTAGCAAAACAAGCATTTGAATTTTTGAATTTAGTTAAACATTCAAGTTTTTTAAAATCAGGTTTGTTTTTGTTAAAATAGTTTTAAACTAAAGTAGTTAAATGAATTATTTAAAAAAACAAAAATTAAGTTGACTGTCAGCCAGGTCAACATGAGAAACTTAAAATATTGGCTTTTGCAGCTAACTCAGTTGTCTTCACCTTCATTTTCCTGTTTGTTCGTAATCTGGAAAAGAAAAACAAACTTTCCTGCTTTTTCAGGTCCCAAACGATTTCTCAGTTTGGAATGAATTAGTCCAAAGGAAGAAAATATTCTTTCTACACCGGCAGAAGAAGCTACTGCTGTTAAGTGAGATTATCACTTCAACAGTCTCTGAATCCAAGTGCTTAAGTGACTTCCACCAGTTCACTGGTGTGACTTTCTTTAAAACATCATCACCAAACATATATTTCTTGAACGTTTCACCTTTAGCTCTGAAGTTTATTATAGTTGGCATTATGGAGGGGTGATTGCTGGATGTCCATATCATAGCCAACTCCTCTTCTTCAGCAGTTAAGGTTTGACCCTGGTACCAAGTATTGAGAATATTAGCAAGAAAATGAGCTGGAGATAGTGCTTGTCCCATTCGTTTTTTTAATGCTTGTAATTTAACTCTGTCATTGCATATTTCTCTTTTTAAGATCTCACTCCGTTCCTTCCAAATTTCAACAGTGTCAGCAATAAACCATCTATTTCCCTGCATCTTGTTGAAGGCTACAGAAATAGGCTTCAGGGTACTCAGCATGTGTTCAACATTTCTCTTAAGCCCAATGTTGAGAACTTTGGCTGTGACAGTGCCATCTATTATTTTTCACTATTTTGTTCACAAACTGTCATCAGATTAGGCTAGTTCTTGATATAGTGCTCAAAACAGTCCACTACTGAGTTCCATCGCACATCTTGTGGGAGAGTTAGCTTGGTTCCTCCCACTTCTTTCAGAGCAGCTGCTGCAGAGTGGTTGTTATGGAAGTATTTTGCAATTTCAACAACATTAGCCTTTATTTCTGGAACACTGAAGTCTTTGGCTAGGAGGTGAATCAAATGAGCACTGCAACCATATGTTATTAGCTTGGGACTCTCTTGTAAATAGTTTAGTCTCATCTTGGATACATTTGCAGCATTGTCTAGTACTAAGTCTGTACTAGACATTTGAATTTTTTTTCCACAGTTTGTTATAGCTTTTACTGCTACTTCTTGTAAGTATTCTGCTGTGTGTGCATTTCCTGATGTATCAATTGTTTCTGTAAGGAAGACATTCCCTTCTTCTGTTGTCACACAAGCCCATTCAACAGGATCGTTGTAGACATTGCTCCACCCCTCAAGACTCAGGTTAACAATTTTACTCACTAGACCTTTTGCACACTGCTCAATTTCTCTTTCATATGCTTTATACAGCAATTTGCCTGCCACATCTGCTCTGTTGGGTGGACTGTATCCTGGTCTTAATGACTGAACCATGTTAGTGAAGTGTGGGTTCTCAATCATACAGAAAGGAGAGTTTGTTGCATAAACAAACTCGGCAATTTTTTCATTAATTACCTCTCTTTGTAATCTGCTGGTTCTTATCACAAACTTATCTCTGGTTGTTTCTGGATGATGGAGATTTTTTTTTTCCTTTTTGCTACAGGTGATATACTGTGGCTATGTGACATACATGAAGTGATTGAAACACTATCATAGACCTTAAGGTTAAACGGGACCATTATGATCATCTAGTCTGACCTCCTGCACAATGTAAGCCACAGAATCTCTCCCACCCACTCCTGTAAGAAACCTCTAACCTATGCCTGAGTTATTGAAGTCCTCAAATCGTGGTTTAAAGACCTCAAGGTGCAAAGAATCCTCCAGCAAGTGACCCGTGCCCCACTCTGCAGAGGAAGGCGAAAAACCTCCAGGGCCTCTGCCAATCTGCCCTGGAGGAAAATTCCTTCCCGACCCCAAATATGGCGATCAGTTAAACCCTGAGCATGTGGGCAAGACTCACCAGTCAGCACCCAGGAAAGAATTCTCTGTAGTGACTGAGATCCCACCCCATCTAACATCCCCTCACAGACCATTGGGCATATTTACCTGCTAATAATCAAAGATCAATTAATTGCCAAAATCAGGCTATCCCATCATACCCCATCCCCTCCATAAACTTATCAAGCTTAGTCTTGAAGCCAGATATGTCTTTTGCCCCCCCCCCACTCCCCTTGGAAGGCTGTTCCAGAACTTCACTCCTCTAATGGTTAGAAACCTTCGTCTAGTTTCAAGTCTAAACTTCCTAATGTCCAGTTTATATCCATTTGTTCTTGTGTCCACACTGGTATTAAGCTTAAATAATTCCTCTCCCTCCCTGATGTTTATCCCTCTGATATATTTATAAAGAGCAATCATATCTCCCCATAGCCTTCTTTTGGTTAGGCTAAACAAGCCAAGCTCTTTGAGTCTCCTTTCATAAGACCGGTTTTCCATTCCTCGGATCATCCTAGTAGGCCTTCTCTGTACCTGTTCCAGTTTGAATTCATCCTTCTTAAACATGGGTGACCAGAACTGCACACAGTATTCCAGATGAGGTCTCACCAGTGCCTTGTATAACGGTACTAACATCTCCTTATCTTTACTGGAAATACTTTGCCTGATGCATCCTAAGACCACATTAGCTTTTTTAACGGCCATATCACATTGGCTGCTCATAATCATCCTGTGATCAACCAGTACTCCGAGGTCCTTCTCCTCCTCTGTTACTTCCAACTGATGCATCCCCAAGTTATAACCAACATTCTTGTTATTAATCCCTAAATGCATGACCTTGCACTTTTCACTATTAAATTTCATCCTATTACTATTACTCCAGTTTACAAGGTCATCCAGATCTTCCTGTATGATATCCCGGTCCTTCGCTGTATTAACAATACCTCCCAGCTTTGTGTCATCCGCAGACTTTATTAGCACATTCCCACTTTTTGTGCCAAGGTCAGTAATAAAAAGATTAAATAAGATTGGTCCCAAAACCGATTCCTGAGGAACTCCACTAGTAACCTCCTTCCAGCCTGACAGTTCACCTTTCAGTATGACCCGTTGTAGTCTCCCCTTTAACCAGGTCCTTATCCACCTTTCAGTTTTCATATTGATCCCCATCTTTTCCAATTTAGCTAATAATTCCCCATGTGGAACCATATCAAATGCCTTACTAGGGAGACTTGAATAAAGGGAAGACTTATATGAAGAGCAATTTAGTTTGCCAGTTATCTCCTGTTCCCTGCTGAATTTGCAAATGTTTGAGGAAGCTAACATTGTTAAACCCATTTTCTTTTGTTTGATGCTGTAGTGAAGTCATAACTGATGTTTTGCAAAACAACAACAAAAACAACTTAGGACAAATATGTACATTTAGAGGGGAGTAGTTCCACTTAATCTGCCTTACAGAGTTTGTCACTTTGCATACATTTCAGTGCAGATGCACTTCCCATATAAAAACAATCTATAATTACTGGTGCATCTGCAGTCATTCTTTCCCTGTGGAGATATTGGTGGATATTAATGTATAATATTGTAGTAAAATAAGGCATACATTCTTGGATTTGTGTTAACGTATAATGTCTCTTGTTGTGGTTAAAATACAGCTATATGAACAAATAGACTATAGTCACTTTGCCTGTTCAGTGTATTTGGTGTCTTATATACATTTCTGTTTAACTTGTAGATTTTGGATCTCTGTTTGACTTGGAAAATGATCTTCCTGATGAGCTAATCCCCAATGGAGAGTTAAGCCTTCTAAACAGCAGTGGGAATCTTGTTCCTGATGCAGCTTCCAAACACAAACAACTTTCTGAACTTCTAAGGGGAAACGGTAGCTCTACCCTAAATCCTGGAATTGGAAATGTGAACTCAAATAGCCCTGTCCAGCAAGGAGTTGGTAGCCAAGTCCAAGGGCAGCCGAATAGTGCTAACATTAGTAATCTGGGTGCTCTGGGTAAGAGCCCTTTAAACCAGGGAGACTCTTCTGCTTCAAGCCTGGCAAAGCAGGCAGCCAGCACCTCTGGACCTACCACACCTGCATCACAAGCACTGAACTCTCAAGCACAAAAGCAAGTGGGGATGGTGACAAGCAGCCCTGCAACATCACAGACTGGACCTGGGATATGTATGAATGCTAATTTCAGTCAGACTCACCAGGGCCTTCTCAACAGTAACTCTGGCCACAATTTAATGAATCAGCCTCAGCAAGGACAAGGGCAGGTAATGAATGGATCTCTTGGGGCAGCTGGAAGAGGAAGGGGAGCAGGAATGCAATATTCTGCTCCTTCCATGCAAGGGAATGCAGGCAGTGTGCTGGCAGAGACTTTAACCCAAGTATCACCACAGATGGCTGGTCACACAGGCCTGAACACAGCACAGACAGGAGCAATGGCAAAAGTATGTACATATAACTTTATAAATTCTATCTGTCTAGATGCATATTTTTTCTCCAGGTATCTGAGAAACCGATTTTAGTAACTGATAGAAATTCAGGTGCCTTGAAAGTATGTTTTTTTTTTTCAGTTTTTATTAGGTGTAAATTAGATATCCCTGGTTCATGTAAAACTAAGATACAAGACTTTTTGTAGCGGTGAGTGTAATTTAACTGACTGTGTGCTAAAGATCCTAAACAGATCACATTTCTGAGCGGAAGAGGAAACTTTTGGTCCTGCTTAAGTAATCTATTTATCATGTGAAAATTTTAAAGGTTTCATGCTTACAGTAAGATATGTGTAATTTAAAGAAAATTGGGTTTTGAAGTTACATTTTAAAATTAGCCTAAGACTATAAATTCTATGTATCAAGTCTTTTCAGCAATGAATACGTTTCACTGTTTAAAAAAGATTCTGATTCAACTCTGATTCTCTTATAGCTTATTGCATTCCATTGTGTGTAGTAAGAAAAATAAAAGAGGAAAAATATGCTTTGTGAATTCTGCACTTATCCGTTTCAGGCATTAGAATGTCCTGAAAATGAGACACTAAAAACAGTGATTTTCATTGTACTATCATAAATGAAAATGTCTGTTTAGAATCTCTTTGAAGAAGGCTAAAACTAGGACAAAATCTTGCTAGTAAGTTATTGGAAGAGAAGAATTTAGTGGTCCAAAAAAGAGAAAAGGTGACTTGCTGACCATTTCTGTATGCTTCACTGTAGCAAATAGAAAAAGTGTATATTTAAAGCTAAGCAGATTTAGTACTGATAAAGGTGCTGGACTGACAGGCTTGAAGATATGTACCTGTTTACAGAAAAATTACAGAATAGGCACAGGCAATACAAGCTTCTCCATACTGCCATGTCAGTGTGATTCCATTGAAGTCTTTGGCTTCTTTGCGTAAAGACAGGTACCAATTAGCAGAATTATAGTGACTGTTTTTGTTATGCAGACACCTGTCTGTCAGAGGGCTATGAGACCATCAGAGACAGTACAAGTGTGTGAGTGGCAAGTCACCCATTTATAGCATCCTTTTTCCTCTCTCTCCCTACAGCTGAAGAGCAGAGTCAGAGTTTTTGTATTTATTGCGTTTATTGATCTGGTCTATAACAAATCTCCTATTGGTGGGTGGGGAAAAGTCATGTTTCACAAGTTAAACAAAACTGCTATTGTCAGTCTCCTTTCATATTGGAATCTCAGGGACCCCACTTTTGTATTTTGTTGCTGTAGTTACAACTTTGAGATATTGGAAAAGTGTAAAAGTCATGTGCTAGTTTTGGAGACTGACATCCTATTTAGCCACTGAACACTGAACAAGACAGATTTAATTTCCATTCCCACTCAGTTCTTTACACTTCTGCTGAAACTGCAAACAAGAATGCATTGAGTAGTTTGGTGATGTGGCTACATATCCTCTTGGGTTCTGTTCTGAAGACTGTTCATTTCATATAGGCCACTAGGCTAAACATGACAGAGCAAGAACATGTTTTCTGTGTGAAGTCGTCTAGTCTACCAGCCACTTCACTCCTTCAGCAGCTGGGAGTGCAGAGCTTTCCAGTAAGGAATTTCCCTGGACTCCGTCTGAGGGTTGGGGATTATTTCAGTATCACTCTTGGTTGCAGTGTGTTAAATTTGTTGGTTCGTTGCTGACAGAAGTTGGGGCACAAATTCTTCTCTTCCCCGTTGAGGGATGATTTTCTTTATTTTTAAAGGAAGGGAAGCTTAAAGGTCTAAACAGATTGGCAGCGTGATGTAAAGCTGAGCATACTTATCAGTCTATGGACCTAAACATTTAGATGTGCTTTGTATAAAGATTAACTGCTATAGTTACAGGAAAAGAATGGTTATTGGGAGGTAACTAGAGAAAGGGGTAGGTGATTATTTTCTCTTACTAGATTTGTTTTTCTCTGAAATGTGTGGAAACGGAATGAAAATATCTAATTATTTGGCTTATTTCCATTTTTTTTTAAAAGTAACCCATTGGAGCAGGTTTCTTTAACTTCTACACGGCTGTGTGTTATGTAGGTTATAACTCGCTTGTATGCACTTAGGGTGAAATGGACCTTGGGGCAGAGATCCTTATTTAGGCCCTCTGCCCTGGAGTTAATTTTACCAGTTTTGAATAAGGATGACTTATCTTCCTACTGTATTTTCCACTACCTGCATCCAATGAAGTGGGTTTTAGCCCACGAAAGCTTATGCTCAAATTTGTTAGTCTCTAAGGTGCCAGAAGTACTCCTCGTTCTTTTTGCTGATACAGACTAACACGGCTACCACTCTGAAGCCTGTCACCATGCAAGGCACTGCATTTAGCTGTATGAAGTGGAAATCCATCAACTTCATGAAAAACTTGTACAGATACAGACCGACATCATCTTCCTTTCCAAATGCAAACTGATGGACATCATACCAAAAGGACTGAAGGTAAAAAATCCATTACAATCTACATACCATACAGACTATGCTGACAGATTATGCGACACACTCTCAAAGAAACTGCGGAACCACCTGATCAACATCCTATACAGCAAACGGAAAGATCAAGAATGAGCTCTCAAAACTGGATACTCTCATAAAAAAACAACCTTCCGCACAAACTTCCTCGTGGCTTGGCTTTACAAAAACTAGACAAGTCATTTACAACACACACTTTGCTTCTCTACAAAGGAAAAAGGACACTAAACTATCTAAATTATTACATGCCACAAGGGGCCACAACAGTGGTTCCCTTAACCCACCCAACAATATTGTTAATCTATCCAGTTAGATTCTTCTGCTGTATGTCCTATCTTGGGGCCTCTCCTTCTGCCCCTCCACCCCCATCGAACGTGATACAGTTCTGTGGTGACCTAGAATCCTACTTTCGATGTCTCCGACTCAAGGAATATTTCCAAAACACCTCTGAACAGCATACTAACCCACAGAAACCTTCCTACCAACACTACAAAAAGAAGGATTCTGCGTGGACTCTTCCTGAAGGTCGAAACAACAGACTGGACTTCTACATAGTGCTTCCGCCGACGTGCACGGGCTGAAATTGTGGGAAAACAGCATCACTTGTCCCATAACCTCAGCCGTGCAGAACACAACGCCATCCACAGCCTCAGGAACAACTCTGACATCATAATCAAAAAGACTGACAAAGGAGATGCTGTCGTTATCATGAATAGGTGAGAATATGAACAAGAGACTGCTAGGCAGCTCTCTAACACCACATTCTACAGGCCTTTACCCTCTGATCCCACTAAGGGTTACCAAAAGAAACTACACCATCTGCTCAAGAAACTCCCTGAAAAAGCACAAGAACAAATCTGCACAGACACACCCCTAGAACCCCTACCAGGGGTATTTTATCTGCTACCCAAGATCCATAAACCTGGAAATCCTGGATACCCCATCATCTCAAGCATTGGCACCCTGACAGCAGGATTGTCTGGCTATGTAGACTCTCTCCTCAGGCCCTACACTACCAGCACTCCTAGCTATCTTCGAGACACCACTGATTTCCGGAGGAAACTACAGTCCATTGGTGATCTTCCAGAAAACACCATCCTGGCCACCTATGGATGTAGAAGCCCTCTACACCAACATTCCACACAAAGATGGACTGCAAGCCGTCAGGAACAGTATCCCCGATAATGTCACGGCAAACCTGGTGGCTGAATTTTGTGATTTTTGTCCTCACCCACAACTATTTCATATTTGGGGACAATGTATACCTTCAAGTCAGCGGCACTGCTATGGGTACCCGCATGGCCCTACAGTATGCCAACCTTTTTATGGCTGACTTAGGGGAAGAGAGCTGAGGAAGCGTTGTTCTAACGCCCCTACTCGTGCTACATTGATGACATCTTCATCATCTGGACCCATGGAAAAGAAGCTCTTGAGGAATTCCACCATGATTTCAACAGTTTCCATCCCACCATCAACCTCAGCATGGACCAGTCCACACAAGATCCACTTCCTGGACACTACAGTGCTAATAAGCGATGGTCACATAAACACCACCCTATACCAGAAACCTACTGACCGCTGTACTTACCTACATGCCTCCAGCTTTCATCCAGACCACACAACACGATCCATTGTCTACAGCCAAGATCTAAGATGCAACCGCATTTGCTTCAACCCCTCAGACAGAGACAAACACCTGCAAGATCTCTATCAAGCGTTTTTAAAACTACAGTACCCACCTGCTAAAGTGAAGAAACAGATCGAAAGAGCCAGAAGAGTAGCCAGCAGTCACCTACTACAGGACAGGCCCAACAAAGAAAGTAACAGAATGCCACTAGCCATCACCTTCAGCCCCCAACTAAAACCTCTCCAGCGCATTATCAAGGATCTACAACCTATCCTGAAGGACGATCCCTCACTCACAGATCTTGGGAGACAGGCCAGTCCTCGCTTACAAACAGCCCCCCAACCTGAAGCAAATACTCACTAGCAACCACACAACGAAAACACTAACCCAGGAATCTATCCTTGCAACAAAGCCCGTTGCCAACTCTGTCCACATATCTATTCAGGGGACACCATCATAGGACCTAATCACATCAGCCACGCTATCAGAGACTCGTTCACCTGCACATCTACCAATGTGATATGTGCCAGCATGTGCCAGCAATGCCCCTCTGCCATGTACATTGGCCAAACCAGACAGTCGCTATGCAGAAGAATAAATGGACACAAAATCAGATGTCAAGAATGACAACATTCAAAAACCAGTCAGAGAACACTTCAACCTCCCTGGCCACTCAATTACAGACCTCAAAGTTGCAATGCTCCAACAAAAAAACCTTCAAAAACAGACTCCAACAAGAAACTGCAGAATTGGAATTAATTTGCAAACTGGACACGATTAAATGAGTCTATAATGACCCATCCACTTTCAATCTTTATTCAAGCCTATTTCCCCAGGCTAATTTTTCCCCCTACTGTTACTCAGACTTTCTTGTCAACTGTTTGAAATGGGCCATCGTGATTATCGCTACAAACTTTTTTTCTCCAGCTGATAATAGCCCACCTTAATTGATTACTCTCGTTATAGTTGGTATGGCAACACCCATTTTTTCATGTCCTTTGTGTATATATATCTTCCTACTGTATTTTCCACTGCATGCATCCAATGAAGTGGGTTTAGCCCACGAAAGCTTATGCTCAAATTGTTAGTCTCTAAGGTGCCACAAGTACTCCTCGTTCTTTTTATCAAGCTGAATGGAGGTCATGTGACTTCTGTTTTTTTTATTCTGTGATGCCATTCTATTTTCATTTTTTAAAAAGAACTTATCAGTACCGCTCGATTGCACATATGCTCCTGCCCTCCTCATGCACAGAGCAGGGGACACAAAGGTGACATGGCTGCTGCCTCCCTCTCGGTTCCTTCTTACCGCCTGTGGTGGGAGTTGGAGCTTCCTGTGTCACTCGTGAGCCTTGGTTAACCAGTTTAGAAAGAGAGATTCTCATTTGGTATATAGTTCATTTAATTTAGTTATAGTATTAGTTAGTTGATAGTTTTTTTTTTGTTTTTTTTTGGTATGCAGTAATCCCTTGGATTTAAACAATGTGCCACGTGCAGGGCTTTTATCCTTATCACTGGTAGACACAATAGTTACCTGATTTGTTTTGGTGAGGGATCTATGCCCTCTCTGTACCATGCTCCCCATGAGAATGAAAAAATAGGAATTTCCGCCTTAAGGTTCATCATCTTAAAAAAGTGACATATCCCTCTTCAGGGCCTGACCCTCACAACGAGAAAGCAGAGAGCTCCTCTACGGGGAGTGCCCTATTTGGTTGCCACTACTTTGAAGCCTCTTTCGGGTGAGGAATGTAGATCTTCCTCCTCTCCCGCAGCTTCCTCAGAGTGCTCAAAACCTTCTGAAGCTGATGGGCCATGCTCCTTATCTCTCAGAAAAGCACAAAAATAGTCCCCTGGTACAGAGTCGCAGTCTGGTTGTAAGCAACACACTCACCAGAAATCTGAGGTGGCACTGTCAAATACGGATCCAGTGGGGCTGCCAAACATTTCACAAAGACAAGGTTTCTCTTAGGCATAAAGTTGGGGTCTGGTTATATCTGCGTTCCACTTCAATCAGACCATTCATCTTCTGGTATGTGTTCCAAAACCTTGCTCTAGTAAAGTCATTGAGAAGCTCCCTACTTTGGATGTTGGAGAGCTCTATCCATGTGGTCCACAAAAGTTTTTTAGGTTATCTCCTAGACTCTTTGTAGGCTCATTCTACCCCAAACTCTTTAGTAGTTCGGCAAATGAACAGTCAAGGAAGTTGTTCCCCAGGTCTATACTGAAATACAGGGAATTTAAGAGATTGGATTTATATAGTAAAAGGCCTATACTACTGTGAGCCTTCAAATGAAGGTGTCATACTATCAGGCTTTATTGGCTAAGTATTCCTTTATTAATTGGTCAGGAATTTCTGTATTCACAAACCAGTTGTCAAAGGATTATAAAGAGCAGTTCTTGATCATTGCCTCTGAAGGTCACCTCACTGCCTGGACATCTCTCAAAGGCTATCAACGCATCTAACGTGGCTTTATGTTCAGTGGCAACAGGCATTTCAGAGGTGTTCTTCTTGGTTGCAGGCCACCAGCATCCAAAAGGAATGCTTGGACTTGCTATTTGAGGGCACCACATTTTGTTTTTTCAGAAGACCAATGATGCCATGCACATGTCAAGAGTCCCATAGAACTCTTCACGCTCTGGGAGTTTATACCCTAGTGACAAACACGACAAGCACAGCATAGACCTTGCTACTATTCAAGTCTTCAGGATGTCCCTAGATGGAGATATAAACTTCCTACATATCACCTATCAGCTTTGTTCACAGCAGGCCCTTCTCCTAGATCTTGGCTTCATTAGGGTCATCTTGTCATCACAGTTGTGGACAGCATAGAGACTGTAAATCATCTTAAAAAAAATTTGACATCTCCCTTCATCCCCCAGTTTGGAAATATCTATCTTTCTTTTACAGGGAAAGGACAGCAATCCTTTTCGACAGTTGGGATTTCAGCACTGTGCAGGAGGGAAATGTTATCTAGTTCATTTCCGAACCCTTCCCAAACCCCGCTTCCCATCCCTTTTCTGGGACCCATTTCACAAGGCTATATTCATGTTAAGAGACTTTTAGTCTCTTTTTGATCAGAGAGCAATAGCAGAAATTACTTACCAACACAGAGGGAAAGGGTTTTATTCCCGCTATTTCCTGATTCCCCAAAAGGGAGGCTCTTTGGCTCCTCCTAGATATAAGAAAGTTGAATATATTAATCAAGAAAATCAAGTTCAAAATGGTTACCCTTGCATCTATTATCCTATCCATAGTGATGAGGGATTGGTATGCTCACTTTCTGTTGCCAGGATTGAAGGATCTTTGATACGAAGTAGGGAATGTGCACTACCAGTATGCGGTTCTGCTCTTTATTGAAAGAAGTAAAGTGGAACTGGTTACAGACTAGCGTGTATATCGCTGCATTTCTGACTTTATCAAGCTCTGTTATAATCTAGCAAATGTTGTTCTTCCTTCTAGAATAACAGCCCATTCTACAAGGGTTCATTCCAGTTCATCAGCCTTCTTGAGTTACATACTGATGTGGACATTGGCAAGGCAGCAATGTGGTCATTGGTAGATACCTTCTCCAGACACTGTTATCACTCATGCTTTTCCAGGCAATGCCAATTTTGGCAAGTCAGTGCTACCGTCTCTCTTCATGTAATCCAAAGTTTCATCACCTGTAAGGGAATAGCTGATGAGTCACCTTCACTGGAATGTATATGTGCACAATCACTTGAAGGATTGAAAATGGTTTCTTTCCTGTTCCGTAACTACAGTTCTTTGAGATTGTTATGCATACATACATTATACAATTGTCCCACTATCCCCCTAGTTCAGGTATTAGACGACTGTGTGAAGAAACAAGGAGGCAGCACCATGCCCCTTTATGCCCTCTGCTCACTGCACAAGGATGCATTTGTCTCCTAGTGGTACTTCTGGCAAAAGTCTCTAACTTGAGTTAATTGGGTGCATATAAACCTACACTGGAATGTGTATGTGCACAAGATATCGCAAAGAGCAGTTAACATACAGGGAAGTAACTGTTTTCTTGCACCATAGCTTTTAGTTTTGAGGGCCTTTCAGGATTGCTCTGCTCTGACCACCTCTTTCCATTTTTCTTCTCACTGGTGTCAGTCACAGTAGTTCATCCCATGTTAGTGAAGCTTTTTTGGTTTGTTTTCTTTTTCCCATGGTTTTTCCCTCTATGATAGAGGGGAAAATTTGAGAAAGGCAGAAAGTGCCTCTATGAACTGTTTTGAAGCTGAAGCTTGTTCTGAAGGGAAGTGGAAGTTGGATTGGCATTTACATTGAGCTACATCACTGTGCCCTTGGGATCACACATGTCCTATCCATCCACATTAATGTGTCCTGGATTCTCCTAAGATCTTGGAGGATAAAGCTTGCCTTTGAATCAGAACTAGAAAGGTGCATGGTGAGTGATCGGACAGTAGGCCTCCAGACCTTTAAGAAAAGAACATTTTTTTCCCATGCTCTTCACTCCTTGGCTATTCAGTCCCAGGAAGATGTTGCCAAATTAAAAGGATATTGGAGAAGAGCAACAAAAATGCCTAGGCAGTTGCAAAGGGATTTACTTACATGGGACAAATATAAGCAAGATGTGCACAGACTGGCTAAACAGTCTTAACACCTAGCAGTTAATATACTGGAAGAATATCAGCACCAAGAGTAAATATTTAGATACAATTAGAGCTAATGTGTTGAACATCAGGAAAAATTTCATCACATGAGATCTGTTAGGCTGGGAGATGTTGTCCCAAGTGCAGTGGTTGGAAAGCATGATCACTTGGACCACTTTAAAACAGACAAAACAAAGCGTTATAAATATACGGTAAGGGAACAATCTTGTAGTCTCCGTGGAATGACCTAGATTAACTAGTGTTCTTCTTTGAATAGTGTCCCTATGGGTGCTCCACTGTAGGTGTATCTGAGCCTCTAATCGGAGAATTTAGGTAACTGTGTCCGTTCAGCCTACACATGCGCTCTCCCTCCCTTGTGATCTGCCTCCAGGCTATCTAGTACTGCGCAGGTGAACCTCCCTCAGTTCTTTCTCGGCCGCCTTTAGCCAGGCACGGTGTAAGCAGTAGTCCCTTCCTTCTTGGCATTGATAAGTGTTTAGTAGAAGCAGTAAATGTTCTTAGACTTTCCGCTTTCGTGTTTTTTTTTTTTAATTTTTCACATTTCCTGCCCTTGTTCAGGGGGGATCACCTTCTCATGGACATTTAGTAGTTGAATTAAGTTTTTCAGTTCTTTAAATAAAAAAACAAAAACCATACCTTTCACGTTTCCCTGCCTTTTGCGGGTGATTGTCCCAGGAGAGGCATGCCTGGTTCCCCTGGCTTCAAGAAGTGCCTCTTTTGCAACGAGGCAATCCCAATAATGGACAGATACTTTCATTGTATCCGGTGCCTGGGGGGGACACACACATTCTTTCCGCCAGAAGCTAAAGGCGAGATCTCATAAGAACCGGGAGCTCAAGTTAAACTTCTAATGGAGGGTTCTCTTCAGCCGCTGACTGAACCCAGTTCTCCAGGACGAAGATTGTCCACAGAGCCTTCAACATCCAGAGGGGTAGAGTTGTGAAAGAAGTTGTCTGATTCCCCTCCCGTCCCCTCTCCCCCGCAAAGCCTCTAGAAAAAGGGCTCCAAGCCCTCAAACGTCAATCCTTGGCCAGACAGAGGGGATCCCCGGTGTGCTTGGCCACCTTGTTACTGACGGCTCCGAAGCACAGTACCCAGAAATATCAGGGAACTGCCTGTATGAGCTCTGCGGCACTGCCTAGGGACCTGATGGGCAAAGGTGTGGAGGCAATGTCACCACCTCCCAGAGATAAAGACAGAGACCGAACAGTCTCTAAAAGATCAGCACAGACAAAACCATCCTTGTTCACAGAGTGTGGCAAAACACCCCTCATTGTAGCGTTCCTCCCATAAACAACTTGATACCAATGAGTTGACACCGACACTCCTCAATGGTACTGAGTGTATCAACAGTATTGCAAGAGTTCTGTTCTTGAGGGACCTGGCAGTCACCGAAGAACCGGAATCCCCACTACTTGGCACCAGAGCCCTGGTTCCAAGCATGTCTAGGTCCCCTGAATCACAGCTAACACTGGGCCATTTACCCACAATGCCCCAGTCAGCACCACCCTTCTCCAGCGAGGAATCTGTCATCTTGGTCACTGTCCATCTTTCCCTGTTCTCTCAAAATGTCCCACCATTGCAACATCAGGGACCTCCCCAACTGTTCCCTTATGCCAACCTTCAATCCAGTATAGTCCATCGTGAGTGCCACCGCTACCATTTCCATCCTCTTCCCCCCTTGGCCGTATTGGGATCCATGGGTGATGTATGGATTTATACCTTGCGAGCATCCTTTGTCTCTCATAAAGAATCCATCAGGTGGTCCCTACGGCTTCAGTGTCCAGGGGGCCAGAGCCTGAGGAAGAAACTTTTGAAGGGCAGGAGGCCAGACTTTGAAGTGGAGACTACCCCACCAGCAAACTTCAGACTCAGCCATATGAGGCTGTGAAGCCCCCTCCTTCATCACTAGCTGATGACTTGAGGCTCTTTCAGGACCTTACTAAGAGGGTGGCAGTTGACCTTCAAATTCCCCTACAGGTTGTGACAGATACACACCACAGGGTGGTAGATATTCTACACACTTAACAAGGTGCTCCTGGATCCTTCCAAGGTCATCTGGCAGACACCAGCTTCCATTGCACCAACGTGCAAGAGCTGAGAAGAAGTACTGTGTCCCCACTAAAGAGGCAGACTCTCTCTCTACGCACCCTCAACCTAACTCTATTGTTGTGGATGCAGTTAATGCACAGGGAAAACAACATCATGCCAAATCAACTCCTAATGATAGACTGGAAGATGCTAGACCCCTTTGGGAAGAAGGCGTACATGTTGGTGACCTTACAATTCAGGCTGCCGTACTACAAGCCGTAATGGCTAAGAACGAATACATAAATTATGGGAAACTCAGCATATTTATTGACTGCTTGCCGGAGGTGCAAAAAGAACAATATCAAGCCATTGTTAAATAGGGTCAGTTAGTAGCTAGAATAGTGCTACAGAAGGCCCTGGACGCAGCAGATATGGTGGCCTGCTCGGTCTTGATGGCAATGGTAATGAGACAAGCATCCTGGCTACACCTCTCCAAGGAAGTGCAGATGATGGTCAAAGACTTCCTGCTTGAAGGGCCCAAACTCTTTGCCAATAAGACTGATGTGTCACTTCACATGTTAAAGGCCTTCAGGGCTATGCTCTGCTCCCTGGGAATCTACGCAGTGGGGCAGAAGACAAAATATGGCTCACAACCACCTCACAGATCCCAAACACCTGAGTTCCCACTGTCGAAGTAGTAGTACAAGTCACAGCGTAAGACCCAGGATGCAAGAGGAAACAGTCACCCAGTTCTCAACCTCTCAACCCTCATCCTCTAAATATCGGTTTTGATGCTTTAGTTGAGCCCCTGAACAGCAGCAGCCGTTGTTGTAAGGGATGGTTATCTATGGACCTTCCATGTCCCTTCGGAAGTTGCCTGACCCTCTTCCATAGGGTTGGGAGAACATCACCTTTGACAAATGGGTCTTGGAGATTTTTTTGAAGGGTTACGCCATCCACCTCACGTCCCTCCCCGAAACCCACCTTCCAACCCTATCCCTCTTCAGGGACCCTTTTAACTTGAGTCTACTTCATCAGAAAATAGATTTGCTATGCCTAGGGGCCATAGAACCAGTCTCTGTTTGTCTGTATTTCCCAATCCCCCAGGTGAACGGATATTGGAGACCCATACTAGATCTAAGGGCGTTGAGCAAATACATGAAGGCTCCAAAGTTCAAGGTCACGCAAGTAGCCGTTGTTCCAACTCTGTAGCAAGGAGATTGGGTTTTGGCCCTCAGTCGTCTTCCATTTAAATCTGGCCATCTCACAGGAGGTTCTTCCAATTTCCTTTGGGCAGGACAATTATCAGTATAGAGTGCTCCCACTCAGTCTCCATCTTAGCAGCACAACTGCAGACATTGGGTATTGTTATCTATCCATATGTGGAAGACTGCCTCCTCCGGGCTCCTTTGTTCGAGGATGCCTTGTAGGCCACCCAGACGACTATGTGCATATTTGCACAATGGCCTACAGCTCAATACCCAGAAATTGATCTTCACCCCTGGTACACCTGGAGTTCTTTGGGGCCGAGCTCGATGCAGTACAAGCAAGAGCGTTTCTCGTGCCACACAGATTCGCCACTCTCATGAGTCTCATAGAAACAGTCCAAGCCAGTCCGCAAACATTGTCCAGGAATTGTCTGCAACTTCTTGAACACGTGTCAGTGTGCACTTTTGTGACTCGACACACCCGGTTGTTCATGAAATGTTTGTAGATGTGGCTCAGATCTTTCTGCTCCCCGAGCAGAAACGCCTTGGATTGATGGAAGCAGCCTTCCAGTGTCCATGTGGGTATTCCATTCATACAACCCCCACCAATGCTGACCCTAACACTAGACACCTCCCTGATAGGTTGGGGAGCCCCTCTTAAATGACCACGAAGTCCAGGGCAAGTAGTCTTCCTCAGAAGCAGTCCTCCATATCAACTTCTTGAAACTAAGAGCTGTCAGAAACTCCTGCACACATTCTCTCCCATTCATCAGGGATACTCACAAAAGTCATGACAGACAGTATAACCTACATGTTTTACATAAATCACAAAGGGGGTGCCAGATCACCCTCCCTTTGTGCGGAAGCGATAAAACTTTACAATTGGTGCATCCGCCACAACGTATTCCTGGCAGGCAAGCAGCTGACATGGATACAGAAAGCCGACAGTCTCAGTCGGAACTTCTCCCACGATCACGAATGGGAAACTAATCCTGCGATGCTTCATGACATTCAACCTATAGGGGACCCTCACAATAGATCTTTGCCACTTACTGCTCCCTGTTACACCTATCCATGAAGATGGCATTTAGGTGGCCATTACTTAGCTCGAAGGATAGAGGAGAGGGTGGCATTGATGGTGCACCTGCTATTCATGGTCTTCTTTAAGGACAAAGTCACCTTGAGGCCACACCTCAAGTTCCTCCTCAGGGTAACCTCAACTTTCCATATGACCTAGCTAATTCACCTCCCTGTATTTTTTCCATAACTGCATCGTGCCAATAGGGAGGCCACACTACATATGCTGGATGTTAGGAGGGCCCTAGCATTCTATTTGGACAGTACTAAGGACTTTAGGAAATCTCCCAAGCTTTTCCTTTCAGTTGTGCAAAAATCCAAGGACTCCACAATATCACCCCACAGATTCTCCAAATGGTTCTCCAGTTGTATTAACCACTGTTACTATGTTCGGAACTTGCAACCCCCGTTAGGAATCTGCACATACTCCACAAGATCCGTTTCCACTTTGATCGCGTTCGTTAAAGATGTCCCCATCTCTGAAATCTTCAGGGCAGCAACTAGGCCTCTGCCCATACTTTCACAGAATACTACGCGATTACCTGTGACTCAGCCTCTGATGCCGTCTTTGGCTCCACAGTGTTATCATCAACAACTGCCTCCATTCCAAAGTTCTAGCCCTCCATGGGGGATACTGCTGTGACGTCACCTACAGTGGAGCTCCCATAGGGACACTACTCAAAGATGTTATTCACCTTGTGCAGTAATGATGGTTCTTCAAGATGTGTCCCCCTATGGGTGCTCCACAACCTGTCCCCCTCCTTTCTGCTTTGGAGTTCTCGACAAGGGACTCTGTAGTAGCAAAGGAACTGAAGGCAGTGCTAGATAGCCTCGAGGCAGACCATGAGGGAGGGAGAGCGCATGTGCAGGCTGAATGGACACTGCTACCTGAATTCTCTGATTAGAGGCACAGATGCACCTACCGTGGAGCACCTATAGGGACACTTCCTCCTCTTCTCCATCCCTAACTTTTCTATTCCTCCAGAGTTTATAGAGCCTTGACATCTAGAGTAAAATTGAATTCTAAGGACTTGGCCTACTTTTCTAAGCTACTAGCAAAAGTATATCGTTTTAACTTGGAACAAACCCTGAAACCTCCTGTGTGCACACCCCCTCAGTCACACATACCCTCAGTCTTTCCAGTTGACAGACCAGTGGGTATATCTATTTCATCTGTCTGGAATCTCTGTATTCCAAACTTTCTTCTTCACAGTGTATGTGAGCTTCTGCAAGATGCCTGGAGCTAAACAGCCTCTTAGAAGGCAGCCTTGCCAAGGAAAACCCAGCAATCACATCAGATACTAGCAACTCTTCCCTTTGTGTGGTGGGCAGTTTTACACCTAAATGATCCAAAGATGAGAAAATTGATAGGGTAGTCAGTCTATTCAGATGTCCAGTGGACTCTGCTAAAATGAGACAGACTTGGTTATGTTGGATTAATCAAGAAGGGTCCTTATAATATCACCTAGCAACAAGCAATCCTCATGTTTCACAGAATGCTCTTTGCATCTCCTCAGCACTTACTCTAGTTCTAATGGTGGCTTAAAACAGGGCTCAGTGCTTGGATTTAAAGGGTCTTCTGTTGTTAAATTGTGTTTGCAGCTGTTGTATGTGCCTACCCTTTCCTCCCCTACATAGTTTTTTTTGGAGCAGGACCTGAGTTTACTCAGCCAGTTTCTCCTGCTGGCTTTATAAGGTAGTTGAATGTATTCCAAGACCCAAGGATCAGAATAATTGATGGATCAAAAATGAAGGAAATCCCCAAGGTCTGAGATTCCTTCCCTCCTTCCTCACCTGCTTTTGTGACCTGTTCCTTTTGCCCCATGTGCACCACTATTGCTGCTTCTGTGGGTCAGCCTTGGGTTCTCTCCCTGGGCACACAGTGCTGGATTTCAACAGCCATAAAGCCTGAGGTGGTCTATCATTTAAACAGCCTCTTGGTCTTAGATGAGGAGCTGCCTCTCAAGCTCGCCCAGGCAAACTGCTTAGGGTTCTGAGACCTCATAGAAGACTTGGACAGTATTCTACCTGTCTCCCAGTAAGATTTTCAGCAGACCCAGCCCTCAGTCATCCTATTGTCAAATCCCATTTGAATTTCTTCAAATAGCTTGCTGTCTCAGAAACCTTCCTGGTCTACTCAGACCTTGTCCCAAGAAGGGAAATGCCTCAAGAAGAGTGGCAGCCAGCTCACTTTCTTGTTTCCTACAGGGCAGACGCTGAGCTGCTCAATTATTCAGTTTGCCTAAAAAATAAAATCCTTCCTCGTAGCCTTAAAGTAAAGATGACGCACAGACTTCTTCAGCCTTGTTTTCTTTCTGGTACCTGGAGAAAATCAGACTTCAAATGGGTCTTTTTGGAGTGAAGCAAGCAATCATCAGGGCCAAGTTTATACCAGTTACAACTAGGAAAGTCAGTCAGGTTCCCCTAGTTCCCACAAGATTCTTTTCTGCATCTCAGACAAACCTAGGGCCAGCCCAGAAAATTTCCGTCATAGTGGACGGAGCAGTGCCCTCAAAATCCATAGTGGACTGGAAGAGAGCTCATTAAAGAAGGGAATCTTCCCTCCCTGGCCTGTGTAGTTCCACATGCAGAGCCCTTTAAATAGCCTTCCTCATGTTTCATCTATAGCTTGAGAGGTTTCTTAAGGGCATAGCAAACCTCTTTCCACAACCTAGGCTTCCCACTCCCCAGTGGGATCTCAATCTAGTATTAAAAGGACTGATTAGACCGCCACTTGTTCACTACCTCACCTTTCCATGAAGACTGTGTTCCTCGTCGCTATCATCTCTGCAAGAAATGTAGGGGAGATAACGGCTTTGATGGAGCATCCCCCTTTTCGTGTGTTCTTCCCTGACAAAGGCACACTTACACCACATCCAAAGTTCACTCCCAAGGTGATTTCTGCATTTCACATGAATAGGCTTATTTAGCGTCCAGCCTTTTATCCCAAACCCAATGGGGATAACAGGGAATCCATCCTCTAACCGCTCAATGTGAGAATAGCCTTGCCTTCTATTTGGACAGGACAAGGGCTTTCAGGAAATCTGAGACTTTTCCTCTCTATTGCACATAGGTCAAAAAGTATAGTGATCTCAACTCAGATTCTCCAAGTGGGTCTACAGCCGTATTAAACTCGGTTACTAATTGCATAATGTAGCACTCCCATCTTCAGTATGTATGCATTCTATGAGATTGGTCCCCTCTTCCGTCACCTTCTCCAAGAAATCTGCAGAGCGGCTACCTGGGCATCTGCTCATACCTTTGCAGAACACTGCCATCCTGGTTTCCAAATATGGTGCCACAGTACTATCATCTATATCAGACTTGACTCTGAAGTTCCAGCATCCAGTGGTGGGTACTGCTTGGGAATCACCTACAGCAGAGCACCCACAAGGACCCTGCTTGAAGGAAGTCTCTGGGTTGGGCTAAAAGGGGTAAAAAACGAGGGTGATGTCATGCTAGGCGTCTACTACAGGCCACCTAACCAGGTGGAAGAGGTGGATGAGGCTTTTTTTAAACAACTAACAAAATCATCCGAAGCCCAAGATTTGGTGGTGATGGGGGACTTCAACTGTCCAAATGTATGTTGGGAAAATAACACAGCGGAGCACAGACTATCCAACAAATTCTTGGACTGCATTGCAGATAACTTTTTATTTCAGAAGGTTGAAAAAGCTACTGGGGGGAAGCTGTTCTAGACTTGATTTTGACAAATAGGGAGGAACTCATTGAGAATTTGAAAGTAGAAGGCAGCTTGGGTGAAAGTGATCATGAAATCATAGCGTTTGCAATTCTAAAGACAGGTAGAAGGAAGAACAAAAAAATAGAGACAATGGATTTCAGGAAGGCGGATTTTGGTAAGCTCAGAGAGCTGATAGGTAAGGTCCCATGGGAATCAAGACTGAGGGGAAAAACAACTGAGGAGAGTTGGCAGTTTTTCAAAGGGACACTATTAAGGGCCCAAAAGCAAACTATTCCGCTGGTTAGGAAAGATAGAAAATGTGGTGGCAAAAGACCATCTTGGCTTAACCATGAGATCTTGCATGATCTAAAAAATAAAAAGGAGTCATATAAAAAATGGAAACTAGGACAGATTACAAAGGATGAATATAGGCAAACAACACAGGAATGCAGGGGCAAGATTAGAAAGGCAAAGGCACAAAATGAGCTCAAACTAACTACAGGAATAAAGGGAAACCAGAAGACTTTATCAATGCATTAGAAGCAAGAGGAAGACCAAAGACAGGGTAGGCCCACTGCTCAGTGAAGAGGGAGAAACAGTAACAGGAAACTTGGAAATGGCAGAGATGCTTAATGACTTCTTTGTTTCGGTCTTTACCGAGAAGTCTGAAGGAATGCCTAACCTGGTGAATGCTAATGGTAAGGGGGTAGGTTTAGCAGGTAAAATAAAAAAAGAACAAGTTAAAAATCACTTAGAAAAGTTAGATGCCTGCAAGTCACCAGGGCCTGATGAAATGCATCCTAGAATACTCAAGGAGCTAATAGAGGAGGTATCTGAGCCTCTAGCTATTATCTTTGGAAAATCATGGGAGACGGGAGAGATTCCAGAAGACTGGAAGAGGGCAAATATAGTGCCCATCTATAAAAAGGGAAATAAAAACAACCCAGGAAACTACAGACCAGTTAGTTTAACTTCTGTGCCAGGGAAGATAATGGCACAAGTAATTAAGGAAATCATCTGCAAACACTTGTAAGGTGATAGGGAACAGCCAGCATAGATTTGTAAAGAACAAATCGTGTCAAACCAATCTGATAGCTTTCTTTGATAGGATAACGAGCCTTGTGGATAAGGGAGAAGCTGTGGATGTGGTATACCTAGACTTTATAAGGTATTTGATATGGTCTCGCATGATATTCTTATCGATAAACTAGGCAAATACAATTTAGATGGGGCTACTATAAGGTGGGTGCATAACTGGCTGGATAACCGTACTCAGGAGTTGTTAATGGTTCCCAATCCTGCTGGAAAGGCATAACGAGTGGGGTTCCGCAGGGGTCTGTTTTGGGACCGGCTCTGTTCAAGATCTTCATTAACAACTTAGATATTGGCATAGAAAGTACCCTTATTAAGTTTGCGGATGATTCCAAACTGGGAGGGATTGCAACTGCTTTGGAGGACAGGGTCATAATTGAAAATGATCTGGACAAATTGGAGAAATGGTCTGAGTTAAACAGGATGAAGTTTAACAAAGACAAATGCAATGTGTTCCACTTAGGAAGGAAAAATCAGTTTCACACATACAGAATGGAAAGAGACTGACTAGGAAGGAGTACAGCAGAAAGGGATCTAGGGGTTATAGTGGACCACAAGCTAAATATGAGTCAACAGTGTGATGCTGTTGCAAAAAAAGCAAACACGATTCTGGGATGCATTAACAGGTGTGTTGTGAGCAAGACACGAGAAGTCATTCTTCCGCTCTACTCTGCGCTGGTTAGGCCTCAGCTGGAGTATTGTGTCCAGTTCTGGGCACCGCGTTTCAAGAAAGATGTGGAGAAATTGGAGAGGGTCCAGAGAAGAGCAACAAGAATGATTAAAGGTCTTGAGAACATGACCTATGAAGGAAGGCTGAAAGAATTGGGTTTGTTTAGTTTGGAAAAGAGAAGACTGAGAGGGGACATGATAGCAGTTTTCAGGTATCTAAAAGGGTGTCATGAGGAGGGAGAAAACTTGTTCACCTTAGCCTCTAAGGATAGAACAAGAAGCAATGCGTTTAAACTGCAGCAAGGGAGGTCTAGGTTGGACATTAGGAAAAAGTTCCTAACTGTCAGGGTGGTTAAACACTGGAATAAACTGCCTAGGGAGGTTGTGGAATCTCCATTTCTGGAGATATTTAAGAGTAGGTTAGATAAATGTCTATCAGGGATGGTTTACAGTATTTGGTCCTGCCATGCGGGCTGGAGACTGGACTCGATGACCTCTCGAGGTCCCTTCCAGTCCTAGAATCTATGAAGAGGAAGTTACTCATCTTGTGCAGTGGTGATGGTTCTTCAGGATATGTCTCTATGGGTGCTCCGTGACCCACCCACTTCCCTCTACTTCGACGTTCTAGTAGTTGACTTTGCGGTAGAGAAGGAACTGAGAAGCGCATGCTGGCTAGTCTCGTGGCAGGTGAGGAGCAGCGCATGCGTGGGCGGGATGGACTTCAACCAAAGTTCTCCAATCAGCAGCTTGGGATTTTTTTGTAAAAGGAACCACGTTTTTCTCCGCTTCTCTGAAGAAAGCATATTATTCAAATAGGGACACGTTCTGATGATGGACAACTAGGAGGGCTGTTCCTATGGAGCTTTCCAGAGGTCCATAAGATTGAAGGCGCACTCAGTACTTTTTTTTTAATTGAGGTGAAGTGGCATCTTCTGTCAGTTTTTCAAAATGCTTTTCCCAGTAAGACTGGGTGCATTCTGGAAGATATGGTTTAGTCCAACATGAGTGTTTGGGATTAGTACAAGGAGTAGGTGGATGCAATTGTATGGCCTGGCTTTAAAATCTGTGAATTTATAAACCAGCATATCTGTGAATCTATAAACCAGCACTCTTCCCCCTTCTGATCTTATTCATATTTTGAAATTTACTTTTGTCATCAATAACTACCTAAGGAAGCTGACAAAGGTTACACCAAAAATCTTTTAAAAAAATTGTTTTAAAAAACAATATATACCCCCATTATAATCCTAAAAATGCAAACATCCTCCTGGATCAATATCCTAAATACAGTTCACTTCAAAATTAACCCTGATTTAGGCCTTGCTGGTCACTAGAAGAGTTCATGTGGTTAACAGTTTAGTTTTCCAGTGTAACATGTGAGCTCTAGATATATATTGCTTCAACAAAATAGATATTTGGATGAAGAAATCTATGGGTTGCAGCACGGAGGTGCTGTAGTCATAATGAACAGGTCAGATTATGAACAGGAGGCTGCCAGGCAACTCTCCAAGACCACATTCTACAGGCCACTATCCTCTGATCCCACTGAGGAATACCAAAAGAAACTACACCATCTGCTCAAGAAACTCCCAGCTACAGTACGGGAACAAATCTACATGGACACACCCCCAGAACCCCGACCAGGGGTATTCTATCTGCTACCCAAGATCCATAAACCCGGAAACCCTGGACGGCCCATCATCTCAGGCATTGGCACTCTGACAGCAGGATTATCTGGCTATTTGGAGACTCTCCTCAGACCCTATGCTACCAGCACTCCCAGCTATCTTCGAGACACCACCGACTTCCTGAGGAAACTACAATGCATTGATGTTCTTCCTGAAAACACCATCCTGGCCACCATGGATGTAGAAGCACTTTATACCAATATTCCACATGAGGATGGACTACAAGCTGTCAGGAACAGTATCCCTGATGAGGCCACAGCAAGCCTGGTGGCTGAGCTTTGTGACTTTGTCCTCACCCACAACCACTTCAGATTTGGGGACAACTTATACCTTCAAGTCAGTGGCACTGCTATGGGTACCCGCATGGCCCCACAGTATGCCAACATTTTTATGGCTGACTTAGAACAACGCTTCCTCAGCTCTCGTCCCCTAGTGCCCCTCCTCTACTTGTGCTACATTGATGACATCTTCATCATATGGACCCATGGAAAGGAGGCCCTTGAAGAATTCCACCTGGACTTCAACAATTTCCACCCCACCATCAACCTCAGCCTGGACCAGTCCACACAGGAGATCCACTTCCTGGACACTACAGTACAAATAAGTGATGGTCACATAAACACCACCCTATACCGGAAACCTACTGACCGCTATACATACCTACATGCCTCCAGCTTCCATCCAAGACACATCACACGATCCATTGTCTACAGCCAAGCCCTAAGATACAACCGAATTTGCTCCAACCCCTCAGACAGAGACAAACACCTACAAGATCTTTATCAAGCATTCGTAAAACTACAATACCCACCTGGGGTAGTGAGGAAACAGATTGACAGAGCAAGACGGGTACCCAGAAATCATCTACTACAGGACAGGCCCAACAAGGACAATAACAGAACACCACTGGCCATCACATACAGCCCCCAGCTAAAACCTCTCCAGCGCATTATCCACGATCTACAACCTATCCTGGAAAATGATCCCTCACTCTCACAGACCTTGGGAGGCAGGCCAGTCCTCGCTTACAGACAACCCCCCAACCTGAAGCAAATACTCAACTACACACCACACCACAGAAACACCAACCCAGGAACCTATCCCTGTAGCAAACCTCGTTGCCTACTCTGTCCCCATATCTACTCTGGCAACAGCATCAGAGGACCCAACCACATTAGCCACACCATCAGGGGCTCATTCACCTGCACATCCACTAATGTCATATATGCCATCATGTGCCAGCAATGCCCCTCTGCCATGTACATTGGCCAAACCGGACAGTCCCTCCGCAAAAGAATAAATGGACACAAATCGGATATCAGGAATGGTAACATACACAAACCACTAAGTGAACACTTCAATCTCCCTGGTCATTCTATTACAGATTTAAAAGTCACTATCATTGAACAAAAAAACTTCACAAACAGACTTCAAAGAGAAACAGCAGAACTAAAATTCATTTGCAAATTCAACACCATTAATCTGGGCTTGAATAGGGACTGGGAGTGGCTGGCTCACTACAGAAGCAGCTTTTCCTCTCCTGGAATTGACACCTCCTCATCTATTACTGGGAGTGGACTACATCCACCCTGATTGAATTGGCCCTGTCAACACTGGTTCTCCACTTGTGAAGTAACTCCCTGCTCTCCATGTGTCAGTATATAATGCCTGCATCTGTAACTTTCACTCTATGCATCCGAAGAAGTGAGGTTTTTACTCACGAAAGCTTATGCCCAAATAAATCTGTTGGTCTTTAAGGTGCCACCAGACTCCTTGTTGTTTTAGCACAAGCAAGGTTGTTTGATTTTCTTTTTTTTTTTTTTTCGTTTTTCTTTTTTTCCTTTCCTTTCCTTCTTTACATGTTTTTTGTTTGAGGCATTGGTCAGTTGAGATCAAAATTGGTCTAAAGGTGCAGAAAGAGAAATGTAACGTGATTGGATTTCTGTTTTCTCTGTACCAATTCAAAATAATCCTACCCCTTATTTATTGTGAGACTTATCATAAGCTAATTCAGTTTTAAGTCACGGTGTATCAGGGTGGATAAAAATCGATTATATATTTAAAATTTTAAATATTTTTTTAAATTAAAATAAAAAACCATGTTGAAAATTTAATTTGAAATTGAGAGCCTGTGTAAAGGCCTAAATTTAGTGTAATTTATTAAAATCATGTATATAAATTTTACTGCATCAGTGAGCCCTCTTCAAATTTTAATGTGTTAAAGGATGCTGCTTTTTAACTATATAAAGAACAAGGGGGAAAACATCTTTAACTTATGAGGTCAAGTCAGACTTTATAAATGCCATAATGTCATGTACTGCGTTAAGTATTTATTATTTTTGGTTTACACAGTGGAGGAAGTGGTGGTTATTTACATTTTTCTAAATGTAAGTACTTTCAGTTTCTGTTTTACAGAAAAGCTTTTGCTTTAATTTTAGTTTCAGTTTAGCTAGCAGGTGCAGAGAATATTTTCTTCATTTGGACTAGTTTCATTCAAACCTGAGAAAGTGATTAATAGTTGAGAAGTCAGGAAAGCTTGTTTCTTCTTCAAATCTATGATTAAAAATTAGGTGAGACAGGAGATCTACTAATTCTAAAACACAAAGGACATAGGGCCAGATTTTCACAGGTATTTTGGTACCTAAATACCTTTGAAAATCTGGCCCGTAATGACCAAACCAATTCCTCATTTTGCTGTTATCTACAGTTTGGGTTTGCTTTTCATCAATTCCAAATTTTTGTCCAAAAGAGCATGATATCATATCAGAGTTTTAAAAAAAAATCATCTTGTAATCTTAAATGCATCACCCACCATTTTCTAATATAAATTATTTTTTTAAATTCAGAATCTGAATAAATGAGTGTGCTGAGTTATAAAATTGCTTAAATAAATGTATTGCATCCTCCTGGTTAGCAAAAAGTACCTAATGTGGTGAAAAGATTGTTTTTTAGTTGCAGATCAACATGTTTTATTGGTTACAGCAGCCAATGAGAGTGAACCTTTCTTTAGGAAAATAACTGAAGTTTTTATGTTAAATGAGATTAAAATCAATTATTTAAGTTGTGGAAGCAGAGAAAGAACTGACAGGAAGGGGATGCAATGCATGACAGTTCGTTAGCAAGACTTAGGCTAACTGTAACCCTAATAACGCGAGATTTGTAGAAGCGAGGAATGTGTGAGGCAAGTGGGAAAGAACTGTGTGAGAACTCTGTTTTTCTCCGACAAAATGAAGGTTTCCTACTTGCTGATTTAAATCATGATGATGTTGGTGATCGCTGATGTAAATCAGTTCACCCTGTGGTGCATGAATTCAGTTTTGTTGGATTTTAAAATTGTTACTCTTAAGTGCATGTTGTAGTAGAGAAAGAGTTTCGAAGAGTGTGGATTGAAGGAAAGGGGGAGCTCTGAGTAGGAGTATGAGAGTAGGAGAATACACCAAAATTGTGTGGTTAGTGTCTACCAAGGAGGAATAACCAATCCAACCTTTTAAAGTTGATGTGCAGAGAGGTAGAAAGAGAATAGTTGCTTCCTATTTAGACTTTTTGGTAAATAGGATGTAGGCAATAATAAACTATCAATATTTTTATAAGAAAATAAGTAATGTAACCGCACGTAATTGTTCACCTGGTGATGTTTTGACATCATGCTAATTTTAGGCAAACTGGAGAAATGTTGGAAGAAGTAACTGTTATGAGGATCAAGAAGCCTCCGATTTCCTCTTACATGGGTAACATTTTCATTAAAAATGTAAAAAGCAACAGAGGGTCCTGTGGCACCTTTAAGACTAACAGAAGTATTGGGAGCATAAGCTTTCGTGGGTAAGAACCTCACTTCTTCAGATGCAAGTCATTAAAAATGTAGTTATGGCATTTCTCTTGTGTATCTTAAGGAGTGTACAGTATAGAACACAGCTGATGCAGAAATACGGTATGCTCCCTGTTTAAGCACTTTGCCAATTAAATATTGTCTTGCCCTGAAACAGATTTAAACCTAATGACACTTGCTGATTGCTGCTTAATGAAGACAACTTGAGGTGTTTTTGTGTTTCTTAGATCTTCTGTATGTTCCAGTCATGCGATGGTAGTATTTGATCCTCTAATAGTTTTCAATCCGTGTATATCTGTGAAACTTACATAGTGTCTGAATTGCTTTATCACTGACTTTCTGTTAATTTGCTGCTTCTTCGAGTGCTTGTTCATGTCCATTCCACATTAGGTGTGCGCGCATTGCGTGCACGAGCGTCGGAAACTTTTTCCCTTAGCGGCTCCCGGCGGGGCTCCCGCCAGAGTGGCACCACTGCGCCGTGCATATATACTCCCGCTGTCCCGACCCCCTCCAGTTCCTTCTTACCGTCCGTGATGGCGTTGGAACAACCTCTTGCTCTCCTAAGAGAAGCAATTCCCTTAGCCTTAGTGTTGCATAGCTGTTATCAATTAGTTATCAGTTAGTTAGCGTTTCATTGTTGCTGAACTCTTAATAGATTAGGTGCTTGGAGGACTCCGGCACCCGCCCTGGGCTGCGGGGCATGCCGCAGGCCCATGGATTTAAGGCTTGCGCCACATGCCTCAAGCCTATGCCCGTTAGTGACCCCCATGATTCCTGTCTACGTTTCCTGGGGGAAGCTCACCAAATAGAGAGGTGCAAGATTTGTAAGGCCTTTAAGCCAAGAACAAAGAAAGAGAGACTTTCGTTTAAGGCACCTGTTGATGGAGGCCGTGCTGCAGCCACCGGGCCCGGAAGGCCCGACGCCGGCCCCAGCCTCCTCGGTGTAGAGCGCCCGGAGTCAAGACACCCGGTAGCTGCCAAGCATCATAAGCCGTCGGCCTCGGAATGCCAAAATAGGCCCCGGCACCGCTCATCCTCCCTGGTGCGGTCCAAGGCAAAACCAAAGGAGGGATGCGGATGCTCCCCGCAAAAGAGACAGGCGCCATCTCAGGCCCCAGGCACCGGGAAGAGCGGAAAGGATGCTGCACCTACTCCAGCGCCAGTGGCACCGGCTCCACAAGTCCCACCGAGTCCAGCTATGAGTGAGCTCAGTGTTGGACGCAGGGCTTAAGGCATGATAGATCAGCCCTCTACGCCTGACACCTTTGAGGCTGCAAAAGACCTCATCGGATTGTCGGCGGCAAGCCCCCTCCTGGCCAGGGAGATGCCTCCGGCACCTGGACCCAGGTTGCCGTCGAGGGGAAAGCCAGCAATGGTGCGCCATTCGAGGTCACCATCCCGGCACTGGTCCCAGTCGAGCTCTGAGTCCGTGGACTCCCAGCTACCCTTGACTCAGACAGAAGTCTCGATCCCGGAGATGAGTCAACACACGGGGTTAGTGCAGGACACACGGTGCTCTCCGGGGTCCCCCAAGACTGGCACCAGCAGGAGTCGAGCTGGGAGTCGCCGAAGGCGCCCAGAAGGCACCGGTCTCAGGAACACTGGTCCTGGTCCTGGTCCCGGTCTAGAGAGCAGCGGTCCCGGTCCCCGTCAGCCAGAAGCCGATCATCAGCCTCCTGCTGGGACAAATTGACGGCACCGCCATGGCCCTCATGCTCGGTGTCGCTGGAATCCGGCGCCGACTCAGGCTGATACAGCTACCCGGAACGGGCCCCGGACAGCAGGGAACAACAAACTGGCTGGCTACCACAATGGGGACCGCCAGGACACTGGCCCTTCTGGACCCCGTGGGCCTACCACCAGGTTCAAGGTGCTCCCTCTAGGGCCAGCTATTCGGTACAGCGGGTCCCGGTACCCGCACCGATGCTCTCCTGTAAGGGAAGCTATGGTATCCAAGCCGCCTGCAGCCTCGCCAAGCAAGAGACCGGAGAGCCCGGCACCGTACCCAGTGCCGTCCCAGGACCACTGGCCCTGGCTCGAGCTGGAAGCCCCTCCCCCCGGGGGAGGAGGACCGGGGGGACCAGCAGGAGGAAGCTGAGCGGCTGCTAACTTCATCATCCCCAGATGAAGCAGTTGCAAGCATGGCGGTGTCAGGACCTCCGCCATTAGGCCACAAGGCCCACCAAGAACTGCTTCATAAGGTGGCCCATAACTTGGGGTTGCAAGCCGAGGAGACGGTTGAGCAGGAAGACCCCATGGTGGACATTCTGAGCCCAGAAGGTCTTTCCAGAATAGCACTCCTGCTCATTAAGACCATTCACTCTAATTACATGACTATATGGCAGACCCCGTCATCCAGCTCACCAACGGCCAAAGGTGTGGAGCGCAAGTACTTTGTCCCGTCAAAAGGTTATGACTTCTTGTTCTGTCACCCGAGCCCATGCTCATTGGTAGTCTTGGCGGTGAATGAGAGAGAGCGCCATGGGCAACAAGCCATGGCCCCCAAGGCCAAGGAAGCAAAATGCCTAGACCTGTTCGGCAGGAAGGTGTATTCGTCAGGAGGCCTCCAGTTGAGGATTGCTAACCAACAGGCCATCCTCAACAGGCATAACTTCAACTCCTGGGTGGCGGTGGGGAAGTTTAAGGACAACCTCCCGCAGGGCTCCCAACAGGAGTTCACGGCCCTAGTGGAGGACGGCAAGGCCGTAGCGAAAACCTCCCTCCGAGTGTCCCTGGACGTGGTGGACACGGCAGCCAGGACGATAGCATCAGGCATGGTCATGCGGCGCTCAGCGTGGCTTCAGGAGTCAGGTTTGCCACCTGAGGTCCAGAATTGGATCCAGGACCTCCCATTCGAAGGGTCTGGACTTTTCTCGGACCAAACTGATTCGAAGCTACATAGCCTTAAGGACTCACACTCAAGTCACTGCGTATACATACCCCAGCAACTCAGAGGAAGCCCTTTAAGCCGCAACCTCCTCCCCAGCGCCAGTACCAGCCTCGTCCTCGGCAGGAGCCTTACCACAGGCGACAAAAGGAGGTGGCGCAATAACAATTCCAATAGGCCGGGCCAGAACCAACATAAGCCTCAGCCGGGCTCTAAGCCAGGCTTTGAAGGCGCGCTCGGGGACAGCGTACCAGATCATCCACCGGATCCATCCCCGTGTTTCTTCAACCGCCTGTCCCGCTTCTCCCGTGCATGGTCCAGCATTACGTCAGGTCATTGGGTGTTACGCAGGGTGCGAAGCGGATACATGCTACAGTTTTCCTCCCTGCCTACCCCACACACCCCTTCCCCGTCCCTCTTCAGGGACCCTTCTCACAGGCATCTCCTAGAAAAGGAGGTTCACTCGCTCCTAGAGGCGGGGGTGGTACAGACAGTGCCCTTAGACCTAAGGGGGAAAGGGTTCTACTCCCGCTACATCCTCATCCCCAAGGCCAAGGGGGGCCTTCGTCCCATCCTAGACCTGCGCGGGCTCAAGAAGTTCCTGGTCAAGACCCGGTTCCACATGGTGTCTCTGGGTACCATCATCCCCTCCCTGGATCCGGGAGACTGATACGCTGCCCTTGACATGAAGGACGCGTACTTTCATATTGCCATCCACCCAGCGCATCACCGATTTCTGCGCTTCACCGTGAACCAGGAACGTTACCAGTTCACGGTTTTACCGTTTGGCCTTGCTGCAGCCCCACGGGTATTCACAAAATGCATGGCGGTGGTGGCAACATGCTTGCGGAGACAGAGGATTTGAGTTTACCTGTACCTCGATGACTGGCTCCTGGCAGGTTCGGACTTGCATACAGACGGCATTGAGTCTATTCCGCAAGCTGGGGCTCCTGGTCAATGTTCCCAATTCCACCCTTGTCCCAACACAGAGAATGGAGTTCATAGGGGCGGTCCTAGACATGGTACAGGCAAGGTCGAGCCTCCCAGCATCATGATTCCTGGCCCTCCAGCAGGCGGTGAGCTCCCTGTGCCAGTTTCCCACTACGACGGCCAGATGTTGCCTGCGACTGCTAGGCCACATGGCAGCTTGCACACATGTGGTCAAGCATGCCAGACTAAGACTCAGAACTCTGCAGGCTTGGCTCGTCTGTGTATACTGCCCTGGCAGGGACCCCCTAGACTTGATAGTGACAGCCCTGGGGGATGTGCTGGACTCATTGAGGTGGTGGCAGTCTCAGACCGTAGTTTGTGAGGGCATCCCCTTTGCCGCACAACAGCTGGACTTGACGCTGGTAACAGACGCGTCAGACCTCGGATGGGGAGCTCACCTGGGGAACCTCAGAACTCAGGGCTCGTGGTCGGGGATGGAGCAATCACTCCATATCAATGTGAAAGAGCTCAGGGCAGTTCGTTTAGCATGCCAGACCTTTCACGCCACTCTGAGTGGTCACAGCGTGACAGTTCTGACAGACAACACGACCGCCACGTTTTATATAAACAAGCAGGGTGGATCCCATTCCTCCTCGCTTTGCCCCGAAGCTCTCCTCCTCTGGAACTTCTGCATAGCCCATGCCATTCACCTCTAGGCGGTGTATCTCCCGGGGGAGCAAAACGAGTTGGCGGACCACCTCAGCAGGTCCTACTGCATGCATGAGTTGACGCTCAAAACGGACGTCATGCTTTCACTCTTCCTGAGGTGGGGGTTTCCCCGGGTGGACCTGTTCGCTACCAAGGACAATACCCAGTGCCCACATTTCTGTTCGTTCCAGGGTCGCAACCCGGGCTCAACAGCCGACGCATTAGCGATCCGGTGGGGAAGGGAACTAAAATACACCCCCTCCCCCCATACCCCCTAGTGCACAAGGTATTACTCAAGGTGCACAGGGACAGGGCGTCCATCATTCTCATCGCCCCGGCATGGGCCTGCCAGCATTGGTTCACCACGCTCCTGGAGCTGTCGGTGGAGGCCCCGATAAGCCTGCCCCTACACCAGGTCCTCATTATGCAGGAAGGAGGGTGGCTTCTCCACCCCGACCTGCAATCACTGCATCTGACGCCATGGAAGCTACGTGGTTAAATGCTTTGGAGAGCCAGGGCTCCCTTCCTGTGCAGCAGGTTCTACTTGGTAGTAGGAAGCCCTCTGCCAGGGCGATTTACTTGGCCAAGTGGGAGAGGTTTTTGTGCTGGTGCAGGTCACAACAGGTGCAACCACTCCAGGCCCCAGTTCCGACCATTCTGGAATATCTTCTGCACCTTAAGCAACAAGGGCTGGCCCCATCCTCGATTAAGGTGCACCTGGCAGCTATTTCTGCCTTTCACCCAGGGTTTTTACGTAGTTGTTTTTTCTCCCACCCAATGGTGGGACGATTCCTCAAAGTTCTGTAAAGGGTGTTCCCTTACTCACGCCCGGTCCTGGAGATCTGCAGGGTGGCCACCTGGTCATTGGTGCACACCTTCACGACCTACTACGCGGTCAACCAGCAGGCACGGGAGGATGCAGCAGTTGGCGGGGCGGTCCTCCGATCGATTTTTCGTGACTCCTACCCTCCTCCAAAGGTAAGCTTGTGATTCACTTAATGTGGAGTGGACGTGAACAAGCACTCGAAGAAGAGAACGGTTACTTACCTTTCGTAACTGTTCTTCGAGATGTGGTGTTCCCGTCCATTCCACCACCCACCCTCCTACCCCTCTGTCGGAGTCACTGGCAAGAAGGAACTGGACGGGGTTGGGCCAACGTGGGTATATATGCACGGCACAGTGGCGCCACTCTGGCCGGGTCCCTGCTGGCCCGATGGGAGCTGCTAAGAGAAAAAGTTTCCGACTCTCGTGCACGCAATGCACGCACACCTAATGTGGAATGGATGTGAACAACACATTTCAAAGAACAACAGTTATGAAGGGTAAGTAACCGTTCTTTCTGCCACTCCAACTATGGCTATATCTTCACTGTTTGTTAAGCAAGAGGAAAGCAGTCATGGGGCAGGTTAACCTGTGGTAGCCTAACTTGCGATAGTGCAACTACATTACTGTGCTATATCTGGCCGCAACAAGTAAAACAGTTATCTGGGCACTACAAGCTTTGTAGTGCCACAGCTCACTGCACCAATCTATGCTTACATTTGCATGGACAACTTGTCTGCTCACTATGGGGATTGTGGGAGGAAATGGCCTACACCAGTAAAATTAATTTCCTGGCATGTTCTCTCCAGGAATCTCTCTACCCCTCACTGTATGTGAGTGAGGAAACCATTTGGGATAACATTATGTTCCTTCCCCAAGGACAGAGTCTTCTTTCTGCCCTGTCTTTGCGAGGGCTGTGTCTCTTCCCTCCCCCCCCCCCCCCTTTTAAAAGGGTCCTCTATTATAGGCAGTAGGGATGTAAATAAGGTTTAAAAATAGTAACTGTGTAACTTATTAACATTCTGTAGGTTAAATGGTTAACCGTTAAGGAGCCCACATAGGTGGGGAACTAGGGGTGCAGATTTTCTGCAGGGTCCCGGCTGCTGGAGTCCCGCGTGCCTGGGGCCAACAGTGGAGTTTAATCCTTAACCGAAACCAATAAGACTGATGCTTATTGGTTAACCGGTTAAACTTTTACGTCCCTAATAGGCAGCAGCTTCATCACTGCTGTACATGTATCTTGGTTTTTTCCCGCCCTCTGGTAGGAATTGTGTATTACGCAGTACTCAATGCATCCGAAGAAGTGGGCTGTAGTCCACGAAAGCTTATGCTCTAATAAATTTGTTAGTCTCTAAGGTGCCACAAGTACTCGTGTTCTTTTTGCGGATACAGACTAACACGGCTGCTACTCTGAAACCTGTCAATTGCTTCAGTTTCCCCACACTGAGGGATGTGTGTGAAACTGGAGAAACTGCAGACTGCAAGTAGGAAGCTGAGCAGAGGCAGGTTGATAGTAAACTTCTAGTTAAGGGGCTTATGAGAAGGGATTGGAGGACCATCAGGTCTCAATTGTTGAGATTGCCCGTGGTTGCACATCTTCACTGCATTTACCTCAGGGTAGCAATATGTACTGACAGCTACCTCAGCGTCTGCCCTATAGTTCAGGGAGGGAGTGTTGCTACTGTGCTGGGTGATTCTGATAGAGGCATGTGCAAACACGGAGCATGTTAAGGACAAAACCTATGGTTGAGCTGGAGTTAAATCTGCTGTGAAGACCAGCCCTGAATGTACTGGACTGCCAAACTGAGTGTCTAAGCTACCCTACTTCTGTCAGTGATAAGGAGCAGGCCCAGTTCCTATCCCAGTGCAAATAGTACCTCTTCTCAACTCCACAGGAGAGACTAAGGCTTGCCAAAACTCTGCAGCTCTCTGCTGAAAGTGTTCTGTCATCTGTTAATCGTTAATTCTTGTCTATTGGGGCAAAAGTCAAATTGGGACACCCTCATTAAGATCTTATTGTAGTGAAGAAGTATTTTTGTGTTTAGTGTAATTACATGCAGAATTTAAACATACAGAAACACATAAGACATCAGAATTGATTGTGTGATTTTGTAATGGAGCTAAAACATTTTAAAGTGAAATTCTATTCTGAAATGTCATGTAACAATGAGTAGTTCTTACTCCACAGATGTTTCCTGTAGATACTAATAAGATTAGGTGACTTTTAGTGACAAATGAGTTTTTAGTACTTTTTTGCCTGTTACTCTTTTTGGAACCAGCATAGCTGAAAGACAGTGAGCTGGATCCTATTTTTTGTGCAACAGAATTGTTTACTAAATTCCAGTTATGCTTGTGCATACCCACTGAAGACAGTAGTGGTGGTAACTGAGTACATAATCTGAATGTAATAGTTTGCACAGGTGTGTCTAAGTACAGTTTGGCTTGCATAGTATTTATTAGAAGTAATGCATGAGAGAGAATAAACCCTGTTGACTGAGTCTAGATTGATTTTGCAGGGCTGGCAGTTAGCAAACCTATCTTGTTACTTGTAAAATGAGCACATTTAATCTGAAAGTCAGATAGTAAACCAAAAATGACCTTTTTAGAGTCTCTTTCAAAGTAGAACTACACTTCAAATGGTCTACTGCACGGGTTCTCAACCTTTTTCTTTCTGATTTCCACCCCCCACCCGCAACATGCTATTAAAAACTCCACGGCTCAGCTGTGCCACAACAACTGTTTTTCTCAAAAAGAACAGGAGTACTTGTGGCACCTTAGAGACTAACAAATTTATTACAGCATAAGCTTTCGTGGGCTGCAGCTCTATGCATCTGAAGAAGTGAGCTGAAGCCCACGAAAGCTTATGCTGTAATAAATTTGTTAGTCTCTAAGGTGCCACAAGTACTCCTGTTCTTTTTGCGGATACAGACTAACACGGCTGCTACTTTGAAAGCTGTTTTTCTGTATATGAAAGCCAGGGCTGGCCTTACGGAGTAGCAAGCAGGGCGATTGCTCAGGCTTTGGCCGGCCCCGGGTGGTGGGGCTTGGGGCCCTAGGCTTCAGTCCCATGCAGTGGGGCTTTGGCTTTCCGGCCTCGGCCCCAGCGAGTCTAACATTGGCCCTGCTTGGTGGACCCCCTTAAACCTGCTCACGGTCCCCCCAGGGGGGTCCCGGACCCCTGGTAGAGAACTGCTGGTCTACTGGAAACTGCAGTAGTTTAATGTGAATCATTCACAAGTGAGAGCTTTGTCACTAATTGCAAGTCAGATTGGATTATTTTTGTTTACTTGTAATTTTTTTTGCAGTATTACTAGTAATATGAATATAAATGTGGTTCCCAAACTCTTTAATAGTCCACACGTGGCAGAAGTGTAGTTCTGATTTTCAGGCTTACCCGTCAGTATTCCTGAATACCTTTCTGCTGCTGTTTGGCTTCTAATTTTTATTACCCTTTAGTGGTATGAATCAGATGCTGAGGAGGGGGAACGCATACGAATTTAAATGTTAATCAGTTGAAATTAGGAAGTGCATGGGTAGCTGAATGTCAGGAACAAGTAGCTTTATCATAATAAGTTTTCTAATAAAGTTCTAATAAAAATTCACTTATAAATTCTGTTATACAGTAGCACTTTTCTGCCAAGACTTTTTAGCATCTTGAAAGATTTCTGCTTGCTTGTTTCTGGTAGTTGGCAACAAAGTGTGAACCTGTACAGAATGGTGTAATTAGAAACAGGTTTGAAGAGATGTCAAGGCAGCCAACATAATGGTATATAGATTGAATGGTAATGGCTCAGTTCCTTGGAAAGCAACAATATTTGACAATAGAATAAAGTTTCAAAACCACTATGTATAGTGTGCTACAGCAGAGCTGACTACAATGGGCTGTGTGTGGGGTGGAGGGAGGAGTAGATTCAGCAGAAATGTTTCAACAAATTCCAAAGCACTGTCCCATATGTATTTTAACAGTCTTGTTTCTGTCTTCTGAATTTTCGGTGTGACTATTTTTGAGAATTTAATTTGAATTTTTATTTCAAAAATTGGAGAACATTCTAGTTTTGAAAATAATCCCGTGTAACTAAGATAACCAATCAGAGGTTACATACTGGTGAAGTGAAAAATGGAAATAGAAGAAATATTTTAAGTAACACCCAGCAGGCTAAATTTTTTATTTTAAAAAAAAAATTGACAAACTTTAAATAGGAAAACATAGATTTAGAAAGAAAACCCTGCTCTTAAAAATAAAAAAAAATCTGACTGGCTCTAGTCTAGAGTAACATAATTGTTGGATTTTTACTGTTCAACACTATAAGGAAAAGATTTATGCTAAAACTCTTCCCTTGACTCTCAGGGAGTTGCTCTGAGGAAATAATCATCCTTATATGTTGTTGTTTTGGTTAGCAAATCTCAATTCTTTGTCTGGTTGGTGTTGACAGACAGTTTTGACTATTGTGAGAAAGGTATGTTGCCAGGTTTTCATGAATGTTGTTGGATGAATTTTCTTTCTTCTTTCCTCCTCCTTTCAGCCAAAACAAATTCCCCCTTTTAAAGTTCTTGAGATGAAAAAATGACACACAAAATGCTACACTCTAGCTTACAAAAAACATTCTCACTGCTGTGCGTTCGCAATATATCTTATGTTCTGAAGAGCATGAAGATCTGAAATACTTTGTAGAATTGTAATGCTTGAACAGGTAGCAATTTAAATATTCTTTGCACTGTCTATATTTATAAGTTTGCCTCGAAGGCAAAGTCATCTACATAGCAGTACATCCAAAGAGTCATATATGCCACATTTCTGAATATGCATTCTATATATACTAAATTTACAAAGTGAAGTTAAGATAAAGTAGATGCTTAGCAGCCATCACTGTGATTTTTCTATTTTGGAGTGTTTATTTAAATGTTTGAAGTTGCTACTAAATAAGAACCACATACTTTACTGTAAAATGGCTTTAGTAGCTCCCCTTGGATAGTGCACATCACAATACCAAGGATGAAGCACATGAGAGCTGAGCATTCTTGGTTAAGAGACTCTGGCTATGGAATAAAGTTTTAGAGGAGATTAGGCAAATCTGGAGTTTGGTCGTCTTTTGGAAATGTTGCAAATCCTCCTTCTTGGACAAAGTATTTCCACGATAACAAGAATAACACTCGCAGTACTAACTCCCCCTTCCACCTGCCCATTTACCCCCCACTCCCAAACAAATCAACCAAACAAAATCATAAGTGCTACCACAAATGTAGTTTTTATGATCTAAAAAAGAGAGGAGCCAGAGAGTAGGTCATGACAAGCTTCCTTACTGTTAAAATGTGGGCCCTAGGTTAAAATGTGTTTGTGCATGATGTAACTGTGTAAGCTGTTATGAGCAATCCTCAGCATGCGTAACTAGTTTGCTCCTGCAGTTTGTTGCATTTTCAGTGTTCATTTTAAACAAGACCATCAATGTAGCAGCTTTTGAAAAGCAACAGAGTAGGTCTTCTGTCCGCTCCATATGGATTGTTACATCCTCATTATTGCTTTTCAGATATTTGCGTAGAATGACTGTAAAAACTATGTATTGTCTCTAGTTTCAATGTCTTCAAAAGATACACATGCTTTTGTTATAAGAGCATTTTAAAAAAGTATTCACATTAATAAACTTGTAAAATTATACATTTAGTGTAATATTTCTTGGTGTTCCTAATCAGAAACAGCAAGGTACTAGTTTTGTGTGATGTAGCCATTTCGAGTAACCTGTGTGGGTGACGTCTTGTGTAATTCTTTGTGTGGACTTCTCCATTATTTTCTCTTGCATTTGATCTACTGCTCTGGATTGAAATAATTCTGGGGGCATTTCTGTCCTATCCAGCTTGAATAGAGGCTTTTTGTTTATATTTGGAAATGTAATCTCCCCCTTATGACATACTTGCTGAACCTGTCCATGACTCCTCTAGCGTATTTACCTCTGCTAAGGAGAATAGGTACTTCCATTTCCTTGAGCAAGGGAATCTTGGAGCAGAAGAGGATTTCTTTCCTCTCTCTCTCTCTCCCCTCCCGCCCACCTAATTGAAGACATTTTTAACTTCCCCCATTATTTCTTCTTTTCAGACACTTGTTCATCAGAGGAAATGTTTCTGAAACTATCTGATCTATCATATGGCTCAAACACTCAAGAATGGGCAGTGGGCAAATTGTGCAGGATGAAAGAAAATTACTTATTTTCCTTCATACAGTAATTGATCTAGAGGTATTACCTGTCTTCCCCCTCTGTTGTTAAAGTGGTTGAGGCTTGATATGCAACCATCTGTTTTTTCTCTACCCATCTTCGAAACATCATTAAGAGCTTTAGGCTTGATTTGGATTTCCAGTGTTGCTGATTGTAAGTGGATTTGGCAGTGTCCTCACATTCTTAGATTGTCTCCTTTCAGGGCCTGTTGGACATATGTGGAAAGGGCTGTCAGGAAGACATTTGATATAGAAGGTACAGAAACAGTTATTGGCATTATTGTTCTGTGTTTTCAGAGCTACTATGATCCACTAACATAAACAAGAAAAAACTCTAAATAATCCACAAATAGATTAGCACATGAGGTGCCATACTAGTACCCATGGTGGCTTCTTTTAAGGTAAAACTCTTTCAAATCTGATTTAAAAAAAAAATATATAATTTGGATTAAATTAAAATGTTCACCTATCGTATTGGTCATTTAAAAATGATTAAATGCTTTAATGCCATCAGCATGAGGTATAAAGGCTCCTTACATCTAAAGTAGCCAAACACTATTTCTTAAGACTATTAGTAACAGATAATATTTTTTTTTTAATCTCTTAGAAGTGTTGGTAATGGTGTTAGAAAATACTTTATAGACTGGAGAAAGTAATGTGTACAAAACAGGTGGATTACAAGTTTCTGCATAAAACCATTTCTAAAACCCCTATTCAAAATACTAAGTCTTTCATATGAGATCCATATTTAATTTTAAAAAATGCTGATTTAATATTACTATTGTATGTATTGTGGTAGCTCCTAGAGATATAGACTAGGTTGGGTCCTCATTATGCTAGGCACTGTACACTGAATAGTATTGGATGAAACTCCTATTTTATCATCTATTACCAGAATATGAGCCCTTTGTCTGCAGGTTGTATTATAATAGTGTGGCAGGGTTAAGGGCTAATGGCTGTCTGCCTGTAACATGATTCAGCAAGGGTTTAAAGGAAGGGGTGTTCCATCTTTCCCGTCAAGGAGAGTTGCAAAAGGAAAGGGCTCTTGGCCCCTGCAATCTGTTTTGGGCAGGGAAATAGCTTAGTTCTGTGTTAACTTTTGAGTTTTTGTTCGAATAATAAACTAAGCCTTGAGGCACACGCCTGAAGGAGACATGAGCATGACACTGGTCCTTTCCTGGGCTAGTGAGGGAGCTCACTTAACATATCGGTGGTGCAGAATGTGGGCAGTTGCCACAGCCTGAAGGTAGAAATGAATCCTGAAGTGCCATTGATATGTTTGGGGGAACACGATCACTAGCAGCTCTTGGCACAACAGTAACAGTACCAGCAGCTGCAGCAACAATGGTTATAATTGCAGCAACATAAGTTCCAACAGAAACAGGAAAGCAAGCAGCAGTTACTTCAACTACTGGATCAGGATGACTGGGACTCGTAATTTTAGTGTGATGCCTCAGTTACCCTTCGGTGGGGTAGGTGGGATTTCTCACTAATATGGGGCCAGAGGACAATCATGATGCCTTCTAGAAGATCTGTGAATTGGTGTCAGCTGCCTACTGATGGGCCCAAGAGATGTGGACTATCAAAATTGCCCCCTACTTCACAGGGGGAGTTCCAGGCAGATTGTGCTAAGGATAGGATCTGAGTAAAGGACCATGGAGAGCTGGAAGCAAGGAAGGACTTCTGTGCTGGTTAAGACAGGAACAGTTTGTCCCAGAATCTTTGCCTTGAGCAGTATCTCAACAATTGTTGGGCTTTTGCTCTTAGTGGCTAAAATTGGATATATGGTCCCCAGAGGAAATCAAGGAGGTGATGGCACTGAAGCAGTTTTTCAGCTCTCACCAGCAGGGCCCAAAGAGTGGGTCTGCCATCATGCCTGAATGAGGTGGTGGTGTGCCTCATGGAGAATTTGCTGAAGGCAGAACTGGACTGCAGGGCTATTGAAAGATTTCTGAGTGGGATCAGTGGTGGCTGGTTTTAGGGGGGGGGGCGGGATTACAAGGCTCCCTCCAGGAAGGGTTCTTCTGGTCTACAGGACCTGATTATGATACCCAAGGAGGTTGAGATCCAAGGTAGCCCTCAGTGTTAGGCCTGGGTTAAAGACTGGAGAAGAGGGACCTATGGTGAGAGTGTTCCTGTCAAAGAGAAAAGGGGGGGGGGGCTCCATGTTTGGGTAGTCTCCTAATTTGCTTCCTCTGTGGGCAGGAAGGCTATGAGTACTAGTATTGCCCCAGTATGGAATGTAATTATGCCCAAGTGTGTGACTCTCTGAATCCCAAGGTGATCCACATGATCCAAAAGGTTATGAAGTTCCAGTCATAGTGATGGGAACAGAGGTGTTTGTGGAGGAACAGCTGATAACCTCTGAGACTCTTTGGCTATATGTAGGCTGCGTCCAGGGGAACATCTTGTCCTATGTAATGACCGAGGTTAGGTTGTCTGTGGGAGGCTGGAATACAGAAATGAGAATAGCCATGGTAGACCTTGTAGCCAACCCAGTGGTGGTGGGCTGGGCCTGGTGCCCCATAACCACTTTCTTAAGGGAAGCAGTTGGGATGGATCCAGAGACGGGTGTCAACACTCAAGGGGCGAATTAGCCAGAAGAGAGATTTCTCTTCTCTGGTTCTGAACTCTGCAGTCCCTAGCCCAAGTTTCAAAGGGATCCTCTTTGTGCTAGGAGGGAGGCTCTTGGGAGACCAAGGGGCCACAGGGAAAAGAGTTGGGAAAGTCACAGCAGTGTTACGTAATCTGGACCCTATGGGGTGCCCCTTTAAGGACTGGACTTCTCAGGTCCCTACTCAGGGCAGGTGCTCAGTCCATCGCTAGCAGGCCTGATTTTATTCAAAGTGAGAGGGATGGTGCGGTGTTCAGGTGACTGTGGGGACTGGCTAGGGTGAATGGGGTACTGTCAGTGCTGAATGGGATTCTCAATACACCCCCCCACTTTGAGCTTGAGGGGGACATTCTGATAAGAGTGGTCCAGGATAGTCAGACAGGATTATGACAAACTCATCCTTGTCCTCAAACCATACCAGAGAAAGATATTGTACCTAGTACATGGTGTATGGTGGGCAGGCCATTTACGGGGAGAGGAGACCCAGGAGAGGGTGCTAGCTTGAATCAAGGCCTGCAGTAAGGGGAAGACCGTGCTGGAATCTCCAGTCCCCACTATGAAACAAGTGAAATCTTTCCTTAGGTTAGGAGGGTATTTATTACTGCCACTTTGCCAAGTTTTCCACAGTAACTGCTCACTTAATGGACTTCTGCGCACGAAGGCACCCTGCAAGACACATTGGTCTCCAGCTTGTTCAGATCCTTTTGGAGGTGATCAAATGAATCCTCTGCAGTGAATTGATTCTGCAGCTCTTGATTTCTGCACATCAAACAGGATACTTTCATAGATACTCCTTCATGGAGAGGACAATTGCTTGGTGATCAAGAGAGTGTTTAGTGGTGAAAAGGGCTTGTGATAGATTAGATGATCTAATGGTCCCGTCTGGCCTTAAACTCAGAATGTGAATTTATCCTACAGACAAATGCCTCTGAGGCCTGGGCTACACTACAGAGTTAGGTCAAAATAAGGCGGCTTACGTCGACCTAATTATGTCAGTGTACACACTACAGCCTTGTCCCACCGATGTAAGTGCCCTACTACACCGACATAACTCAACCTCCACGAGAGGCATAGGGCTTATGTTGGTGTAGTTAAGGTAATGCAGTGTCTGTGTAGACACTTCATTACTTACATTGGCTGTTGGCTGTCTTGTCAATTTCACAGCTCCATTCTGGAGCTGTGAAATTGACAAGAAAGCCAGGCAGCTAGAGCTTGGCTGCCATGGCTCCCTACTTCTAGCCAGGCTGCTGCCTGCAGGCTCCCTGCTCAGGGAGCCGAGAAGCACAGGTGGCTGGAAGGAGAGGGTAGTGTGGACATCAGCTAGTGCAGTAATTACAGCAGTGGCTGTAGGTCGACCTAACATAGCTCTGTAGTGTAGATGTGCCCTGAGGAGAGGCTTGAGGCCATTTTGTCACAGGTCCTAGATGAAGGCAAAAACATCTGCTGTTATCTTAGTACAAAATTCATTCCTGGAGAGGACCATTGCTTGGTGGTCAAGAGAGTGTTTAGTGGTAAAATGGGCAGTTATGGCCTTACAGTATTACATCCTTGAAGCACCTTTTACTCTGATAATCAGCCACACCCCTCTGAAAATGGCTGCAGTCTGAGAAGGAGGCCAGTGCCAGGCTGACATGCTCTGCATCACTGTGTTTTCACAGTACACCACAGGTCTGGTGCAATCCATGTAAATGTGGATTTCTTCTCCGAGGAAGGGTGAAGCTTGTTGGACAGAGTGCGTTTTGGACCCCAGTCTTGGACAGAAATGAGAGTGTGAGATTATAGAGTGAAACAGCCAAAAAAGGGTTTAGGGGTCACACAATTTAGTGTTGATTTAAAGGAAGGTGCATGCCCTTTTCAGGGTGAAGTTCATTAAATCACCAATTTTAATCTCGTTTTCTTTTGTACTTTTTAGTTGTTCTCCCCCCCCCCCCCCCAAAAAAAAAAGTTGATTCTCACTGGTAACTATTAGCACATGTTGATGTGTAACTATACATAACCTTTACACTAGATTTGCTAATCAGGAGGCTACACAATATGCATACACATTTATTTAAGTATATATAGCTTAATGTACATTTATTCAGATTCTTAATTACTTTTTTATTGTTAGAAAATGGTGCGATTCTTATAAGAATTTCTTAGTTGGAATTTGTGTCAGGCTCTACTTAGTTTTATTAACTAAAAACATCTTCAATGTACTGGATACATTTAAAGTTTATCAAAACATATTTTGCATTTAAAACTAACTGATGTATTAAACAAAGGAAGTAACTAACTAATTGAACTGATTGTTTTTGGTCATCCTGTCCAGGACTTTAGAGCTATTAGATCTCATCCTCTCACACCTAATTAGAAGAGGAAAACAAGTTTTCCTGCTTTTTCATCATGCAAATTGGTTTCTTAACTTCAAATCAGCTAGTCATTGAACTGAATTAGTTGAATAACTGAAATGAAAATATTCTCTCTGCACCTGCAGAAGAGGCTACTGCTATCAATATCTGTTTTAGCACTTCAGCAAACTCTGGTTCCAAGTGCTTAGCGAGTGATTTGCTAGTTCAGTGGTTTGACTTTTTTTTAAAATTTGGGCAGCAAACGTACTGCTTGATAGATTTTAATTTAAAATTGCCACAATTTCATATTTAATTTTAATTAGGTTTATTTTTTAAATGTGTATTTAAATAAATATATCAATTTTTTTTATTTACAATTTGATATTTCTTTTTAAATTCAATCTGGCCCTTTCTCCTGGGAGAAGTAATGCAAGAAGAAAGGCCTCTGGGCCCCTGTAACCTGTTTTTGCTCAGGGGAGTAGCTTTGTTTTATGTTACTTTGTGAGTTTTGTGTTTTGAATAATAAACTGCCCTGAGGCAGGGGCCAGAAAGAGTCTTGGTCATGGCATTGCTCTTTCACAGTCTGGTGAGGGAGCCCATTGGTGTTATAAGATTCTATAGAACAACTGTCCTCACTATTCATATATCCTATGATTTAATCACAGTTTGGACATAATGCCACTGAACTGATTTTAGTACAGGTGTCTAGAAAATGATTGGGAGAAGAAGAAATAAATGTGCTTGGAAGCTTGAATTTTTTATCTGCATCACTGACCTAATCTTATTGTCAAAATAAATTATACTAATATCTTGAGAAGACATGTTATTAGTATTTTGTCCTAAACTTGGATTTATTCAAAAATTCTTGAAAAATAATTGGGTTTTCTTCAAACTTGAGAAAAAAATTCATTTGTTGAAGCTTTGTTTGAAATTGATATAATTTCTTGATATTATTTCATTCTGTATTTGTGTATGTACTGGAACAATGGCTGTGTTCAGATGAACAAAAATTAGCTTTCTGCTTTGACCTAATAATCATAAAAGAGAAATTTGAGCTGATTAGAACACACGGATTAATCTTAGCTAAATACTTAGAGCTGCTGCAAAGTTTCTATTTTCAGAGGTTGTATTTTCCACAAATTAAACATCTTAATGCTGTTTTTAAGACTTTTTTGATCAGACCTGCAAGCCATGCTGTTTTGCACATGAATATTTTAATCTTGAATATACTATATTTGGTATTCAGTTTCCATGAATGCGATACAATCATTAACCAAAATACAAACTCCAAAATTTGAGTTCAGATAGTCTTATAAAAGCTTCATGTAGCAATCGGCGTGTGTAACTTCCTAGCAAAGTGTGGATTCTCAACTAATCAGGGTTCATCAGAATTTTTCCTTTGTTCTTCTTTGCCTACTCAGTTACTTTCATGTAATTCTTCCCAACTCTCAAATGGAGATAAGGTAATCGAGTTAATCTTCCTGTGTAAAATGGACTTGTATTGGAATGTTCAAGCTTTGCCTGCAGCAGCTGGTCTGATGACTGGCATTGTGAAAATCTCCCCGTAACTTTTACCAAATCTGTCCGTCCCTAAAAAGAATGGTAAAGTTACAGTTGTCACTGAGACATTGAATGTGTTTTCGGGAGTTAAAATAACATTAACTCTTAACAGCATGACGTTTTGAAAGCTTCATGGCATCCATTCCCTTGTCAGAGAACTATTCACAATGACTTCAAGATCTCCTTCTTGAGTGGTAAGAGCTGATTTAGACCCCTTCATTTTGTATGTATAGTTGGGGTCATGTTTTCCAGTGTGCATTACTTTGCATTTATCAACATTGAATTTCATCTGCCATTTTGTTGCCCAGTCATCCAGTTTAATGTGATCCCTTTGTAGCTCTTGGCAGTCTGCTTTGGACTTAACTATTTTGAGTAATTTTGTATCATCTGCAAATTTTGCCACCTCACTGTTTACCCCCCCTTTTTCCTGATAATTTATGAATATGTTGAACAGCACTGGTCCCAGTATAGACTCCTGGGGGACACCATTATTTCTCCTCTCCATTCTGAAAACTGACTATTTATTCCTACCTTTTGTTTACTATCTTTTATCCCGTTACTGATTAATGAAAGGACCTTCCCTCTTATCCCATGACTGCTTACTTTGGCTAAGAGCCTTTTGGTGAAGGACTGTGTCAAAGGCTTTCTGAAAGTCTAAGTACACTATCTCCACGGGATCATCCTTGTCCACGATTGTTTACCCCCTCAAAGAATTCTAATAGATTTGTGAGGCATGATTTCCCTTTAGAAAGCCATGTTGACTCTTCCCCCAACAAATTGTGTTTGTCTCTGTCTGATAATTCTGTTCTTTACTATAGTTTCAACCAGTTTGCCTGGTACTGAAGTCAGGATTACCCCCCTGTAATAGTTGGGATTGCCTCTGGAGCCTTTTTAAAAAAAATATCATCACATTATTCTGTCATCTGGTACAGAAGCTGATGCAAATGATAGGTTACATACCACAGTTAGTAGTTCTGCAATTTCATATGAGATCCCCTAGAATTCTTGGATGAATACCATCTGGTTCTGGTGATTTATTACTGCTTAATTTTGTCAATTTGTTCTCAAACCTCCTCTAATGATGCCTCAATCTGGGACAGTTCCTCAGATTTGTCACCTGAAAAGAGTGGCTCAGGTGTGGGAATCTCCCGCACATCCTTTGTAGTGAAGACTGATGCAAAGAATTCATTTAGTTTCTCTGCCGTGGACTTAACTTTCTTGAGAGCTGCTTTAGCATCTCAGTCGTCCAGTTGCCCCACTGGTTAGCAGGCTTCCTGCTTCTGCTGTACTTGAAATTTTTTTTGCTGTTTTTGCTAGTTGCTCTTCAAATTCTTTTTTGGCCTGCCTAATTATACTTGACTTTCCAGAGTTTATGCTCCTTTCTGTTTTCCTCAATAGGATTTTACTTCCAATTTTTAAAAGATTGCCTTTTTGCCTCTAACCACTTCTTTACTTTCTTATTTAGCCATGCTGGCACTTAAGTCCTCTTACTATATTTGTTAATTTCGGGTTTACATTTAATTTGAGCTGCTATTTAAGTGTTTTTCAGAATTTTCCATGCAGCTTGCAGGCATTTCACTTTTTGGGACTGAACCTTTTAATTTCCATTTAACTAGCTTCCTCATGTTTGCATTGTTCCCCTTTCTAAAGTTAAATGCTACTGTGGTGGGCCTCTATCAGTGCCTCCAGTGTGTTTGCCCTGTATTTAGGTTGATGAAACATTGAATCCTCACGCCTCTAGATGCCTTGTGTGTTCCACCGCCTTCCCTCAGTTTAAGCAAAAGTGGAAAATCGGTTACTCGACAATAGCTAGATTGTCCACCTCAGATGTTTGGTTTCTCATGCAAAGGATGAACAACAGTAATTGTGAGATTCTGCTTTCCTAGAGGAAGGCTTTGACAACCTCTGCCAGTAGTGAATTCAGTTCTTCTGTCCTGGTCTTCACCGACCAAGGGGAACATAGGTCCAAATACAAGTCCTATAATGAAGGCTTCCCACATCTCTAGTACTCCAGTGAGTGTTACTCCTCTAAATTCAATCAGAGAAGACTGCATTTGTTGCTGTCAGATACCATTCTGCTTTTATCTATAAAGTAATCAGATATAATGTAATAGGATGAACTTGGCCATAGAATTAAAACAGCTCGGATTGACCAAGTTGTCAACCACACTTTGGGTGTAGAAGGAAGTGGTTTGTGATAGAGTACAGGGTAACTCTGTAAAGCACCTAAAAACTGATGTAAAGAACTTGACAAAGCTCTGGATCTAGAGAGGAAGCCAGGGAATGGACTGAGGGAGGAGAGTTTCATGGTTGTAATGAAGCAAGAGGTGATAATTTCTGGCTGCTGCAGAGTTTTGGATAGAAAGAAAAGAGATCAGAAAGAGTGAGGGTGGCCAGAGTGGAGGTGATTATAGTAGTAGAGGTGAGTTGAAAGCCAAAATGTGGAATATAGTTTTAGCAGTTGAGGGAAATTCCGATTTTAGTCAGATAATAGAAAATGGAGAAGTTGGACTTGGTGAGAGTTTGGATATGTCAGCCTAGTGAAAGAGGCAAAAATGATACAGCTTTCAGTCTTGCTAAGATAAGCATAGTCCATTTCTCTTTTTTCCCCCTCAAGCCCGCTTCTCTTTTCCCCCTTTCCATAGTGGCTCAAGAAGTATTTTGACACACCAAACCATATTAATCTCTTAGCATCTAATGTGTGCCTAAAGTGTACCAGTCTATTTGTATCAAACCCAATGGGGTATTCGTTAGTGCTCTGGGACATAAAATAGGCTTTGTATTGGTCATAATTTTCATACCATGCCAATTCCCCACTGGTGTCCAGAGAATGATCCTTACTGTATTGATGCCATGGTAGGTGACTTAGCACAAAACGAATATGAATGTAAAAAAGATGTTTTTCTAACTGTGAGCCCTGCACGTTCCCTGGAATCAGAGAGTTATTCTGGGTTCTCTACTTCCCACCCACCATCCCTGGTAGTAAAGAGTCTGGTGGTCAGATTATGCCTGTAGTGATACCTGTGCATCTTCATTGGTTTTTCACAGGTGTAACTGGCAATAAAAATAATTTGTGAACAGTTTTGATACACAGGGAATGGAATCTGGCTGGCACCGCAGAATTAGACATTACTAAACTTGTTTTTGTCAGTAATTCAGCAGCTCTGACCCTGAATTAAAAAGATGGTGATATTTTTTCCACAGATTCTTTAAGATACACACTAACCTACCAGCAAGTTGCAACAGCATGCACAGCATTCCCTCCAAGCACTTGCATCCCTGGTCTTTGTAACTTTTACATTCATGTAATTTATACCACCCATGAGTGTGGCTCACTGAGTTTGACCGAGCAATGGGATAACCATTATGAAAGCAAACTGGCAGTGATGCGGCAGTAGATGCAGAGTGATGCAGAAGAAAGACTAGGAGTGATAGAGGAGAATTTGTTTTAACAAAGGTGGGAGTGGATGAGACAGACCACACAAAGAATGGAGTGAGTAGAGGATTTCGGATTGAACTCTCAGAGACTGATGGGGCCAGAAGGGAGACACAGAGCCATGAAAGGAGACTGAAAAAGGATTAAGGGACAAGGATATAATAGAGTTGCAAAAGTGCAAGAAAGGGAGGTTCTCAAGAAAAAGGGGATGGTCCACAGCATTGAGTAAAGAGAATCTGGTTTGTGGGAGTTTTTTGGTGACTTTAATGCTGGCAGTTTCAGGTAGAGAGGGGTGAGTAGAAGCCAGATTGAAGTTCAAGAGGAGCCATAACCTGTGAAGCAGATCTGTAACCCCAGGTGGTAAATCCAGTGAAGACCTTGCCTGTTAATTGTGGATATTGCTGCCTTTTGAGAGGCAAACTTGCCAAACTCCTTGAAAAACTTAGTTCTTCATGATCGGACCAAGAGTTTCACATTGCAATATATATACCATCACCGTATCTAGTGGAAAATTATATTACTACTTTAACTTTTTATCTTGTTTTTGGTGATCTGTAATTAGAAAGTGTAATTCTTCTGAACCACTAACTCTCCAGAAATTTGAGAAATATGAGAAAGCAGATCTATTGAGAATGGCGGTTATTTTGTGTTGCTCACAGGTATGTGGGTTGAGGAAGCGCAGTGCTGAATTGGAACAATCTGGGTTTCATTCACCTTAAAGCTGTTGGTTTCTCAGTCTGAAAAATAAGCAAAAATACTGCAGAGATTTTGCATTTTAAATTCTGAATAAATGTGCAAGCTCGTTTTGAGATTTAACAAGCCAGGATTAATTGACACACTTCTTGAAATGGTTAACTACTTTAAAATCTTCAGATACATAACTAGGAAGCACAGAATTACCCCATTTGACTCTGGATATTTTTGGTGTGTGAAAGTGCTTGGCCTTAGGTGGGTCCTCTAGATTCCTGCCTTCATTGTTTTTTTCATCTTTCTTGTTCAGATTGGTGTTACCTGCTTGGCCAAGAAAAACTGAAACTGGTTCTCTCCAAAGCAGTTACTGTCAATCTGTAGTTGCTGGAGTTGTTGCTGTAGGAATGATATGAACCGTACTGCTTTTTGGACCAAGAGTACTGCCTCAGCAGCATTGCTGACTCTAGAAGATCCACTCTGATTCTGACCTGCTGTCTGGCACCAGGTTGCTCTGCTACTGAAAGAACACCATGCTGGTCTTCTCTTTCTTTGTTTGAAATTAGTTTTTAAACACGATGGCAAAATGCAAAAAAAAACAAAAAAAAAATAAAATTGAATTATATTATGTGCATTCCTTTGTCTCTGGAAATCATAATCTAGTTGCTAATATGTATTCTTTGTGAGGCTTTGACTAAAAAAAGTAATGGTACAATTATTTTGTGATAAGACTATAGACAATAGAATACAATTAGATATTCCTGACAAACTACTCTTGCATATGGCCCCTTTCTCAACTTTGGCTTTATTTTGTACTCTCTATTTTTATTCTTATAGGAAAAACATGACTTTTAGACTGAAACATAAAAGAAGAAAAGGAATTTTCACCTCTTCTGAGTTTTATTTTTGTATTACCTTTGAAGAACTTCCACCATAAAAATGAAATCTTATGGTTATCTTTAAATTTTAATAGCAGTTTAAATAAATGTTTTAAGCCAATTCTCATAACATAAGCTTTCTATGTTATAGAGAATGTTCCTCTTACTAGTCCCAGACTGATTAATGATTTTCTTTGTTCTAAGATACATTAATACATATCTGTTAATGCACAATTTGATTTTTTGTTTAGGTGGAAGGCAGGTAATAAGGGATTTGAAAATGTTGTCCCTTTATAACTTTCTCCTTCCTGGTAGTTTGAAAGACTATTTTCTGCATGGCAGTAAAACGTTTGTTTTAATTTCGAAGCAATGATAATTGAAGTCAAAGTGCGAAAGTAACGGTGATATACCAAGTACTCAGGTTAAGAAATTCCAAAAGTTAAGTTTTTGCTCCAGCAATGTTGGATTTGGCAAGTTTATATCTGAAACATGATATGGTAAGCTTAAAGGACAGAAGAATTGGAAATTGTAGGTGGTGCACGTGGCACTATTTATAGGTTAATAGCACACCACTTTCCATTTTAAAACAGTTTTTTTCAGTTGCTTATAACTTGGCCAAACTTAAACTACTTGGGCTGACGTTTTCTATGCTAGGTTTCTACCTGAGACAGGTCTTTTAAAAAAGCTTTCAGCTAAAACAGATTGCCATTTCTGAAAAAGAGGTTTTGGGAAAAAATACTGTTTTGCCTGTGTTTAAAAAATATCTTAAAGTAGTTACATTTGAGGAGCTCTAACGGCGCCAAGATTTGGAGCAGAGACTTGAAACTTGGCAGGGGGAGTATTGGTTTTGTGTCAAAGATGTGCCTTTTGCTGTCCCTCTGAAAATTCACCCAAAGTTGGCCAGGTTCAGGGTGGATTTGATTTAAATCACTAGTCAGGAAGTTTCTACATAAAAGTGCATTCTTGTTGGTTATAACTTTAATACATAATCTTCACAACTCAGAGATAGATGTAGGTTTTGTTTTTAGAAGGTACATACTATACATTTTTAAAGTGATTTATTTTGAAAACTTTTCAGATGAGTTTTACAGCTATATGAGAACATGAATGATTGTTTGGTTATTTCATTTACCAAAGGTAATTGAAGCAGATATTTATGAAGTCAGTGGGAGGTGAATGATCTTCAATTCAGCAGGTTAATCATTAATTTTTGGAGGCTTTTTTTTTTTGCCATGCTGTATTAGGAGGAGAACATCACCAGACAGACATTTAAATTGTTTTATTTAGCTAAAACAAAAATGTTAACGTAGTCTGGATTTTTTCCTTCAACAGCAAAAATATATTTTAACAAAATAAGCATATGAATTTTTGATTTTTAGTTAAACATTCAAGTTTTTTAAATCAGGTTTGTTTTTGTTAAAATCGTTTTTAACTAAAATAGTTAAATTAAATATTCTTTAAAAAAACCCAAAATTTAAATTGACTGTCAGCCAGGTCAACATGAGAAACAACAAATATATTGACTTCTGCAGCTAACTCAGTTGTCTTCACCTTCATTTTCCTGTTTGTTCGTAATCTGGAAAAGAAAAACAAACTTTCCTGCTTTTTCAGGTCCCAAACGATTTTTCAATTTGGAATGAATTAGTCCAAAGGAAGAAAATATTCTTTCTACACCGGCAGAAGAAGCTACTGCTGTTAAGTGAGATTATCACTTCAACAGTCTGAATCCAAATGCTTAAGTGACGTCCACCAGTTCACTGGTGTGACTTTCTTTAAAACATCATCAGCAAACGTATATTTCTTGAACGTTTCACCCTTAGCTCTGAAGTTTATTATAGTTGGCATTATGGAGGGGTGATTGCTGGATGTCCATGTCATAGCCAACTCCTCTTCAGTTAAGGTTTGACCCTGGTACCAAGTATTGAGAATATTAGCAAGAAAATGAGCTGGAGATAGTGCTTGTCCCATTCGTTTTTTTAATGCTTGTAATTTAACTCTGTCATTGCATATTTCTCTTTTTAAGATCTCACTCAGTTCCTTCCAGATTTCAACAGCGTCAGCAATAAACCAGCTATTTCCCTGCATTTTGTTGAAGGCTACAGAAATAGGCTTCAGGGTACTCAGCATGTGTTCAACATTTCTCTCAAGCCCAATGTTGAGAACTTTGGCTGTGACAGTGCCATCTATTTTTTTACAATTCTGTTCACAAACTGTCATCAGATTAGGCTAGTTCTTGATATAGTGCTCAAAACAGTCCACTACTGAGTTCCATTGCATGTCTTGTGGGAGAGTTAGTTTGGTTCCTCCAACTTTTTTCAGAGCAGCTGCTGCAAAGTGGTTGTTATGGAACCTAAATAATCTATGCAGAAGTCCCTGAACCCCATAAGATTGGGTTCCTAATCCATGAACTACTGGAACTCATTTACAAAACTTTTCTTAAACATTATATGAATATATTGTCTCATACTATAGAATTAGAATTTATAATCCCTATTCCATGATGGCATATCTTTGAGCTATAATGTATCTTAATTAAAACTCTCTTTAGATAGGTTTTTTCCTCAAATGCATTTTATTAAAGTCTGATTTAAATACAAAAATCATTGATTTTTATCCACCCTGCCCAGGTTAGAAGCCTTTGAAATATCTGTGTGCACATGCTCAGTAAAGATTTGTTCTTCTTAGAGTTCTTGCTCATGTAAGGTGTGTGTGCTCTCCACATGCATTGGTGCCAGAAGTTTTTCCCTCAGTGGTATCTGAAGGGGACTGGCTCTGGCACTCTCTGGAGTGATGCGCGTATACGCTAGTATAAGGGGCACTGCCGGCTCCCCCCTCCCTCAGTTCCTTCTTACCGCCAGTGGCAGTGCTGCAACATCTTGCTTCGGCAAGCTTTCCTTCTCAACTGTGCCTAGTTATGAATTCTCTTATATATAGTTCTTAGAAAGTTTGTGTAGTGTATTAGTTCCCTTAGTGTATGTTAGAAATAGTTAGTCCCCTGTGGGACTTAACCTAGGGATGGGGCATGCTCCGGTTCCCAGGCTTTAAGCCTTGCGACTGCTACAGAAAACCTATGCCAGTCAGTGATTCTCCATCAAAGCTGTCTGAAGTGTTTTGGGGAGACCCACTTGAGCGACAAGTGTCACATTTGTAAGAGTTTCAAGCTGTCTACCAAACAGGAGTGGGACATTTAATTTAGAGTATTCCTTATGGAGTCGGCCCTCGCAGCAGCCTTGGAGCTGGCTCAATTCTGCTCCAAGGACACAGCTTCGGTGCAGAGCACGTCACCAGCCTCCGTCCGGTGCTAATCCCCATCCCGGGTACCGGCTAAAAAGCAGAGAGAGGCCGGGAGAGGGCATTCTCCTACATCTCATAAAAGGAAGGAGAGAGCTGGAGGAGAGCGAAGACCCACTCGGGGCAGATCTTCCCCTCTGGCTGGTGGCCAGGCTTCAGCACCTCTTCAGCTGTCAAGCCCACTTTGTGACCCACCCGCCACCCCGGGAAGGGGTAGAGGCACGTAGCAATGCTGTCCACGCCGGAGGCCTTTTAGGCTGCTACAGACATATTGTCTCTTCTGATGCTGCCCACCCCAGCCAGCAAGGTGCCCCGTTTGAGGGATAAACTCACTCTGGGATCTTTCCAGCAGTCCCCATTGGTGCGACACCGCTCCCTGTCTCAGGGAGTGCCCTGCCAGTGCTCACCAGAGTAACACTACCAGTTTACCCATCAGAGTTCCCAGCTTTGTTCCCTGGACTCGAGGCAGTGTTCCCTGGGATCCCGGCGTCGTTCGCTGGCTGTGTGGTGTGAACACAGGGCTATGGTCAAGAGCGGAGCTCACATTTTACATAAACATCAGGGAGCTCAGAGCCATCCGTCTAGCTTGTGCGGTGTTATTTCCTCACCTATCCGGTTGGGTAGAGCAAGTGTTGACAGAGAACACGGCCTCCATGCTCTGTCAACAAGCAGTGGGGAGCTCGTTCGTCAGCCCTTCGCCAGGAAGCCCTTCACCTGTGGGACTTCTGCAATCCACCTAGAAGCCTTGCACCTCCCCGGTGTCAAGAACACGCTAGTGGATCACCTCAGCAGGTCCTTCTTCTCGCACCACAAGTGGTCCATCCACTCGGAGGTTGTCAGGATGCTCTTTCAGAAGTGGGGAGTTCCCCGAGTGGACCTGTTTGCCACCAGGCAAAACAAAAAGTATCATCAGGTCTGCTCCCTGTAAGGCCTCAGCAGAGGCTCACTCTCCAATGCTTTTGTCAGGAGACCTGATGTACATCTTCCCGCCAATCCCACTCATCAGCAAACTCCTCTTAAAGATCAAGAGGGACAAAGTCATTATGCTTGCCCCAGCATGGCCTCGCCAGCATTGGTTCGGGATGCTCATGGACCTGGCCGTAGCAGCCCCATGGGCACTTCCCAGCTGTCCAGACCTACTATCTTAGGATCACGGTCGGCTGCTGCACCCAAACCAAACCTCACTCCACCTCACAGCTTGGATGCTGTGTGGCGGAAGCCAGAGGAACAAGCCTGCTCTAGTGATCCCTCCCAGTGCCCGACACCAGAGCAACTTACCTGGCAAAGTGGAAGCGTTTCTCATGCTGGGCAGCAGAGCGGAGTATTTCCCCGACCCAGTCATCTCTGCAGTCCATTCTGAATTACCTGCTTCACTTAAAGCAACAGGGCCTTGCTTTCTCTTCGATCAAGGTTCACCTGGCAGCTATATCTGCTTTCCACCCTTGCCTCCAAGGTAGATCGGTATTCTCGCATGACATGACGCTTAGGTTCCTGAAAGGCCTTGAAAGACTCTTTTCACTGATCTGGGACCCAGTCCTCCAATGGGACCTCAACCTGGTCCTCTCCAGGCTCATGGGCCTGCCCTTTGAGCTTTTGGCTTCTTGTTCCCTTTCCCACTTGTTGTGGAAGGTTGCATTCCTTGTAGCTATTAAAGTTCTTATTTGGGAGCCTCTGTACACAGTATTCTACAAGGACATGGGTCCAGCTGCAGCCCCATCCGGCCTTCCTGCCAAAGGTGGTGTCACACTTCCATGTCAACCAGGATCTCTTCCTCCTGGTGTTCTGTCCAAAGCCTCGCACGACCAATGAGGAGAGGCGGCTCCACGCTCTAGATGTCAGGCGCGCTCTGGCATTCTAACAGGAGTGCACCAAGCCCTTCCGCAGATCAGCTCAGCTCTTTTTATTGCGATAGCTGACAGGATGAAGGGCCTTCTGGTGTTCTCTTAGAGGATTTCAAATTGGATCACCACCTGTGTCCATACTCGTTACGAGTTGGAGCAGGCTGTGTTTCCATCGATACTGAAGGCTCACTTAAGTAGGGCTCAGGTGTCTTCGGTTGCCTTTCTGGTGCATGTCCCAATCCAGGACATCTGCAGGGCCGTGATGTGGTCTTCAATACTCATGTTCATGATGCATTACATCATCGCCCAGCAATCCAGGGATGATGCTGGATTTGGCAGAACTGTGTTGCAATCGACATGTCCAGGAACTCCTACCCACCTCCACTGGTACTGCTTGGGAGTCACCTACAATGGAATGGACATGAGAAAGCACTCGAAGAAGAAAAGATGGTTACTTTTCGTAACTGTTGTTCTTCGAGATGTGTTGCTCATGTTCATTCCATGACCCATCCTCCTTCCCTCTGTTGGAGTTTCCAGGAAGAAGGAACTGAGGGAGGGGGGAGCCGGTGGCGCCCTTATACTGGTGCATACGTGCGCCATTCCAGAGGGGGCCAAAGCCAGTCCCCTACAGATACCACTGAAGGAAAAACTTCTGGTACCAGTGCATGTGGTGAGCACACACAACTACAATGGAATAGATATGAACAATGAGTCTCGGAGAGCAACAGTATGAAAAATAAGTCTTTTAGAGTTTGGCACCTAATTTCTCTGAAGATTGTCTGTCTGTAGTGAGCAGGCTCCGTTCCTTCACAGCTCCTATATGGTTACTGAAATGTGCATGTCTCCTCTTCCCCCCCTGCCACCCCCCTCCCCAACCCCACAGAGTGACTGAGCATACGCCATCCTGGGGCTGCAGGGGCTGAACAGGACTTTCCCTGCAATTACTCCTTCAGGCTGCTGTGGCACAGAGCACCAGAACTGAGAGCAGTCCTCTACTCTCAAAACTCCCTCTGCTGGCACAATTTTTTCCTGCTGAAAAAAAATAGTGTGTAATCATGTAATTAAAGACTGTCCTAATGCACATGCACCAGGGGCACAAATTAAGGCTGGAGAGGCGGCCTTAAATATGCCATTTCCTAATTTGAGTGCTTGACTTTGCAACCTTAACGTTTTTCTAGTTTAGCTTGTTTTGGATGAACATTCTCTGTAGAATATGGCTAAATTAATGTTCCTGAAGCAACATTAACTTTGAGTGTTTTGATCTGAATGCTTGTTCACTCTGGTGACTGTACGGGCTGCTAGGAAAGTCTGTGTTGGATCTATTGCTCTGGATAAAAGTAATGTGTGTTCTTGTCCTGTAAAGTTGAATTGCAGGCTGAGTGCCTCCTTTTTATTTATTTTATACTGTAATAACTTCTCCATCTGGATTGTTCTCTGAACTAACCCCACTGTTTTTTGCCTCAGAGGAGGGTCGATGTTTTTTTCCCCCTGTTCCATGTAAGGTCCTTTTTCAAGGAAATCTCTTGTTCTAATAAACTAGTTCTCTTTACTTTTCTCCTGATAAGATTCCGAACTGTGATAGATTCCCTTCAAATGATATCTGACCACTCTGTGTAGTGCAAAAGGGCTGGAATCTGGTTGCAAATGACCAGTAGGGAATTCAGTGTGGTGGGAGCTCTGTGATGGCATAAGCTCCTATGAATGTCTCCTTTGCCAGCCACATCAAAGCAAGTAGTGTTGCAGAATTGGGAGATGCTTAATGGACCCTTTGCCTGTGGTGCAACTTAGAGTAGCCCCCCATTGACTCTAAAGCACACTGAGGAGAGGGCCAGTGTTGATCACCCCCACAGAATCAGGGAGCCATTACCAGCTCTGACATCCGTTCCTCACCTGTATTGAGTTCACAGTCAGGGGGCTCTTACACTTGTAAGCCCAAACACAGTTCTTCCCAGGTAGGGAGACTATGCCTTTTTGATTGGTGCTTGGCTGCATGCTAAACATGCAGCTTTTGCTTTCCAATCAACTGTACTAATGCAGCAACTTAGAGGTGGGAAAGGCTTGTGAGACTTCCTGCCCAATAACTCTGTCCATGCTGAGCGCTTCATAGCTGGCTGGCTATTTGACTGTTTTACTCCCTTCCCCTAATGACAGTAAGGTATGCATGGAGAATTGCAAAGCTGAGTCAGTGATCTGTTTAATTTGTCATCCAGGTACTAAGTACAGAACACCTAGCATTTGCTTCCTGTTTCTTGTTTGAAGCATATTCAGCAATGCTAGAGGGAAGGAGTGGGAGGGAGTCCTGCTCAGTAGCATCCACTAGGAAAGGCAGAAAGCTGACCTGACCTTGAAGGGGGATAACTTTCTCCCTTTAAAGCTTTCCCTCACTTTTTCCTCCTATTGCCAGAGGTGACTATGTAGGAGCGTAAAGAACCAGGGCATGGGAACACTAGAGTGCGTGTGGGAGGGAAGGGCAAGCGAGATCATCGGAAAGGGAAACTGGAGGTTGTTAAATATTTAAAATATGGACTCTTCAAATGTTTGAATTTACACATATGTAAGACTTTTGAAGAGTAATGATGGGGATGTGTATAGAATTCCTCCCCCTGATAAGAGTTATTTTTTTGACTTGTCACACTGATTTGCTGACATGGGCTTTATAAAGCTAGTGATAGAAAAGAGGAAGTAAATTATCTTGCTCTTCCCCTGCCAAAGGAATAAATTCCCTACCGTATATTTAAGTGGTTTTCTCCAGTGTAGTTCTGAATGACTCCAGTGATAGGGCTTCCAGCACTTCTCTTGGGAGACTCTTCCACAGGCAAATAGATCTTATGGATAGACAATGTTTGTTACTCATACAAGGGAAATTTTGTGTTCTGCTGGCTATTGTTAAATTTATTTGTTTTTGTAATTTATGGCAAGGGTGCAAAGAAGCTGAGACAGGTGTCCTTTTTACATTTTTGTATTAATCTAAAGAAACACATTCTACTTTGCTTTTTTTCTGTTTCATGTTTATAGTTCTTGTTATACTCCCCTTGGATGCACCTAACAATTCCTCTCCTGTACTACAGTAGAAATCCTCCTAAGTCCTTGTACATTTTTGCCAATGTTATATAAAAGAATACAGTCGTATTAAACTTGACTGCTATAAATACAAGAAGAGAAAATAAGCAATCACCACACTTGATAATCAAGCCGCTCCCATCTTCCATCCCCATTTCATCCTTGTTTGGAAGACAAACTCATAACCTTTAAAAATGTTATTTATGACTATCAATTAAATTTTACATAAGCAATCAATTTATGAGATCTTATACTCAGAATTTCTTGTTGGGTTAGTATGCCATATCTGATGTAAAGTAGGTTGGGGTTTTTTTGGTAAAATTTCAAAATGTTTAAATAAATAATTAAAAGAATAAAAAACTACTATATAGTCCTTTTATTTCCCCATGTGCAATTTGTGTACAGAGTTGCATCTCCCGCACAAAAGAGCGCACACACAAAAGTTACCTGCTTTGGGGGTCTGTTTTGTCAATGCATTATTGGAAAGAGTAACTCTTTTCCTTCAGAGTTTTATCGTGCTTTTATAAATTGGACTGCAACAAAGGGCATATGGATAAAACCAGGTGTCTAAATTTTATTGCCTGATCAGATAACTTTGAAATAAATGAGTGACACCGCAATGTCAGGGAAAGGGGTTTTTAGCCATGTGGATCAAAGAATATGAAGATGGATACTTGCATCTACTTTTATCATATTAAAAATGTTTGTAGATAAATAAAAGTTAATAGTAATATATTTGTTTCTATTCCAGATGGGAATGACAGGTAACACTAGTCCCTTTGGGCAGCCCTTTAGTCAAGCTGGAGGGCAGCAGATGGGAGCTACAGGCGTGAACCCTCAGTTACCAAACAAGCCAGGCATGGCAAATAATTTGCCTCCCTTTCCTACTGACATCAAGAGTACTTCAGTTACCAGTGTGCCAAATATGGTAAGTTGCATTTAACTCGTATGTCATTTTCCCCTTCCTTGTTATGCATTTTCAAAATATATTCCAAGTCCCCATGTATAAAGTTATATCTAGTAAAAACTGAATTCACATCATACTAGTTTAGATTTTAATGAATGATATTGAAAACTCAATCTGATTTCTTTTCTCAGTAGTATTGGTCAGCAAAATATTAAAGGTGAATTGTAAAACAAAAATGAGGTAAGTCCCAAATATGCAAAGTGTGCCCGCTATCCAGCCTATGGTGAGCATGAAAGACAGAAAGAAGCTTCAGGATACTGGGCTCTATGGACCATTGGGCTGACCTGGTTTGTCTATTCTTATGTAACTAGCATCCACCCTCCCAATAGTTTTTCACCTCAGAAATTGGTACTTTGTTTCACTGAAGATATCCCAGAATTCATTGTTCTCTGGTATCACAGACACTAGGAATTGCATGGGTTCCTCTGAGACAGTATTGCATTCTGTCATATCCCCAGTAAACTGGGAAATAATCAAGGAAGTGGGGTGGGGGGATTTAGAAGCTTGTATAAAATTTATTTCTGTGCTCAGTAACCCCCATTATTGGTTACCGGGAGCATTTAGCAAAAAGGACACACTACAAATTTCCATTTTTTGAAATATTTTCTTTGAGTATCCCTAAACAGTATACTCTGCATTTCTAAAAATTATTAAAACTAAAATTAAAGGGGGGGGGGCTGTCTCTGTTCCCTGGTGATGTTCAGAATTGAGTGTACCTGAGAGCAACATCACCGACCGTGCTCAGGCCTGCACCTTTCCTTTTCTTTTTGTGCACATTACCACCTGCTGCCTCTTCAGTCTGTTACACTTTCACCTCTACTGCTGTAGTTGAGTCTGTAGAGTCTGGGGAAGGATTTGCAAATTCAAAGAAACAGTGAAACTGAATTCACTAAATGCTGTCAAATGCACCCAGCAAACTGAAAAAGAGAAGATATTTTCCTTTCATCTTAGGGATTCTTTATAAAAATATTGCTACAAAATTTTCAATTTGAGAACCTCCCTCTACATTAGTGTTCATTTTTTGTTTTGCAGATCACCTTTAAGAAAAAGCTTCTTTACCAAAATAATCTGCTCCTTCCTAATTTTTTCTAGCTGTGTTAGAATGCTGCTATAAAGGCAACACTGGATTGTGGCATCACTGAATGAAGGCACAGCTGATTAGAAAGGAGGAGGAGCTTTTTGCATACAATTTTGGAACACAAAAGTGAAAGGAGAAACAGGGTGGAAAACAATCAATTACAACAGTTTCTCCTAAAATGATTACAGAAAAATTTGTTGAGCTTTATAAATCAAGTCATCCTTAAGGTTATAAGAGAAGTCTGCGAATTCAGTTATTTATACTATGTGGTATGTAATCATAAGGCTACTTCTAGAATAAGTTTCAGTGGTTCTCAAACTGTGGGTCAGGACCCCAAAGTGGGTCGTGATCCTATTTTAATGGGATTGCCAGGGCTGGCTTAGACTTGCTGGGGCCCAGGGCCGAAGCCCAGGCCCCACCACCCGAGGCCAAAACCGGAGGGTTTTAGCCCTGCGTGTTGGGACTCAGGTTACAGCCCCTCCCCATCTCCAGCCCCGCCCCCCTCCCGCCACCCCCACCACCCAACCCCCAGCTAGGGTTGAAACCCTTGTGCTTCAGCTTTGCCAACTCCCCTCTTGCCCACGGCAGTGGGGCTTGGGTGGGCTCAAGCTTCGGTCCCCTCTCCTGGGGTCGCGTAATAACTTTTATTGTCAGAAGGGGGTCGCGGTGCAATGAAGTTTGAGAACCCCTGAGTTAAGTAACTATAAACTTGTTTATATTGGTGGTGAACTTATAGTAAGGTCCAGTATCTTAGGTTGTGGTATCGTTACTTCATAAACTGTGTTTTCATATTTATTACTGCAAAGTTAAAGTGCCCTGTTGTGCTTAAATTTATCTAACTGTCTGCTGTCATCTTACTGTTAGTAAGAGATGCCGCTTCCATCCACAGTCTTGACAAAAGACTGAGAGCAAGAGCATTTTGACCACTCTATTGTATTTTAAATGAGAATTGTGTTTTAAAAATGCCATAATAAAATGAAATGCCCTTTTCGTACAGATTTTTAGAATTACACTGTGGTATTGGTCACCTTTTAGAACATTGAAGCAACAAATTTGCTTTGCAAAGTTCAGCCATGGTTTCTGAAACATTACTGAACTTACTTTGATCCTGTCTGCACTTGCCATTTAAACTTCACAACGGTTCACCTGATCCGCATTTTCAGCAATGGGTAAATTTTCTAATAATATAGACAAAGTTTGTATTTAGATAGTTGTGCAGTAAATTAATTCTCCAGGTATGCTGTATTGTTTGTCACAAAGGGTTGTATTTGGTTTTAACCTTGTACACTAAGTCCCAAAATAGATGCGGGAAATGTTGTGTTATGTAAGTTCTATCTGCACCACTACAAGTGTGTGTAAATTCCTAAAACAGTTAGAAGTTTTGTTTTATGTACAAAGTGGACTGTTTGCTGATAGAGTGAATACTATCTCTGATATCATTTTGGCTCTGATATGGGAAGCACACTATTGAATGCTCTCATGTTTCTGCTGTGCAAAACAAATTACTTCTAGTTAGTGCAAATTGCTTGTGAGAATAGTTCTTGTTAGTATGCTTTTAAAAAATATAATTTACTTTGGAAATTGTGGATATTTAGAATATTGCAAACTTGGCTAATTTCATGTGATATTTTCTGTTCTTGCTGCTTCTTCACAAAGTAAAATTAAAATATCACCACTTGCTTTAATATCCCTCAATGTATTAGGAATAATTTAATTGAACTGCTTGTATAGTTTCTATGGAAACTACAAATTCAGTTATGTTTTATGCTCTTAAACATGATAGCAGTTACTATAGAAACTGATAAAGCCTCTCCATGAGATGCAAATTACTTACTGTTGGTTGACAGTAGAAACATTGCCATTCTTTAGCAGAAGCATTGATGCACAGATTCCATCCTTGTCTTCTAGATAACTCTCTTAAATCTAGCAGGAATTTCAGGAATCCTCGCTTCAGGCTGTGTCTGAAAGGAAATGTAAATGGGCAGGAGAGGATATAAATCTCATAAACTTCCAGGTCTTAGTCCCATCCAGTTGTCAGAGGAGTGCTCCTTCATCTCTTGTTTGTGTTCTCTTAAAAATCATCTATATTTTGGTGGTGTGTTTATAGAAGGGGGCTGGTTGCCACGTGGTAAAGTCAGAACCCTGTTTATAATTCTATTATGAAGACATTTGCACAGCTGCATAATTCCTTTTTGAAACTGCAGTTTAATGCTATAGAATCTAAACACTTCTGCAGACAGTTGGGTTCTGGAAATTATCCATCAGGGATACTCCATAGAGTTTCGCTCCTTCCTGCCTCTCAAACTCCCTTCCTGGTTCCACATTGGGGACCACTCTCATGAGGTGATTCTTCAACATGAATTAGAATCCCTTTTGCACCAAGGGGCAATAGAGCGTATCCCACCTCATCATGGGACGGAGATCTACTCCCCGTATTTTCAATTTCCAAAAAAGACAGAGGGTGGAGACTCATCCTGACTTTGGCAATTCAACATCTTTATTTGAAAGCTGAAATTCTGGTGATAGTGGCATTGATAATCTCTTCCCTTCAGGAAAGGATGTGGTTCACAGCTCTTGACACAAAGGATGTGTATTTCCACATGGACCTTAACCCATCACACAGGAAGTTCCTGCATTTTACGGTTGGCCAGGAACAGTTTCAGGTCCTCCCCTTTTGGCTCACTACAGCACCCAGAACATTTACAAAGGTTTTCTCTGTGGTAGCAGCCCAGATGAAGCACCAGGGCTATACAGCGTTTCCATACCTAGACGACTGACTCCTGGTAGGCCACTCTTGTTAGGAGGTCAGGTCAGCGACAAGGCTTCTCGTACAGCTTCTATCAGCCATAGATGTTTTGCATAAACAAAGAAAAGTCCATTTTGTTACCCACGAGGACAATAAATTTAATGGGGGTGACATTGGACTCAGTTTCTGCAAGAGCATTTCTCCCCGCAGACAGGATTCATAAAATAACCAACGTGATTTCATGCATTACCTGCAGACCACAAGCTACAGTGCACAGGTATCTTTCACTGTTAAGCTCATGGCCGCACGCACTTACATGACACTGTTTGTCAGACTCCACTTGTGGTGTCTTCAAGCTTGGCTCCATTCAATCTGCCAACTGAACAAGGACCACATCAATTCCAAGGTGACTGTTTCCACCAGAATTATCACCTCCCTCATTTGTTGGTCATGGTGTGGGTTCCCTTCAGCCCTCCCACACCCCTGGCCACCATTGTGGCAGATGCCTTCCTCCTGTGGTGGGATGTTCACCTGTACAATCACATTGGTCAGGGTATCTGGACCTCATGAGAGAACAGGCTACATACAAACGTATTGGAAATGAGATCAGTCTGCCTTGCGTGCAAAACCTCTCTTCCACTCATATGCTTATTCCATGTACAGATAATGTTGGACAGTATCACCACTGTGGTATATATCAACCAACAGGGAGGAGCAAAATCTCATTTCCTCTGCCTGGAAGCTATCAGACTTTGGAACTGGTGCGTCAGGAAGTGCATCACGATACAGGCCGCCTATATCCCCAGTATTCACAACTCCCTTGCAGACAGACTAAGCAGAAGCTTCTTGGCAGACTGTGAATGGGAGGTTCACGACAATCCTAAGTAAGATACTTACGCAGTGGGGTACTCCAATATTTGCATCCCAAGCTAACAGAAAGCTCCCCTTATTTTGTTCCGGAGGAGCCATGGATTGTGACTCCCAAGGCAATGCTCTTCTGCTGCCTTGGACAAATGGCCTCAGATATGCCTTTCCTCCCATTCCCCTTCTACAAGTCATGGGGAAGATATGTCATGACAGAACCAGTATCATTCTCCTAGCCGCCTACTGGCCCAGACCATTCTGGTTCATGGAACTTCTGAAGATGTCTGCCTGCCCACCCACCAATCAGAGTCTGCCCATTCCCAGATCTCCTAACCCAGGATGGGGGCGGGGGGGGGGGGGGAATAAACCAACCCAATCTGGGCTCACTCCACCTCATGGCCTGGTGTTTGGATGGGTGTCGGAAATAGAATGCTCATGCTTGGCCCCCATTGAGGAGATCCTTAACCAAAGTAGAAAGGATTCTACTAAAACCTGCTATCTGGCCAAATGGAGAGACTTTTTTTTGTCTGGATTCAACTGCACCAACATTCTATAGATACCTTAAGCATCCCAGTTGTCCTAAACAATCTCTTGTTCCTGAGGACTTCAGGGATCGCTCTTAGTTCTCAGCAAGTACACCTAGCAGTGATTAGTGCCTTCCTCCCTCCAGTGGAAGGATGGTCCATCTTTACTCACCCTGCTTCAGCACAATTTATAAAAGACATGATCAGGACCTTCTGAGTAGTGCTTAAACCTACACATCAGTGGTACCTTAACCTTGTCCTGTGGACACTCTCAGGTCCGCCCTTTGAACCCATGGCAACATGTGCCAGGACCAGCCTGTCTGTGAAGGTGGCTTTTTGTGGCTATCATTTCTGCTAGGAGGGTCAGCGAGCTTGGAGCCCTCATGGCAGATCCTCCTTATACAGTGTTTCACAAAGAAAAGGTTTCTCTCCAGCTACACCCCAGATTTCTCCCCCAGATTGTTTGAGATCCACCTCAATTCAGTGATACTTACCTGTATTGTTCCCAAAACCCCACGCTGCTTCTGAAGAGAAGAGATCCCACTCCCTTGATGTCTGGCATGCCCTGATGTTCTACCTGAAAAGAACCAAACCTATTAGGAAATTACCTGAAACTTTTTATTGCCATAGCAAAGAGATTGCGTGGGCAAACCAGAATCTCCCAGAGGATTTCTAAGGGGTTTCGTTCGGGATGCATCTTGGAGTTCTATAAGATAGCAAAAATTTCTTCCCCTGGGGCTGTCGCAACTCATTCCACGCAAATAGACATGTGGAGGCAGCTTGTATCTGACGTCCTGCTCCAAGGAAGCTACCAGGAGTTCTGTCCCCACGTTTGCAGCACACTACACTCTAGTTCGTGCCTCAGTTGCAGATGGGATCGGAAGTGCATTGCCTCAGACAGCGATAGGATTGGAAGTATTGCAAGCATCTTTGTTACCAGCTTCCTGCCACCCACCTCCAGTCTGAACAGTGCTTGCCAGTCACCCCCATGTGGAATACACATAATTAGTAGCCCTCAAAGAAGTGGAGGTTACTTGCTCTACTGTCGCTTCTTTGAGATGTGTGGTCCCTGTCTGTATTCTACTACCCACCCTTTGTCCCATCTCCTTTTGATGCTGTTGGATTTGCGGTAAGAGGAGGAACTGAAGGGGCATCAACCCGCAGTGCCTCTTCTACCCTCGGTTGGGAGCACAAAGAGAGCTACTGTGCATGTGCGGGCCTATGGACACTGCTTTGAAGAATTTCTAGATTCGGGCACATGGTGCACATGCACATACCTTCGTGTGTGGTCCCTATCTGAATTCCACATTTTGAAGAACCACCAGTTACGGCAAGTAACCTCCACTTTAAGTGACTGTCCTAATATCACACAGGAACTGTGTGGCAGAGGTAGGGATAGAATATAGTTCTTCAGGCAGACATTCAATTGTCTTAACTATGAGATCATCCTTTCTCTTTCTTTATTCACTATGTATCTTGAAACTTCTGCAACAAATGAGTCAGGAGTCCTACAAGCAACAGCCTCATTCACTGTACAACTTTGATTTCTCAGAGCGTGGTCTGTCCTGTAAACTGATTGAAACAGGAATTCTGTGGAAATAGCAGTATGTTGTCATGTAGCTAAAGACTGTGTCATGATGCAAACACATAAGGGAGCAAATTAAGGTGACACAAGAAAACATAGTACTGGCATTTCCTAATTTTTGAGCACTTGATTTTGCAACCTTAATGTCCTTTTAATATAGATTGTGTAATTTCCTAGCTTTATAAAACCAAATTCCTTCATGTGGAATCATCATAACTTCACCTGGGTATCAGCATGGTTAGAACCTTTAGATCCACACCCCAGACCTCCAAATTCAGGTTAATAGCCCTGCCCTTAAAAGACAGCTTTCTTTTGATAGTGAAAGTGGTTCTTTGAAGGATTAAGGATTATTGCATTGCCTCCAAAGCCTACCTTAGAAGAGGCCTAGATAACCCCAGGGTAGAATCCAACAGGAATGAATCCAGGGAGACTACAGCCTGCTGTTCATGAAAAAGAGGTGAAGCCACTTGAGGAAGAAAGCAAGCTTTATCAAGGTTAACTTCTTTCAGTGCCAAAGAGGTAACAAGGAGAACCCTTGGCATTTTAAATGGTAAGCCTTAGGGTAAAAGGGTCTAGGCACAGAGTCTTAGCATCAGGACAAGCGAAGGAACTTTTTCTCTTCCTGGGTCCAAACAATATCTGAGCAGTGGATACTGGAGCTACATCCATTGTTCTCAATAATGGCACTGGATTGATAGAGATGTATATTATGAAAATATCAATTTGCATGTCAAGAACAAAAAGTATCTTTTTAACAGCTCTTTTTCAAAAATGTTGGGGGGATAACCAGCTGTAATTAACTGATATAAGCATTGTATAACTGCTCAGCACACTATATAGATTCCAGCAGTGAGAGCTATCTGAGTACCCAGAGCCCTAGAAGGAGAGCCTGAAGCCTCTCATGACTGTCACAGAATACAATCAGTATTGCTTTCAGTGCAGGGATTTCTGGGTTGAATAGTTACTGGGGAAAAAGGAAATTCCCTCAAACCTCAACTTCAAAGGATGCTGCAAACATGCTGATAGACCTTGTTGAGATTTAGTATGATTTTAGTCGTCTTTGTTTTATAGTTGTAATGGTGGATCTATCATCATAACTCATGCTTTTATTGGGGATGTTGAGGTGATCCCACCCTATATTATTAAATGAAGGAATTAAGCAACATTTTGCAGGTTGTGGCATGCACAGCCCTGTGCAACTGAGCTACAAGAGTTTGTGACCACCCTTTATTTGTCAGACTGTTTTGCAAACCCCAATGCGTGTAGGCACATTGGCTATAAGACAGTAACAGAGTGCCTTTTTAAGTTTTGACCCAATTTTTTCAGTGCATCCATTTCTGCATGAATCAAGTTTTTAAGAGTATTTTCTTCAAGGAAAGCACAGATACATCTATAATGTTCTCAGTGGGCTGTTTAGACAATGATTGATATGCCCAGGGGTTTGGCTACTGTACATTACAAATACAAGTTTAGATTTTACAATTATTCTTCTGACCAGCAGATGGAGTTCAAGAATATTACTTAAGAAGCTAATATAACCACCCAGTCCTAAGCTTTCTCAGTTGTTTTCTCTAACGTGAATTGGAGCAGCTCTCTTCTCCTTCTGACTTAAGTTTGTCAGAATGTTTTATAGCAAACTTAGTCTGCTGAATCTCAGCATTTGATCTTGCATGTTCCTCTATGCTCACTCTCAATAAACTTGGTTGGTTCTCTTGGTTTTGCATAATGTAGTGATTTTGATAGAAGAAATGATGAAATTGAGAGGTTTTGACCCTGCCCGTAGGGGAGTATATAAAGAGCTCAAATAATTTTGGATGTTGTCTACAAAAACTTTCTGTGGCTCAGCTCAATTTTCAGTAGTATTTTAAAGGAACTATAATTTAACAAAATATCTTCCCAGTAATTCAGTTTTCTGTCATGCAGTGAAATTAAGCAATGTGTAATCCTGACTATCATAACCAACTGAACAAAAGCTGCCAATGCAAAGTTGTGACTAAGAGGACTAATGTGATTCTTGGGTGTACAAACGGGACTATCAAGTTAGGAGTAGGGAGGGAAACGTGGAATTTCTTTGGAGTGCTGGTCCTGGTGTGTATTCCACAAATGGGTATGCGTGTGCACCATACACCTAAGACCAGAAAATCTTGCAAGTCCACAGAAATCCATTGGTCCACAGCTGCATGTTGGATTTCCTTGTGCTCAGCACTGAGGCAGTAAGGTGAGGTGCAGATCGACCATCTCTTCAGTTCCTTTTCACTGCTGTGTGGCCTGAGTCTGAATGCTCGGCCCGGAGCTATTCTTGCATTGTCTTAATCTCTCTAAATATAATTGTATATAATGTTAGTGTTTTTATAGTATTCTTATCGTTAGTGTAGCTTTGTTTTTCCCCACCCCAGGGACCCTCTCTCTCTTACCTTTTGAGAGTAGGACTGTGCCCAGAATCACATGATTTAAAAACTGTCTTGTGTTCTTGCTCCTTCTCAGTCAGCAACTACCACCAGTACTGCCTTTACTGCTTTACTTCCCACCCCAGACCTGAGGGGGACGAGAGCTCTGACTGAGGAGGTACCTCATGGAGAAAGCCATGAGACGCCAGTCAGATCCATGCCAGGAGATGCCCCTATACAACCGCTACAGTCCTCAAGCAGGGTACCTCCAAGCATGAGTTCTGGAGCAGAGGCCGGATCAGATAAATCTACCCATTATCTCGGGATTCTCATAAGAGTAAAGGGGTATTCTGACAAATATAAAAACAAATTCTCCTCTAAGTCTGTTTCCAAGAGAGAGGATCCCTTTCCGAGCCCTTCCAAGTCAGGTGAGTCTTCACATGCGGGTCCCAAGGACTTCAGTCTCCCTAAGCCCTCGTGACCATGAAGGGAATGCATGCAGGAGCAAGGCTCCAGTGGAACTGCCACCACTGTTGACAGCATTGACGACCGTGGCCTCTCGCAAGCCGCCAACGTCCTCTGGTATGGACCAAGAGCTACAGACAGGACTCTTTTTCCAAAGGTAGACTCTGCCAACCACTAAGTCTATTGCGGCACTGTATCCAGCAGAACCAATAACTGGGACCCTTTGTGCTCCAGGACATACTGAGACATATGCTACTCCAGAGAATATCTTCAACCTTCCAGACCCACAATCTCCACTGGTTTTGGGCCTGGTACTTCAGAGGAACATTTTAATGCCAGAAGAGGATACCATTTCAGAAAGAATGATTTATTCCCCTTCTCCATCCATGAGCCAGAGTTTGCTTCCACCGGCACCAGTAGTACCTCTGATGGAGATAGATCCAGCCTTCTTGTCAGCTGAATCCGATGTCCAGGACAAACTACCATCTCCCAGAGAGGTTAATCCAGACAGGGCTTTGAGAGTTTCCTGGACCCATCCTCCATGCAAGTAGGATTACTCTCCAAGGGATCATGGGTACCTCGTGCCTTCCCCCACACCAAACCAGTGTTCAACCCTTCATACAGGCCCTATTGGAGTCCTTGGAATCTTTATGCATTACAGCTTGGATCTGTGCACTCTAACAGAGTGTCACATCCCTCTCCTCTTAGGCAATTATAGAGTGGTATAGCATACACTTGTAATGTACCTCTACCCTTAAAAGGGCTGAGAAATACTACTTTCATGCCTGCAAAAGGGGAAGTATTCTTGTTCACCTTCCCTGCCCCCAACTCCCTAGTATTACAAGCAGCCACAGATTAATCCAGGTAGCAACACCCTAAAGCCATCCCTGTGGACAAGGGAGTGAAACACCTGGATCGTCTGAGGAGGAGGGTATTCACATCCACTAGCATTCAGTTCTCAGAATCTCTAACTACCAGTCCCTGTTTATAAAGTCATATTTTGCTAATTACTTGAAGTTCCTGGAGTTCAAAGACAAACTCCCCCAGGAGGACAGGGCCCAATTCCAAACCCTTGTTAAGGAAGGTAGCCTCTATGCACCTTGCAATAAGATTTTAGCTGTGGACGCATCTGGTACCACAGTAGTAATGTAGTGTGTTGTGATTTCACTCTTTGGGGTTGCCTAGGGAGATTCAGAACACCATTGAGGACTTGCCTTTTCATGAAGCTGGTCTTTTCAGCAAGAAAATAGACAAGCCTTTGTCTCACTAAAAGACTCCAGAACAGCACTCCTCTTCCTGGGCATTCATGAGCCCCAAAGAAGCATCATCATAAACAGGTGTATAAGCAAAGATTCCTTTCACAGCCTTTCTATCACCAATAAGAATATGAACCACCACACAAGCATCAGAGTGCAGATGACAAGGTATGCCGAACTGTCCACCTTGGTGATAGCCACCCAACCTCATCCAGCTGCTAAAAGCTATTTTTGATGGGATGCTTGAGCATTGCAACCTTGAGGCCATTCCCACCTGTTTCTGTAGTGCATTTTGGTGGCTGTGTAGCATATGTTGCCCTCAACTGGAGGGCTATAACAATGGACCTGTGGGTCCTAGATACCATCCAGTTTGGCTATACAATCAAGTTTGTTTACCCACCTCCTCCAAAAACACCTTTCCCGTCTCTTCAGGGAGCAGTCTCATGATGAGACCCTTCAGCAGGAGATGGAATTTTCCCTTGAATGAGGTGCCATAGAGGAAGTGCCATATCAGCATCAAGGGAAAGAGTTTTACTCTATTTCATAGTTCCCAAGTAAAAGGGAGGATTGAGGCCCATTCTTGAGATCATTTTTATTCTCAACTAAAATTCTGCATGGTTATGCTGGCATCAATAATTCTCTCCTTGGAAAAGGACACATGGGTTGCAGCTCTTGACATGAAAAATGATTACTGTCAAATGAACCCACTGACCCATCCCTCAAAGGATTCCTGAGGTTTCTAGTAGGACAGGAATGCTGCCAGTTCAAAGTACTACAGTTCAGGCTGGTAACAGCATCCAGGGTCTTCACAAATGTTGTCATCTTAATGTTAGTAGCACACATGAGATAAAATGGCTACACCATCTTCTTGCACTTGGACCACTGGCTTCAAACAGGCAGATGCCAGTCGGAAGTTCAGTCGGCAACCTTATCCTTGCTCTACTTCCCGGCATCCTTGGAATCTGGGTATACATGGAAAAGTCTATTCTGACTCCCACGTAACTCATAGAGTTTATAGTGGTGACCCTGGATTCAACTGCCACAAGTTCCTATCTCCTTGCAGACAGATTCCATGCCATGGACACTTTGATAAGACACTCACAGACCTTGAGCAACAGTGTGGATCTGTCACTTTCTTTGGCCACATGGCCTCCTGTACGTGTGTAATGCCATTAGATACTAAAGTTGTCAGTTTGAGAGTAGATTCAGAGTGCTGTCCCTGCTGAGGATGAAGGCATCAAAATTTTAACAGTAGAGGCAGAAATACTTTTCACTATAAAGAATCTAACAGCAGCAGCCTTTTCCAGGTTGGCTAAATGTGTTATCAAGATAAGAATAATCTGACTTTTGAAAATGGGTGACTAAATCTATATTTAGACTCTTAAATGACTGTCTTGTTTCCAAGTGCTGAGCACACTCTTCGCTCATTGAAATCAAGTGTCACCTGTTTTATCTTACACATTAATGCTGTTCTCAGTTACATGTATGTGAAATGTACTTGATAACACATGAAAACAAAATATTTTCTCCTAGTCACAGATGCAAACCCAGGTACAGCAGGTGGGCATTGTACCAACACAAGCAATGGCAGCTGGACCAACAGCAGATCCTGAGAAACGCAAACTGATACAGCAGCAACTGGTTCTACTGCTTCATGCCCACAAATGTCAGAGACGAGAGCAAGCAAATGGAGAGGTGCGAGCCTGTGCTCTCCCACACTGTCGAACCATGAAGAATGTCCTCAATCACATGACACATTGTCAAGCTGGGAAAGCCTGTCAAGGTAAGAGCAAATTTTTCTTTCAGAAGATCAATATAAGAGTTCTTTACTACTCTCCAGTGGGTTTTTTCTCTACTGTTTTTGCCAGCTGACAGTGACTTTTTCCCCTGGCATAAAAGTTCCTTTCTTTAAATAGCTGCTACACCTTTTTGCTTTTTTCCCCTTCCAGTTTTGCCACTTGTTACTGCCATCATACAGTTGTTCTTAGCAGAAAGAGTAAAATATTTAATCTTTCAAGGTCACTGTTAATACTATTTTACTCCTGAAAGAGTAGCATGTTTCACTTCTCCAGTCACAGATCAAGGATGTCACATCTGCAGCATACCTGATCTCTACTAGCTTAGCATGTGGAAGCCATTAGATTGTTGTTGAACTAGTTTCCTTCATGTCAGAGCAGCTGAACTAGTTTTTGGGGTTTCAGAGCAGCATCTTCATTAATGTACTCTCCGGAGAAAGAGGTGTTCATTATTTGTTCAAGTCCTGACATTTTGTGTAGTTGTATTTGGGATTTTGGTGTTTGTAGCACTATTTAGTAAAGAAAATGAGGGTATTGGAAATGGAATTCGTTTATTCAGAGCCATAAAACCAGATTTAACCTTAGTTTATTGCTTCACTCTTTTGATAGTTGCTCATTGTGCATCTTCACGACAAATCATCTCTCACTGGAAGAATTGTACTCGGCATGATTGTCCTGTGTGTCTCCCTTTGAAAAATGCCAGTGACAAAAGAAACCAACAACGTAAGTGATCATTTCTACTTATCAGCTACTGTACAAACATTAGAATGATATAGGTAAAACAAACTGAATCAAATATACCGTACTATGAAGGACTTTGAGTTATAGTGGTTTGATAAACTCATTTGCTGTATATGGTATTCTGTTATAAAAATACATTTGGGCAGTTCCCTTTTTGATCATTCTATTCAAGTTATTACTTTTAATATCTGATTCATGACACAGGGAAATTCCCAGTCCAGAAAGACAACATCCATTTTGCCAAGACAGGATAATTTCTAGCTGTCATTTTGTATTAAGGTAGGTCAGTCAAATTATTAGTGAGTCTAGTTTATTATTCCCATAAATTGTGCAGTACATTATCTGCACACAGATGGCACTTGAGAAGATGTAAGATTCTTTTCTATCTTTCATAATATCAGAAATAATTTCAAGTCTGGTCCTTAGCCAAGGGTGCCATTGATCAATGTAGGACAAACAAATTTGCATAAATGGAAACAGGTTTGTGGAGAGGAAGATCTCATGCATGTGTCCCAGCGATTAATCCTAAGAAGTAAAACTGCATTGAACTGTATATTTAACCCTAAAGAAACTGAATGAATGGCTGAAATTCTAGTAAGCCTTCTTGTGAACTCCACCATAATAGCTTAATATTACAGTTGGGTAATATTTATTTTTTAACTTCTGGTCTTTTGTGTTGTTTTGTCCTCGAAGCAGATAACTGTTGAAATTATATTGGTGGGTTTTAAAGGATTGCTGGGCAGGATTAAAATAAACTGAGATAGAAGCTCTAACAGTGTGCCAGTGTGCATGCTACAGTCTGTTAAATGATATCAAGCAAAAGTAAATTTGAAAAGGAGATAAAAAAAAAGTCTCAAGTCATCGAGGGAGGTGGTGGGAAATAACTGAGGGTCAGGGATGAACTGCAAATTTGAGTAGTTGTGTTTTGAAAGAGTTCTACTTAGTTCTGGTTTAGGCGCTGAGACCACAAGGAAAGTGTGGCAAGCTAATAAGCCATGTAAGAGAGAGATGGAAGAGTTTCACCGAAGGCAAAGGGAGTTAAGACTGGAAAGAAGCTACCAAAAAAGTGATTCTACCATTCTCTTTTGTTTAGGTTAGCTTAGGTTGAAAAATTCCTGTGCAAGTTACTCAGATTTGGAACATATTGATAAATTTGGACCAAATTGATAAATTAAACAGTAATAAGTCACCAGGATAGATGGCATTCACCCAAGAGTTCTAAAGGAGCTCAAATATGAAATTGCAGAACTAAACAAATGTGGTATGTAACCTATCACTTAAATCAGCCTCTGGTATCAGATGACTGGAGGATAGCTAATGTGTCACCAATTTTTTTAAAAGGCTCCAGAGGCAATCCTGGCAATTATGTGCTGGTAAGCCTAACTTCAGTACCAGGCAAATTGGTTGAAACTATAGTAAAGAACGGAATGATCAGACACAAAGATTAACACAATTTGTTGGGAAAGAGTCAACATGTTTTTTGTTATGGGAAATCATGCCTCACAAATCTATTAGAATTCTTTGAAGGGGTCAACAAACCTGTGGACAAGGGTGATTCAGTGTTTATAGCGTACTTAGACTCTTAGGCTCTTAAGCAAAGTAAGCAGACATGGGATAACAGGGAAGGTCCTCTCGTGGATCATAACTGGTTAAAAGATAGGATGCAAAGGGTAGGAATAAATAGTCAGTTTTTAGTAGTGGTGTCCCTCAGGAATCTGTACTGGAGCCAGTGCTGTTCAACATATTCATAAATGATCTGGAAAAAGAGGTGAACAGTGAGGTGGCAAAGTTTGCAGATGATAAATTACTCAAGATAGTTAAGTCCACAGCAGACTGCAAAGACTTACAAAGGGATCTCACACAACTGGGTGACTGGGCAATATTGAAAAATGCAAAATAATGCCCATTGGACAATGTAATATACTCAAGAAAAAGATCTTGGAGTCATTGTGAATAACATATCTGCTCAATGTGCAGCAGCAGTCAAACAAGCTAGCAGAATATTAGGAACCATTAGGAAAGGGATAGATAATAAGACAGAAAATATCATATTATCACTATATAAATCCATGGTATGCCCACATCTTGAATATTGCATAAAGTTCTGGTCACCTCATCTCAAAGATATATTAGAATTGGGAAAAGATACAGAGAAGGACAACAAAAATGATTACGGGATTGGAACAGCTGGAGAGGTTAAAAAGACTGGGACTATTCAGCTTTGAAAATAGACTATTAAGGGGGGATGTGATAGAGGTCTATAAAATTATGAATGATGTGGAGAAAGTGAATAAGGACGTGTTATTTACCTCTTCATATAACACAAGAAGCAGGGGTCACCCAATGAAATGAATAGGCAGCAGGTTTAAAACAAACAAAAGGAAGTACTTCTTCACACAATGCATAGTCAACCTGTGGAACTTGTTGCCAGGGGATGTTGTGAAGGCCAAAATAATAACATGGTTCAAAAAGAGCTAGATAAGTTCAAGGAGGATAGACCGATCAATGGCTATTAGCCAAGATGGTCATGGATGCAAAACTGTGTTCTGGGTGTCCCTAGCCTCTGACTGCCAGAAGTTCGGAGTGGATTACAGGCAGTTGATCACTCAATAATTGCCTGTTCTGTTCATTCCCTCTGAAGCACCTGGTATTGGCCACTGTTGGAAGACTGGTTAGTGGGCCAGATGGATGATTGGTCTGACCCAGTTAGGCCATTCTTATGAATAGATAATATAAATTAACGCATTTTGAGGAATATAATTAGCCCTTTTATGCTGACTGTTACTTGTTTTACCAATCACCTCCCTGGTCTCCCTTTCTTTTAGGCATGGTCAATTGCTAGTGATTCATTTCTGCAATAACTGATTTTTGAGACATTTGCTGGTAGTTTTAATCTTAAAAAAATAGCAGCTTTAATATCTGATCAATTCCGGTGAGAAATCCATTCAGAGCATTTGCTCTCAAGTTACTAACTACAGAATTTCTAGCAGTCATAATGCAGGTGTTATCATGGTGATCTTCTAATTTAAGTCACTGCAGAACACTTGGCTGTGCATTGTTCATACATTCATTGTTTTGTCACTTGTGTGATTTATCAAACCAGTAAAAGACTTGAATTAAAATAAATTTTATGTAAAAAGCAGTCTTCGTTATTAGATCTCTGAGTAAGATGTTTTGGCTTGGATGCAACAGAAAGATGGAGGGTAACTGCAGAATTTGCCATCTTTTCTTGGAAGGAGAAGGCAATGCAAATCTCAAATCCCACCTCCTTTTCCTCAATTTGTTCGTAATTCAGCACTACTCACCATTAGCACTTTACTGTCTAGCAGTGCACTGATGTGCAAAATTCTTCAATCTGAAATGCATGTCTAAGTGATATGCATGACTTCTCATGGCTTGTACTAAGCTAAAAAAATTAAGTGTTTGAATATTTACATTTTATTTATTTAGATTTAGAACACAAAGGCGCACCTGTCTCACGCTTTAGGCCCTCTTAATGTAATATTAAAATTCAGTTAAATTAATGGGGTGCAACTGAAAATTGGCACATTAGCAACATGATACACAAGGATGTAAACAAACATTGGTGTGCTGATTCACAACATCCCAAATTAAATTATGCTTGCTTTTAGATGTGATTACTTGTCATATCTCCTGTAATTGTTAAAAATGTCCATGGCAGAAAATGATGGAAAAAACTGAAAAAGAAAGGAATGGAAAGAGCAGTAACATTTACTTCTCTATCAAGTTGTGATGCAAACAGGATAATGTTTCAGGATAGCCATCTGGTGATCCATCAGAGCACTAGAATCTGTAGCCCTGTTCCATTGTCTGTCTTAAAATTTGCACTTTGAATCCCTGTTGCATCTGTGCTGGGCTTTTATGTGGCTCCACCTTCTGAATTGTTGAGTCTGTGCTTCCCAATGTTTTTAATGCTTTCCAAATTTTGGAGCATGCTGGATCAGTCACACCTCACTGGTATCTGGAACACTTCAAACTCCCTTTGAGTTCTAGAGGGTCATTCTGAAGCAGAGGTGCTATATACAAATACAGCACAGATGCATGTTGGTCCTCAGAACTATCTTTTAAAGATAGGGAAGGGGCAGCTTCAGGGGGAAAGAGCACAAAACGTAGGAAGATCTGGTGGATACCCCCTCCCTGTAACAACCACCTCACACTTGCTGATCCCCAAGCTTCTGAAATCTTCTTATACCCTGCAGTAACTCATGTTCCAGCCAGACACTCCTCCATTTCATTAACCTTTCTCACTCCTGGGACAAATGCCTCTACCTAGCCTCCAATCCCAATTGCCAAGATCTTCAAGATTCACTGTAGCAAATTTTCTAAAATCTTTACACCTGTGCATGTGTAAACCTTTTCATTTCTGGAACCCTCTGCATTACGTCAAGAATCCAGTGCCTCACATGCTTATCAAATGAATGGTGTTAAGCTATATCTTTTTAGGGTATCTTACTTAAGTCTGCGTGTTTGGATTTTCTACAAGGAATGTATGTATCTGATCTCAACTATATCCTTGATATAAAATGTAATCTTAAGTATCCTATGTACTCGTTCATAAGCCGAATTGTTTTAGTGTAAAAAAAGGGAAGCACCAGAGAAGGGGGTCAGCTTATGAACGGTTATAGAGAGGGAGAGGTGGGACACAGCCGCTCCCCCCAACAGTGGGAGCAAGGAGAGGCAGCAGAGCCAGAAGGGAAGAGGCGGGGCCAGAGTCTCTCCACTTCTGGCCACGCTGCTCTCCCCCCGGTCTCCAAAGCAGCTGCGGGGCTGGCAGGCTGCAGCCGTGCCGCTCGGCCCCGCCCCCAAGAGCAGGCTGTGGCCACACCGTCCGGCCCGCCGGAGCATGCTGCGGCTGCGCCACCCAGTCTGGCCCGCTGGAGCAGGCTGCGGCTGCGCCACCCAGTCTGGCCCGCTGGAGCAGGCTGCGGCCACGCTGCCCAGCCTGCTGGAGCAGCTCCAGCCAGGCCAGAGTCATGCTCCTCTGGCCTTCCCCAGATAAGGTGGGAAGGGATGGGATGGGGAGAGTGTGGGGGTCCCAGGCGAGGGGTGGGGTAATGTGGAGGGTGGTCACAGGGGTTACTCTCCTGACTCCCAGCTTCTCTGCCCTCCCCCCCCCCCCCCCCAAAAAAAATGTCCCCACTAGTTGCTGTAAGCAGCTGGCGCACCTGGACACTTTGTTTACTTAGGTTTACCTCCTTGCCTGTGGATGCTCGAGGTAAACAAACCATCTTGGCCCACCAGCGGCTTATCCTGATGGCTCGGGAGCCAAAGTTTGCTGACCCCTGAATTATAGGGTCGGCTTATGAATGGGTTATAAAATTTTTCCATTTTTACTTATCCATCTTGGGGCGGGGGTCGTCGGCTTATAAACGAACCGGCTTATGATAGAGTATATACGGTACTTATTTTTATTATTAGAGGTAACACCACCTATATTAAGGTTGTATGACACTTCCTCTTATAAGACCCTGTTGGAAAATTTCAGATAAAATGGTTAAGGAATTTCCAAGAATGAGGCTAGGGGAAAATGCATTGCTGTGCCCATATTAATAAATAAATCTTGACCTTTTGGACACGTCTGGTGCCCCCATGCTTTGAGGTAGTGACTTAATTTGGCAAGGGGATGTCAAAGAGATGACTACTTCTGTCCCTTGAAAATTTATGCAAATTTGGACTAGTTTACGAACCTATGAAAAATTGCAATTCACACAGTCTCAGCAGAGACGTCTTTGATTTTTAGCAGTTAAGTCTTTGAAGATTCTGTACTCACTAAGCCTACATGAGCCTCTCACTATTCCTAGTGCTGCCCAACCTCGCATATGCCATCCCTACAGAGCAACTGAACACTCTTCATCCCCTCACAGCTCCTACATGTGATTGGCATTCACATGTGCCATCCTCATACAGCGACTGCGCATGCTCCAGCCAAGGGCTATGGGGACAAGAATACTTACCCTATAATTAATGCTCCCAGTTTCTCTGGGCCAGGGTGGGGACGGGCACCAGAACTGAAAGCAGAGAATCTGTATTTCCTGTACTCTGTGATCCCATGCTAACACATAAGCAGCATGTCTGAGGAGGAAATTGCGTGATTCAACTGCAAAGGGGACAAAAGGGAGGGTGAGGGAGAGAAGGATAAGACAAGGAGTCTGGGACCGGAGTTCGGGGAGAGAAACTGTGACCGAAAGTTGGTGGGGAGGCTGGAGTGGAGGAGTGAGGAGTAGTCTGGGATTGCTTGGGCAGCAAAGCTGGGACTAAGAGCTGGGAGTGGAGAATGGGACTGGTTTGGCAAGGACTATGGATCTGGAAGCTAGGTAGGTGGTGGGAGGCTGGATCTGCCTGCTTGAAGACGAAGACTGGGACTGGGAGCTAGGAGGAGACTTGGACTGCGAGCAAGTGTAATGGACATAGGTTGGAAATATTTTTTTTTTTAAATGAAAAAAACACTGTTGCTTCAAGTTTTATCGGCTTTGGTAAATATGCACATAAGCTTGGAACTTTTGAAGTACACTGTCCTTCGAAATTGCATGCATGCTGCCTATATGCTAGTGTCCCACTACCTCAGGGCATATGAAGGGGCATAACCCCAACCACCACTCTCTTCTTCTTGACCATCATTAGCAGCATCTAGAAATGATGTCCATTGCTTCACCGTTAGTCCTCTTAAAAATTAATTAATTAATTAATGGAGATATCCCATCTCCTAGAACTGGAAGGGACCTTGAAAGGTCATCGAGTCCAGCCCCCTGCATTCACTAGCACGACCAAGTACTGATTTTGCCCCAGATCCCTAAGTGGCCCCCTCAAGGATTGAACTCACAACCCTGGGTTTAGCAGGCCAATGCTCAAACCACTGAGCTATCCCTCCCCTTGGGAAAGCTTTGCTTTTTCAGTAAAATAGTTAATTGTTGTTAAAAACAGTGTTAGAGTTTTCCTCTGTTGGGTGTTTCAATGGAGCCTAAAGAAAATTTAGTTTCCTCAGCACTGATGTGGGTGCTCCTGTGTAGTTGCAGAAACTAAGACAATAGGCTTCAAACAGTGCCCCTCATATGAGAGTTTAACATCCTGTCATGGAGAACCACACAGGATGTCTCTTTGGTTTAAGAGACGGGCACCTTTCAGATCGGTGCTCAATTCATAAATCCATTTCTACTCAGCTTTGTTACATCCAGGAGAGTTGACTCAGACTAAGCTTCTTAGAGGAGGCCATGTGAGTATCTGTCTTCGGAGCAGAAATGCCAGCAGAATCCAGTCTGAGATCCTGGTCGCACTCAGCTGAGTCTGCATCTGGAAGTGTGTTCTGATCCTAAAGACACTCTGGCACACCTTGATCTGATTTATGCTTCACAGCCCCCAGTGCTGAAGATGAGGCATCTTCACATATCCTGTCAACCTCACAATCCCATTCCCAGAAGCTCAGAACTGTGAACATGAAGGGATTGACTCCTCTTCCAGATGCTGCCTAAGATTCTGTGTTGAATTTTTGAGGCAGGCCTTCAGAAAACTGATGCCACTTGGTAGCTGGGCCCTTTAAAGGGAGCTGGACTCAACCCCACCTGTGACCATTTGCTTGCCTCTCCAGGTGGAGAAAATGGGTAATGCCAGGTGACAGGCCTTTTGGGGAAGTAGTAAGGAAAGGCCTATGGAAGAGTTCCCCCCCATCACCACCAAAAAAAAAAAAAAAAGGGTGGCCAGACAGGCCTCTCCAGAGGGTGAAGGGAAACTGGACACAGGAGGGCTGGAAGAAGATCCTCCAGATCTAAGTCACCCAAATGCCCCTCTCTAGAGGAGTGGGCTTACCCAGTTTCCCACATGACTGAGGCACTCAAACTTACCGTAATGGAGAGTGAGGCCTGGTCTACACTACGACTTTAATTCGGTTTTATCAGCGTTAATTCGAATTTACGGATATTCCTCCTCCGGAGATGGCTCCCTTCCAGTTCAGCTTTCTATCCTAAAGATAGTCAAGATGATTGTGCTGACCTACATGCTTCTACAACAATCCCAAGGTCATTCAGGAAGCTGTACAAGCTGGAATTCTCCTTCTATAAGATCTGTGACTTTCAACTGAAAATGGGCCAAACCATTTCTTCACAGCTTGCCCTCAAATCCGGTGTCTCCCTTAAGAATCCATTTGAAAGGAAAGTGAAGAACTCTGTCAGATACACCTAGAAACTAGGTTGCCCAGATTTATCAGATTTATAGCACAGTTGACATCTTTACATTGGTTCTAACCCAAGAAATGGGCCAGTAGATTTATTTATTTATTTTTAAGAATTCTAATATGCTTTTCTGCTTGAAGTTTCTCTCTCCTCTCCTTTGACTGCACATGCATTAGGCAGCTGGTTTGGTCTTGAACCTAAAATCAGTACTTCAAGGCAAGAGGGGCTCATATTGTGTAGGATTGAAGCTTGTGTTTCTCTAGTTTGGCTCTTCAGATGATAGGAAAGCCCAAGTTTATTTAAACTAAAATGAAATATATCTATAATATGCATGTTTCATTTACTTGCATGAAAGATATCTTCTATTGCCGTATCAATCTCATTTTGACTTTTTTCTCTTACCTCCTTAATCCCCCCACTCCACTTCCCTTTCTTATTTTTTTTATTTTTTATTTTTATTTTTTAGCCCTTCTAGGGTCTCCAGCTGGTGGAATCCAGAATTCTATTGGCTCTGTTGGAACAGGCCAACAGACTACTCCTTCATTAAGTAATCCTAATCCGATTGACCCCAGCTCCATGCAGCGAGCCTATGCTGCTCTTGGACTGCCATATGGCAACCAGCCACAGACACAGTTGCAGCCACAGGTACAAGGCCAACAACCAGCACAGCCTCAAGCTCACCAGCAAATGAGGACCATAAATCCATTAGGTGGGTGAAGAAAATAGCAGTAGAAATGTGTTCTGTAATAAACTTAATTGCAGCCTAATCCAGAAAATGAGGAAAGTTCAGGCATACTGATATGATTGCATATAGATAATGACTTTTTTTGTTTAGATTGAGTAATGAAACAAAGTTTTATCTTTAAGCATACTTTCGTTCAATCTGTTAGAAAAGTAGGAGGTTCAGTTTATGCCAGATATAGCTAATGATAGCTACTTTCAGAAAAGTATGATTAGCAGTTAAACATATCACCGATTTTGTTATTGCTCATAGTGCTGTTTGTATTTAGGCATAATTCCTTATGGATTTTATCTTGTTTAATAAAGCATGTAAATCACTCATATTAAGATTGTTCCGCTTCAGCAGATACTGGATAGACTGAGTGAATATGATGGATAAATTGTCAGCACTCTTTTATGTTCTCTCTTGTGGTTATGTAAGCTCATCTCAGATCTCATGACGTTAGAATTTTAACTGTCAGTTTTTATAATGAAAACAGGTGTGCTAAAAATTATAGTATTTCTAATTTCCGTCGATGAGTAGTTTATTTCAGGAAACGCCATAAGAATTAGATGTTCATGGACACGTGTTTACCCGATATAACAAAAAAAATGTTTATTTCTCATTTCTTAACCAAGTTCAAAATGCCATTTATGTGACATTTATTATCAAAACTCTGAAGTAAACCTAAGCAACCTTCTATACCAGTTTTGTTTCATTTTTTCCCAAAGGAGCTAACCAGATGAACCTTTCTGCAGGAGGGATAACAGACCAGCAAGCTAGTCTAATCTCAGAAACTGCTCTTCCAACATCCCTGGGGACAACGAAGTAATGCACACGTTTTATATTCTTGCTAAGTTAAAGATTTGTTTGCATGGAGAGTAAGTTTTTAAATGAAGAATATGCATTGTGTAATATGATTTTATTGCCATTGTATCTTCTGTTGTAACAATGAATGCTGCTCTTTGGCCACACGCTATCCCACCCCCATTGCCATTTCAAACCTGCACACCTCCCACCACAATTTTTCTTCAAACTTTTGACTTGAAAATGCATTTCCAAAAGTAGAATATTTTATTCTTTTGTGTACTTGTTCCGTATACTTAACAGCCGTGATTCTGTATCTCATAGATTGCCTGTCCTTTCATCTTTGTTCCAATATCTCACAACACCTAAGCAGTTTTAAAAGAATTAAATTAATGAGCCTCTTGACAATGGCAAGTAGCATCAATGAAACCTCTGGAGTGGTAGCAGTTTCCTTTTCTGCCCTCAAATTCCATGATTTCATTGCTTTTTATATTGCAGTTCGATGGCTTCACAGTTTCATTTTAAAATCTTTGTAACTGAAACTGTCAGTGAAGAAAATTGTTTTAAAAATAAATCTATTTCATATATGAAATGGGCAGTTTTGTTCCACACTATAACATTCCCTTGTTTGTCTTCCTTTTCAGTCCACTAATGAATGATGGCACAAATTCTGGCAATGTTGGAAACCTCAGCTCGTTGCCAACAGCTGCACCTCCTTCCAGTACGGGGGTAAGGAAAGCATGGCATGAACATGTCACTCAAGACCTACGCAATCACTTAGTCCATAAACTGTAAGTATTTACCATGATGGGAGACTTTTTCCTAAATATTTACATTCCTTGATTAGTGACTTGCTGTATGGAAGTGTCTGAGTTGGGAAATTGTGGGAACCACATGAGTGGATTTTGATGTTACTAATTGAAATATCTCTAATTAATGAAGTTTGATGTATCCAACCAATGGCTCAAGAGATTGGTAATGGGATTATTATAGCAACTGAAAAGTGAGCACCTGATAGTTGAAGGCCTACATGATTTTGTGGTCTTGGTTCAGTTCTTGTTGGGGAAATGTATACACCATAAAAACCAGCATCACAGTTTGCACTGATGGGTGCCCTGCAGGAAATCTCAGCAGATGGCCCTTAGAGATTGAGTTACCTTCTTAACCCTATTATCTCTCCAGCTCAGGTTTTAGGTTCTGAGGACAGTGCTAGCAAACATCCATTGCCTCTGCCCTTGCTGTATCTGTTTTGTAAATAAAGGACTTCATTCACTTGCATTGACAGACTAAACGCATTTCACCATTACTAAATTCACTTAAATAATTGTAGGGGAGTGGTTGGACAATGGTTCTCTCTCTTAAATAGTGTTAATGTATGTTATGTGTATACAAAGTTTAACGATTGTAAAGAATTCTAAATGTACATTTAAAGAGACGGATTTTGTTTTTTCCCCTGTAGCGTCCAAGCCATCTTTCCCACTCCTGACCCAGCAGCACTGAAGGATCGCCGCATGGAGAATTTGGTGGCTTATGCCAGGAAAGTGGAAGGGGATATGTATGAATCTGCTAACAGTAGGGTATGTTACCTCATTGCAGGCATTCACTACACTTGAGTGAATTGTTCATATTTTAAATCTGACATGTACAATGAAACCTGCTAAAAACCTTTCTTTTCATTTCACTACACGGCAGAAAATCTCCCAATGCTTTCAATGTATATTAGGTTTTCTGCTATAAAACAAGGTAACAAACTCAACTGCTTAGGTGGTTTTTGCAGTCCCAATTATCATACCCCATTCATCCACCAAACTAGGTCACTATTGGGAGACTCTTCCTATCTGCAGAGAGGAAACAGGCCCTCTAAATCAGGGTTTCTTAACCTATGGGTGGAGACCCAAAATTAGGTTGCCAGAATGTTTCTGGGGGTCACGTGACAGTTCCTGTGGCTCCTATCCCACAGGGTTGGCTGTACTCGCTTCCCTGTGCCAGGCTTTGCAACCTCTGGGGTCCCAGCACCACTCAGGTTTGGCCCAGCCATCATGATGATGGGGGTCCAGGTAGGCCAAATTTGAATGAGTGGCACTGCAACCCCATGAGCCAGGTGACAACTCCATTCACATAAGTTAGGTCCAGTCGGGGGCAGAGCCACACCCGAGCAGCGCTGCAACCCCAGAGGTTGCAACACCCGAAGCGGAGAGCCAAGCCCAGCCAGCTCCACAGCATAGGAGCAGCAGGAGCTGCCACTTTATGGGGTGAGTTCTGGGCAGGACTCAACCCCCCCAGAGGGCAGGATCTGACTGAAACTACCCCAGGGCATGGTCATAACAAGGGTGAGGTGAGTGGGACAGCAAAGACCTGGGGTGACTTAGGCCAGCCCTATATGGCAGGGCTTGGGGAAGAAGTACTACCTCCTCCCCCTGACTCATCTCAGTGAGCCACCGAGCCTCTCTGGGTTGTACGGGGTGCAACCACCACCATGTTCCCCCTGTGGTAGGGGGCACAGCTATGCTTACTTGCCCCAGGCTTTAAAATGTCCAGTTACTGGTTCTGCCCCAGGGCCTCCATTCCCAGACTATTTACTAGGTTGTGACAGGCCATAAACATTTACAAATGGGTTCTGAACCCAAAAAGATTGAGAACCAGTGCTCTAAATAAATGTAAGTGCATAGGAACTTCCTGTATATCTCAAAGTAGTGCTAAAATGTTCCAGTATTCTCTTTCAAGAATTGTGGAAATGGATCCTCGCTCTTTGGATGTCTCCCTCTAGCAAACTAGTTCAGAAGCTTCCACAAGCCATGTGTGCTGGGACCACTCCCCTTACTTTAATTTTTGGGGGTCGGCCCAACTGCACTTCAGTTTCTTGGGACTGCTTGAAAGTGCACTGGGCTTGGAGTACACAGCCCAGCATCCTTGCTGGTTCCCTGGCTGGCTTTGTCCTTCCTTTTCCCTTTCGTTTTGACCTCTCTTATTTGTAAATAGTCATTTTAAAGGTTTCAGAGTAGCAGCCGTGTTAGTCTGTATCCGCAAAAAGAACAGGAGTACTTGTGTCACCTTAGAGACTAACAAATTTATTGGAGCATAAGCTTTCGTGGGCTACAGCCCACTTCTTCGGATGCATAGAATGGAACATATATTGAGGAGATATATATACACACATACAGAGAGCATGAACAGGTGGGAGTTGTCTTACCAACTCTGAGAGGCCAATTAAGACAACTCCCACCTATTCATGCTCTCTGTATGTGTGTATATATATCTCCTCAATATATGTTCCATTCTATGCATCCGAAGAAGTGGGCTGTAGCCCACGAAAGCTTATGCTCTAATAAATTTGTTAGTCTCTAAGGTGACACAAGTACTCCTGTTCTTTTTAGTAATTTTAAAGAACACTTTTAAATTTTCTCTGTCCATGCCATTGAAGACATTGTTCTGCTGGATCCTAGCCCTGTTAGGCTGCTTACCCTTCCCCTGTTTGCAGCCTTGTTAGGATTTCTGAGGGAGCATTGACTCAACCACCATCATGGCTGAGGTGACTAAAAAAACTAGCTTTAATCTGTGTGCTTCATAAGATGCTGTGATATCAGTTACCAATACTTATCTGTGTTGCTTGGAAGAAGGTCGTAACAAGGACTGGTGCTCAGTCTTCCTCACTTTCTCTGAACCTATAAAAATCTGGATAGTTGCCTCAAACTACTAGAGATGGGGGAACTCAAAGTCTGGTCGACTGAGGTACTGAGCATCTGTTTTCAATGTTGGGCATGGGGTGAAAGCCACTTATTCAAGCCTGCCAAAGCCATATAAATGTGTCCAGCAATGGCAACCATCAATGAGAAATCTTACCAGACTGGGGTCCCTAAGCCGATGCCTAAGGAGAAAGATGCTAAGCAGCTGGTTCTCCTGGGACATGACCCACGTTGTTGTTGTTGTTGCTGCTGCTGCTGCTGTTCCTCAACCACACTCCAGATGAGGATTGCGAGCTTCCAGGCAGTAATAGCAAAATATGGGCTCCCTATCTGGGATGAAAAAATGCACTTCTTGGATCAGCTCCCTGAAGTGTAGAAGTGTCAGGACAGATGACCTGCAGCTAGCCTGGTTACCTGTTACCAGCCAGTTTAGGTGCCACTGCGTCCCACTTGAGCTACCTGATTGGCCAAACAGCCCAGTTAGCCAAAGGCATCAACAGACGTGCTTTTTAAGACCACCAGCAGCAGAAGGGCACTGGCTGCTCAAAGCATTTGCCCACAGCTTCAATAGCTCTTGTGCCTGCTTGTTCCCAGCCTTGTCTCGCTCCAGGTACACTCTACTCAGACGTCTGATGGGCTCTGACCCTTAGTTCTGGTGCCTGGCCTGAGACTTCGGGCTCCAATTCCTGACTACTGACTCATGCTCTAACCACTAGGCACGGCTGCCCACATCCTAGTCACTGACAAGATGCAGTGCAAGTCTTGTGGCAGATGGTGTCCAAACACATACTGGACATCCATCTAATGCTTCTGCCAGATCAGTGCAATGGCAGGGTTCTGATGCTCTTCTTAGTTAAAGAGCCACTGGTCAGACCCAAATGGAAGACTTTCCATTTGAGAATCCTGATGTCTTTTAGTATAGAGACAGAAGATGAAGGATTCCCAGGCAAAGCTCAGATCTCTTGGTCTCTACACTCTGTCAATAAGACAGAAATCCACTCATCTCTTCCCAACCTTTGGGCCAGATGTTGACTCAGAGGCACTTTTTTTCAGGTGGTGGTCCAAGCATTCTTACAAGAGGTCCCATTGGGGAATTCATCTGCTGAATTTAATTCCAGTATGAAAAAAAAAAAATTAAAAGGGAGTCTGTATAGTCCTTCTTGTGGATTTTTACCTTTCTCCTCTGAGGGCCATCAATTCCACTCTGACAACAGAAGTAGAATAATGTGATGGGTCCTAAGAACAGATCATGCCATCCTATTCCACTCTGGCATTACACCCCCATCTTCTCTGCCATACATTCTTTTTCAGGAATTATCGTGAAAGTGCTATGGGAACCATAGAGTTGGTCCCTCACCCATATGGGGGAAACAGGCTCTATACCAGTTATTTTCTGATACCCAAAAGAGCAAAATGATTCTACCTTCCATAATGGATCTGAGGTAAAATATTACAAAAGCTGAAGTTCCATGTGTTGACATTAGTCTCTATTGTACCTTTAAGTCCATAGGATTGGTTTGCGGTTCTCTACTTGAAGGATGCCCACTTCCCCTTCTCTGTCCATCCAGCTCCTGGGAAGAATCTACAGATTTAGAGGGAAGGAGGATTTGGGGAACCACTACCACTACCCACAGCAGTATTGTTTGGGTTACTTTGATTTCTGTAGAAAGCCACAAATCTCTGCCTATGATGGCTGTTTTCTTCAGACATTTAAGACTACCCTTATTTAGATGCTTGGCTTATGAAAAAAGTTTTTGCCTATTCAGAAAGTCCTCCAGTCCCTGTGACTTCTCAGACTATAAGATTTATTTTCAACCCACAAGAGACAGAGTTAATTGGAACCCCGAGAGAATCCTTGAAGATTTTCTCTCCAGAGGACAGATTCCATACCATGAGTATTATCTGAGATCACAGTGTTGGCGAAGCATATAATTCTTCCTTGTGGCAGTTGGGCACATGGCTTTTTGCATTTAGGTGATATTTTATGTCAGTCTGTGTCTGAGATCTGTGCAGGGGCTATCTGCAAAAAATATCATCCCTATGCAGACATATGGATAGCTCAAGAGGAGTCAAGACTTGCTGCTGTGGTGGACTACGGAGGAATAGCTGTGTCAGGGAGTTTCCTTGTCACCTCCTTTGCAAACTGATGCAACCCTCTTCTCCCCCTCCCACCCCCCCAAAGTACACTCTGTACCCAAACTGTGTCTTGAAGACCCCTAACCCCCTTTGGGGGGTGTTATACCTCATGCAGCCACACATCTCCTCAGCCATATAGAATTGGGAAAGGAGAAGCAGCCAGAGCAGAGCCACGCTGAGACTCAAGATGGCAGGCATAAGTTCAGAAGCAGTTTAAACATACTTTTTGATATTGATGTGATCACACTATGTATTTTACAATGACTGAGCATTCTTTCCACTCTGCTGGCTGACTTGACGGCTCAAGTTCCTTCCTTCAGTCATTTCCTTTCATCCTCCCTTCACGTACCTTTCGTACTCTTTCCCCTCCTCCTTTTCTTGTTTCTCTTTCTAGCTAATCCCCTTCTGCCTTCCTTTCTCACATGCTCTTTCATATTTCATATTTCATATTTCATATATATATATATATATATATATATATATATATATATATATATATATGAAAACAAATAAAATAAGCAAAAACGCACCCAAAATTTTAAAATATACAAAATAGCGGTCAAGTGATTAAAAAAATTAATTCGATTAATCATTTGATGATAAAATTTATCATGCTATTAATCAATAGAATACCATTTATTTAAATATTTTTGATGTTTTCTACATTTTCAAATATATTGATTTCAATTACAATACAGAATACAAAGTGTACAGTGCTCACTTTATTTGTATTACAAATGTTTGCACTGTAAAAAACAAAATAAATAGTATTTTTCAATTCACCTAGTACAAGTACTGTAGTGCAATATCTTTATCGTGAAAGTTGAACTTACAAATGTAGAATTATGTATGAAAAAAACCTGCATTCAAAAATAAAACCGTATAAAACTTTAGAGCCTACAAGTCCACTCAGTCCTACTTCTTGTTCAGCCAATTGCTAAGACAAACAAGTTTGTTTATATTTATGGGAGATAATGCTGCCCACTTGTTAATTACAATGTCACCTGAAAGTGAGAACAGACATTTGCCTGGCACTGTTGTAGCCGGCATCGCAAGGTATTTACATGTCAGATGCGTTAGATTCATATGTCCCCTGATGCTTCAACCACCATTCCAGAGGATATGCATCCATGCTGATGACGGGTTCTGCTCAATATAGATCCAAAGCAGTGCGGACCGACGCATGTTCATTTTCATCATCTGAGTCAGATGCCACCAGCAGAAGGTTGATTTTCTTTTTTGGTGGTTTGGGTTCTGTAGTTTCTGTATCAGAGTGTTGCTCTTTTAAGACTTAAGAAAACATGCTCCACACCTCATCCCTCTCAGATTTTGGGAGGCACTTCAGATTCTTAAATCTTAAGTTGAATGCTATAGCTATCTTTAGAAATTTCACATTGGTATTTTCTTTGCATTTTGTCAAATTTGCAGTGAAAGTGTTCTTAAAACAAACATGTGCTGGGTCATCATCCGAGACTGCTATAATATGAAATATATGGCAGAATGTGGGTAAAACAGAGCAGGAGACATACAATTCTCCACCAAGGAGTTCAGTCACAAATTTAATTAACGCGTTATTTTTTTTTAACAATCATCATCAGCATGGAAGCATGTCCTCTGGAACGATGGCCGAAGCACGAAGAGGCATATAAATCTTTAGCGTATCTGGCACGTAAATATCTTGCTACGCCAGCTACAACAGTGCCCTGCAAACGCCTGTTCTCACTTTCAGGCGACGTAATTAAGAAGTAGGCAGCATTATCTACCGTAAATGTAAACAAACTTGTTTCTCTTAGCGATTGGCTGAACAAGAAGTAGGACTGAGTGGACTTGTAGGCTCTAAAGTTTTACATTGTTTTGTTTTTGAGTGCAGTCATGTAACAAAAAAATACATTTGTAAGTTGCACTTTCGTGATAAAGAGATTGCACTACAGTACTTGTATGAGGTGAATTAAAAATACTGTTTCTTTTATCATTTTTATAGTGCAAATATTTGTAATCAAAAATATAAAGTGAGCACTGTACTTTGTATTCTGTGTTGTAATTGAAATATATTTTAAAATATAGAAAAACATCAAAAATATTTAAATAATTTCAATTTGTATTCTGTTTAACAGTGCGATTAATCACGATTAATTTTTTTAACCGCAATTAATTTTTTTGAGTTCTTCACACAAGTTAATTGCAATTTAATCCACAGCCCTAAAAATAAATCATGAAACTAATGTGGATATCTGTAAACCAATACTCGGTTCACTCTGCTTGTGTGTTATATCCCTTTCTCCCACCCTTTTTGTCTTCTCTATTTAGAACATAAGCTTTTTCATGTAAGAGTGATCTTACTCTGTACTGTGACTAGAACAGGGGGGCCCCAGTCACTGCTTCTTGAATACTAATAATATCGGTAGTAATATTCAGACATCTTTTGAATGGGCTGGCATGTCCATCTTGATAATGACACTCGTCAAGGTTTGTGGGCTCTATAGGGCACGATGATACACATCAGATAAGTCTAAGAATTATTTATCTAGCTTATGAGGCTTTCTCCCTGTCACCAGTTCCAAATTATTTATTCATTAATTGTGTTAATGTAAAAAAAATACATCAGAAAGATGGTCTTTTCCCCGAAAAGCTTACTCTTTAATTAAACCTGCCCATGCCACAATGCTGTATTACACTAACCAGCATGGAGGATGTATGGCTCATCAGCCTTGACAAGAAGCTGTCTTGATTTTGAAGTGGAGTATTCACCACCAAATTCTACTGTGGCACTCTGCCAGGAGAGGACAATGAATTAGCAGACTTTGAGCTGAATGTACACTTGGCAGCCCTAATAGGCTCTCAAGGATTCATTCCTGCATTCTCTTTTGTGTAAAAGGGCATACCCCAGTTAGATAGTTTTATCATCAATGAAAGTGCCACATGTCTGGTTCTGTTCCAGGGTGGGCAAGATCCATCATCTCTGAATGACACTTTTCTCCTGGATTGGAGTCTAGAATATTTTTGTGACTTCTCTCCATTCTCAGTAATTTTGAAGGCTATCTGGAAAGTCAGGACAGGGCCGACATGCTGTTAAATGGCCCCAGCTTGGGCACTGACAATTTCATTTCCCCAGTGTCCTGGAACTGATGTCAGAACCGGAAAACTTGCTTCACAGTTTACCAGACTTCTTGTCTGTGAATCAGGGCAGAATTTTGCACCTGGATTAGAAATCTTTCAGTCTCATCACTTAGCTTCTGGGTTGCTGGGGCACAGAAGTATAGAAGATTCTGTTGGAAGTGAGGTATCAGGGGGTAGCCGTGTTAGTCTGTATCTACAAAAACAACAAGGAGTCTGGTGGCACCTTAAAGACTAACAGATTTATTTGGGCATAAGCTTTCGTGAGTAAAAACCTCACTTCAATGAAAGTTTTTACTCACGAAAGCTTATGCCCAAATAAATCTGTTAGTCTTTAAGGTGCCACCAGACTCCTTGTTGTTTTTGTTGGAAGTGAGGAATCTTTGATCAGGGAAACCTACTTGATGAAGTGGAAGAGATTCTCCAAGGCATCACAGAGGGGCATAGACTCAAGACAGTCATCCACGCCTTTAATTTTGGATAATCTTCATCAAACAGTCGTATTGCCATTTCAGTTGGTACAAGATGGGCCTTTGAATATCACCGCAATTTATGGCAAAAATGAAATCTGTTTTAGTTGAATCATGAGAGCCCTTCTGTCTTTTTGCCTCTGTTCCCTAAAAAGGTGCAGGGCATTAGTTTTGTTTTCACAGAACACAGGCAGTTCTGCAAGTTAAATTCAATCATTCTTAATACTAAGCAAAAAAAAGGAAATGGAATCTCTGAAGATCAGTATTTCATACTAGGTGAGAGCAATCATATCCTAAGCATACAAAAAATCCAAAAAGCTCTCCAGGAACCATGAGCACTATGTTCACAGATGCATGACAGCTGCATAGACTGCAAGGAACACAGAATCATCTACTGTTACAAGCAGGGTAGCAACATGTTCATTTGTTGACTCTTTCGACATCCTTAACAAAGTGGATGTTTCCTCATCTGCAGATGCAGTGTTTGGTTGCCTGATCCTCTAGGCTGCTGTTTCTCACTAATTCTTTAAATTTTCTCCCTTCCCATGTCTCTCTTATGCTTCCCAGTAGTGACTCTGGATTGGTAGATTAGTTGTGTATATGAAAAAGGCAGTTTTATTCTTTTCTTGTAACTTGATCTTTTCCTAACAGACTAAGCTACCAGTTTAGAACATCTGCCTTTCTCCTGCAGATCTGTGCAGGTAAGCAGCTCCTATCATTAGTGACTCTGGATTGGTGGATAGGTGTGTTATGAAAATACCAACTTTTAAATAAGAATAAAAAATGTCCCACCGAAGAGTAAATTGTATCTTCATATTGCTTTCTCTGCCAGAAAGTGGCAGGCATCCTACCACAGTCCTTTTCATAAAAACCTATACATGATTTACAAGGGCCTATTCTTTGGAAGACAGACAAGATGGACAGTCCAGTCTGTAAAGTAAACTTCCCTTGTGTTTTTTTCCAAAAGATTCACTGTTCGTCTCCACTTAAGAATTACAAGGAGTCTCATCTCCATATAATAGTTGTGACAAGAAATGTAATTCTTGTTCAAATAGGCAGCTCTTTATCTGCAAGAGAATGTAAATGACACACTATTCAGGTGAATTAATTTTACCTCGTATTTTTGTAATTTTTTTTTGTAATAATACTGAATATTATCTTTCTCCTTTATAGGATGAATACTATCATTTATTAGCAGAGAAAATCTATAAGATACAAAAGGAACTAGAAGAGAAACGGAGGTCTCGTTTACATAAACAAGGGATCTTGGGTAACCAGCCAGCCTTACAGACCCCAGGGGCTCAGCCACCTGGTATCCCACAGGTGGCTGCTGCCATGGGCCAGGCACAGCCCGTGAGACCTCCCAGTAAGTACTTGCATATGGATTAGATGAGATGGGGCAGGGGAGATGGAAGAAGAGAGTGGGAGAGTTTTTTACATTTCGTTTATTGAATTCAAATATTTCTGCTGTGCAGTGTCAAGGTTGGCTGAAGTGTCATTGTGCCTTTATACTATTTCTGAATTAAAAAGAAAACAGAGAATTTTTTTCTTTGACCATTCTTTTGATTCTGTTACAGATGGGCCTATGTCCATGCCAAATGTGCCTATGAGTCGTATGCAGGTCTCTCAAGGTATTTAACTTTTTTCCTCCAGTACATTGCTTTGTTGATTCAAAACATAGCTTTTCTAGGTTGCTTTTCTTCTGTGTTTTCCTTCCCTATTGTTTATAATTTTAGGGGGAAGGATATGTGTGTGTGAGAGACTCTCTCCCCCTTCCTTCTTTTATTATTCGTATTCACCATAACAAAGTGTAATGCTTTCTGGAGTGACTCAGGACCATGAGTGTCAACCTCAGGGCACACTGTCAAGAAGCAGAATGAAAACCCCAAACTGGTTGTATATTCAATATTTAGATTTCACCAGACCAGTAACAATTGTGAACTCCTAACACACTGTAACAGTCTTACCGTGGAGTCATTGATAGTCTCTTTAGGCATTCCATTTTATCTTGTCAACCAGGCAAGCTTGACTTTTTGATAGATGGTCACTTTACACCAAAAATCACAACAATATTCAGATTATTCGCAGTCCCAAAGGACCGGTCACTTATCTCAAGTCAGTTGTATTCAAATCTCAAACCAAAGACAGAGCTTGTAGCCAGCCAGTCCTGTAACAAACAAAAAGATTTATTAACTAAGAAGACAAATGAATTATTTATAAGCCTAAGCAGATAAACATACACACAAATGAGGTATAATCTTAAATTCAAAAAGTAACAGAAGCTTCGTTAATAAGCAAGCTATTATGTCCTTTAGGGCTAACCCAAGCCTAGCAGCATGGGGATCTCTTGCTTATATTTAGGAATCTTTGCCCCTCAGAGTCCAGACAGCAAAAAGATACTAGGGTCTCCTTAACAGGTATCTTTATTCCCTTCCACTGGCATTCAAGCTGTGATGGGACACAGACTTGTGGGGGAAGCAATCAACAGTTTTTTGTCCACAATGGCTCATCTAATGTGTGTAGACCTTCCTTTGTTGGGGAGAAGATAACACCTCTTGTGGTAAACTAGGATTTCACACGTGGTAATGCTTCTCCCCTGACTGTGGGGAATTTACAGTCTTAGCAAACACTTTTACAGTAACAAAGCAAATATATAAACATTAACTTGTAACATGGGATACAGATATAAGTAGGATTAATACATGCAGCATCCTATAATCATTCCACAGTCTAAATACAAACACATTTATTAAATTCTAATACCTATTTTAATAATACTAACACACAGGTAAGCCAGACTGGTTTCCAACTGTGCATTTGTCAGTGTTCAGTGAGTCTTAGGAGCCTTGGCATGAGCTGGCATCTGGTCTGCCAGCATCACACACTTTACCAGGCTTTATCAGAGTGGTATCTCAAGGGCTAACAAGACCTGTCCAATAGTTTTTCCACAACAGGGATAATGTCTGCAAAGGGTTAGAGAGTAATTTAGCACCTGTGAGAAAGGAAGGGAATCAACAGTACCCTCACTTAACTTATCTATCAGTGCTTCTTTGTCAGATAATCCTGTTAGCCCAGAAAATACTTGTAAACTGGGAATTTTCACATTAATTGGTTGATCCCATGCACATTCTAGAGGAATGCAGTAGCCTTGCTTCAGCTGCTTTTTCCTGAAAAGTACTGAAAGTTGAGATGTTTCATCTTCCTAAGTAGTAGTCCAGGTTTTATCTGCTTCATGAATTAATGTTTATTACGGAATCTAGTAAACTGAAACCTGTATCGCAACCTTTGGAGCTATGATGTGGTGCTCTCTGTTTAATGACATGTCTAGCATTTTATTTTGGGTAGGAAAAGAAAAGTTCTTTGAACAGGCACATGTATATCTGTAAATATTATTGAGCCTATGATAAATTTATGCCTGTTACCAATGCATGGTTTGTGGGGTGTGTTTTTGAGGAGGAGGATGGTGGGGAGAGGGAACTGCTACCTTTTGTTTTAGTAGTTGCTGGTTGTGGTATTGTTTTGGTTTATACTTTGACTTAGGGAATGTGCTTGCCTTCATTGTGTCCTTTATATGGCTTACTTTGAGAATTACTTACAGTGAAACCTAAATAAGGGAACCTTTTTATGCAACTCCTGTCTTACGTACCCCTCCCCTGCAAATTTTCCTAAAAGTATTGAGTATAGTACTACTTCGTTTTTAAAGAGCATCACCTCCATTTGTTTGCCCCTTGAGTGGTTGTTTAAGACAAGTTTCAATGTTGGTTTTCCCTAAACATTTCTCCCTGTCCAGCATGTCTGTTAGTGACCATTTTGCAGTAAGGAACAATATTGACTTTTTAATGTGAAGAATGGTTATTGCTTTTCTGACAGCCTGAGGCAGAATTGTAATCAATTGCATATAATTACACACCTCACTTGCTCTCTGACAGTGTGTGTGGGCAATGCTTTTTACGATAACTGATTTGAATTATGATACTGTAGGCTGGTGACTGTACTAAATGTAAGTGCTTGATGACTTCTTCCTAATGAGCTGTTTTGGGGGTGCATTTTGCAGGAATGAATCAGTTTAACCCCATGTCCCTAGGGAATGTACAGATGCCACAGGCACCCATGGGACCCCGTGCAGCTTCTCCAATGAACCATCCTGTACAAATGAACAACATGAGCTCTGTTCCAGCGGTTTGTATTTGCTTTCCTCAAGTTCTTCTTATAGTTTAATTCCACTTAAGAATTTCCTTAGTTTTTATAACACAGATGCTCTGAGAAAAGCCATATTCATACTAGTGTAGAAAACTCGTGTTTCTGATAGTCATAGAATCATAGAATGTCAGAATTGGAAGGGACCTTAGGAGGTCATCTAATCCAACCCCCTGCTCAAAGCAGGACCAATCCCCAGACAGATTTTTGCCCCAGATCCCTAAATGGCCCCCTCCAGAATTGAACTCTCAACCCTGGGTTTAGCAGACCAATGCTCAAACCACTGAGCTATCCCTCCCCCCTCCCAGTCCATTTGAATTTCATGCTAATTAGCTTCAGGGAAATTTATCTTTCATCTTTGCTATCATACAGTTTTTGTTTGTTTATTTTCGACATTTAAATTTGACATACTGAACATAAATACTTAAGGTGGGAGGAGGACATCAGCGATATAACAGTAACTAGTGTTTTCTGGGAGAAAGAAGCTTGGTGCTTCCAAGTACTATAGCCATCCAGTGTAAAAATCACTGGTACCATTTAAAACCTTGATTTCATTTTTTTCAGCAAATTAAAATATATTTTAAGAGTTCCAGCATATTACTTTTCTGTGTTAGCCCAAAGAACAGAATTATAGAATTTAGCGTTCTGAATATAGCTTTAGTATTTTCTCCACTTTGAGTAGCTCGTTAAATGTTGTGAGGCAATGCTGCCATCATACATGTGTACAAAACTCCCTTTGATTTACGAGGTCAGTATTTTTTCTCAGATCTTATTGCCAGTTATCTAGTTTGTTTTTCCTTTATCGCTACCCAATTCATTTCTTTCTACACAATTAATTTATTTAATAACTGATATTTTTGTTTTTAAATATTAGATGGCAATGTCTCCTTCCCGAATGCCTCAGCCACAAAACATGATGGGAGCACATTCCAGTACTATGATGGGTCAGGCTCCTACCCAAAACCAGTTCCTCCCTCAGAATCAGTTCCCATCATCAAGTGGGGCTCTGAATGTGAACAATGTAAGCATGGGTCAGTCGACAACCCAGACAGGAGTTTCACAGGTAGAATTCATTTTCTGAAATATGGATTATCATAGTCTAATTTAATGGGTGGCCACGCTCAGCCCCCAACAACAGAAGTTAATTTACGGTGTATGATTGTGCTATTTTCAGTGTTCACCCCATTGTATCTGAGTCATCCATATGCTCCTATTTTTTTTCTTTGTATGCAGACTTTAGTAGCTATTATTTTAAATTATGGACTGCAAAAAAGTGTGTAATCAAAGCAGCCCTCTTAGAATTATTTTTTAAACTAGTTACATCTGAATGGGAAACTGTTGTCTATCACCAGTTGTCTTCCATGTTACTACAGAAGTTCAGTCAAATTATTTGTAGCTGAACACTTCTGCATGTGGCTTTTTAAAAAATAAAAACATCCGCCCTCCTGGAGAAAGTCTTGAATCCATGATGGATAGAAAAACAGTATCCCTCAAAAAAATATTTATAAGGCAATATAAAAGCATTTTAACAATTTGACATTTTACTACCTATAATTCATTCATATTTCTTTATATTGTTTTATTTAGATTTATACAAATACTTAAAAATACTTGTATGAAGATTTTAAATAGAAATCAGATGAAGGCATATTAGCACGGTCTACTCTCCCTGATTCTCCCTCCACCCATTCTAGTTTGTCTGATGCAGCATTTAGTAAAATATATAGTATTAAAACATATGCACATGCACCATGTTATTTATCTTGTACTATTTCAATTTTATAATGTTGCTTGACTTTGAAATGTGGATCCACAATCTTTTTGAATATCCAAAATAGTCAAGTCAGGGTAAAAACAATTACATTTTCAGGTGTATTGTGTATAGTAAACACAAGGGACACAATTCTGAGATGCCCTCCTGATCAATGTAGCTCAGTAGGTGCAGCCTAGGTTGTGGGGAGCTTTAAGCCACTTTGTGTCCTCTGAATCCTTGCCTCTACCCAGCCCGTGGCACAACGTAGCTCTTGAATGGCTGCCTATGGGGAGTGCTATCTGGGTTCCATCTCCTTTATGCTAGTAGAACAATATAAAAGGAGCAAAAGCTATTGAAAATTATTGGTGATTTTATGTGGTCAGAACCTGTGCATTTGAGATAGCAACCCTGTGTTTATTGTAAATAAATAAAATATTAAAAATATATGGTGATCTAAACTGCTACTCTTGTAAGACATTTAATGCTCTTAGAATGTCCAAGTAAATATGACTAAATTTTGGAGCAGCATTTTTGGAGTACATTAAGAACTCTCTTTTTATAGCAGGGGCAGGTTCCCAGTGCTGCTATTCCGAACTCCATGAATATGCTAGGACCACAGAATGGTCAGCTATCATGTCCACCAGCGACCCAGCCACCTCTACATCAGACTGCACCTCCTGTATCCAATGCAGCTGGCAAGCCACCTATCCAACACCAAACCCCACCTGGAATGACTCCTCCTCAGCCAGCAGCACCTACTCAGCCATCCACACCAGTCTCCTCTTCAGGACAGACTCCTACACCAACACCTGGCTCTGTTCCAAATGCAACACAGACACAGAGTACACCTACAGGACAAACTGCAGCACAGGCTCAAGTTACACCACAACCTCAGACTCCAGTACAACCCCAGTCTGTGCCAACCCCACAACCATCTCAGCAACAGCCAACATCTGTGCAGGCACAACCTCCTGGCACTCCAGTAAGTATCAGCTAGTTTATTTGGTCCAAATGCAACTGAAACCTAAACATTCAACAATGAACTTTCCCCTGTATAGTACAGTGCCATAGAATTACAGATTGCAGAATCCTTATGCCATAGCAACAGTAGCTTCTGTTTTATCGTGGAAGATATATGTTAGAATAGGTATTTATTTATGTATTTTGATCCATATGCAAACAAAATGCATTCATCCAAATGTTCTCAGCAGCCATGTTAGTTGTGATTTCAAATACTAGGATTAAAAATACTACAGAATGTTTCTACAGCTGTGCGTGGGAAGCTTGTACATAATCTGCCTGTGCTATGTTTGGCTCTAGTCGGGATCATTAGTCTTTCACCTTCATGATCATTAAATTCACACACCGTTTTTAAAGATGGGTAGAAAGAGACTGCATGGTAATCAGTGTGTACTATCCACCGTACAGTTGCTTTATCAACAGAAGATGCTAATGCATCAGATGATAAACTCATTCCTGACTTTACTCTGTATAACTCGAGATCTGTGTTCTGGTATCCAGAGTTTAGTTTTAGTGAGTATCAGACCCAGGAGTGGTGGTATTTCAGATGATCCTTTTGTGTATAATTTTGTACTATTCCTCTTAGCAAGACAAATTAATATTTCTATATATTTCCTCAATGTTCTGATTTTTGTACCTTTTTACATCAGCTATCCCAGGCAGCAGCTAGTATTGATAACAGAGTGCCCACCCCCGGCTCAGTTGCCAGTGCCGATATCAACTCCCAGCAACTGGGACCTGATGCACCAATGCTAGAAAGCAAACCAGAGATTAAAAATGAAGAAATTGAGCCAGAGCCTTGTGAAACACAAGTGGAACCTAAGACTGAGGTAAGTGAAATTCCTTCACAGTTAATTAGCGCAATAATATATAGGATGAGTGTGAATCAGTGAGCCAAGCTGACAAGAGAAAATATTAGTTAATGGAAAACTCTGATTTTCACTCTGGTGGAAGCCCTATGTATCGTGCTTTATTGTGTATCAGGCTACTGACACTCCAAACTTATATAGTGTCTCAAACTACAAATTCTACGTGTAGTTTCATCTCATCTCTTCCTTTCTTAAGCTGGAGGAGGATTTACAAGGATCTTGCCAAGTGAAAGAAGAAATAGATGTGGCAGAGTCGAAACAGGAGCCAATGGAGGTAGAAGAAAAGAAACTTGATATCAAGGTAGAACCTAAAGAGGAAGAGGACAGTGGCACTAATGGCACCACTTCACAATCTACATCACCATCTCAGCCCCGTAAAAAGAGTACGTATATAAAAATGGGAGTCCTTGCTATAATTTTTTTTGGTTTTGTCTCCTGCAGTCTTTAAGCCAACCAGGAGGTCCCTCTGTTTGCGCGTATGCACTAACACCACAAATGGGAGGCTGAAACAATGAGTTAATGTGCTAGCCTTTTTCCTCTTGGAAAGCAGTACTCTTCTATCTTTTCTTGGATCACAAATGAAAAGTAAGGTTTTGATGTCATCCTGATTTCCACTTAACATTACTGTCAATGATAACATCAGTTTGGCTTTTTCACAATAACCAGTCTCTGTGCAGAAGGGCCAAAGCCAGGATAGTAAGGGATTGGTTTCAGTTCAGGACCGAGGTGAATTGTAGGGTAATTACGTAGGTAGGTGTTGTATGCACGTATCTGACTTTAGCCAGTGCTATTTCATGAGGACTGAATTCACTTAGAACGTTTTCCTACAGAGGTCCTCTAAGTCCTGTGAATTCTTTCCAGGTTCTGTTTTCACTTCATCCCTGCTGTCCAAGAACTCTTGTTGTGGTGACATCCTCCAGCCAGAAGATCATGTGGAAGTAGCTCCCTCCATAACCTCTCCTTGATTTAGTCAGAAGGATTATTGATGAATCACGGGATACACTCCTTTCCCTCAAGAGGCTGTGTGCGCAGCGTCCATATTGTCATTAGCCCTTGTTGGCCTGAGAATTAGGGACTGAACTCAGTTCCTGAATTTAATTTTTTTACAGTTAGACTGGTATACTGGCCCTAAAACTTTTAAAAGGAAAAATACCCAGTGCAGCTGCCTTGAGAGTGCCATCACTTTAAAAGTGTGCTGGCCCAAAGCCTGTTCCACAGAAGTTTGCATGATGGTGACCACCACTCTGATCAAGTCAGTCTACAGAATTAGTGTTTTGGATATGGTTAGTTTGAACATAGATTGTTGGTACCTATCTGCTATATTTTCCTCTCTAGTTCAAAAGGAAAAAGTAGTACTATCGTGGCTAGCATCGACTTATTGAGCGGTGCTGTGCTATCCCACGGTTCCCGCAGTCTCCAGTGCCCATTGGAATTCTGGGTTAAGCTCCCCAATGCCTGATGGGGCAAAAACATTGTCGTGGGTGGTTTGGGGTACACGCCATCAGTCGCCCCTCCCTCCGTGAAAGCAACGGCAGACAATCATTTCGCGCCTTTTTTCCCTGGGTTACCTGTGCAGACACCATACCACGGCAAGCATGGAGCCCACTCAGCTCACCGTCCCTGCTGCTGTTGTGGGCAAGTCTACTGTGGGGGCTGCTGTGATCCAAGTAGCCAATGCGCAATCATTGACGTTCTGTTATCAAGGGTAGTGACTCTGGGAAATGTGCGGGCCTTTTTAGATTGTAGGTGCATCATATTCCTGTCCTTTGTCGCTGGTGAAGAAATTTTGCAGCCATACATTCCAGTCTGGTCGGCGCTGTAACATCCCATAGCACTTCTGTGGTTGACACATGTAACAGCTCCAGGGCTCTTGCTCTTTTGCTTTGGCTGAGGTACCTTGCCCTACCAGGACCTCCAAGCATTCGACACAGAAGCACCTGCGGCAGCTGGCATTGCTACACAGCAGCAGCTCCTTGCCTTTGCAGCAGATGGTGCAGTAGGACTGGTACCCGTCCTCGTCGTACATGTAGAAGAGCTCCAGGAATCGATCCCTGCAAGTCTGTCAAAGGCCCCCCTCAAACAGCGGGTGGAATGTGGCTGGGTTTTTTCTCCCGCATGATAAACAACTGTCTTCAAGGCTCCTGTTGTTGTTTGTGACTTCGGAAACCATTTGCTCTCTGCTCTGGTCCTCCTCCACCCGCTCCTTGCTGTTGTTGCAGAAGTTAGTCTTTAGCCACTTGGCCGGGAGTTCTGAGAACATCTTCTCTGCCCGGCTCCTAGGAATCTCCAGGGCATGGTGTACAGCTCGTCGATAGGAGACCAGCTTATTAAACGTGGAGTGGTTGAAATGCTGCCTAAAAGCCATCAAACCCACCAGCTTGTCTGCTGAAACCTCGGAGAACTTCCCATCCCCAAACCATTTCACCCAGTGCATTCTGGAGATTGCCTGATGTTTGGACGTGACTCTGTAGGAGACGATGATTGCAGGCCACCAGGAGAAGCCCTTGATCTTCCCCAATTCCAAAATCTTTCCCATCCTGGTATTCCACCACTTTCCCTGCAACTCTGCTCTCCTGCTCCCCAGCGATGAGCTCGGGGGATACATTCTGGTCCTCCTGGGTGCTGCTGGCAGATGTGGTACTGCTGCTCTGGGGGGACTCCTTGGAATCCTCCTCAGTGAGGTCGATCAGGGGCACCTGGACAGACATGGCCATACTCCTCTTAGAGCACCGACTGGGAGCCAGAGACTCCAGGTCATTCTCTTCAAGTTTCATCTCATGGAGATTCAGTCCTGCCTGGAATATCATGTGAGCTGGAGACGTCTGCCTCAAGCTACTCTCCCAGCCGGCAGCACCACGCGGTCGCACCCTTACCCCTTGCTCACATGGCTCATGAAGCCTGGACAATAGTAAGGAGCAGTTCAGCTATAGGCTGAACAAGTTCAGAATGGTGGTTGAATGTGCCTTTGGACATTTAAAAGCTCGCTGGCGCTGTTTGCTGACTAGATCAGACCTCAGCGCAACCAAAATTCCCATTGTTATTGCTGCTTGCTGTGTGCTCCATAATATCTGTGAGAGTAAGGGGGAGACGTTTATGGCAGAGTGGGAGGTTGAGGCAAATCGCTTCGCATCCGATTTTGAGCAGCTAGACACCAGGGCAATTAGAAGAGCACAGCAAGGCGCGCTGCGCATCAGAGAGGCTTTGAAAACCAGTTTCATGGCTGGCCAGGCTTTGGTGTGACAGTTGTGTGTGTTTCTCCTTGAAGCAAACCCGCCCCGTTTGTTGATTTTAATCCCCTGTAAGCAAACCATCCTCCCCCCCCTTCGAAATAAAGTAACTATTGTTTTGAAACCATGCATTCTTTCTTTATTAATTTAGAAAAAAAAAAAAAGATAACCGACAAGCTAGCCTGGGTGGGGTGGGGGAGGAGGGAAGGGCAAGGCCACATTGCTTATTGTAGCCACACACATAATCAAACTGTTTGAATGACAGCCTTCTGTTGCTTGGGTCATCCTCTGCAGTGGAGTGGCTGGGTGCACGGAGCCGCCTTTTCTCCCCCGCCTTCCTGGGCATCTGGGTGAGGAGGCTATGGAACCTGGGGAGGAGGGTAGGCGGTTATACAGTGGATGCAGCGGGGGGGTGTGCTCTTGTTGGCTTTCCTGCAGCTCCAACAGACGCTTCATCTTGTACGTTTGCTCCCCATTAGCCTCAGCATCGCGTCCTGCCTCCGCTCTTCGCGCTCACTTAATTCTTTCCTGGCCTCTGCTACTGAATGCCTCCATGCATTAAGCTGTGCCATACCAGTGCGGTAGGACTGCATGAGCTCGGAAAACATGTCATCGCAAGTGCATTTTTTTCGCCTTCTAATCTGCGATAACCTCAGGGATGGAGATGTTTCTATGCTCTACAATTCTGGGGGGACTGCATGGTCACCTGTGCTGCTGAGTTCGCCACTCTGACCAAACAGGAAATTAAATTCAAAAGTTTCCGGGGCTTTTCCTGTGTACTTGGATAGTGCATGGGAGTTCAAAGTGCTGTCCAGAGCGGTCACAGTGGAGCACTCTGGCATAGCTCCCAGAGGCCAATACTATCGATTTGCATCTGCACTACCCCAAAGTCTATTTTAAGAGCCCTTTATGTCGACAGAATGGGGTTGGTTGTGTGGACGCAGATATTTTTACATTGACCTAACGTGGCTAAATTCAACCTAACCCCGTAGTGTAGACCAGGGCTAAGAAATAAAATAAGGATTTTTTTTTTTTTTTGAGTGATGGTCCCTATTGTATTCCTCTGAGGGTTATACACATGTGTCTCTGCTTCCACACCACATCCGCCACGGCCTGGAGCATTGTCCTTGCGACCAGTTTGCCTTTCTCCAAGATAGTCAGGAAGGAGGCACGATTCTGTTGGGGGAGGCTTGTCTGCAAAGTCCGCCAACAAGCCATAAGTAAGCAAGTCATATTTAGCTAATATGAGGGAGCTGATGACACCACAGCATCTGAGAATGATGAAGGGAATCACTCAGTTTCCGGCGGTGCCGGTGGAGCCAGGCTAAGCAGTTCAGCCTCCAACACTGGTTCTGAACACCTACTCGATGACTGTCAAAGAAGGGTGATGGGCACTCCTCTCATGCTGAATGGGAAGGCTCTGAAGGTGTATACTGAGGCCAGGACACCCAATAGGGCCCAAAGGAGGATCCTTCATTTGCTGTGGTGGGTCCCGAGGAGTGGGGTACCAGTGGCTCCTTTGCTAGGGAAAGGGAAGGTACTCTCACTGAGTCAGCAGAGCCTTTGGATAGTTGTATCAACAGTATGGGAGGGGTGGACCTGTGCTACATCCAAGTCTCTGATGCCAAGAAGTCAGAGCCTGGTTCTAATGGTGGCACCACGGGAACCACATGAGCTGGAAGAGAGCAGGCAGGAATACTGGGTGCATTTGTTGTTGATATGGGAGGCAAAGAGGCCTGTGGTTGGAGTCCTTTATCGGGTGAAGGACTATGACTATGGCGTCGTGGAGTTCCCATTCAGGGTCAGCCATGAACTGCCTGCTCAGAGTCTACAATCACGTTCTGAGTCCCCAGAAGATAGGCCGCTGGCGACAGGATTTTGTGGGCGATGCACCAATCCCACAGACTAATCGTTTCTGCACAAAGCACTAGCGATCGCATGCCCCTTTGTTTGTTGATGTAATAAACAGTTGCGGTGTTCTATAGAACAAGGTTTCTTTGCGTATGCGCCCCAAGTTTCTGCCAAAGGTCATATTTCACTTTTACCTTAATCAGACGATACATTTACCTGCTTTTCTTCCCGAAGCCTTGCGCCTTAGCGGAGGAGAGCGCCTTCACTCCCTCAACGTCTGCAGGGCCTTGGCTTTCTACCTGCAGAGAATGAGATCATTCAGGAAGTCTCCCTGACTATTTATCATTATAACAGAAAGGATTAAGGGATAGGCGATATCCACTCAGAGCATTAAGTAAGTTTTGGGGTGCGTTATGCTCTGCTATTGGTTATTGGGACTGTCTCCACCCCTTGGTATGAGCCCACTCCACAAGAGCGTAAGCATCAATTATATCCGTGCTTCAAGATACACTGCTTATGGACATACGTAGGGCGGCCACCTGGAGTTCGGTACATACTTTTGCTTCACATTACACCTTGGAACAAGATTCTGTGATGAATGCCTCATTCCACAGAGCTGTTGTCCAGTCATCAGTTCTGTTATCTCCTCACGCACCCCTCCTCATGACTAGGTACTGCTTGTTAATCACCCTCAATGGAATACAGTATGGACCATCACTCAGAAAAGAAGAGGTGATTACTTACCTGTAACTGCAGGTACTTAGAGTTGTATGGTTCCTATTTGTATTCCAGTCCCACCCTCCTTCCCTTATGCTGTGGATCTCTCGTGAATTGTGGTGGTGAAGGAACTGAGGGCATGGTTGGTCCGCCCTGCCCTTTATCGCCGCCTCAGACAAAACCATGAGGTGGAGCAAGGGTGCATTCACGGACCAACGGACACTACTGCTTTCAAAATCTCCAGCTCCGGACATGTGGAGCATGTGTGTTACCCTCAGTGGAATATAGATAGGGACCACTCATCTTGAAGAACCTCCAGTTACAGGTAAGTAACAGGTACTTACTGCCATGATTCTTCTTCAGTGGATTGTTGTCCACTTCTTCACGTGAACGCTGTTGCAGGCTCTGGTGTAGAAAAACCCATCCCTCAAGCCAAAAAAACACCACCTAATTATGCTCAAAAAAGCAGCAATAAAAGTTAAATGTGAAAGTTTTAAGCCTGTTTTGTAGAGAGAACCTCATGGCTTTGTGGAAGTAGGGAAGCTAATTCAGAGTATGTGTGATCCTCCATGGAGGCCAAACGGAACTGGCAGGGTTTCAAGAGTGGCCAAGTTAAGCCCTATCTCAGTGATTGATATATCTTCTATGGACTGAAGGCAGGATGACAAGAAGGAAAAGCCCACTGTAGTAAAAAGAACAGGAGTACTTGTGGCACCTTAGAGACTAACAGATTTATTAGAGCATAAGCTTTCGTGGACTACAGCCCACTTCTTCGGATGCATACAGAGTGGAATAAATATTGAGGAGATATATATACACACATACAGAGAGCATAAACAGGTGGGAGTTGTCTTACCAACTCTGAGAGGCCAATTAAGTAAGAGAAAAAAAACTTTTGAAGTGATAATCAAGATAGCCCAGTACAGACAGTTTGATAAGAAGTGTGAGAATACTTACAAGGGGAGATAGATTCAATGTTTGTAATGGCTCAGCCATTCCCAGTCCTTATTCAATCCTTTGTTGATTGTGTCTAGTTTGCATATCAATTCCAGCTCAGCAGTCTCTCGTTGGAGTCTGTTTTTGAAGTTTTTCTGTTGTAATATAGCCACCCGCAGGTCTGTCATTGAATGGCCAGACAGGTTAAAGTGTTCTCCCACTGGTTTTTGAGTATTATGATTCCTGATGTCCGATTTGTGTCCATTAATTCTTTTGCGTAGAGACTGTCCGGTTTGGCCAATGTACATGGCAGAGGGGCATTGCTGGCACATGATGGCATATATCACATTGGTAGATGTGCAGGTGAACGAGCCCCTGATGGTATGGCTGATGTGATTAGGTCCTATGATGATGTCACTTGAATAGATATGTGGACAGAGTTGGCATCGGGCTTTGTTACAAGGATAGGTTCCTGGGTCAGTGGTTTTGTTCAGTGATGTGTGGTTGCTGGTGAGTATTTGCTTTAGGTTGGGGGGTTGTCTGTAAGCGAGGACAGGTCTGTCTCCCAAGATCTGTGAGAGTAAAGGATCATCTTTCAGGATAGGTTGTAGATCTCTGATGATGCGCTGGAGAGGTTTTAGTTGGGGGCTGAAGGTGACAGCTAGTGGTGTTCTGTTATTTTCTTTGTTGGGCCTGTCTTGTAGGAGGTGACTTCTGGGTACTCGTCTGGCTCTGTCAATCTGTTTTTTCACTTCAGCAGGTGGGTATTGTAGTTTTAAGAATGCTTGACAGAGATCTTGTAGGTGCTTGTCTCTATCTGAGGGACTGGAGCAAATGCGGTTATATCTTAGAGCTTGGCTGTAGACAATGGATCGTTTGGTGTGTCCTGGGTGGAAGCTGGAGGCATGTAGGTAAGTGTAGCGGTCAGTAGGTTTCCGGTATAGGGTGGTATTTATGTGACCATCACTTATTAGCACAGTAGTGTCCAGGAAATGGACCGCTTGTGTGGATTGATCTAGGCTGAGGTTGATGGTGGGATGGAAATTATTGAAATCATGGTGAAATTCCTCAAGGGCTTCTTTTCCATGGGTCCAGATGATGAAGATGTCATCAATGTAGCGCAAGTAGAGTAGGGGCGTTAGGGGACGAGAGCTAAGGAAGCGTTGTTCTAAGTCAGCCATAAAAATGTTGGCATATTGCGGGGCCATGCGGGTACCCATAGCAGTGCCGCTGACTTGAAGGTATATCTTGTCCCCAAATGTGAAATAGTTGTGGATGAGGACAAAATCACAAAGTTCAGCCACCAGGTTAGCTGTGACATTATCGGGGATACTGTTCCTGATAGCTTGTAGTCCATCTTTGTGTGGAATATTGGTGTAGAGGGCTTCTACGTCCATAGTGGCCAGGATGGTGTTTTCTGGAAGATCACTGATGGATTGTAGTTTCCTCAGGAAGTCAGTGGTGTCTCGAAGATAGCTGGGAGTGCTGGTAGCGTAGGGTCTGAGGAGAGTGTCCACATAACCAGACAAGCCTGATGTTAGGGTGCCAATGCCTGAGATGATGCGGCATCCAGGATTTCCAGGTTTATGGATCTTGGGTAGCAAATAGAATACCCCTGGTCGGGGTTCTAGGCATGTGTCTGTACAGATTTGTTCCTGTGCTTTGTCAGGGAGTTTCTTGAGCAGATGGTGTAGTTTCTTTAGGTAATCCTCAGTGGGATCAGAGGATAATGGCCTGTAGAATGTGGCGTTAGAGAGCTGTCTAGCAGCCTCTTGGTCATATTCCAATTTATTCATGATGATGACAGCACCTCCTTTGTCAGCCTTTTTGATTGATGTCAGGGTTGTTTCTGAGGCTGTAGATGGCGTTGTGTTCAGCATTGCTGAGGTTATGTGGCAAGTGATGTTGCTTTTCCACAATTTCAGCCTTTGCACGTTGACTGAAGCAATCTATGTAGAAATCCAGTCTGTTGTTTCGACCGTCCGGAGGAGTCCACGCAGAATCCTTTCTTTTGTAGTGCTGGTAGGGGGGATTCTGTGGGTTAGTATGCTGTTCAGAGGTATGTTGGAAATATTCTTTGAGTCGGAGACGTCGGAAGTAGGATTCTAGGTCACCGCAGAACTGTATCACATTCATGGGTCTGGAGGGACAAAAGGAGAGACCCCGAGATAGGACAGACTCTTCTGCTGGGCTAAGAGTATAGCTGGAAAGATTAACAATATTGCTGGGTGGGTTAAGGGAACTACTGTTGTGGCTGCTTGTGGTATGTAGCAGTTTAGATAGTTTAGTGTCCTTTTTCCTTTGTAGAGAGGCAAAGTTTGTCTTGTAAATGGCTTGTCTAGTTTTTGTAAAGTCTATCCATGAGGAAGTTTGTGTGGAAGGTTGGTTTCTTATGAGAGTATCCAGTTCTGAGAGCTCATTCTTAATCTTTCCCTGTTTGCTGTATAGGATGCTGATCAGGTGGTTTCGCAGTTTCTTTGAGAGTGTGTGACACAGTCTCTCAGCATAGTCTGTGTGATATGTAGATTGTAATGGATTTTTTACCTTTAGTCCTTTTGGTATGATGTCCATCTGCTTGCATTTGGAAAGGAAGATGTCTGTCTGTATCTGTACGAGTTTTTTCATGAAGTTGATGGATTTCCACTCCATACGGCTAAATGCAGTGCCTTGCATAATGACAGGTTTCAGAGTAGCAGCCGTGTTAGTCTGTATCCGCAAAAAGAACAGGAGTACTTGTGGCACCTTAGAGACTAACAAATTTATTAGAGCATAAGCTTTCGTGGACTACAGCCCACTTCTTCGGATGCATACAGAGTGGAATAAATATTGAGGAGATATATATACACGTATACAGAGAGCATAAACAGGTGGGAGTGGTACTACTACCACTGTAGTAGTAATGAACTTAATTATGAAAGAGAAATTACCTCCCATCACTCAGGCAAATTATTGTGTAATCCACTCAGATTAGTCTGTACATGTGTAATTTGATTAGTATACCTGGATGAGCAGCATAAGTGGATTATTCTGCACACTGCAATCATGAACCTTTTCTAATATTTAAGTTATTAAAGCAACATTATGAACCTTAATCGCTCATTACCAGTAGTTAGACACTCATGCTACAATTAATAGTTATATATTGCCAAGTGCTAGCTACTAATGGTAATATTTATTACTGGGATTTCTGGTACATAATTGCTGCATTCCAAGTTACTGTAGAGAATGCTTTAGTAATCAGATTATAAGGGAAGGAAGGAAAGAGTCTCAATAGAAACTTCTGCACGCAATTAAAGAAGCTTCACTGATTGCAGCTACAATGTTGTCACTTGATTTACTGTTTGTATTGTTAATAAAAAAAAATAAGTAAGAAAACCAGTGACAGAACAGATGGGTTGGTAAGATTCTGTATAACATTTTGTTATATGCACTTAATTGTATTTTACTCTTCCATGCTTCTTGAATGCTTAATGTAATTCCATATAAATACAAAATGAAGGTTAAGCAAAGCACTCTGAAAAAATACCGAAGTTGAGATTGTATGCAAAACCTTCCCACTGTCCATCATGTTATATGCATTATAATATCGTCTATAATTTCAGTGTAACATTATTTCCCAATCATAACATATAAACTTTTTCCCTAAAATCTTGCAAAAACTATTACATGATGTAGTAACACAAATTTCATTGTCAGAATGGTCTAGAATATCTTTATTGACAAATTCTGTAATGTTTTCTCTCTAACCAAGTATTTTAATAACTTAGTCCTAGCCACGTATTATACAATTTCTTTTCAAACAGCAGCAAAGCTTCCCTTAACTGGAAATGTGAATGATTTATATATGCCAAAACATTTTAACTATTACTCTGTTAATGGTTAGTCTGCATTAAGCTGTGGCTTATTGTGTACTTTTCATTTAAATGACTTTCATGGATTGGTTAGAATGCATGCTGGTACACAGTACTACAAGACCTATAATTGTAGAAAAATATGGCATTTCCTGATTAAATTCTGAAGCATGCAACTGTAATGCTCTCTTAATGTAACTGCCTTTATGAAATTTCTATTTAAAATATAGATAAAAAAGAAGCTTCATTCTCCTTGTCTTTTGAAGCTCTGCTCAGATACCAAAAGTCTACCTTTGGTCAGAGACCAAGCATGGAAAATTTCAGCCCAAGTAACGGGACTTAAGGGAAGGTTAGGAGTGACTGAAAACAGCTCTCATTATAAAATGACCAAAAGTTATTTTGCAGGCTCTTCACAAAGCGTGCATTACAAATGCGGGCAACCTCTCCCATATCCATTTTCTCTGAAAATGAGGTTCTGCCCCACTTCAAATACACCATGGAAGGGAACCTTTTTTTTTTTTCTTTTGCAGGCTGAGCTTTTTCCTGTCCCTCTCTCTCCACCCCCTTCCTTCACAAAGCAAGGACAGTTTGGAATGTTTATTAATTCAAGACTGCTTGATATCTCTCCCTGGAATCTTCCTAGGTAGACTTGAAGGAGCACTTCATTTCAGCTGTTCAGAAGCCTCCCAACTAAGTTGATATCTTTCCCCACCCAACAGGATCCTCTACTGAAAAGATTACAAGTAAATAGAGAACCAAAAATACTGTCTTCAGTAATTTCAAGGATGCTGCTCTAATCTTCTCTAAGAGTTTTCCCCTGAATGACTTCAACCAGGACTCCCTCTAAAGCAATTTACGGTTTAATGTTGGTACTTAACAGATAATTGATGATGATGATGATATAGGCAAAGGTCATGTTTCTTTCAGCCATCACACACCAAGACAAAATGGGATATGTGGTGGTTTAACGCTAGCTTCTGTTCATCTTTCCCATATTCACAGGACTTCTTTCCTGAAAAGGAAAACCCAGAGAATTGTTTCTCAAAAAGAAAAGCCCTATAAAAGGAATTTTTTTCCCCTCTGGAGGAATCTGAACAGCATAGGAAGAAAAGAAGAAATCCCCTGCCCACAAGCATTCTTCGCCTTATTTTTCATACCTTAAGAAGCCGACAATTCTGAAGATGAAACTAAAGAGGTTTTTTCCTCCTAAAACTTTGAAGGCTAAATTGTGAAATGATCAGTTACCTATATATTTCGGGGGGAAAGGCATAACAAGATCCAGTGTCTGTAAGCTGAGGTGTGTTTAAAAAAACAAAAAACAAAAAAAAACATTCAGACTGAAAATAAGATGCAGATTTTAACAGAGAGGGTAATTAAACATTAAAACAGCATATCAAGGGATATGGTAAATTCTCCATCTCTTTTAGTCTTTTAAAGACTGGATATTTTTCTAAATGATGTACTCTAGCTTAGCTACAGGTTAGTGGGCTCAATGTCCAGGAAATTCTATGTCCTGTTATGCAGAAGGTCTGGCTAGATTATTATAGTGATCTCTTTTGGCCTTAAAATCTATTAAATGAAATAATCCAGAACCATTAAATTCCAAAGTATCCAAGCCACACCACCAAGACTGCACAGCCAGTAGGAGGAACTTTCTCTTTTCCTCTAAAAAGAAATTCCACATCCCATTTCGTTCCTTCTTGGAGAATGCCACAAAATGTAAGTGGGAGTTTCTTAATAAAAGACTTTCTAAGCAATCTCAAAAGTTCTCAGGAGAACGTGGATCCCTTCGGAAGGAGAATTCCTGCATATGATACTCATGACTAGGAGACTGGAATGAGCACTCCATGAGGTCTGCAAGGTGCTGGCCGCATCCCAACTGTCTTGTAGCTTCCACCTGCTTTGCATGAATTATTTTTGCCTTGGCTGACAGTTTCCAGGAGGAAGTGCCAAAAACAATCCAGGGAACTTAAATCAGTGTTTCAGAGATTTCTTCAGCAGCAGCAGTTATTTAAGACTTCTTTCTGGATTCATTTCACTTCTGAAGACAGTTGCAATGGGCAGAAGGCACCATTAGTTAAGATAACGAAAAACAGATTTATAAGTTAAACATCTCGTGTCAGGTTCCAAATATTCTTGGGGAAAGCTTTTCTGGAAGTTTCTTGTCAAAGTTATCAGTAAAGAAATCGTTTCCCTCTCCAAAGCATTAAGGTAGGGATTACAAATCCTTTCGCAAGAATAAAGGAATTCTTAATACCTAGAGGGAGTTCATCCTGTGTTCAGCTGGCTGAGCAGGAAGTGGGTGAATCCATGGAATGGAGTCTCTACTAGTCAAGAATGGCAATAGTTGGAACTTTTTACATCCAAACAAAATACTAAAAGCATGCTGTTCTTTACCAGACATGCTGCCTTAGACACTGTCTCCAAAGCCTATCTAAAACAGCTCCTATCTGTCCTTCAGCATCTCTGATCTTCAGAACAGATGAGATCTGACTGAGAAAATCCTCCATTTTATTAGTGGCACCTCTCTGACCTTGGTGGCCATGTTATGCAGATTTCACCTCAAATAATCCTCTCTTCTACCTCTGCTTCTTTTCTTCACAGTCCTCCCGAAGAGAGATATTTACTTAATGTTCCTTTTACCACCCAGAATCTGAGCCCCATTAATCCACTTGGATATTAAGAAGCAGCAATTAAAAAAATAGTTACTTGAGTCTGTGGTTATAAACTCATTCCAACTTGCGTCTGATGAAGTGGGCATTCACCCACGAAAGCTTATGCTCCAATACTTCTGTTAGTCTGAAAGGTGCCACAGGACCCTCTGTTGCTTTTTACAGTGTCAAGATGGGGTCAAGTTCTATCCAATCATAATGACAGCACTTGATACCACTTTGCAGTATAAATTACAGTAATATCAAGCTCCTTGTCTCTAGGTCTGAAGGCCAACACTCTGTGCTAGCATACTTTGACAATATCAAATATTTTGGGTGTGGACAAACCGACTAATCTCCTCTCCACGTCCGGCAATTTCTGAGGACAAAAACCATTAATAAGCTGTAGAAGGCTATACAGAGTAATCCCCGAAACTCTCCACCTGGATTTGAATGCCTTAACAAAACTTCATCTTGGACCTCTTCACCAAAAGTCTTCATCCTCTCAGCAACGCAAATTTTTAAACTGTGTGGTGGTTTTCCTACACCCAACATTCATTCCTAAGGTTAATGCGCATTTTTCACTGCTGTCAGGAGGAAGTCTTCCCTCCCTCCTCCTTTTTGTCAAGGCTATGTTCATCCAAAATAATCAGTCTGATATATTTTGGATGTGCAAAGAGCACTCCATAATTATTTCAAGATTTTTCAGAAAATCTCCTTTCTTGTCCAGTCAATCCACTCCTGAGAGCAAAACAAGGCATCAGAATCATCTGTTACTGGGTGGCTGAAACTGTGTTTCAGGAAAGTGTAACTGATTTTGGAATACTGATACTGTTACTAAATCCTGATCAGAAATTTCTTATGCCACTTATCAAGCTATCTGGTAATTTGTCCATATTATAGACAATAGAACTTGGACATACAGTTTTCTGCAGATTTTAGTCCCTCCCTGCAGTTTTCTTTGTTTTAAAAATCTCAGTAGGGGTAACAGACATGGCTGTATTTGGGGGGCGGAGGGGAATTGTTCTTAACTGATTATCTTTTCTTTGACTGGCCAGGTGCTCTATTCCATCCCTCATTAAAAATTTCCCTCTCTGCCCAGTAGAAAGATCTCTTTAACAGGGTAGGATTGTTAATCTGCAGTCATGAAGTTAATAAATATGTTGAAATTCTGGAAATACTCTCTGGCAAGGTTTCAAGAAAGGCAAAGCCAAAGTGTCCTAGTGATTCAGGTCTAGTTCTGCCTCCGATCTGCACAGCAGAATGAAAAAAACACATTAGGAATAATGAACCTAGTTGTTTGGAGATGAGAAATTATTTGATAATGACAAAATTCTGTCTTAAAGTATATAGAACAGAGCAGTTTTAATATCTGAGGGAAGTTCTTTTCTTTATATTTTAACTGTGTTTGGGGTTTTTGTTTCTTTTAAAACAGTCTTTAAACCTGAAGAGCTGCGCCAGGCTCTCATGCCTACCCTTGAAGCATTGTACCGGCAGGACCCAGAGTCCCTTCCTTTCAGACAGCCTGTGGATCCTCAGCTCCTAGGGATTCCAGTGAGTTAACATTAAAAGCCTTCGTGGTATATGTATATATGCATGTATGATATCTCATAATTCTTATTTTTGTAAACTCATTTGCCTAATATCTTTGTGCTTGTTCAAGTTGTATATGGCCATGGGAACATCAGCTGTGTGCCCTTAAAGTTTTCTCTCCTTGAGTTCCAGTTAAGAGGTAAGAATGAATGTCTGAATTTCCATGGGAACCAGAATGTACAAGTTGCTCTTCTTCGAGTAGTGACCATATGGGTGCTCCACTTTAGGTGCAAATGGGCTTCTCAAGCCCCTTCATTGGAGACGTTCCGTTAGCAGTGTCTGTTTGGCCCCCACCTGCACTCTATACAACCTTGGGCCACCTATCAAGGATATATAGGGCTGCACAGGTGAACCATCCTCAGTTCCTTCTTCGCTGCCTTGACCTGAGATGGAGCTCTAGCATGTCTGCCTCGTCCATTCTTCAGCGTGTTCTACAGTTGTTCTTTTTGTAAGTTTAGTGTTTCTGATTAGTGTTACTTGCTATAGTATAGAATTGGTTAGATGATAGTGAGAGGATTGACTTTTTCCTCTCCCTTTTTCAAACACTACCTCTCTTGTCAGGAGGCTATCCCAGTCAGCAACGGTCACTCTTAGTGCATCTGCTGCTTGGGAGAGTTCCGTATCTAGCAAAAGTGTAACTTTAGCTTAGCTCTCAAATCTAGAGTATGGAAGAATTGAGAGATCAAACGGAGACTTCTGATGATGGAGCATTCCCTCCCTTCCACCTGCTATAAAGTCATGTCAGGGGACACATTCCCCCCTCCCCTAGTACATATGTTTCCAGACAGATCCAGTGCCCTTCCGACCTCAGCCCAGGTCTCCCCTAAGAAGGGGAAGACTTTGGAGGACTCAGGGAAAGCTCCAAAGAAGAGAAGCTCAGTCTCCCACCACAAGAAGCCAGCTCCCAAAGGCCCCAATTGCATGCTAAGTCTGTGGTGCTGGAGGTCTTGACCTCTTGGCTTGGTACTGCGGAGGCAAAAGGTTCTTCCTCGAGTACTGGTGGAGCCGGGAGATTCTAGAGCACTTTGGAGAAGCATGGCTCTGGCAGGCCCCCAGTACCATCTGTGAAGGACAGGGAGGTGAAGTCTAGGATGCACACTCCTTTAGAATGGCAGTGTCTGTCAGACTTACCATTTCATCAGTACTGGACTAATGAAAGCACCAGACACTTTCAGCCTCGGCACCAACGTGTTCCAAATCGACAGTACCATCCACCTCAGCTATTGCACAGTATCGATCCACTCAGTACCACAGGCATTTACTCCAGGGACTTGTCTCTTTTAGATAAGCCAGAGTCTCCACTACTTCTGGGTGCCAAACAACTTGGTACCAAGATCCTGGGTACCAGATTAAAATTGTTTCCCAGTACCACAAGGCTCTCCACCTTTTTCTGCTGATGCCCCACCATTGAAGGAGATAGGGGAGATGGACAATTCTCCTCAATCAGTGTAGTGTTCCACTCAGCATCCATACAGGAACCTGTATCCTCATCCATGACAGGGAAGGTGGGATTAGTCCTGGGCACCATCCACTCTCTGGTATGGGGCCCCCCAGTTACTGTACTGGGATCCTTGGGTTGTGTCAGCAGCAAGTTGCCAGACCTCTGGCTCTGTTGCACTAGGGGCGGGGAGTAGGGTTGCACAGTTCCTTCTTCTCATGTTGGGGGTTCAGTAGACATTTAAAGAACAGGAGACTAGGGCTGATAAAGGAGGCTGCCCATAAACTCCTGTTTTATCCTCCTATCTGGCCAAAGCAGTCATGTCTCCACCACCACTAATAGCCAACAATTTTGAACAATTCAGGGACCTTGTGAAAGAGGGTGGCTGTCACCCTTCAGATACCTCTTGAGGTCAAAGACTCGCAACACAAGCTGCTGGACTATCCATTAATTAAGCGCTCCTGGATCCAACAAAGACTGTGACACACACTCTTGCCACTATCCCAACAACTTGTAATTTGGTGGGTGAGAAATACTATGTTGCTCCTAGAGACCCAGAATATTTGTTTTTGGACCCTACACCTAATTCCCTGGTGGTGGATACTGTAAATAAGTGGGCAAACAGCATTACTCGAGATCTACCCCCTATGAAAAAAGCCAGAAGAAGTTAGACTTTTTTGGTTGACATCTTTTTTGAGATGGGGCGACCAGAACTCCATACGCTATTCAAAGTGTGGGCATACCATGAATTTCTGTTGTGGCATTATATTTTCTGTCTTCGTATTCTTTTCCTAATGGTTCCTAACATTGTTAGCTATTTTGACTGCCACTGCACATTGAGTGGATGTTTTCAGAGAACTATCCAAAGACTCCAAGATCTCTTTCTTGAGGGGTAACAGCTAATTTAGATCCCATCATTTTGTATGTATAGTAGAGATTAAGTGGAGAATCCATAGGAAGAATGCTCGAAGAAGAACATGTTGGTTACCCTGTGGAGTAACTGTGGTTCTTTGAGGTGTGTCCCCCTATCGGTGCTCCACTACCCACCCTTCATCCCCTCTGCTTCGGACTGTTCTTTGTTGAACATTTGGATAGAGAAGGAACAGAGGGCCGTTTGCCTATGCAGCCCTATGTACTCTGTGTGTGGCACACGGTTGTGTAGTGTGCATGTGCAGGCTGGACAGACACTGCAAAATCTCTGATCAATGGATCAGGAGGTGCATGCGCACCTGAAGCAGAGCACCCATCACACATCTCAAAGAACTATAGTTCTGCACAGGGTGAGTAACCTAACTTTTCCCTTCCTTAAACGAAATTATCCCATGTATGTTTTAAACACTGATTATTTTTTCTTCTGAAGATCTTCAGTCATCATTTGGATCTAGGAAAATGAAAGTTATAGCGGAGTTATTCTAAGAATGTATTCAGATTTTATAGCACAATAAGATTTTTGGTGTTTTATAGTCACCAAATAAGACTGTAGCATAAAATCGTGTCTCAAAAGCTGCATTTTTGCATCCCTCCAATACTATAGAGTGAGGCCAGATCTACACTAAAAAGTTAGGTTGACCCAGCTATGCCACTTGGTGGTGTGAAAAATCCAGACCCTGAGTGACGTAGTTAAGCTGACCTAACCCCTGTTGTAGACCATGCTAGGTCGACAGAATAATTCTTCTGTTGACCTAGCTACTGTCTCTCAGGTAAGTGGATTAACTGCAGCGATGGGAGAGCCATCTCGTTGCTCTAGTGAGTGTCTACAATGAAGTGTTACACCAGTGCAGTTGTGCTCCTGTAGCAGTTAAAGTGTAAACATAGCCTAAGTAGGTGATGGCCTCATCGGATGGCCATCTGGAATGTAGCCAAGTTGTGACAAGGCTAATGATGATTTTTAATAACATATTTTCTCTGCACTCTCTGATAACTCTACACACTTTGCAGAGTGCCTTACAACAAAATAAGAACTAATGCAATATAATAAAAGATTAGATTCTTAAAGTACAACCACACAGAAACAAGTGAAGGGGCCATGCTTGAAAGAGGAGGTAATAAGTATAGGGGTCAATAGTGATCATTCAACAAACACCTTTGAATGTGGGTGGATGAAGCTTCAAAATGTTCTGTTTTTTGTTTAAGTGGAGCTGGGATGAGGGAATTTCATGGGGGAGCAAGTTCTGCACAGTAGACCAACACAGGAAAAATGTGATCATCTGCTACCTTAGGTTCTGTGGTGGAAACTAAACAGCGCGTTGAGTGCGTGCAGGTTCCCATCAGTTCAAGACTAGAAGAATAACTTTCAAATATAGCTAGGTCAAGCACCCATCACAGAACTTGACTTGTGAATTTGTCCATAGTGTAGTTTGAGCTTTTTATGTCCGTGAAACTTGGTGACTTAGTGATCTTTGGATCTTGGTTTTTATATTTTTGTTTTTAAATCTCTGTTTCCCAAAATTCGAAGTTCCTTTGAGATCTATTAAAAGTTTGAACAACTTTAACAAAACAAGCACAGCAGTTTTCTCAAACTCTATCTGTTTTGAACTCCTTAAAGCATCCTTTAACTTGGCCTATGGATTCCAATTTTAAAGACTCAAGTGAAGACATTTGAAAGGAGCAATAGAAGTGTTATAGACCATGGATAAAATTTTCAAAAGCACCTAAGTAACTTAAGAGCCAAATCCTATTGTCTTACAGTGAAACTTTGGATGCTAAGTCATTTGGGCAATTTTAAAAATTTTAACCACTGTCCATTATGGTGGGTCCAGTTCATCTCTGTGTAGGGGGTCATTCTGCTCAAGGCCCAAACCCCATTTAAACTCCAGGTAAGCCTGAAAATAAACTACTTTGCACATATTTGTGGAAACATTTAATCCTTTTGGATGTGTTCAAAATAGTAGGAACTAGAAGTGCATCTTAAAATAATGGATGATATTTCTTGTATTTTGAAGGACTACTTTGACATTGTGAAGAATCCTATGGACCTTTCCACCATTAAACGTAAATTGGATACTGGGCAATACCAAGAGCCGTGGCAGTATGTGGATGACGTTTGGCTAATGTTTAACAATGCCTGGCTTTACAATCGCAAGACTTCCAGGGTCTATAAGTTTTGCACTAAACTCGCAGAGGTCTTTGAACAAGAGATTGACCCTGTCATGCAGTCACTTGGATACTGTTGTGGACGCAAGGTATATTTTTCAAGTTTATTATTGCTGAAAAACTAAATAGTTTGACAAAGAAGGTAAAAAAAGAAAAATCTCCTTTAGATATTTATTTTGAATAAAATTAAACTACTAGTTGGAATGGCTAGTAAAAATTAGACTTATGTCAACATAGTAAGGAAGTGGAAAATATCTAAAGGATTCTAGCCAAATTTCTATCACTGGTGGTGATATCATTTTCAGTATGAAGTGTTGAAATATTTTGCTATTATACACAATCCCACATATCTTGCACCTTCTTATGCAGATACAGGATCAGATCCTGAGCTGGAGTAAGCCATTTTGGCTCCATTGAAGTCAAGGAAGCTGAGCTTTTTTATTCCAGCCAAGGATCTATCCACATCAATCCATATCCATTTGAATCTAATAAACACATCTCAGTATATTACAATATACTTTTATAGCATGTTCACTACGTTGCATATTCACAATGTAAAATCACATTTTAAAGTTTTTTCGCCTTTGTTTTGCAGTATGAGTTTTCTCCGCAGACCTTGTGCTGCTACGGGAAGCAGCTGTGTACTATTCCCCGTGATGCTGCCTATTACAGTTACCAGAATAGGTAAGTCCAAAATTCCTTCATTAGCTGAGGAAACGAGATCCAGTGAGTGACAAGACAAGTTTGTCTTTTTGTAGCCTAGCACATATTAAGCAGAATGATGATTAACGTCTCATTTCCTTTTTCTCTACTAAATCAGCAGAAAATAAGCCTATTGATTGTCCTTCTGTGTGCAGCCCTCTTGCAGATAAACCCTTTGTTTTTTTACATTGCAGCTTATAGTACATGGTATTTATATGCTTGTCAGTATATAGACTTTACATGGCACCACTTAACTAAAGTTGTTTGTATTTTTCCATGAAATTTTCAGCATGACTTAGGGAGGGGGAGAGAAAAAGGCAATTTAGGAGAACATATCTTTTGCCTTGAGAGAGTTCTGAATAAAAATGTGCAGACATATCTTCAGATCACTGTCAGAGAGATATCAACTTAAAGGTTTATGTTGGAAAGAAAATGACTTTGTGGATCACTCCAATTAATTTGTATCTGGGTATTTTTAATATGTTGGTGCACAAAATTAGAACCTGGAGAACTTGTTAGTAAAACAAAACTTCTTAATTCAACTCAGTTTCATGGAGAAGTCTTCGTAATCTTAACAAAATTGAGTCTGTTGTATTGCATATTCATAGTAACTGTGCAAATGTAATGTAAAAGGTTTTCTTTGAGAGTTCATGATAAGTTTGACTTCCATAATAACACCCAGGATGTCACCAGGAGCTGGGAGGAAAAATAAAGTTACTATTTAAAATATAGTCCTCTGGTTAATATAGGGAAGAGTATATGATTCCATCCATGTTGGTGGTCTATTTTATTAAACAGTGTTTGGAATTAATTTAAACATCAAAATGACACAGCTCTATCATTTTTGATATTTTTATCTCTCCCCCCCCCCCCACTCTTAGAAAATGCATCTATAGCAATTGAGTGCAGCTTCTATTTAGTGTACTTTAATTCATCAGTGCTGCAGTGAGTAACATCTGTTAAAAGAAGAAAGGAAAAGTTAGCTTTTAGCTTCTTTTAAAAAAGGCTACTAAATGTAAATTAGCTGTGGCTCTAAAAAACTATAGGAGATGACATTTTTCAGGTTATAGTGTGAAACTTTTTCTTGTCAGAGATTTGACAAAGCCTGAACCATGCCAACTTGGAGGTGTACTGCAGATTGCCTTTTAATTTAAGTTATGAAGTAAACATTGACAGTCACCACTTTTAAATTTGATCTCTCAGTTAGACCACTCTCTGCACTAAGAAAATCATGTTGGCACTTTACAAAACTGTAGCGTCCAACACAGGTGAAGCAGTTCAGTCTTAGACTAAATGGGGCAAAACCACATTTTATCTTTATTCCTAAATTGCGCTACTGTCTCGTATTTTGCAGGGCTGTAGCACAATTAGGAATATACTCAAAACACCAAACCATATTTAACTGTCTGCCATTTTCATGTAGTAACGTGGTTCTGCAATACAGTTGATTTTTCATTGTGTAGACATGTGACTCTTAGGGAGGAGTGGATAATGTGGCACCTTTTTATGGGGCATTTTATGTATTAGTAATTTATATGTCCTCAGGTGTATCTGATGGTGATATTATTATACAAGATCCTTCCATGATGGACACATTATAAATGTGTGCGGTAGTAATGTTTCACTAGTTTATTACTAAATACTTTGACTTTTTTTTAACAAAAATGGATTGTGTCTGAAACACTTAAAAAAGATAAGGGATAAAAGAGTTCTTTGGTTCAGATGTCATGGATTTACGATGGTGATGGAGCTATTCACAGATGCTTTAATTTAGTAAAACAGGGAAGTAGCTTCTTAGATTATGGATTGGGCCTTACTGATCCTATGATGTTCAGTCATCATTAATGTGTAGCACCTTTACCTGAAGACTTGCCTTGTAGATGGGTCATGTGGATTTGTTTCTTCTGACTTTATTTCAAAATTTTAAAAACATAAAAGGTACTGTAAGGCATGCAGCTCAACAGGTGGTGTTTTGCACTGACACACACACATGTAAAAAGTGTGTTTTTTTCCCCACAATTGCTAAGAGAGGAGAGAACTCATTTGTAAATACAAGATCTTGGGATAAGAATTTCAAACTGATCAGACATTTCCTTCTGATTAAACATCCAGCTATTTGAATGTCCTTTTTAAATAATGCTTCTTTTTTTCAAGAGGTGATAGATCACTAGGATTATTCTTTTAAATGCAAATTCAGTTGTTAGCATGCCAGATGTATGGGATTGATAGAGCATGGATATGTAATACTTTAAAGGGGGGGGAGGGGAAGGGGCAACATTTTATTTGTTGACTAAGAAGTATAGTGCAGTCTCATTTCACTAGTAATTAAACAGATGGATAGTGAGAGACAGTCTTTCCTCCAAAGAAGTTCCAATCTAAATAGACAAAAAAGACAAGGTGGAGGGGAAACAGACACAGGGAGGGAATGTGACTTGTCTAGAGTCACACAGTAGGTCAGGGTATGACTACACTGCAAATAAAAACTTGAGGCTGGTGTGTGCCCGCTGACTTGGGCTCCCGGAGTTTGGGCTGCAGCCCGAGCTCTGGGACCCTCCCACCTTACAGAGACCTGGAGTCTGAAAGTCTACACTGCAGTTAAATTGCCCCTTAACCTGAGCCCCACAAGCCCTAGTCAGTTGGCACAGGCCAGCCTCAGGTGTCTAATTGTCGTGTAAACATACCCTCAGTGACAGAGCAGGATGTTGAACCCAGATCTGCAGAGTCCCAGTCCACTGGGCACTGTGTTCTGGTTGAATGAACAGCAGTTCAGTTAGTTTCTTTTCCTAACAGAATACAAGTATGTGCCAAGTCATGGAAAGCCTATACTCTACTGCGCTTATTCACAGTAACAATTTCCTTGTATAATTCCCTTACCAAAATCCTAGCTTTTCCCCCAGCCAAATAGTAAATTAGCATGAAACAAATTGTATGTTTCTAGCAAATCAGCAATAGGCTAAATATCCTTGTTTTTCAAATTGTGTAGTAAATATCATTACTGGGGATTGTATAACAGTGTTATCTGTTTAACTAAATCCTGACAAAGAATGCTCAGGCATTGTGGAACTCAGGCATTTCAGTTAAATAATGGCTAAAAAATAATAAATTAATAGGAGAATTTGGTCTTCACCTAGTTAGTTCAAACTTGAGTTTTAAACTAAAGGAAATATATTAATTGTTCTGGAAAATATGCTTAATATTTGAGTACAGATTTGAAACTGTTGATATTATATACATGATCAATTCCAATGTGCAGTTATTTACTTAAGGTATATATGAAGGAAAATTATCTAATTTCAGTCTGGAACTTTGAACCATTAGAGATGTGTATGCAAAGATGTTTGAACCTTTCCTTGATTTGAGCCACTGAAATATAGTGCTATCTTTAATAAGAGGGATTCACAGTTATCTAAACAGTCTGCATTTGAAAAGCTTTTCATTTTCAGTGTGTTACAAGAACCACATTGCTTGTTTTTGTATGACTGGAGTAACCACAGTATTGTGTTCTTGCTGTAGATTTTAATCTTATAATATTGACTGCATGCATGCAAAATTGTTATAGAAAACTCTGAAAGCTACAGGCAAGTCTCATTTCTTCTATGCAATTCTGTATTCATAATAATGTATCTATAAATAGAGTATCATCTGGGCGATCTGATTGTATAGCCCTTCAGAGCCTTTAGGTATCATTGTATTTCAGTTTTTTGTTTTCTCATTTTAATTATTTCATGGGACTCAATCCCTGTGAGTAGTTAACTCTGCAGGAGGCTGTGAGCTCTGGTCCTGATCCAGCAAAACACTGCAGAATGTGCTTATCTTCATGCAAATGCATAAGTGCTTTGCTAGATTGGGGTAGGAGTGCTCAGCATCTTGCAAAATAGAATCTGTAATGGTCACAGTATGAATAATGGATTGACTAGCCCGAGAGACTAATTGGATCAGTAAAATATGTAAATTTTATTGCCTTCACTATTTGATTTAAGTGACATGCAGTCTAGGGTTCCATCGTGGTTATTTATTGCTCAGTCTCATAAGTGTTTTCAAAGACTATAAACTTAATCTGAAAGTATATCGGAATTAACAATTTCCAAAACTATTTGAATGCAAAAAAATTCAGTGGAGCCATGACCATTGATTTCTCTAGTTATAGCAGTACCTATTTGGCCTGGGTGTTCAATTTGACTTGAAAATGAGCAGTCTTACTATAAAGAAAAGAAGGGAGTTTGCTGTATCTGAGAAAATATTAATATGTACACTCTCACACACCAGTATTTATTCTGGCCCAAGTGTCAGAAATAGGCAGAATTCAGAAACAAAGTTCGTAGAAGTAGGGTATGTGCAATTAGTACTCTCTGCCAAAATGCTCTTCTGCTTAATTTAAAAATGTCTATTGTCTATCTTAATCTCCTACAATCAAAAGGTAACAAGTTAGATCTGCCCCCTCTGCATCATTCTGGCAGCTCCAAAGTCCCTCCTTCATTTAGAAAAGAGGCATATTTTTAGCTTGTATTAAAGTAATTCATGTTAACTGATGCACACAAAATCCTAGTGAAGACGAGGCAGTTACTGTTTTAACCCATGTTAGCTGGTTGAGATAAACTCAGGGAGAAAGTGTAGGCTCCAAGATTTGGGACCTTCAAATGGCTCCTTTGCAGCTCCATTCCTCAGCTGCATCCAGTGCTTATTGGGCACCACTGAGGAATTAAGTTCAATTTGTTTGAATTTGGGTTGTTTTACAAATGCTTTAAAATTTACATCTTACTAGTAGCATAATGGTTAGTGCCAGTCATAAGAAGAAAGTTCCACTCAATATACTTCAGTAAGAGCCTGCAAATGACTTTGTTGTCTCCATGAAAATACAGCATCAGAAAGCTGTCACCTGGATTACAGTAGTGGGGGAAGGGAGGTATTTGAATGAATGAAGGGGCAAGCAACCCTATTTATTTCCATCCCATACATTGTTGGTTCAGTGTGGCCTTTTGAGTCCTATTCTGATGCCTTTTATGCTCATCACTCTTACCTATAGATCTGGTGTTGAGTATTAAAACTGCATTTTACTGTGCTGCCATTGCTGCTTATACTGTCTTCTCACTCTTAAACCTTCATACAGCTTTTTTTATTATCCTGTGTGGCTAGTTTTATTTTTTACGGTCATGGCCTATATTTGTTAACTTTGTTCATGTTTTAAGTCATACCCTTTCCAAACATTTAGGTGTTTTTTTTTCTTTTGTATTCTTTACAATTCTGACAACTTTGGTTCCAGTTCATCTGATACCAAAAAAATCTGTGTAACTAGATTTTTTTTTTTTCAAATGCAGATTGTATCTTTAAGTAGATCTCTGATTTACTCAACTTGGTTTACTAAATCACAGCAGTGTTTTTGCCGAGTATCACGGATTGGCTGACAGTTGGTCTAGTGACCCAAAATTGTAACCTGCTTCACATTCAATTTGCAAAGCTTCATTGCAGATCTTTAATGTACTACTTAAATATATTGTATGTATGTGCAATATATAAAAAGTTGTTCACATATATACATATATTACTTATATTTATATATAAATGGCTGGAAACTCTGACCCATAAGTGCATTTCTGTTAAATGTTTGTCTAGAGTATGGATTTGGTTTCATTTGTATTAAAATACAGTTAGCTGAGCAGTTGGTCACATTTCATTTTATAAACCAAATAACTTTTGAATCTGTAATATTTTTATAGATTTTTCAACATTAGGATTATTTCTGCCTTTGCAGTTTTACTAATACATCACTGAATGCTTTTGGCATATCTTCCCTTTTTTTTGTTACTCTCTGTGAAAATATTTTTCAGGCTTTTTGACAAGGTGTTCTTTTCCAAGGAAACTCAGTAATTCTTAGGCCTGAAATTATACAGCATTTTCTCTAACTAATGAAAATCAAATCCAAATTCTTAAATTTGAAGGATATACAAATGTAGCACTTAACAGCTACTTATAAATCATTCCAAAATTTTGAATTTGATTGACAACCTATTATTTGTTAGTACTGATGGCCTGTAATGTATAAAATGAGACCGAATGCTAATCTGTGCTTTGCCTTGGCTTTCTGCTCTGTGTTGTCTTGGTGTTTGCATCTTACCTCTTATGTCTGTGCTGTTTGTTCCCTTCCCTGTTCTCTAATCCTGCCCTTCCCTTCCCTCTGTTCCTTTTAATTGTCCACACTGACCCATCAATCAACCAACAACGCCCCCCCTTTCGTCGTGGTGATCTGCCCTTCTCTGATTGATGGCTCCGTTGCTTGGGTGGCTGTGTAATATGATGGACCAGTTCACCCAAATATGGCCTTCTTGCTGACAGGTATCACTTCTGTGAGAAGTGTTTCACTGAAATCCAGGGGGAGAATGTTACCCTGGGTGATGACCCTTCACAGCCTCAAACGTAAGTAATCATGATTCTTCTTAATGCTACATTTAAAATAATGGAAAAGAATTTTCAGTCTTGATTTGGTTGTCTGAAATTGACCATTTACTGCTTTTAGGGTAAACTAAGGGAAGGTGCAGTGTTTCTTACTAGGAGAAGGTTTATATGTGTACAGATGATTTACTGTTATAGTGTCAGACGATTATCAGTATTCTGTCTTCATTTCTTCTATTTGCCACACTCCCAGATAGCTGCCCATGTACTAATGATTTCAGAGACTGCAGACCCTAAAAAGTATAAAGAAAAAGCAAGTTTTAATGATTCATTAATCATTTGCATGTGCTAGTGAAACAAGGCAATACTTCTGGAAAGCCTGATCTGTTACCTTCTTGAAGCACTCATTTCATGAATGAATGGTATAGCTTGTTTTCAGCCTGCCAGACTGGCTTGAAGTGAGGTGCAACAAGGCTTACAGTCAAGACCAGCTATTTTTGGAGAGAGCTTCTTTACTTACTGCAATTTTTCTAGGTTTTTTTGCATCTTGTATTGGATCTTACATTGTATATATTTGCGTAGTAATCATAGTGCTTTTAGCTTAATACACAATTAACTAATTATGCTAAGTGTGAAAAAATACACACTAAAATAAAAATGAGTGGAATTGCTTTGTCTAAACAAAATGTGAATTCCCCTGGTGTGCTTTCTTCTTCAGACTTGAGATTTCAATCATTTGCTGCAATTCATGTAATCATAATAAGGTCTTAGCTTCATCTGATGTAATGCTGGCAATAGGAAAATTTCATGTTAATTCTTTCTCTTTAGAACAATCTCAAAAGATCAGTTTGAAAAGAAGAAAAATGATACACTAGATCCAGAGCCGTAAGTATTATGTCATTTTTTTATTAAAAAAAAAATTAACCCGACTTTCTGACCATCACTGTGTAGTTATTACAGCTTCCTTCTGTGGCCAGCATTTCAGAAACGGGAAATTATATAGCCAGAGCAATCCTCTTCCCCATCTCCACCCAAATAGGTAGCAAAATCTCTGTATAGAGTTCTTAGCTGTTTGTATGGCAACTTTTAAACATATTATATTTGGGGGAAATGTGCCTTTAATATCTTGCACTTTTATAGAACTTTTCATTAAAATGGGGTTGCAACCCACTTTGGGGTCCTGACCCACAGTTTGAGAGCCACTGAACTAGGTGTTAGGATGATAGTAAGCTTGAGCAACTTTACTCAACCTGTGTTGCAATGGTTAGTTGAAAACTAAAATAGATGGAGGTCATAGAATACCTGTTGTTTGCAAGCAGAATTACCTACTGCAGTCAATAGGAAATTCAGCTTAAATATGGATGACTGGTAGGACCCAGGGAAAGCGTCTAGAAAGTAAGAGTTTGGACAAAGGACCATTCTCAGTCTCTTTTGGGCCCACAAAATTTTGACAATTCCTTTTTAACTTACGTGTATTATACACATTTTTAGATCTTAAATATAATGGCAGAATATTTAGTTGGGGTTGGTCCTGCTTTGTGGACTAGATGACCTCCTGAGGTCCCTTCAAACCCTGATATTCTATGAATATATCCAGTTCATTTTGGTGTAGAAGTATTTTTCATTGGTCTATAAATTTGGCTTAATGAGGTTACTAGCAAGGTAATTATATTTAATTGATACCCAGCCACACAATCTTGTTTTATTGTTGAAAGGTAGCCCTCTGGAGAATTACCTGCCTAATAAGCATTGACCTGGTTTTTGTAGTTTCATACTCTTTACCTCTAAGGAAATTAAGGTAGCTTTTTTTTCATTTTCTTCCAAGCTTTGTTGATTGCAAAGAATGTGGTCGGAAGATGCACCAGATTTGTGTGCTACATTATGATATTATTTGGCCTTCAGGGTAAGTAGCCTAGATGGGTTTTAGCCTTTCTTCTGCAATTATAATGAAACTCTTAACTGTGTAGATCCTGTTGAACTGTTGATTTACACACAATAATCCTCTTTCAGGGACCACATATAAAGAGACAAACCACGTGTAAATGAATTTTTAATTTGGTTGTTAGTAGCTCCTTTGCATATTCAAGCTAAAATATGTGGAGAGAAACTTGTTCACAAACATTGTTTCCTCTTTATGGATTATTTACTGTTTGTAAAAGTTGGATAATGGTAGGGGATAAATATTAAAAGAAATATAAAATGAATGTGCAATATTAGTTACTCATTTGGTGGAATGAGTAAACCAACTCTAAAGCATCTAACATTTTCTGAACTTGATATACTTAAATTTGTTCCTAAACCATATTACATGATGAGACGGTAGTTTGGGATGCAAGTCATTTTTTTCTGAGTACTACAACTAAGAGTAAAAGTGTTTAATGATGGATTAAGCTACCTGGGGCTGTTTATACTAAATTATCAGCAAAAAATTGTTGTTTTACAGCTTTGTCTGTGACAATTGTCTGAAGAAAACTGGTAGAACACGTAAAGAGAACAAATTCAGTGCTAAGAGTAAGTGTGTGTGGTTTATTATTCATATATTTTAGAATTTCTTCAACCTTTATCTTGCCTGTGCTCCCACCCTAGTACCTTCCATTACAAATCCTAGTATATCTTAGGCTTGCAGAGGAGATCTCCCCTACCACTGGTGCAGCTTCACTAATGCTAGCAATATTAGGAGTACTAGTGCAACAGTGGCTGCCATTATTTTACTCAGTGTCATGTAGACCTGCTCTTCACAGGTCTCGATCATTAATGCCTGTGCCCTGGAGTTGCACCATGGATAGTGCATTGGTGAGAGATTTCTCAAAGGCTAGTGTATGCAGAACTCAACGAACAGCACAGAATTCACTGTTAAGTGGAAGTGATTATATTGGATGGTGCTGAGAGCTGAATTTCTGATTTTGAGCAGGTTTTTTTTGGGGGGGGGGGGATTGTTTGTATTTTAAAATATAAATATAGTATTTTTATTTCTGAGGTATAAAATAAAGCAGAAACTCAAAACTAAACACATAGATAACTGATGAAACTTGACTAGTTTCCATGTAGCCTTAAAACAGAAATAAATGTCTGACATTTCTGTGCTCGGCAATCAACAAGAATTAAGATATATAAGTTGTGCAGACTCATACTGTTGTAGTCCATGCACTTCTGGTATAATTCAGGAATGTTAAATGATCAGTTGTTTTCTTTTACAGCTCTCTCTGCTTTTTGAATTAGTATAACGTAATAGAAATTCTCAGTCTGAATAGACGTCATATTTAGTTGTCACGTTTTTATGTCTAGAGCTTTTCTAAAATAAATTATAGTTTCAAATTTTTGTCATGCGGTAGCTGAAATATTAATTAAAAAACAAAAGCTTTTAGGCACTTAGGGCAAAATGTTTTTCAGTTTGCTGTGCTAATCTTTATTGCAGCTTGTGTACACATTAACTCCACAGAACACCAAATGATGTCAACAAAAGTTCCAAGTACAGTAAAAGTGCTGAATATACAATAAGGATCAGCACTGCAGAATATGGCATTCATAGTGTAGAGTGGAAAAACAAATTAAACATTAGAAACCTAGGAAATTCAGAGTTAATTTAAACAAATCCAAATGTTGGAAAGTATGGAAAGGCATACAGACAACCTTAACTTATTCCACTATGATGATGCAGCCTCCAAACTTTCTTCCTTTTCCTTTTCATATTTGAGGCCTTTATTTTGAACACTGTAGTTTTGTAATTAAGGGTTTGCAGAGTAAGCATACACCCCACGTTGTATAAAGTGGTATTTTTTGGATCCAGGACATTTTTTTAAAAGGTTTAAGAAATTCACAGACTGGAGTGAACATCTCTTCAGTTTGTAAAAGCCAGAGTATTGATCCAGTGATTACAACTCACTGTACTCCCATCTTCTCTTTGTTATCTTTGTTCGTAAAGGCAGTCCATGCACAGACTTTTATATACAAGTTGTAACTGTTCTTTGTCAACACACTCATTTTCACTTTTTTCATGCATGTGCCATACATTTATGAGCTAGTCTTGGGAGATGTGTGTAAGTAGATGCAATAATTCTTCTTTACTGATATTTCATTAATTGGTGGCATATGGAGTTTTAGGGAGGGATTTTCATTGGCCTAACTCGGCTTTTATTGACGTCAATGGCAAGTTTTACCATTTACTGTAGTGGGAGCTGTTAGGCCAGTGCTGCGTGCTTTTGAAAATCCCATGCATAAAGATCATGGAATGGTGGCCTTCAGTATTCTGTTTGTCTACTCCGGATTTTATTAAGTACAGTTTTATTCTCTGGACATTTTATGACTGTACAAACCCCAGCCATTGTAAGATTAAGAATAATGTATTCTGGTGTTTGTGGTTGCTGTTGAGACTAACCTGTTATGGGTGGGTAAGGTTTTTTTTAGAATTTATTCCCCTTTGCCTCCCTCAGGACATCACTACAGGGGCAGAGTTAAGATTGTCTGAGTGTATTTCTGTACTTGGAAATGTTTGATTTCTTTTAAGTTCATTCACAACTTTGAGTTTCCTGGTGGATGGTGTGTTTTTGTGTGTGACAGTATTCTTGTAAGATTTTTTTACCCTTAAGCTGGTGGTAATGCATCAGTAACCTAACTTTAAGTGGGTTTTTCCTTGGTTTTTATTGCATTTTTGAAGTATATATGTTTCCTGGGCACCATGCTGGAGGGGAACTGGGACTCCCTGCATGCCTCCTAGAGGGGGTGTCTTGAAGTGGTGAGAGGACTCCCCCACGTCTCCTTTTGCCCCAACCCAGCAAGCCTTGTATTAGTCTCTTCTTCCATCTGACAAGTGTAGTTAGGCTCATAATCATCCTTGACAAGCCAAAGTTTCCCCTCTTTGATTTCTACCACTTGTTCTGCCTAATTTCCCTTTATTGCCCTCTTCAGTCCTCACATCTCACTTCCTCACACTTGGCTCTCTTCTTTCCTTCTCTGATCCAAGAGGATTTCTTCAGTCCTCCAGTGCCATCAAAAATAGTAATAAACAGGCATGACACCTCCCAGCAAAATGAAACTGGATTGTCTAATTTGATCTCTTCATACTCTCCATAAGAGTTAAGGTTTCTAAATAATTTGTCTGTAGAAGGTGTTCTAGGGATTAAAAATACCTAATTCATGAATTCACAAAGAGCTGCATCTGTGTGCAAAGTTTATAATTCTTAAAACCTACCATAACCTAAAACACGTGGGCCAAAAAAGTACAAGATGCTAGAGGACAATATAAAACGCATGTATTTTTATAAAATGGCATATAAAGATGATTAATCCTGCACATTCCTCTTCGTTTAATTTCTTATTCTATTGTAAGCATTCCAATTTGCAAAAAAAAATTTTTTTTATTATTTCTCCAATAAAAAGTTAGCTGTACACTGAAAATAGGGCTAGTTAACCCCAACACAGAGGCGCTTGCAAGGTTCTTTGCATCACTTAAGTCCTTAATACGAGGCATTGTCCTAGAAAGGACCTTGCACAGTCTAGCTGCACGTGGGTGGCTTTTCAGAGGTCCTGGCCAGTATAATGGGTAGCAAGAATTTTCTGTGGAATCCAGTGGGGCTGGAATTAGGGATGCTGCTTCACCCCGTGGCTTGAAATAGTAATAACAAACACCAAATACATGGTTTCCATCATCAGCACCCCAACTGTAAAAATTGTTCCAGGACCCTTAAATCCCTACAAAAGCTGCAGTGATGGCATAGGAAGAAACATAATGCTTCCCAGGGTTCCCAATAGCATTACTTAAAAGGGAGGAGGGAGAGAGCAGGGAAGTATATCTAATGAAAATATTATCTTAGAAATTAACGATAAAGAATTTTCAGGTTAAAAATGTTAAAATACAAAAAGAAGAATATAATTTTTTAGATTTAAAGTGGGGGGAAAAAATTAAACCATGAAAAATAACTAACTTCCACAGTTACTTAGCACATATGAGGTCCAGACTTTGTTTCTCCTATCTCTCGGCTGGGGATATTAATAAATTACATAAAAATTGCATGAAAAGAAATACATATTAAAGGAAAAGCAAGCTCTAAGTAACGAGAAATGAACAAGAAAGATTGGAATTGAGAGAGGAATGTATTTTGTTCTTTAGAAGTCATAGGTGCTAACAGTTCAAAAGGTTTTTATTATGGTTTAAAACTGGAACATACTCCTATGTTTGGGAATTTATAAACAGATATTTGATACTTCTATAGTTCACCATTTAAACTATATTAACTTGTAAAGCAGTGAATTACAAGTTACATTTACCACTCAGAGGCTTCATATGCCTAGATGCTGAAAGGATCTCATAAATGTCTGATTTTACGTGCTATACAGTATGCTATGTTACCAAGGCACAATAATTAATACAGTGTCCTAAACAGCCTGATTTACTTGATTTTTGTGGCATTGTCTGACTGCTGGTATTTTAATAGTAGGTAAAGAAAGACAAATCCTGTATAAAACCAGACTTCAATTTAAGTTTGTAAGGTGATGGTGGTAGTTTGATATAAAAATAAAAATTTTATTTAATCTTATTTTTGAATCAATAATGTCTCTTCTCTATGGTTGTTTTTTGCATTGGTTCCATGACACACATTTTCTTAAACCAGAGATTTTCAAACTCTTTCAGAGTATGGATCATATTTTAATTGATATTTTGCATTTAATTTAATATAAGCTTTGTCGGGGCTGGGGGGATAATTTTTACAGTTTCATTTTCTTCTTCAGTTCATCTTCCCTATCCCATGTTCCTCTCTCCTTTCCCTGCTCTCTTGTAAATATTGCCTGGCCATCTGGTTTCCTCCTTCCCGTGATGTTACTCTCCTGCTGGCAGCCCCCTGAGGTGGCTAGCAATCCTAGCACGCTGGTGGCTTCAGTTCCTAAGAGCAGCTTCAGCTTCCCTTCTTTCTCCCACTTTCCCCAATTTGTTTTAGTAGTGGCCCGTTCTAGAGATGTAGAAACAAGGATGAGAAGATGAAAAGTCAGTTCTATGTAGACCACAAGTTAAGAACCACTAACTTAAACAGCAAAATTTGCAAATAGTGTAAAAGAACAGGGCTTTAAAAATGCATTTGCCCATAGAAAGCTTTTCTGGACAATTGCTGTCAACTTCTACAATATCCAAACTTCTTTTTTTCTTTAATTTCAAACATTCCTGGTTGCAAAGATAAACTTCCAAATATAAATCTAATTTAACTGTTACAGTGTCATCTTCCTAAATACGTAGAGAGATGGCTCCAGTATCTCTGTTGCTGCTCAGAGCTCTGGTCAGTTTTCACTCTGCTGCAGTTTGGCAATCTTGTCAGTGTTCACTATGCCTGTTCAGAATCATTTGGTCATCTGAAAAACTGACAAGACTCAGGTCAGTTTTACTTTGCTACTTGGGAGAATTATGATCAGCAACAGAGGAAGGATCTGGAACTGTGCAGTGGGGGAGACTTGTAAACTGACTACGGAAGAGTGGACACGTCCCCATTCAGCACCCAGAAAACTTAAGGGAAGGACAGAGTAGCAGAGACAAACTTTCCCTCACAGAAGGCATTTGGTTAGAAGAAGGTAGAGGAATGAAGATCCCATGCCATCATCACAGCAACCAGGAGGCTCTGTTGAGGGAGAGACCAGAGAGAGACAGAGGGTCCTGTGGCACCTTTGAGACTAACAGAAGTACTGGGAGCATAAGCTTTCGTGTGTAAGAACCTCACTTCTTCAGATGCAAGTAATGGAAATCTCCAGGTATAAATCAGTGTGGAGATAACGAGGTTAGTTCAATCTGGGAGGGTGAGGTGCTCTGCTAGCAGTTGAGGTGTGAACACCAAGGGAGGAGAAACTGTTTCTGTAGTTGGATAGCCATTCACAGTCTTAGTTTAATCCTGATCTGATGGTGTCAAATTTGCAAATGAACTGGAGCTCAGCAGTTTCTCTTTGGAATCTGGTCCTGAAGTTTTTTTGCTGTAAGATGGCAACCTTTATATCTGCTATTGTGTGGCCAGGGAGGTTGAACTGTTCTCCTACAGGTTTTTGTATATTGCCATTCCTGATATCTGACTTGTGTCCATTTATCCTCTTGCGTAGTGACTGTCCAGTTTGGCCAATGTACATAGCAGAGGGGCATTGCTGGCATATGATGGCATATATAACATTGGTGGACGTGTAGGTGAATGAGCCGGTGATGTTGTAGCTGATCTGGTTAGGTCCTGTGATGGTGTTGCTGGTGTAGATATGTGGGCAGAGTTGGCATCGAGGTTTGTTGCATGGGTTGGTTCCTGAGTTAGGGTTGTTATGGTGCGGTGCGTGGTTGCTGGTGAGAATATGCTTAAGGTTGGCAGGTTGTCTGTGAGCGAGGACTGGCCTGCCTCCCAAGGTCTGTGAAAGTGAGGGATCATTGTCCAGGATGGGTTGTAGATCACTGATGATGCGTTGGAGAGGTTTAAGCTGAGGACTGTAGGTGATGGCCAGTGGAGTTCTGTTGGTTTCTCTTCTGGCCTGTCTTGTAGCAGGAGGCTTCTGGGTACACAAAACTTCAGGACCACACTGATTTATACCTGCCTCTGGAGATTTCCATTACTTGCATCTGAAGAAGTGAGGTTCTTACCCACGAAAGCTTATGCTCCCAGAACTTCTGTTAGTCTCAAAGGTGCCACAGGACCCTCTGTTGCTTTTTACAGATTCAGACTAACACGGCTACCCCTCTGATACTTGACACAGAGAGAGACAGTGTGCCACTTCTGCTTTAGGTTGAGCATTTCAGATTTGTCAGACACCAACTAGCAGGAAAAGATGGAGATCCTGAACAGCAGTTTGCATTTTCTTTTCCAGTGGCTGGTTGGCTTCTCATCTGAGCATTGCTCTTAAAGAATGGTATTGGTATTTGGCTATTAGGTATAGTCCTCTTGTCATTTAAGTGTCTGTTAAGATGTACCTATCCCTGTGTGTGAGGGGAGACAGAAATTGGTGGAATAGATTAGATAGGAATATTGCAGAGAGAGAGCGAGAGATTTGGGGCAAAGAAGTGAGAGAGAGAGCATTCAGAGCTAGACAAATTCAGACTGGAAATAAGGCATACATTTTTAACAGTGAGAGTCATTAACCATTGGAATAGCTTTCCAAAGGTTGTGGTGGATTCTCCATCCCTGACTATTTTTAAAACAAGATTGGATGTTTTTCTAAAAGATCTGCTTTCAGAATTATTTTGGGGAAGTTCTATGGCTGTTAGACAGGAAGTCAGATTAGAATGATCACAATGGTACCTTGGTGCTTTGGAATCTATGAATCTAAATGTAAAACTAATCTTTACCCAGTCTTCTCTACAATACTACCCTTACTTTCGTACTTCTGTTTGAAAAGCCCAAACCAAGCATGTTTCTTGCCAGCAGGGAATAATCATTGTTATACCCAGAAAAAGCACTCTGATACTATGGTGATGGTGTCCACATAAGAACCTAGACAGACAAAATATAGGGGAGACAGGTAGAGAACACAGTGTAGGGTTGGTAAGGGAGTCAAGAGGCTGGAGGAAGAGAGAGAAAAGAGGAGGCAGACACCAAAATCATCATGGAAAAAAGAAATCATGATCTGTCATAGGAAACAAAATTAAAATTGAACGAAGTATGGAGGGAAAAAAGGTATAACACAAGCAAGAAGCTTCATGGACTGCTGGCAAAGTGGGCAACTTCGCATGGGAAGGGCTCTGCCTCCCCCGCCCTGCACCCATGGGGGAGGTGCTCGGGGTGGGTTCGAGCTCCCCAGCCCCCAGAGGAGGGGTAAAACCACCCTCGGCTGCATCAGCCACTGGAATTGTGCCCCGGCCAAGCTCCACACATGGAGACACGTGACCCACAGGCCATGCAGGTATCAGCCTTCGCCTCCCCAAGCCCGCTGGCTTGCAAGGCTGGATGAGTTTGGGGGTGGGCCCAGTGGGATTGGGGGCAGCAGCTGTGGGAGGTCTGGGGCAGCGTGACACTCCATCCTGCGGGGCGCAGCAGGGTCACGGGGTGGAGGCTCGGGCACCTCTCCTGCTAACTTACAGTCGCTCATTAAAATCACCAGATGAGTTGGCTGCAGCACAGTGGGCGGGGGAGCCCCTGCTTGGCTCGGGGTTTTAATTCCTTTCCACTGTATGTAACCCGGCCCTAGCAGCTCCAGTTGGGCTGGGGAAGGGGCACCTCTCCCCGCCTGAGTGGCCTGTGATAACCTGCTGCGTGACCACACGACTGAGAGGGAACTTAGCCCAAAGGTACCCCAAGCTCAGGGTAGTAGGTGCCAGATATGTTTTTCAAGCTTTAGTAAGGATTGTCTTGAAAAAGAAGTTTAAAAACTCCTTCCATAGCTTTTTATAGTAACTATGACCTGTAGCTGACAGCCAAAATATAGTAGCCTGTTAACAGAAAGAACATTAACGTTTTTAGAGCAGTCAAAATGCTTGGCTCTTAAGGATTATATTTTAGGGTAAATGAAGGATTGATAACATTGTAAAGAAATATAGCAATGCTTGGGTTGGCATGGATGTTGGTAATCTCTTGCAAACATAGTTATATTCTTGCTCTGTACATCTGTTAATTTGGCCTTCTCCTTAATTTCCGTCCCTTAGTGTGTAATAGCACAGAGTAATGAAATTACCTTGAAAGGAAGTGGGAATCACTTGGTAGAATTACCCATTGAAAGATGTTAAAATGAGGGCAAAATAATTAGTAGAATTAATTACAACTGCTAGCTAAAAATATGCTGGATGCAATTAATTAGTTTCATATAATGGAACTTTGCACCTTTTTTTCTACGTTCTCAAGATAGAAACATTGCCAAAATGAAATACCACTTTTAAAGATGATCTGCAGATGTAAACGTCAAAGCCCAATCCACTGTAATATGATGTACGGAATGTCCCACATCATGATTCAGCGTATTAGTATTAAAAGTGGAAATGATACAGTTTTCCTTTTATCGAGTTCCTCTGGAGTCCGCACGCAGTCTCCCATGTAGTGACACTCCAGCGTGTGCTGTGCTAATATCCTAACCACAGAATCCCACTAGATTGTGGAGTTAGACTATCAAGGTGTTTAGGAAGTGGTATACTTAGGGTTAATTTTTATAGTCATATTTTTATATATTGTATATTTTTTTATATTTTCATATGAAATAAAATCTTACAATGTAAGCTCTGTAGGTAGGAATGGTGTCGTCTTTTGCATCATAACTGTCAGTGCACTCTTGGGTTTTAAAGTAATCTTCAGGTGGGTATTCATTTCCACTACAATGTGAATACCCTAGATGGTCAATTATAAGAGACAGCAGTCTTGCCTCCTGGCTAGATGGCAACTGATTACGGCAGGAGTCAGCAACCTTTCAGAAATGGTGTGCCGAGTCTTCATTTATTCATTCTAATTTAAGGTTTCGCATGCCAGTGATACATTTTAATGTTTTTAGAAGGTCTCTTTCTATATAAGTCTATAATATATAACTAAACTATTGTATGTATGTAAAGTAAATAAGATTTTTAAAATGTTTGAGAAGCTTCATTTAAAATGAAATTAAAATGCAGAGCCCCCCAGACCAGTGGCTAGGACCTGGGCAATGTGAGTGCCACTGAAAATCAGCTCATGTGCCGCCTTCGGCACACGTGCCATAGGTTTCCTACCCCTGGATTACGGTTACAATTTTGGCATGGAAGGAATTTTTAGTAAATTTCATTGCAGAGGTGAGGGGGGGAAAGAAGATAAGTCATGAAAAGGTCACCAGTTAATGTAGTTTTTGCTACATAAATGAGGATGGGTGCTGAATGGTGAGGCCTCTGCGGGGGGAGATTGAAGAGTAATCCCACCCTGCACTCACCCCACAGACTCCTGTCCCACAGAGTTGGGCCCAGCTCCAGGCATTCCGAACTGGCATACGGGGTTGCAGCACCACTCGGATTTGGCTTGTCCACCTCTATGGAGATGGAGGGGTGGACAGGCCAAACATGAGTAGCACTGTGACCTTGTGTCCAGGTCACAACACCATTTGTTCTGGGGGCCTAAGCAAATGTGCTTTTACAGCCATTTTTCCAAGATTTCACTGACTTTATTCAAATTCACATTTTTGTGACCTCTGTGACAAATCACATAGCCCTACAACTGATGAATAGTAGCTGCAGAGGACTGTAAATTAAATGTAGCAGGGTAAAATGTGTGACCATGAGAATGCATAAGTGAATTATGCCACCACTTTGATTTTAGGTAGGGAGGAAATATGCTGATAAGATTTGAAAAATTAAATACAAATTACTACTTGGCAAAATGTATGTAAAATTGTATAAATGATATAAAAAAGCAGTAGCAATAAGCCCTACAACATAAGGAACTCTCATTTTCACAGTTTAAATGACAAGGGTTATTTTTCTTTAAAAGTAAAGTTTTGAATTTATTAAAAATTGTATCTTTTTGTCTGTAAAGTGTACTTTTTTTATTAATAGTTTTTAAATGTTATGTTAAAAAAACTGAGTTAGTGGAGCAGGGATATACAGTATGTGGACTTCAACCATTAGGGGCTTCTTTGCCAGGGCAAATAACAATTAAAGCTCAATATGAACATTTTTATAATTATGTAGATTACTCAGACTAAAACGTCTGTTTTAAAAACAGTAAACGCTCCATTGAAGTCGGGAGGCTTTTCATTTCTGTTAACTTGCTTTGCTTGAAAAGGTGTGGCTGGGAGCCAGATTTATAAACTGATGTAATCTCTGTCAAACAGCCAGATGAGTGTTTTTCTTACAAGAAAAATTTTGCAGTATTTAAAAAAATCTCGTACAAATTTTTAATTACCATGAAAGCCTCCTTTTATTAGTGCATTTACAAAGTGTTTTTTCCACTGTGGTGTGGTTAGCTTGCCTATAAGAGTTGTGTAAATTTAACTTTCGCTAAAAAGGTGACTCTTTATTTTGGCTGTAGAAGGTAACTCTAATTCTCATGCAATAGTAAAGAAAACTGAAAGCATCATTCTAGGAGCAGTGAGTCAGAAAGATCTCTCTGACGCTGTGTTTCAGTTTCCCCAGACTTTTTATCACTACTTACTTGGTCTTTGATATTTTTTCCCCCTTAGGGCTTCAAACTACTCGTTTAGGAAATCATTTGGAAGATCGAGTAAACAAGTTTTTGCGGCGACAGAATCATCCTGAAGCTGGGGAAGTTTTTGTCAGAGTGGTAGCCAGTTCAGATAAGACAGTAGAAGTAAAACCAGGAATGAAATCCAGGTTAGTCCTCTTTTTATGGTAGTATTTTGAAGTATATATCTTGTGTAACTTTTTGCCTGCCTAGATATAGTAGAACCTCACTAGTTTGCACTGATTTGGAGACGCTTCATAAATTACCAAAGCTTGGTAATTGGCAAGCAAGTGAACAAACATAATGAAGATAATACACCATAAAATGTACTTTGTTAATTTATTTTGGTAGTTGTATTTTAACTTTTAACTTACTTATGACACTGATATATTCTGTAGTATATTTTTTAAAAATAATGGGATCTTAGATTATGCAACATTGAGGTCTTGTATTACTATTAAATCTAGAAGAGGTGAGGGAAAACTACTGGTTTTGTGCAGATTGTAGGATGCATAATTTAGTACAGTGCAGATTAATAAAGTTCTACTTTAGTAACATTTCATTAACTATGTTGCCTTTCTGTATACATTGGCTTCTGGAAATGCTTTTATAGTAAATGGGCTATTTCATGATAAATGGGATGGTTTTTGAAAGGCTTTATCCATAAAAGTACTTTAGTTTTACTCCACAGATGGCAAAGTGTTGACTGCATTTCACTTAGTAACTTCAGTGTGTTATAACTAATGTACCATTTATTTAGAGGCTGGCAGTTTCTTTGGACAATCTTGTGCTTTGTGTTTGCATGTTCAATCATAAGTTAATTGTATGGGAAAACTTTTGTCTCAAGGCTTTATGGAAACTGACCTTGCACTGTCATGGTACCATTTTAATATGATTCTATACTCTGCCACAACTGGTACTTAAATATTTCTGAAGAATTAAATAATGTTGTAAAGATCTGCTTCCTTTTTGATAAAATTTTAGAGTCCATTGATAGATTTCTTCCTTTCCTTCAGGTTTGTGGATTCTGGTGAAATGTCAGAGTCCTTCCCTTACCGAACCAAAGCTCTGTTTGCTTTCGAGGAGATAGATGGAGTGGATGTGTGCTTCTTTGGCATGCATGTACAGGAGTATGGCTCTGACTGCCCACCTCCAAATACCAGGTACTTTTTCATTTCTAGAGTGACTGGTGCACATGGAGCCTTTTAATACTTTAAATACAGGCTAGCTACACATACTTCCACATACTGAAATATTCGTGGCACACACAGTCTTACTATAAGGTTAAGTGTGTTGAAGACTTTTCCACATCAAAAAAAAAAAAAAATTGACAGTCAAAATGTTAGGAAGTACATAAAATTCAAATCTGTCTACTTCCATGCTTGCATTTTCCCTGGTCTCTCAATATCTTTGCCTGTTGTCCAAAAGGTGAAACACTAGCAATATTTCACTTTTATTTCAGCAACTTTACATCATGTACTTTGACATGTCTCTTTGGTCAGTGAAAAGTGCTTCTCCTCTTTGAAATCAGCTGCAGTCTTTATTTTCCAGGTCCCTGCCCAAAGCAACCAAGTCAGTGGCTATTGTAAAAGCTGAACACCAGCCTATGAAATCTAATGTGGTTTGTATTTGAATAATTTTCTTTTTTTGTTTTCTCCCTGATCCTCACAGGCGTGTGTACATATCGTATCTAGATAGTATTCATTTCTTCCGACCCCGCTGCCTCCGAACTGCCGTTTATCATGAAATCCTTATTGGATATCTGGAGTACGTGAAGAAACTTGGGTGAGCAAAAGTTGTCTGAATTCTCTGCAAAGTGATGCTGTAATTCAATGTCATGTGAACAGTATGGTTATTCTATGTAACTTTTTAATTAAAGAGTAGACTTCTCTCCTATTTTGATTTGTTTAAGACCATCTCTTAGCTTCCTTCCACCGTCTTCTCAACAGTCTTATGAAACAGACACCTCTTCTCCCGCAGTGGAGATTAGGGTTTGGATTTCTGCACCAGTGAGCGTATAGTGTTTTTTTCCCCATACTGGGAACATTTTTCCTAAACTTCTCTTTCCCTTTTTAGACTGAGAGAATCTCACTCCCTCCAGCCACTAAACTGGTGAGAGAGGTGGGTACTAAATAGCCCAGGAAAAGCCTAAGTTCCATGATTAGACCATGGGCCCTTGTAGATATAAGCTATTACTGCCATAAAACTCCCCAACATCTTTATAAGGTAGTGAGAAGTCTGAATCCATTTCTAAATGTGGTTGGGTTTATGTATAGAAAAGGCAAAGGAAGTTAATTAAAATGCCAAATGAGTGTTAACTGAGATGTTATTGGTTTTTGCATGTAACCTGCAGGTATGTGACAGGTCACATTTGGGCCTGTCCCCCAAGTGAAGGAGATGACTATATTTTCCATTGCCATCCCCCTGATCAGAAAATACCAAAACCCAAACGCCTGCAAGAGTGGTATAAGAAGATGTTGGACAAGGCATTTGCTGAGAGGATCATTCATGACTACAAGGTTTGTATACCTTTTACTGGCTGGATTGATTTTACAGTGTTCGTTATATCTAGGCTACTTACTACACTTCTTCAATATAAGGGAAGAGGCAATGACTGTTCTGGTTAATGTTTTATAAACATTTACATTTTTAGCCATTATCTTCCCTTGCTTACAGTTTTCTGCAGCTTTCACCTCTGAGGTGACAGCCTTTTAGTCTTGGTCTCTGCCTTTATGGAAATTTTTTGTGAACATTTGAGCAAAACTAATTCAGCCAGGTTTGGCTAGAGTGTGGGAAATAAATAAATATAAATATCTAGATAGATAGCTATACAGTATATGGATATATATTTTAATCAGGCCTATTTGAACAGCAGTGGTCCTGAAATGCCTGGAGTTGAAAGATGAATTTTGGCATGGAAATAGCCTTTGTCAAGGAAAAGTGCTATGGAGGATGGTGGCAAAAATTGGTTTTGATTTGACCAAGTTATGACCCATTGAAAATCTCAGGCGAAGGTGTACAGTACATTTGAAAGGCATTTTCTCACTAAGTTTATTAAGTCTGATGCTAAGGAAAGTTATGCTGTTCACTCTTAATTAGCTAACTTAGCTGAGTAGTGAATGAAAGGCTCCATAATGCTTTGTCACATTCATTGCTTATCTTGTAATGGAAAAGCTGTGCCACTTGTAAGTTTGTAGGGGAGATGTTCTTTCCTAGGGGTATAGGACACATGGCTAACGTTTAGCCTAATAGCCAGTTGTTGTTTTTTCTTTCAAAAATCTCTACTTTGAGAAAGAGTTCTCTTCTTTCAGTAATGGTCCCTATTGTATTCCACTGAGAGTTACAAAGGAGAAGGCTGCTAGAGAATCTGTTCTTTTCTGATCATGCAAATACTTTGTTTTGAAAAAACTAAACATATGTATATATTGCTAATAACTTTATAATCATTAGGTGTGCAGTTGTATTTGTGACAGTGTTTTAGAATACACTGTAAACTCCTCCATGTAGAATCAGTTCCTTCCAAGTGTCCTACTGTGTACTTAAAAAAGCTTTAAGCCATGTGAGTGCAGCAGGTGTGCCTCAGGTTCTGCTATTGATTTCAGGCTCTTTTTTTTTTTTTTTTTTTTGGTACTTCATTCAATCTTACCATTGTGTGACACATTTAACAGGATATCTTCAAACAAGCAACTGAGGACAGGCTGACAAGTGCCAAGGAGCTGCCTTACTTTGAAGGTGATTTCTGGCCAAATGTGCTGGAAGAGAGCATTAAGGAGCTGGAACAGGAAGAGGAGGAGAGGAAAAAGGAGGAAAGTACAGCAGCTTGTGAAACAACAGAGGTAAGTTAACCTTTGCATACAATACTTGTCCCCAAATCAGAAGGTTGTCCATGTTGCTAATCTCAGCTAGAGCTCATACCCGATACTGATGATGCAATTCAGAACTAGAAGAAAAAAATATTTTTTGTCTTTCAGTTGAGTTTTTAAACCAAGGTTCCCATCAGCTACAATCCTGGCTTCTTTCCAGATAAAAGTTAAAAATTCTGTGGCTCTTTTTAAATAGAGTAGTAAAAACTTCCATGTCACAGACAACGTTCCTACTTTCTTTTAAAATGCTTTCTAAAATCCAAGGATGTCTGTGAGCTATTTTGGATTGCATAATGGCTGTCTGGTTTGCTTTACAGCCCTTTCGCTGAATTTCTAAATTCAAGCTACCTTAAAATATCTGCATTTTGAAAGACACTATTTAAAGTCTGAATTCTTCTTTCTATAGCAAGCTATTCATGTCAATTTGCAGTGATAGAGGATTGAAATTCAAATGTTAGTACTACTAATTACTAACGTTTTTTCATTGACTTAGCCCATGATTCTAGATGGTATAGTTTCCTCCAGTACCGAGCATGTTCCAGTCCCCAGAATCATCAATGGCACCAGGGTGTTTACCTCTACCTTCCCTATCAGCCCCACCCTATTCCAGCAAGGAGTCAGTGACCAAGATGACAACCTCTCTCTAGTCTCACACCATGCCCCATCATTACAACAACTGGGACCCTCCTAGCCACTTTCTGATCCTCAGCCCTCCTGGTATGGCTACCCTTGGGTGCAGCCACTTTCTTCCATTCATCAGGGATGCTCTCAAAAAAATCATGACAGACAACATTGTGAAGGGTTCAGTCAGAGACCCCCTTTGGACTGTCACCTGATGTGCTGAAATTACCTTTGAGCCCGTTTTCCCTGCCAGCTTGGGACTCCAGAGCCCTGCCTTGTTGAGCTGAACACACTAGCCTGCTGCAACGCAGACTCGGGGTCTGGGCCACGCCCCCAAAGCTGCAGACTTTAACCAAAAACAGCTCAGCAGGTTACCTCGCCAACATCCATACACCCGGTTCCCAATGGGATCCAAACACCAAATAAATCCATTTTACTCTATATAAAGCTTATACAGGGTAAACTCATAAGTTGTCCGCCCTCTATAACACTGATAGAGAGATATGCACAGCTGTTTGCTCCCACAGGTATTAATCACTTACTCTGGGTTCATTAATAAACAAAAGTGATTTTATTAAGTATAAAAAGTAGAATTTAAGTGATTTCAAGTAATAACAGACAGAACAAAGTAAGTCACCAAGCAAAATAAAACAAAAACACACAAAATCTAAGCCTAATACATTAAGAAACTGATTACAGGTAATATCTTGCCCTCAGAGATGTTCCAATAAGATCTTCCAAGCTATCCCTCCAATCCCTGGCGGGGAGGAATAGCTCAGTGGTTTGAGCATTGGCCTGCTAAACCCAGGGTTGTGAGTTCAATCCTTGAGGGGGCCATTTAGGGGTCTGGGGATTGGTCCTGCTTTGAGCAGGGGGTTGGACTAGATGACCTCCTGAGGTCCCTTCCAACCCTGATATTCTATGATTCTATGATAGACTCCTTCCTAGTCTGGGCCCAATCCTGGGCTCCACCCCTTTTTATAGCTTTGGCACAAGGCGGGAATCTTTTGTCTCTCTGGGTCCCCACCCCTCGTTCTAAATGGAAAAGTACCAGATTTAAGATGGATTCTAGCATCATGTTACATGGTCACATGTCCTGTCAGACCCCAGCCTCCATTTTCCTTGGGCTGGCCCACACATACACAGAAAGGTTTGCAAGTAAACAGAGCCATTTACAATTCATTGATTCTGAAGCACCCTTAATGGCTTCCACTTAATATGTTTACATCAGTAATACAAGTTTATATCTTATTCTCCTAAATCCTGACACAGAAATAATACATACAAACAAATAGGATGAACACACTCAGTAGATTATAAGATTTGTAATGATAGCAAGAGACCTTTTGCATGAAGCATATTCCAGTTACATCATATTCACATTCATAAGCATATTTTCATAAAGCATATGGAGTGCAATGTCACAAACATAAAATGCATGTTTTACATACATTGTCATGGAGGCGCCAGGTCACCCTCTCTTTTGCACGGAAGCACTAAAACTCTGGAATTGGTGCACCCCCACAGTGCTATTCAGAGCCCCAGAACCTCAGGAGGACACTTATGAGGAGCAGGAGGCCAGACTGAAAGAGGAGACTACATGACAAATATCTCCTCTTCCTCTCTGGATGAGGCAGTGATGCCCCTGGACATATGGCACACCTCCTCCTCTTCAAGAATTGCTCTCTCAGGCAACAAGGCGCTTTTAGATCCTGCCAAGATTATCTAGCAGACACCAATCTCTGTTTTGCCAACATGTAAAAGGGCCGACAAGAAGTAATACTTGCCCCCAAAAGAGGCAGACTTTTTTTACACATGCTCAACCTAACTCTATTGTGAATGCCATTAATTCACGAGGACAGCAACACCGTGCTAAATCGACGCCACATGATAGAAACTGGAAGAGGAGAGACTTATTTGGAAGGAAGGCATGCTCTTCAGCAACTCTGCAATTCAGGATTTCAAACTGCCAAACCTTAATGGCGAAGTACGACCACATGAATTATTGAAAACTCAGTGCCTTTATTGACCACTTGCCAGAAGCACGAGAACAGTTTCAAGCCATCATATGTGAGGGCCAGCTGGTAGTGAAAACGGCACTGCAGACCACACTGGATGTCACTGATACAGCGGCTCACTCAGTTTCGATGGTGATGGTAATGAGGTGGGTTTCGTAGTTGCATCTCTCAGGGCTGCCAAAGGAGTACAGATGATGGTTGAGGACCTCCTTGTCGAGGTCTCCAGACTCTTCGCTGTCAAGACTGATGCCTCACTTCATACTTTGAAGGATTCCAGAGCTATGCTGCGCTCTCTAGGAACCTACACACTGGGACAGAAAAGGAAATTCAATTCATAACCATCTCATATATCCCGACAACCCCAGTTTCCCCTACCACTGTGATACTGCGAGCCACAAAGAAAGAGACCTAGAGCAAAAGCAGAAACCATCAGCCCCTCAATCCTCAACATCCCAGCCCTCGATATCAATAAACCAGGTTTGACACCTTGGTCGAGGCCCTGAGCAACCATTCCTTACAGCAATATCTGCAACCCACGGGCCTTTCCACATCCCTTCAGATGTCACTTATCTCTTTTCCTCAGGAATTAGGAAAACATCACTTCCAAAAAATGGGTCTTGGAGATCATTTCCAAGGGTTACTCTATCCACTTCAACTCTCTCCCTCTTCATTCCTCTTCAGGGAACCTTTTCACGAGAGACTGCTACGTTAGGAGATAGATCACCTTCTATGCCTAGGGGCCATAGAACCAGTCCCTGTACACTTCAGAGGCAAAGACTTTTATTCCAGATATTTCCTGATCCCCAGGAGAAAGGAATATTGGAGACACATAGTAGATCTAAGAGCACTAAACAGATGTGTGATGGTGCAAAAGGTTCAAGATGATCACACTAGCGGTTGCTATTCCATTTCTGGAGCAGGGAGATTGGTTTTCAGCCCTCAACCTACAGAATTCCTACTTCCACATCTCAATCCTACTATCCCATAGAAGATTCTTCCAATTTACCTTTGGGCAGGACCACTACCAGTACAGAGTACTTCCATTTGGCCAGTCCTCTGCACCCAGGTGTATTCTCCAAGGTCCTCTCCATCGTAGCGGCACATCTATGAACAGTAGGTGGTATTTACCCATATCTGGACAATTGCCTTCTTCAAGGTTCGTTCCTTTGAAGACCCCCTAGGAGCTACCCAAAGGACTATGCACATATTTGCACAATTGAGTCTACAACTCAATATCCAGAAATTGACCTTGACTTCAATACAGTGTTTGGCATTTATAGGGGCCAAACTCAACACAGTGCAAGCGAGAGCGTTCTTCCCGCAGCACAGTTTCGACACCCTGACAAGTCTCATAGAGACAGCCAACAAATGTCAGCCAGAAATTGCCTCAGCTTCTTGGGCACATGGCGGCATACACGTTTGTGACATCTCATGCCCGACTACACATGAGGTGTCTACAGGCAGGGTTCAGATCTGTTTACACTCCAAACAAAGACAGGCTAAACAAGCCGTTAGTGATACTCTCCAGAGTCAAACATTCCCTGGAATGGTGGAAAGCCCTATCCAAGGTTTGCGCACGGATCCCATTCGTGCAACCCCCACCAATACTGATTCTAACAGACACCTCTCTAATAGGCTGGGGAGCCCACCTGAACATCTGCAGAGTTCAGGGCAAATGGTCCCCCACGGAAGCTGTACTCCACATCAACCTTTTGGAGGTAAGAGCCGTCAGAAATTCCTGCACACACTTTCTCCCATTCATCAGGGATACTCTCACAAAAATCAAGACAGACAGCATAGCATGCATGTTTTACATAAATTGTCAGGGAGTCGTCAGGTCACCCTCTCTTTTGCATGGAAGCACTAAAACTCTGGAATTGGTGCATTCTCCACAGTGTACTCATATCAACCATCAATATGAGCTCAAAGGCTTTCCAAATGGGTCTCAAAGTGCATTAACTGTTATCATGCCTGTAACCTGCTGCCTCCATCAGGAATTAGCACACACTCCACATAATCCATCTCCACCTCTGTTGCATTTGTTAAAGATATTTCCATCTCAGTAATCTGCAGGACAGCAACGTGGGCCTCTGCTCATACTTTCGCGGAACTCTATGTAATTACTTCAGATTCTGCTTCTGGTGCCAACTTCGGCTCATTGGTGTCATCAATAATAGACTCCGTTCCAAAGCCCCAGCCCTCCTTAAGGGACACTACTGTGAAGTCACCTACAGTGGAGCACCCATAGGGACACTACTCAAAGAGGAAGTTATGCACCTTGTGCAGTAACGATGGTGCTTCGAGATGTGTCCCCCATAGGTACTCCGTGACCCGCCCTTTTGCCCTCTACTTCGGAGTTTACAACAAAGGGGCTCTGTTGTAGAAAAGGAACGGAGAGTGGTTCGCCCACACAGTTCTAGGTAGCCTCATGGCAGAGCACAAGGGAAGGAGAGCACATGTGCAGGCTGAACGGACACTGCCACCTAAAATCTCGAATCAGGGGCGCAGATACACCTACAGTAGAGCACCGATGGGGGTACACACCTTGAAGAACCATAATTATTGCACAAGGTGAGTAACTTCCTCTTCTCATTTTAAATGTAGTCCATGTGAATACTGCAGGTAGGTAATTAGTATTCATGTATTAATGTTTGATAATTATTTAATTTATCTGACTCAACGTAACTTAGATTGAAGGAAGTAGTAGGAAACAAGTGATTGACTGGACAAAGAGAAAATCATTGTCATCAAAATGTGGTTACAGTAATTTTTAAGTACAGGTCTTCCAACAGTTTCTCAACATAAATTTCCTTCAGGAGTAGTTTTTTCGTTTTTAACACCTTCAAAATGGCAAAGATCAATCTGCAGTAAAGACAATCAGCAATACTAACGGAAAGTCAAAGATTTAAATTTGATTAAGTTGCAGGCTTCTTTTATGTTTCAACATAGCACAAAATGAACAATTTAAAGAAATGATTGAAGCACTTCTCTGAATATGTAGATTTGAACTTTTAGGTTCACTACCTGATGTTGCAAGTGAAGAAAAGAGAAAAAAATTACGAGCCAAAAGAACCAACAATTGCATTAATGCAAGATAGCTGGCTGAAAATGAGAAATGGTCTGATAAAGGCTATAAGCATCCATACTGGGGGGAAATGTGTTCCTACTTAATGCTAGTGTTTCTATGTCTAAAAAGAAAACATAACATTGTATCCAAGTTGCTGAAGATGCCAATCCAAGAATGGCAGAGAAGTGTAACTGAAGACTTTTCCCTTTCGATTAGAAAATGCAAACAGAATGAAAGAGTGCAGACATCCTAAACTTCTCAAATGCATTCATCCTAAACTTCTGTCACTGTTTCAAATCTCATTGAGAAGGAAATTGCACCTAATAACGGGAATGTCAAAACTGTGGCCTCTTGATTTGTTTACGTAGCTCACATGACATAGTCAGATTGTCCAAAATCTTTAAATTTCTACCTCTCACGTTTTTGAAGAGCAGCTTCCAAATGTGAGCTGAGCATAACTGATGCAGTGGTGATTGTCTCAGTCTACTGGCTGCCTGAAACCATGAATGAGAAGTGTGGATGCCCCGATGCCCTATTAATCTCTTTGAAGTGTCATCTCTGCAATCCAGTGAAAACATTTCAGTGTCAAAATTGACTAGTTCAGTGCTGAGCATTTTAGCAGATAGACTGAGCGGGAGAGTGGGAGTGAAGCCCACAGCAAAGTTGGAATTAGGAGTTGTTGCAGAGAAGGAAATGCAGAGGGAACAACATAGGTAATACAGACAGGGAGGAGGGAAAGAAACAGAAGAAAGAGGTTGGGGAACCAAGAGAAACAAAGAGCAGAGATAGCAGTGACCCCACTGTAAAGTGTATTTTCTCACTGAGTAATGCGAAATGCAAAAATAAGATCCTGAATAAAAAACAAAACAGAACCCCTAAAAGTTTAGTTACTGCATAAAAGCCATATTTGCCTCTTGATCTCGCTGCAAACTTCCCAGTGACAGTATAAGCAATTGCTATGGATCGAAGGGAGTACAGAGTCCTAAATTTATATCAGGGACCATAATTTACCAGAGAATTTGGCACCCCTGCATAACACAATCCTCAGGTACATGATGCAACCATGATGGTTGGCAGCCCCTACCTTTCCACAGCCCCCCAGCTCATGCTTTCCACACGCACTCACATGGGGAAAAGCTGCTCTAAATTCAGACAGCCACTAGAAGATTCACCACTCCCCTTGTGTTAGGAGGGTTTGTGGGTAGCTACTGTTGCATCTCTTCTCCCACCACCCTCCAAGGCTGGAGCCTACGCTCCGCTGACACTTGGCTACCCTAATGCTCCCTTGGTACAGTTGGCACCCAGCACAAATGAGTCTCTCTCTCTCTCTCAGGCAGCTCTCATTTACCACAGGGACCATCCTGGTGCCTGGATGGTGCAGAAAGAGGGGAGTGCAAAAAGGCACCTTTACTCTCTCCTCTGCTCCAAGCTGCACTGAACTGTTCTTGGTTGCTGTTGAAGACAAGCCCTGTTTTTCTGCCTTTGCACTCAAACATAAATGTTAAGTCGCACTGAGTAGGTGGAGGACTTGGATCAAAAAATACCAACATTTTACTTATCAAGGGCCTGTATAGACAGGCACGATATGTACAAAAGCAATTGAAGGAAGTTTTGAAAAACCTTGTCAGATTACAGGCTGATAACACGATCACCATCTCAGAGGGAAATCTAGTTTGGTCTAATTGACAGCAAAGAACTGGAAAAGCAAAAGGACAAAACCAAAAAATTATTTAAGGAAGCTATGGAATTAATGACTGATCCCATACACAGAGGTCATAGGTTGTTCACAGACTAGGAAGAAGATGCTGAAACATGGCTGAATATAACCCGGACTTTCCTCACTCTCCTAGCCTTTAAGAGTGAAAAGTTAGATTTCTGCCCTGAACATATGGTTTGCAAAGGAGACTGTATCATTGTTGCATTAAAATTTTGGAAGGAAAATAAAGGAATGCAGGGCAGTTGCATTCGGAATGTGATACATTTTGAAAAGACCTGCACTTCCATCTGACTCCCATCAGCAGCACTATAGTGTGTTTTTAATGCATTCACATGGGCTTGATCAAAATTTCAGTACAAGGTAGATGCTGAAAAAATGAATGAATTGATAAAAGAATATTGGTATCTAAAGGCAGAAGCAAGAGAGAGATAATCCTAACTTGTTAGAAGAGTGGAGACTTTATTATGTTTATTGAATTGCAAGCTTTTCAGTTTAGATGGTGTTTGCCTTCGTGTTGGAATAAATTGCTTACAAAGAATATAAGTGTGTGTGTTTCATTTCATAGAATTTTCATGGGTGCTTTTGAGTTGTGGAAATCATAACTCGGGGAGGGGGTGTTTTGAGAGGTTTTTGACTTGGTGTTCATGTTTTAAAATAATTGTCAAGGGCATCTAGTTCCAAAGAGGCAATTTTTTTTGCCTGGTCTTATAAATCTAAACATAATCTGATCTGTAAATGGGCATAGAAATGCTTTAAAAATTATTATTCATACATAAAATTGATCCCTCAGTCAGCTGTAAAAATCCATACTGATGGGTTTTAAAAGGAAATTATTGTCCCTGTGCTTGCCTCTACCATTTAATACACAGTCATTACGGTCTGATGTGTCACGGCATCTGCCTGGCATATGCCTTGTTACGAAACTTCTAGTGGAAAGAATTGTACATGCGCAGTAGCCAATTTTCTGAATGAAATAGTGTAGTCTTTTTAATTTTAAAGCCCCCAGAACACTCATCCTTGTCTGCACGTTGAGCCTCAGGGTGCACAGAATTTCAGAGAAACAAAGCTGTTCGAAGTGATAGAGCCCAAAAAAACGTCTGAAATCCCAAGGCCAAGGCAATTTTGTTAAACTCCTAAAATATTGGTGTTGTGTAAAGAACTGCTGGCAAGCTGTGAAAGGTGAAGTGTGCAAAGCTTTCACACAAAAGTTATAATGAAAAGAAAACTGCATAAAATCCCAAATCCTTAAATGAATATATGTATATTTAAATTACAAACACATTTGTTACTTTAAATTGTTTGAAAATTGATTTTTTTTCCCCTTCCCTTGCCTGACAGGTTTTAAATTCATGCCTCCGATTTCTCCTGGAAGACTGTAGTGTGGCTAATTTACATAAATTGGAACAGAGTCTCAACTCTTGACCGCAAAGGGCTTGAGTAAAACAATAGTAAATGGAACCAAGTTTTACAAAGTTTAACATTCTTCCAACATATTTATTGCAGGGGAGCCAGAGTGACAGCAAGAATGCCAAGAAAAAGAACAACAAAAAAACCAACAAGAATAAGAGCAGCATCAGTAGAGCTAACAAAAAGAAACCCAGCATGCCAAATGTGTCCAATGATCTGTCCCAGAAACTCTATGCCACCATGGAAAAGCATAAAGAGGTACAGTCAAAAATACTGCTGAAATAGGAGATAACATTTTTGTAAAATGAGGCTTGACAATAGTTAAGTCAAAACAGGAAGGAACAATGCTTGTGACTGCAATTACTTTTATTTTTCTTTTACAATACATATTGAAGTAGGTTACCTTCAACTAAATTAATTAGATTATACTATATCTGTGGTATGGCATAAGCTTTGTTTCTCTATTAAAAAGCTTTTATTTCTAAAAGATGTTTTGGAGTTATTTTTATAACCCTAGTCATTTTTCCCATTTACTTGCAGGTCTTTTTTGTGATTCACTTACATGCTGGACCTGTAATAAACACCCTGCCTCCCATTGTGGACCCTGATCCATTACTTAGCTGTGATTTGATGGATGGACGAGATGCCTTCCTTACCTTAGCAAGAGATAAGCACTGGGAGTTCTCCTCATTACGCCGATCCAAGTGGTCCACATTGTGCATGCTTGTAGAACTACATACTCAAGGGCAGGACCGTTTTGTCTATACGTGCAATGAGTGCAAGCACCATGTGGAAACAAGGTGGCATTGTACTGTCTGTGAGGTATGTGCATATGTGTCTGACTCTTTTTTTCTCTTTCCACTTCTCCTTCTAAATGTGTCTCCTTCTCCCCCAAGTTAAATGTTCTGCTAAGAACTGCCTATAGATCCAGAAACTAATTCTGAGTTAGGTGTGGGGATTGTCAGCATGGGTATATTGTCATAGCAGAGTAATTATTCATGCTGTGCAAGACACGGGTTTACCTAACCCCTGCTGTAGACGAAGCTAGGGTTGACAGAAGAATTATTTTGCCAGCTGAGCTATTGCCTCTTGAGTATTGCTGCCATGGAAAAACCCCTTCTATCACTGTCGTAAGTGTCCATGCTACAGCAGCGTAGCTGCCACGCTACAGTTGTGCCACTGTGGCACCTGTAGTGTATACAGTTTGAGTTCTATGCTTTAGCTTGAAGCTCCTCAATATGAAGGTTGGTTTGGGGGATAAAATTTTGATTTAGGGGTAATAACTAGTTTCTAATCTAACTGCTATAGGAGCAGCTAAATGTACAGCAGTCAAGTAAGCAATCAATTTCTGAATCTAAGGTAGATTTAGCTTACTGTTAAACTCCGATTCTGAGCTAGGTTTAACTTGATATTAAAGGATCTAGGACCTTTAGACTCATTGTGCTGGTCTCTGAAGCTGGACTTCAGGAGGCTATCATGTCCTATCCCAGTGAAGCAACTGTAACTGATGGGGTGGAAACTTACTGTCTCATAATACCGTCTGAAAAGGACAGAAGCAGGCAGGGCAATTAGTTGCTGGGGATAATATCTGAGTAGTTTCTAAAGAGGTTACTTGCTCTAGAGTGACTTAACTGGAATATTTTCATAAATAGAATCCTAGGGTTAGAAGGGACTGCAAGGATCATCTAGTCTAATCGCCTACCAAGATGCAGGATTTGTTGTGTCTAAATATTGGGTGAGCCTAGCATTTCCTCTCTTGAGGTGGCCCAGTTCCTACAGCAATAGCACTGGGTGTTGGGCCCTTCCAGAATGTGCCTTAGTTGGCATTGAGTGAAGCAAGACAGATCCCACCCTGCAAAAAACCCCACAGAACAGTAAAGCCTAGTTTCACATCAAGAATACGTTGGCATTACCTCTTTAGCCCTTGTAGTATCAAGAGCTTTATGCTGTATTAAGATGCTGAACTGAGTGGGTTTTTCTTTATTTTTAGGACTACGATCTTTGCATTAACTGCTACAACACTAAGAGCCACGACCACAAGATGGTTAAATGGGGCCTGGGTCTGGATGATGAGAGCAACAGCCAAGGAGAGCAACAGTCAAAGAGCCCCCAGGAATCGCGGCGACTAAGCATCCAGCGCTGCATCCAGTCCCTGGTCCATGCCTGTCAGTGCCGCAATGCAAACTGCTCATTACCATCCTGCCAGAAAATGAAACGGGTTGTTCAGCATACCAAGGGCTGCAAGCGTAAGACAAATGGTGGCTGTCCTGTATGCAAACAGCTAATTGCTCTTTGCTGCTACCATGCCAAACACTGCCAAGAGAACAAATGCCCTGTGCCATTCTGTCTCAATATTAAACACAAGCTCCGGCAGCAGCAGATTCAGCACCGCCTCCAACAAGCTCAGTTAATGCGCCGAAGGATGGCTACCATGAACACCCGAAACGTGCCTCAGCAAAGTTTGCCTTCTCCTACCTCAGCAACGCCTGGTACTCCCACGCAGCAGCCAAGTACGCCACAAACGCCGCAGCCGCCTCCTCAACCCCAGCCCTCCCCTGTAAGTATGTCACCAGCTGGCTTCCCCAGTGCAACAAGAACTCAACCCCCTACTACTGTTCCAACAGGAAAACCTACAAACCAGGTGGCAGCACCTCCACCTCCTGCCCAGCCTCCCCCAGCTGCTGTGGAAGCAGCTCGGCAGATTGAGAGAGAAGCTGCCCAGCAGCAGCAGCAACTCTACAGGGTCAACACCATAAACAATGGTTTACCTCCTGGCCGTCCAGGAATAGTAAACCCAGCAGTGGGTTCAGTGAACCAGATGCAGCAGGTTGGCATGAATGTACCCCGGCCTAACCCCGTAAGTGGTCCAGTAATGTCCAACATGCAACCTGGACAATGGCAATCATCTCCAATGCCACAGCAGCAAACAATGCAGCCGGGAATGCCGAGGCCTGTTATGCCAATGCCGCCACAGCAAACTGTAGCTGTGCCAAGAATGCCAGGTGTGCAACAGCCACCGCGCAGCATTGCACCGAATGCACTTCAGGACTTATTGCGGACCTTGAAATCACCTAGCTCTCCACAGCAGCAACAGCAGGTTCTTAATATCCTCAAATCCAACCCTCAGCTTATGGCAGCTTTTATAAAGCAAAGAACAGCCAAATATGTCGCAAATCAGCCTGGGATGCAACCACAAGCAGGCATACAGCCTCAGCCTGGGATGCAGCAATCTCAGCCTGGGATGCAGCAGCAAGGTATGCACGCACAGCCTAGCTTGCAGACCATAAGTGCAATGCAAGCAGGAGTCCAGAGACCGAGTGTTCCTCCTCAGCAGCAGGGAATAGGTGGCATGAATCCCCAGGGGCAAGCGATAAACATTATGAACCCTGGACACAATCCTGGCATGGCAAATATGAGTCCACAGTATAGAGAGATATTGAGGAGGCAATTACTACAGCAGCAGCAGCAACAACAGCAGCAACAACAACAAGGAAGTGCTGGCATGGCAGGAGGGATGGCAGGGCATAATCAGTTTCAGCAGCCTCAAGGACCTGGAGGTTATCCTCAAGCCATGCAACAGCAACGAATGCAGCAGCATATATCAATACAGGGGGGGTCCATGGGACAGATGGCTCAGATGGGACAGCTGAATCAGATGGGCCAACCTGGCATGGGGGCAGATGGCACCTCCAACATTCAGCAAGCACTGCAGCAAAGGATTCTGCAACAGCAACAGATGAAACAGCAGATAGGGTCCCCAGGCCAGCCTAATCCCATGAGCCCCCAGCAGCATATGCTCTCAGGACAACCACAGGCATCTCATCTCCCCGGCCAGCAGATTGCCACATCCCTCAGCAACCAGGTGCGATCTCCAGCACCTGTTCAATCTCCCCGGCCCCAATCCCAACCACCACATTCCAGCCCGTCACCAAGGATACAGCCCCAACCGTCACCTCATCATGTCTCTCCCCAGACTGGTTCCCCCCACCCAGGACTTGCAGTTACTATGGCTAGCTCCATGGATCAGGGACACTTGGGCAACCCAGAACAGAGTGCAATGCTTCCACAGTTAAACACCCCAAACAGGAGTGCATTGTCTAACGAATTGTCTCTGGTTGGTGATACCACAGGAGACACACTAGAAAAATTTGTGGAGGGTTTGTAGCATTATGGGAGCATCACTTTTTTCCTTTCGTGTTCCTGGACATTTTGTACTGAAAATTCAGACATCTAGGTTGTTTTGAATCCTAGATGGAACTGCTACTTCCTACACATGGAAGAATGAATTGCTGTTTAAAAAAACAATACAAAGAATATATTTTTTGTTAAAGCCAGGCGGTTAAAATATCTGGTCTCTTTTGTGGGGTTTTTTGTTTTTGTTTTTTTGGGTTTTTATTTTTTTTTGTTCCTGTTGACTCATATCTTTTTTTTAATGGGAAAACAAGTTCATTATATTCATATTTTTATTTGTATTTTCAAGACTTTAAACATTTGTGTTTAAAAGCGAAGAAAAATAATATTCAGAAACTGTTTCCTGAAAAATGCAACATTATAATGTATCCCGATAACTTTGACATGTTGCGGGAAGATTTTTTTTCTATAGTGAACTCTGCAGGCATTTGAAGTATTACCCCTGGAAAAAATAGGAATTGACTCTTGCACACACAAATACACACATTGGCTAATGCCAAAATCCTTGTCTTGCAGATGTAGAAATTGTTGCTTTGTTTCTCTGGTAAAACTGGTTTTAGATGAAAAAAAATAGGGATGATCACTCTTAGACCATGCTGATTTCAATAGAGAAGAAGCATTCTTTTCTTTCATTCTTTCTTCTATGTGAAACTTGAAATGAGGAAAGCAATTCTAGTGTAAATCATGCAAGCTCTATAATTACTATAAATAAGAAAATCCAAGAAGATTCAATCACTGTATAGAATGGTAAAAAAACAAAAAAAACCTCATTTCTTACTTATATATCATATTGTTAAATAAACTGTGTGCAACAGACAAAAAGGGTGGTCCTTCTTGAATTCATGTACATGGTATTAACACTTAGTGTTTGGGGTTTTTTGTTATGAAAATGCTGTTTTCAACATTGTATTTGGACTATGCATGTCTTTTTTCCATTGTATATAAAGTATTGCTTAAAATTGATATAAATTACTGAAGTTTTTAACATGTATTCTGTTCTTTAAAATCCATGTAAGAATGTTTAAGGTTTTTATTTATTTATATATTTTTGGGATCATGTTCTTTGTAAGACATGGCTATGAATATTCACTCATTACACAGAAGCAGCCAGTGGCATTGATAGGCGAGGCACGATACAAGGAGTACTGTCAGTAGCATGTCTGTTTTACCACACCCTTTATCAATTGTTTCCTTTTTGGGGAAGGGGAGAGGAAGAGAATCTGTTCCCCATACATTTAATACTTACAGGCATTCATCCAGAAGGGTTAACTGGAATAAATTATTAACAGCCGTTGCTTTTTTAAAATGCATTGAATTTAGAGAAGGATCACCATTGGAAGAGAGAGAGAAAGTACTGAGTTAATTCTAGGCTAATTTATTTAGTCTATAGCAAAATATGAACATAATATGAACCTATTGACTTTAACACTATTTTTCTGCTGTTAACTCCAAGTCTAGATTTGAGGGTTTTCTGTGGAATAAAAATAACTAATCATGTACGTGTTCCCTCTAATATCCTGTCGTCATGCCCTGATGTTCATGGGCACAGTCCACCACCCAGTAAATTACTTTCTTTCTGAATTTAAAACTGAGGAAACTCTCCAGGTTTAGGATGTGAAAGTTAAATCCACCGTTAGCCTAGGATTACAACACCTTAAATTTTAGTCATGTGGTTTATGTGAACTTCAAAGGGGATTTGCAGCAAATCTAGAAGAATACCCCCTAACCCATGGTCTGGTGTTGCTCCGGTTGGGAGCATCTGGCTTGCTTGGCTTTTTACATGAAGTTAACACTTCCTCCAGTATTACATTTTTTTTTATTGGGACAGTGTTTTAAGGAAAAAAAGCAAATGTATTAACTTCTGGAAGTGGAAGAACTTTTTGCCCCATACTGTGAAAATAGTAGTGCACCACAGCACTGCTTAATCTTTTTTAAACTGTAGAGGGTCTCTGCTTAACTTCTTCTGCAAATCTAAACTGTTGTACCAACATCACCATCTTTGGACTCACCTTCCCGTGCAACTATCTTCAGCAATCAAGATGTCAAAATTCTGGGCTGGGGTGAGGTCACTGAACACTAACCCAGAGCTTGTCCAAAGGAAATTGTTGTAAAAAGGATGGAAAGCCCTGATGCTGTGTCTCATGCTGTATACATAAAAGGAGAAAAATACTATATTTGTGATCAAAAAGAGGAAACTTGAAATGTGCTGGTGTTTCTAATAAAAGCTGGTAAAACTGCTTGGATTGAAGGATGGTTCCAACTGGCTAGTGCCCATTAGGATCAGCTGAATCTGAACGAAGGTTTAGCTGGCTGTGCTGAGTCCCGTGTGTGTGTGTGTGTGTGTGTGTGTATGTATATATATATATTAAAATTATTTTAAAAATCCATTAGCACTATTTCTAAAGCTGTATAAGGGAAACCTGAGGGAGATGAGGCTGCTTTCATGTTACAGTTCAACTGGCTTCCAGCTGTGGAAAGTGTACAAGAAAGTCCTTATAGAAAACAGGGAAACATAATTAAGTTCTGATACCCCTGTTGAGAGAATGCTGCTAATACTGTAAGTATGGGGTGGGTGTGGGAGGGAGAATCTAGAATGCACAGTGTCACTATTCCTGATCCCATATACTTTGCAGCCATGCTGAATGCAGTGGCACATAATTTCTCTGGCATCTTCAAATAAATTCAGAAATTAGACGTGGTTCTTAAGCATAGACTTTAGAATGCTTTAGATAAAAGGGTGAATTTTACAGGTGGGGAACAGGTGCTGTCCCACTTTGACTCTGGCAGAGCTAGGAACAGATCCTAGATCATAAGGTACCAGCTGCTTTGCTGTACACTATTCTCTGCAGAGAGCTTTGACAGTCAGTATAGGCTTCCTCGACTTTATTTTGGCAAGAAGCTCAGCATAACTTTAGTTCTGGAATGTTTTTCAGTTTTGTCAAGCCCTGGATTTGAATGCGTTGCAGAGTTTTATGCTGGCAATAAACAATTGCCTTGTAGAAACCTTGAGAAATTTAGGGCTTCTGCAACCTGAAGGCACGGGAGGCAGGTTTGAATCTTTTGGCACTGAGGTGATTAGGGCTTTTAGCTCCAAAGAAGGGATGTATCTCCTTTCTTTCCTGTCAAAGCCAGGAATCGCTTAATTATTTTTGAGCGGAAGGGGCCTTGAATTCTGAATTGCCTCTTGCAACAACTTGGTCCACTTGCCTCCTTGTCCTCCCTTTCTCCACCATGCTATCTATCAAGGATGGATAGTCACATGTGCTGTGTATTTCAGCTAAAGTCAGCAGAGAAATAGCAATGTTAACAGATAAGATGTCATCGTTATGATTGAGTCAACACCCGAGATGAGTGAGAGCATGGCTCATCCCTTGCAAAGATGTTGTTTCAAACTCTTTACAGATTCAAGATAGCTCTGCACTAGTTCATGTTCACTTTGTTTTGGAAGGTTTTCTTGGCAATCTGAAGGGCTAGAAATTTTCTTTTAATGGGAGCTGCAACTGATTCTGCACCATAAGTTCCTGTGTATGGTCTGATGCAGCCCTGCAGCATACAATCCATCCTCTGGTAGGAAGTAAGGAAGTTCTAATTTAGTACTGAGATTCAATTCTGCCTTCCCCTACCCTGAAATGTACTAATAGCAATGTTAGTTTGAGGGCAGTACACTGTAATGATCAAACTGGAGCTGTAGTACCAAAATCAAGATAGCATAAATACACAGCGCTGAAAACAGCCACTGGAGTGGAGGGCTGCACTGTATCTGATGTAACTTGTGTATATTATATGCATGATAATGTACATTTGAGATAATCAAGATGGATATGATAAGGGAAGCTACTTGAGAAAAAAAATCTGTATGTGATAGAAAACAAGAACTTGGAATGCAATGCTGTAGCATCATAGCTCATCCATACCACTCTGGGATGGATTAGAGATGGAGATGGTGATGACTACAGTAGCTTGCTCAGGCATTTCTATTCTAAAAGGAAATCTTCAGTTTCTTTTAACTTTCCTGAATTTTCACCTTGTTTGAAATTTTGGATGCCCTGCTTTCAGTTAGGAATCCATTTATTTTCTGCAAGCTTCACCCAGAACTCTTGAGCCATTCCCAAACATTGGCAGACTGGGAACAAATAGTTCTACCAAACATTCTGCAATTGCTTTCTGAACAGCTGTAGTCCTTAGGTCACACACATGCCTTTCCTGGGGTTGGTAAAAAGTTGGTTTTGATTTACCTAAGTTGTAAGTGTTCACATGCACTGCTTTTGTTTAATAAAGTACGGCATCTGCCACTGTTCCATTAGCCCTGTCCAAGCAAAGCATGTAAATTGAGAGGACGTTTCTGCAATATAGATGTCTCAGTAGTCAATTAGCATTACACCCATGTACATAAGAAAGTTAAGAATGTCAGTTTTAATGCAAACAGGCTTATACAATATAATCTGTGAAACTGTATATTCCATAAATTCTACTGAAGAGGCCTTTCCACATAGGGAATGAATGTATGAAATAGTGCAAAGGCTTAGACCTCCTTTATTTCATATACTGTACAGTGTATCTGGTGCTTTATTGCAGTGATGCAAATAGCTGTATATGATGGCATTTTTCTTAAAAAAAAAATAGACTAGGAAATCCCTTATAAAAATCATTATAGTCAAAGAATATAAAGGTTGCAAAGTGAAGGAGGCAGCAGCCAAGAAATTCCAAATTTGTTTCCCATTAAGTCTGCCCCTTGTGCACATGGATTAGTGTCATCTTTAATTTCACTGTCATACTTTTCCCCTTACAATCCTTTCTTCATTCTGTGTGCAAGTTGGTTAGTACTCAGTGAGGCAACTGTTCAATATTTATATTTATCCATATTGTTAATTCAGTGACTTTGTTTCATCCACCACACACCTTCCACACACAGCCCTGAATGGGCTTTTTTTGTTTTTCCCTTCAGAGGGTTTTCTGTAGTGCTCTGCATTGTTGTGTATCAGCCCCCTACAGACATTAATGATTTATCCTCACGGTCAGGTCAGGAATTATCTCTATTTATTGGAAATTAAGTGATTTGCCCAATGCCATGAAGGGAAAATCTGGTTGAGGTCACAGTAGAAGCCACTGTTTCATGAGCCTCAGTCCAGTGGCTTAAGCACAAGACCAGCCTCATTCAATAAATACCAACATGTGGAAGTGAGTGAGGCATTGGTGCTCTGGGTCTGGCCCTTTTCACTACACAACCCTGGCTAATAGACTCACCAAGTGACAGACAAGGGCACCCACAGAAAAAAAAACTAATTAAACACGATCTCCTGCATGTGCTCAAAAGAGCACAGCAAAGGTTTCATGGGCACCATCAATGTTGGGGTTTCCTAACCTTTGGTTGCTTCACTTTACAATTCTATTCTTTAAATGGGGGTGAGGTGGTTAATGGACTATAGAAACAACAAGGAGTCTGGTGGCACCTTAAAGACTAACAGATTTATTTGGGCATAAGCTTTCGTGAGTAAAAACCTCACTTCTTCGGATGAGGTTTTTACTCACGAAAGCTTATGCCCAAATAAATTTGTTAGTCTTTAAGGTGCCACCAAACTCCTTGTTGTTTTTGTAGGTACAGACTAACACGGCTACCCCCTGATACTGGAATATAGAAAGTTTCACATAAAAGTAGGGAAGTTGTGCTGCTGCTCTATATGGGCTCGGTGCTATCACCCATGCAGTGGAAGTAGCTCTTGTCCCTGTAGAATAAGCATATTTAAAAATTCAAAAAAAGGCCATTAAACTGAGTCACAGGGTCTGACATGGAGAGGGACCCACTTAATAAGCAGTATAGAAAGGTGATGCAAGTGGCAGGCTGGGACAAGAGATCTCCTAGCGATCAGTTATTCAAGTTAGATGCAAGTGACAAAACAAGAAGGCGTAACCCAAAACTGAACATGGAAAGAACAAAGAGATGGGCACACAAGCCTTAACAGTGAGAGCAACAAACTAGCAGGGAAGGAATGGGAAGTACTTCTCACGGGTTGTGCTCATCAGCTAGTCTGCGAGGGTGGTAATGAAAAATATCCCCTGTCCGCCCGAGCAAAAGAAGGTCACTCTGTGACCCAAGGCCTACGCACCCCTCTTGCAGTGTCAATGCATTGGATTGTTTAGAAGTTTCATTATGTTATAGTTTTGGCCTTTGTTCCACACAAAGTGCCGTACTTTGCTTTACAAAAATACCACCGTGTCTAGGGGAAATCTTCCTATTCCAGTGCTGGAAAGCTGCCCTAGCAGGGTGACTGGATTCCCCTGGACCTGGGGGAGATGTTGGCTGTATAGTGATAGCACAGTTAGTTATTTGCTATGCTCTCCATGTAGGGAACCTGGCACGAGCAGGCAGGGACACAGCTGGAGCATGCTGGAGTCTTAATCCCGGACTGTTCTAATGGACCCCAGGCAGCAAGCTACAAACTGGCAGAAGCAGCAGCCATTGCCTCCACTTCAATTGCACTAAGTGGAGCACTAGCATAGCCCATAATCCTTGTACCCAGTGTATGAAATGTAACTGAACTCCCTATGGTTGCAAAGTTCCTGATTATTTGTAAAGAGAAAGGAAGTAACTAGCTATTTAAGCACAGAATCATAGAAATGTAGGGCTGGAAGGGACCTAAGGAGATCATCTTGATCCTGCCTCAGCACATGGGGCTGGACAAGTAAACCTAGACCATCCCCAATAATTCTTTGTCCAACCTGTTCTTAAAACTTCTAGTGATGCGATTCCACAACCTCCCTTCCTATTCCACCACTTAATTAGCCTTATAGTTTCCTAGTATCTAACCTAGATCTCCATTGCTGCAGATTAAGCTCGTTACTTTTTGTCCTACCTTCGGTGGACATAGAGAGCAACTGATCACCATCCTTCTTATAATAGCTCTTAACATATTTGAAGAGTTTAGCAGTGCCGTGCCTCCTTCCCGCCCTCGCCCCTCCCCCCCCATCTTTTCTCAAGAGTAAGGGCCATTCTATACTGAAAACTTACATGGGCATAACTTGTTTCTCAGGGATGTGAAAAATCCACATCTCGTTGAGATGCAGCTATCCCAACCTGATTCTTTTGTCAACCTAGCTACCACCTCTCAGACAGCTGGATTAACTGCAGCAATGAAAGAGCCCATCCAATTGCTGTAGTGAGTCTGTGTACTGAAGCACTACAGTGGAGCAGTTGCAGCACTGCAGTTGTAGCATTTTAAGTGTAGACATACCCTATGCATGACCAGTTTTTTTACCTTTCCTTATAGGTCCTTTAGTTACTAAACATTTTGTCATTTTCATTGCTTTTCCCTAGACTCTCACCAGTTTTTCCACATCTTTCTGGTGCCCAGCTGAGGCCTCACTAGGGCTGAGTAGACAATTATACTCCCATATCTTACATATGACTCTCCTGTTCATACACCCTAGAATTTTAGCCTTTTTTGCAACTGCATCTCAGTATTGATTCATATTTAATTTGTGATCTACTATAACCCCTGGGCTTAGATCCTTCAGCAGTACTATCGCCTAGTGCGTTATTCCCTATTTTGTAGTTGTGTGTTTCATTTTTCCTTCTATGTTTAGTACTTTAGTGAATTTCCTCTTGTTGAGTTCAGACCAATTTGTCAAGGTTGTTTTGAATTCTAATCCTGTCCTCCAAAGTGCTTGCAACCCCACCAACGTTGGTGTCACCTGCAAATTTTATAAGCATACTCTCCACTCCCTTAACCAAGACATTAATGAAAATATTTAATAGTACCTGACCCAGGCTGACTCCTGTGGGATTGCTAGATATGGATCCCCCAATTTGACAGCAAACACTTGATAACTACTCTTTGAATACGGTTTTTCAACTAGTTTTGCACCTACCTTAGAGTAATTTCATCCAGACCACATTTCCCTAGTTTGCTTATGAGACTCTCATGTGGGACTGGGTCAAAAACCTTACTCAAATCAAGTTATATCACATCCACTGCTTCCCCCTATCTACTAGGCCAAGTAACCCTGTCAAAGAAGGAAATTAGGTTGGTTTGGCATTATGCTTGACAAATGCATGCTGGCTATTCCTCATAATCCTTTTATCTTCCAGATGCTTACAAACTGATTGTTTAATAATTTGTTCCAGTATCTTTCCAGGTATCAAAGTTAGGCTCACTGGTCTATAATTCCCCAGGTCCTTGGTGTTCACCTTTTTAAAGATAGGCACTATGTTTGCCCTTCTCCAGTCTTCTGGGACCTCACCCCTTGTCCATGAGTTTTCAGATATATTTATAAAAGGCTCATTTTCTGATCATCGCTTTCTGGAATTACCAGGTGCATTTGCAAGCTGTTTGGATTATACTAATTATGGATGGTAAGGGGAGTGGTTCTTGGTTTCATCTAAATAGAGTGAGTACTTTAAGATAGGGCAGTGGTTTTCAATCCGTGTTTCGCAGACCCCTGGGGGATCTGCAGACTATGTCTAAGATTTCCAAAGGGGTCTGCACCTCCATTTGAAAATTTTAGGGGTCCGCAAATGAAGAAAAGATTGAAAACCACTGTGATAGGGACACAGGCAGGGGTGAACAGTGCAAAATACCAACAAGGGTGGGTTTTGTTTTTATTAATTAAATCTGAAAACCCAGTAAACCCCACCCAACTAGAAACAATGGAGCAGGTCTAGTGCCATTGTATTAAGAAAGATGTCAGTTAGGCTAGCTGAGCAATCTGATTAGGTGTAGAGTTTTAGGTTCTCTGTAATTTGAATTTTGATTTATAACATTGAAAGACACACACGGTACACACCCAGCTGTTTTTAATAAAATCAACAATGGCTACATCATCCCAAAGTGGTAGGGTGACCAGATGTCCTGATTTTATAGGGACAGTCCCGATTTTTGGGTCTTTTTCTTATATAGGCTCCTATTACCCCCCACCCCCGGCCCGATTTTTCACATTTGCTGTCTGGTCACACTACAAAGTGGCAAGGAAATACCTGGTAGAGCGAAACTTACAAGAGGTTCATTTTTCATATCAATTATTCAGCAGTGAACAAGCAAGTAATTATTAATTGTGACCTCAATGCCTCTTTCTAGCAACCATAACCATAAAGACTAGAAAAACTCTGGCTATCAAAGGAATGAGAGTGCTCCAATGGTAAGTCACTGAGCCTGTGAGGGGAAAATGAGTTTGCGTGTTGTCATAACTATAAAGGGAAGGGTAACAGCTGTCCTGTGTACAGTACTATAAAATCCCTCCTGGCCAGAGACTCCAAAATCCTTTTCCCTGTAAAGGGTTAAGAAGCTCAGGTAACCTGGCTGGCATCTGACCTAAAGGACCAATAAGGGGACAAGATACTTTCAAATCTTGGGGGGGGGGGGAAGGCTTTTGTTTGTGTTCTTTGTTTGGGAGGGCGTTCGCTCTCGGGACTGAGAGGGACCAGACATCAATCCAGGTTCTCCACATCTTTCTAAACAAGTCTCTCCTATTTCAAACTTGTAAGTAAATAGCCAGGCAAGGTGTGTTAGTTTTCCTGTTTTCTCAACTTGTAAATGTACCTTTTACTAGAGTGTTTATCTTTGTTTGCTGTACTTTGAACCTAAGACTAGAGGGGAGTCCTCTGAGCTCTTTAAGTTTGATTACCCTGTAAGGTTAATTTCCATACTGATTTTACAGAGATGATTTTTACCTTTTTCTTTAATTAAAAGCCTTCTTTTTAAGAACCTGATTGATTTTTCCTTGTTTTAAGATCCAAGGGGTTTGGATCTTGATTCACCAGGAGTTGGTGAAAGGAAGGAGGGGAATGGTTAATTTCTCCTTGTTTTAGATCCAAGGGGGTTGGATCTGTATTCACCAGGAGTTGGTGGGAGGAAGGAGGAGGGATGGTTAATTTCTCCTTGTTTTAGATCCCAGGAGGGTTGGAACTGTATTCACCAGGAGTTGGTGGGAGGAAGGAGGGGATGGTTAATTTCTCCTTGTTTTAAGATCCAAGGGGTTTGGATCTGTATTCACCAGGGAATTGGTGAAGGTTTTTCAAGGCTTCCCAGGGAGGGAATCCATTGGAAATGGTGGCAGCGGACCAGAGCTAAGCTGGTAGTTAAGCTTAGAAGTTTTCATGCAGGCCCCTACATTTGTACCCTAAAGTTCAAAGTGGGGATACAGCCTTGACATGGTGGCAGAGCGGTGGGATCATTTTAAACCCAAAAGCCAGTGAGATTTTTTTTTCCTTCTAGCTGCTTGGAAAGCAGAGCTGGAAGTAGATGCATATCTTATCTCTCCTTGCCTGAAGGCAGAGGTGTTAAGTTTTTTTAACAAGGTCCTTTGTTAAGAGAAGTGTTCAAATGAGCAAACAAAGGACAGGGTAAAAAGAATTTACAAGCTGAATTGTGTTTTTTTTTTTCTTTTTACATCCTCGGGAGTAGCTAGTTAGAAAGTCTCTGTTAACTCAGCAGCAGCCAGAGCTGAGTACATCCCAGTTTCAGTCAACTGCAGAGGGGGTGACCCAGCACAAGAAAACAGGAAAATGACTACCAAAGAAATAGCTAAAAAAATAGAACTGGCCAAACTAGAAGCAGAAGAAAATGAAAGAAAACATCAGAGACTGCTTCAATTAACAAAACTCGAGACACAGCAGAGAGAAAGAGAAGAGAAAGCCAAAGAAGAGGCCCACAAGAGAGAGATGGAGGAGAAAGAAAAAGAAAGGAAGCGTGAACTGGAAGTAGCAAAGGCTAAGCCGGATACAACAGCCCATCCCAACAACCCCTCTCCAGGTACCACTTCCCATCCCAGAAAATTCCCCACCTACAAGGCAGGCGATGATACTGAGGCCTTCTTAGAAAAATTTTGAAAGGGCTTGCCTTGGATACAGCATCGCTGCAGACCAGTACATGGTAGAGCTGAGGCCGCAGCTCAGTGGACCCTTAGCAGAGGTGGCGGCTGAAATGCATAAGGAACACATGAACAGTTATGAACTTTTTAAAAACAAGGCCAGACTCAGAATGGGGCTAACACCTGAGCATGCCCATCGGCGGTTCAGAGCCCTAAAGTGGAAACCCGATGTGTCATTTACCCGGCATGCCTACCACATTGACAAAAATTGTGATGGCTGGGTATCAGGAGCAAATGTTAAATCTCTGGAAGATCTGGTTTCCCTAGTAAAAATGGAGCAGTTTTTAGAGGGTGTTCCTGAAGAAATAGAAAGGTACATCCTAGATAGGAAGCCCAAAACTGTAACTGAGGCGGGGGAGATTGGAGCAAAATGGGTGGAGGTGGCAGAAAAGAAAAAAAACTAGTAGCAGTTGGAGCGAATATCAGAAGGGGCAAGCCAAAACAAAACCTTACCACCGGGGACAACCCAAGGCCCCACCCACATCCCAAGGGAGACCCCAGACGCCTTCTCACTCCACCACACCAGTCTCCACCAACCAACATCGCCCCGGTGATACCTTAGCAGGGCGATGTTTTAAATGTAATGAACTGGGACATATAAAGGCTCACTGCCCCAAGAACCCCAACCGATTACAGTTCATTACACCCCAATCACACCAAAGATCCCCAGACCCAGATGCCTCTCTCATACCCTCGGAGCAAAGGGAAACCTTGAGAGTGGGCGGAAAGAAGGTTATCGCTTGGAGGGACACTGGGGCACAAGTGTCAACTATCCACCAATCCCTAGTGGACCCCAAACTCATCAACCCGGAGGCTACAGTGACAATTCAACCCTTCGTGTCACAGTCTGTAACCTTGCCTACAGCCACGTTGCATGTCCAGTACAAGGGCTGGTCAGGAATGTGGACTTTTGCAGTTTATGACAATTATCCCATTCCCATGCTGCTGGGGGAAGATTTGGCCAATCATGTGAAGCTAGCCAAGAGGGTGGGAATAGTCACCCGCAGCCAGACTAAGCAAGCTTTCACCCCCATCCCTGTTCCTGAGCTGTCCACCAGGGCCCCGTCTGTGTTACCAGAGACCCAAACAAAGGTAGTGGAACTGGATCCCCTGCCAACGACTGCAACAACCGTAGTGGATCCAATCCCAGAGACCCAGCCAAAACCAGTCCCAGAACCGGAACTGGCAACGCAACCAGCACCAGAACCATTGCCAGCACTGAGTCCAGTGCTTGCAAACCCGTCTACAACTCCAATGCCAGAGGGCACCAGTGAGCCTGACCTGGCAGAAGCAGCAGATAACCCTACCCAAGAGGCTCAGCCAGAGCCTGAGATACCACATAGTGCACCAGCGGACAGCGGTTCACAATCAATGGAAACAGCCCCAGCACCTGCATCACTTCCAGAGGGACCAAGCCCCAGTCCACAGTACAAGAAGGAACTGATGTCTCCAGCATCAAGGGAACAGTTCCAGGCTGAGCAGGAAGCAGATGACAGCCTTCAGAAAGCTTGGGCGGCGGCGCGGAGCACCCCACCGCCTCTCAGCTCTTCTAACCGATCCCGGTTTGTTGCAGAACAAGGACTTTTATACAAGGAGACTCTTTCTGGTGGGCACCAGGAAGACTGGCATCCTCCAAGACAGTTGGTAGTTCCCACTAAGTATCGGGTAAAGCTCTTGAGCTTAGCCCATGATCATCCCAGTGGCCATTCTGGGGTGAACAGAACCAAAGACCAGTTGGGGAAGTCCTTCCACTGGGAGGGAATGGGCAAGGACGTTGCTAATTATGTCCGGTCTTGTGAAGTGTGCCAACGAGTGGGAAAGCCCCAAGACCAGGTTAAAGCCCCTCTCCAGCCACTACCCATAATTGAGGTCCCATTTCAGCGCGTAGCTGTGGATATTCTGGGTCCTTTCCCAAAGAAGACACCCAGAGGAAAGCAGTACATACTGACTTTCATGGATTTTGCTACCCAATGGCCGGAAGCAGTACCCTTAAGCAACACCAGGGCTAAAAGTGTGTGCCAGGCATTAACAGACATTTTTGCCAGGGTAGGTTGGCCCTCCGACATCCTTACAGATTCGGGAACTAATTTCCTGCCAGGAACCATGGAAAACCTGTGGGAAGCTCATGGGGTGAAACACTTGGTTGCCACCCCTTACCACCATGAAACCAATGGCCTAGTGGAGAGGTTTAATGGAACTTTGGGGGCCATGATACGTAAATTCGTAAATGAACACTCCAATGATTGGGATCTAGTGTTGCAGCAGTTGCTTTTCGCCTACATGGCTGTACCACATCCTAGTTTAGGGTTTTCACCATTTGAACTTGTGTATGGCCGCAAGGTTAAGGGGCCATTACAGTTGGTGAAGCAGCAATGGGAGGGGTTTACGCCTTCTCCAGGAACTAACATTCTAGACTTTGTAAGCAACCTACAAAGCACCCTCCGACACTCTTTAGCCCTTGCTAAAGAAAATCTAAAGAATGCTCAGGAAGAGCAAAAGGCCTGGTATGATAAACATTCCAGAGAACGGTCCTTCAAAGTAGGAGACCAAGTCATGGTCTTAAAGGCGCTCCAGGCCCATAAAATGGAAGCGTCGTGGGAAGGACCATTCACGGTCCAGGAGCGCCTAGGAGCTGTTAACTATCTCATAGCCTCCCCCACCTCCAACATAAAGCCTAAGGTATACCATGTTAATTCTCTTAAGCCCTTTTATTCCAGAGAATTAAACGTTTGCCAGTTTACAGCCCAGGAAACAGATGATGCGGAGTGGCCTGAAGGTGTCTACTACGAAGGAAAAAAGGATGGTGGCGTGGAAGAGGTGAACCTCTCCACGATCCTTGGACGTCTGCAGCGACAGCAGATCAAGGAGCTGTGCACAAGCTTTGCACCAATTTTCTCAGCCACTCCAGGACGGACTGAACGGGCATACCACTCCATTGACACAGGTAATGCTCACCCAATTAGAACCCCACCCTACCGGGAGTCACCTCATGCCAAAAGTGCTATACAAAGGGAGATCCAGGACATGCTACAGATGGGTATAATCCGACCCTCTAATAGTGCATGGGCATCTCCAGTGGTTCTAGTTCCCAAACCAGATGGGGAAATACGCTTTTGCCTGGACTACCGTAAGCTAAATGCTGTAACTCGTCCTGACAACTATCCAATGCCACGCACAGATGAGCTATTCCCAGGGAGGGAATCCATTGGAAATGGTGGCAGCGGATCAGAGTTAAGCTTAGAAGTTTTCATGCAGGCCCCTACATTTGTACTCTAAAGTTCAAAGTGGGGATACAGCCTTGACACGTGTATAGAAAAGGGTGTGGAAAATTGCAGATAGTGAAGTGAAATACACAGTAAAGGAGGCCAAGATGCACTGACCATAAAGCAAAAGCCTGGTGCTTTCCAGTGCCTGTATGTAAAGAAGAGGAGATCCTCAGCAAATGGTTCATTCTTTGGAGTTGCTCCCTCCTGACTGGGATATCAGGATTCATCTAATTGGGAATCTCTGGCCCCATTGGTGTTATCAGTGGAATGTTAGAGATCAGGTATTCTACAGTGGAAACATGGGGCTAGGTACTCAGGCACCCCTTCCGAGAAAGAGGAGGAACAAGGAACTGGCTGGAGACTATTCCCACAGCAGAAGCCTGGCGGCTTACTTTGAAACCTCTCAAAATTAACTCATGATCTTTGTCCAGTTTCAAGGGGATAGATGCGAGAACAAAGGGTTGTCATAAAAATCATCATCACAACTGGCATTAACTGGTTAATGAGAAACTAAGGGCAACTTCCATCATGATGCCAAAATCGAATGGACCAAGTAGACTGAACCCCTGCGAGAGAGCTCCTCTGGGTCACAGTATAGGTACATCACTGAGCTGATTTAGGGGAAACCTGCAATGTCTGTTCTAGGACTTAAAGGCCTTGGGTCTTGGGGGGCTGTCAGTTGGGCACCTTCCACTGTGGGCTCCACCTCTCTCTCATAGGTCAGATAGGCTGCTACCTATCGGGAGAGGGATAGTTCAGTGGTTTGAGCTTTGGCCTGCTAAACCCCGGGTTATAAATTCAATCCTTGAGGGGGCCATTTAAGGGTCTGGGGCAAAAATCTGTCTGGGGATTGGTCCTGCTTTGAGCAGGGGGTTGGACTAGATGTCCTCCTGAGGTCCCTTCCAACCCTGATATTCTTTCACTAGCACTAAATTAACTTTAAAAAAATCCAATGTACAAACTTTATTGTTGGTACCAGACAAGTACTATCAAAATCATCAGCAAGAATCACCAGTGATCAGTATTAACATTTCAATGGTCAATTACTGCATGAGGGACATTCATATTTCTCAGAGCTTTGGAGTTAGGTTACAGCCAGGATGCAAACAGTTGCACAATCCTGTCTCCACCCCCTGGTCCTCCCACATGTACACCAGGTCATAATGGGAAGGCTTTCTTTGCAACTGTCCACAACCTCATTAGCTTCTTGCTCTACTTAAGGCTCCATTTAGACTAGGGACAAGCAGTGCAATGAAGCACGCTAGTGCCTATTTGTCTATAAAAGATTGTGTTATTCATTATTTCTATTGTAGGTGTATCTAGAGATCCAAACCAAGATCAGAAACCCATTGGGGTAGGTGCTTACACACACAGTCCCTACCTCGGAGAACTCTCAATCTAAACAAACAAGATAGACAAAGGGTGGGGACAGAGAGGTGAAGGCACTCAGCCAAGGTCACACAGCAGTTCAGTGGCAGACACAGAACTAGAAGTCTGGTCTCCTGATTCCCAATCCAGTGCCTGTTCACAAGACCAGGTTTGATTTTTCACTTAAACCAGGCATCTCACCTTCGTGTGTCATCTGAAGACTGCAGTGTATCTTAACCAAGTTTATAGCATTTAATCAGTAAGTAATTGAAAATTCTCAGAAATTTTGCTTATTTATTGTTTAAAATTAATTAAAAATGGCATCTTTAAGAAAAAAGTCTGGGAATGTCAACATTTTAATCTTGTTTGCTATTGTTCACATACAGACTAACACGGCTAACACTCCGATGTGTCTATGTTGCTCGACCACCAAGTGATTTGCCATTACAGCCCACCTGCCCCCTTTGCTTTCACCTTTAGCCATATCTTCCCTGAGGCACAGATCCTCTGCTAGTTTAAACTGTTCTCGCTCTATTGACTTCAATGGAGTGAGGACGATTTACACCATATGAAGATCTGCCGCTGAGTATCCATACTAACTTCTAAGTCTACTTCCACAGGGCATCCTTAAAGCTCAGTGCCTCCAGCAAACACAAAGACTACTCTTGGTGATGTGCATTAGCTGAATTTCATGTCATCCTGCTGCCAAATTCCTGGCAGAGCAAAATTCATCCCTTGTGTAACTTGGTTGATTTGTGTGCAAATCCAAGTGGAGACTCTCAATTTATTTTTAATTGCCTATAACAACTGTGCTTCATCAGCAGATTGCATAGACTTACTGGCCACTTCTGCCCCATCTCATTAAAGAATGCTGCTCCCAATGCCACGAATCTTTTTTTCCACACAGAGGAACAGCTGGGCACAGTTATCAGTCTCCAGGAAATCCCTTGAGAAAGAGGACTCAGAAACAGCCACATAACCTCACAGGCCACCATGCTCCCCTTCTTCCTCCCCTGAACACCTCACGTGAGTTTCATCTCTCACCCCAGCTCTGACTCCCACTCCCTGCTGTCTTCTGCACTGCCCACAGCATTGCTCCTGGATCACTAAAGGGCTGCTTTCTAGTGCTCATTATTACCATCACCTGAGCCTCATAACTGGCTCTCAGAAAAGCACAGTGCCCCGTTTAGCGCAGGAGAGACAACTGAACTTCAAGTCACACAAAGCTATGCTCGCGAGCCATAAAGAGCATATCAGTGACACAGTACAATACCTTTTTGTTTGAATAAACCAACGTTTCTCAAACTGGGATCCATGGACCCCTGGGGGTCCGTGAGGGTACTCCAGGGGCCCCACAGGTCTGCTGATCAACTCCTCCCCTTCCCTCCCAGTGCCTCCTGCCCGTTGCGGAACAGCTGTTCCCTGGTGTGCAGGATGCGCAGGAGGAGGAGGAGTGGGGATGGGGCTTGCTCAGGGGAGGGGGCGGAAAGAGGCAGGGAAGAGGAGGTGCAGGGTTGGGGCAGGAAGAGGTGGAGCAGGGGTGGGACCTTGGGGGGATGGGGGGGGGTCTATGAAAAACTTTAAATTAAAATGGGGTCCTTGGGTTGCCAAAGTTTGAGAACCGCTGGACTAAACGGTTCTATATGGAATAATGTTACAAGATGTTGGGCTGTGGGCTACGTCCCACATTGTTAAGCAACTACTGGAAAGTTAGAGAGGGGACTGAATAGGACATCAGAAATACTACCAGGAGCAGTGGCTATCTCAGGGGACTGACTGGGGGCTATGGTGACTAGTGGCCTGTATGAAATAGACAGGAGAGTCCCAGCCTGCCCCACTTCCACTAAGACTTACCAGCCGTCAGTGGTAGCCCATTAGGGCCCTAAGCAGGAATATCCCCCCACCCCAACAAATACTAATAATTAATGGGGAGCTCCATGAGCTGCTTGGGGCCCTAAGCAATTGCCTAATCTTAGTCTGTTTATGCCTAGCGCCCGCTACGCTGGCTGTGGAGGGGGTAAGCAGTGGGAGCAGCTGTGTCTAATGGCTCTGGCCTAGCCCAACTCGCCCACACACAACCGCCACAGTGCGAGAGTGGATTATATGAGTGGGCACTTATTTAAAATGTTGCTGTAAGGATGGGAAGGGAAGAGACTGGTGGGTGGGAGGGGGATACTGCCATCTTACGCTCTGTGAGGATGAGAACCTCATCTAGTGAGACCGAGCAAGAAAATCTGGCTCCCTCTCCTGGTTGACCCAACAGTGGTAGGCTGGATAGTGACTGGTGACAATAGCTCCCAGGGTGAGGCTGAGAGACTCATTAGGGAAGGAAGGGCTTGTCTTTCACTAGAGCGGCTGAGTGGGTAGGGGAAGTATATGTGGTAGGCGATGAGAACCCCATGAATTACAGGGTTATAATCCTCACCCGTCAGAGGAGAATGGTTTCATAAGAAGGTGGGAAGAGTGTTATGGGAGGATGTGTACACCGAGCAGGTATCTTGTGTGTGAATTCCTTGAAGCATGAGAAGTTCATAGGTTTAGGAAGGGTTTAAACAAAGGGAGTTCAAGTTTAGGGTGAGTTGCCTTTTGTTGCTGTGGAAGGATTGGCATTAGCCATTGAATAGAGCTTGATATGGATTTTGCCCTGAAAATGACCATTGTTGCTGAACTTGGAGTCCTTATTTGGAGTCCAGCTGCATTGTGTGTGACTGCGAGGGTAGAACGATGTATGCTGGGGCCATCGATACTTCGGGTAGGATGACACTGTCTGCAGGCCTGGTCTTGGCTCAGGTATTGCTCACTGGGTATTTGGTGCTGCACAAACCAGATTGGGAGATGTTATTTTTTGCATCTGGTCTTACAAATCTAAATACATAATAAACCCACCAGAAGCACAGACAGCACATTTGATGGCAGTTGCAGCAGAGAGAGAAAGATTAAATAGGCCCTGGAGAATGACATTCCCTCTTTCTGGTGAGCTCTCTGGGTCAATGTAGAGGCACAGTGTGGCAGGGGGCAATGTGGGGAAGATTTGCATTGCTACGGCTCATGCTCTACTTGTTCTGTTGATAGAGGACTCAAGGGCTGTCAATCTGTCACCTTTCACCAGTGCTAAATTCACTATGAAATAAAAACAAAATAGGTGGAAATCTTCAAGGTGACCTTAGGAGAGACAAAAGCAGTGCCTTATGAAAATAGTGCTTATGAGGGAAGGTTAAGAAAATGCATTTTTTATTTTTTGTAGGAAAGAGGAGGCTTCAGCGTGTTCCTAATGGTTTTTATAATAAATAAATCGATCAAGTTTGGAGAGCAATGTTTTTACCTTTTTACTTTGGTAGGAAGTTTAAAAACAAATAGGAAATTCTGGTAGAAAAACTTCACATTAAGCAAATTGGAGGGTGGGTACGTACATGGGACAGACGAGCAAGGAAGGAGATTGAAGCAAAGAGTCAAATGACTTCAGAAGACATCTGAAGAAGGAAGTGATTGACAGCTACAGAAAGCGGAGCATTCCAACATCCTGGCCATTATGTGTTGCTGCAATGGCCTCAATGAGTCAATGCAGCCAGGACTTACTCTGACCTGCATCAAGACTGAGATGGTGCCAGCAGTTCTATGATGTTTGTGTGGGTAAGTTGTCCCCCCTCAGTGGCTGCATAGGGATTTGCACCATTGCAGAGAAGAATTTGACCCTGGCAGAGAGGGTCATTTTTATTCATGCTATTTAAAATTATTTTTTTATTTTAGACCCACTTGACTCAACTGTCTAAATAAACAGCTGGAAGAAAAGCTCTTTTGCTAAAGATTCATCATCCCTCAACCCTTCAATTAAGTCTGAGGGCCTGATTCTTTGCTGCTTGAAACCTGATTTAGCATGTATACATGTCCAAAATGGGTGTCAAACGCTACTGCAGGTGTGAGTTGAGAGTTTTCATTTTACACCAAAAGGTGTAACGCCATTATTTAAAAAGGGCTCTAGAGGTGATCCCGGCAATTACAGACCGGTAAGTCTAACATAGGTACCAGGCAAATTAGTTGAAACAATAGTTAAGAATAAAATTGTCAGACACACAGAAAACCATATACTGTTGAGCAATAGTCAACATGGTTTCTGTAAAGGGAAATCGTGTCTTACTAATCTATTAGAGTTCTTTGAAGGGGTCAACAAACATGTGGACAAGGGGGATCCAATGGACATAGTGTACTTAGATTTCCAGAAAGTCTTTGACAAGGTCCCTCACCAAAGGCTCTTACATAAATTAAGTTGTCAAGGGATAAAAGGGAAGGTCCTTTCATGGATTGAGAACTGGTTAAAAGACCGGGAACAAAGGGTATGAATTAATGGTAAATTCTCAGAATGGAGAGGGGTAACTAGTGGTGTTCCCCAAGGGCCAGTCCTCAGACCAATCCTATTCAACTTATTTATAAATGATCTGGAGAAAGGGGTAAACAGTGAGGTGGCAAAGTTTGCAGATGATACTAAACTGCTCAAGATAGTTAAGACCAAAGCAGACTGTGATGAACTTCAAAAAGAACTCACAAAACTAAGTGATTGGCCAACAAAATGGCAAATGAAATTTAATGTGGATAAATGTAAAGTCATGCACATTGGAAAAAATAACCCCAACTATACATACAATATGATGGGGGCTAATTTAGCTACAACAAGTCAGGAAAAAGATCTTGGAGTCATCGTGGATAGTTCTCTGAAGATGTCCGCGCAGTGTGCAGAGGCGGTCAAAAAAGCAAACAGGATGTTAGGGATCATTAAAAAGGGGATAGAGAGTAAGACTGAGAATATATTATTGCCCTTATGTAAATCAATGGTATGCCCACATCTCGAATACTGCGTACAGATGTGGTCTCCTCATCTCAAAAAAGATATACCGGCACTAGAAAAGGTTCAGAAAAGGGCAACTAAAATTATTAGGGGTTTGGAACGGGTCCCATATGAGGAGAGATTAAAGAGGCTAGGACTCTTCAGCTTGGAAAAGAGGAGACTAAGGGGGGATATGATAGAGGTATATAAAATCATGAGTGATGTGGAGAAAGTGGATAAGGAAAAGTTATTTACTTATTTCCATAATACAAGAACTAGGGGTCACCAAATGAAATTAATAGGCAGCAGGTTCAAAACAAATACAAGGAAGTTCTTCACGCAGCACACAGTCAACTTATGGAACTCCTTACCTGAGGAGGTTGTGAAGGCTAGGACTATAACAGCGTTTAAAAGAGAACTGGAAAAATTCATGGTGGTTAAGTCCATTAATGGCTATTAGCCAGGATGGGTAAGGAATGGTGTCCCTAGCCTTTGTTTGTCAGAGGATGGAGATGGATGGCAGGAGAGAGATCACTTGATCATTGCCTGTTGGTCCACTCCCTCTGGGGCACCTGGCATTGGCCACTGTCGGTATAAAGGATACTGGGCTAGATGGACTTTTGGTCTGACCCGGTATGGCCGTTCTTATGTTCTTATGTGTAAACAAATGGAGAACTGGTGCAAGGCATTGACAATCCAGCCTGGATGGCAGAAAATGAATGTCTGGCTCCCACAGAAATACTCAGGATTTATGGTGGATTTGACTGAGCATGAAACAAAGAACAGGAGCTAAAAGCTATGGCTGTGATTGACTGACTAGAATGTTTTGGAGGAGAATCATGGCCACGCCATGTGCCAAATATAGTCTAACAAAAAGCATGGACTCTGACGACTCAGCAAGACATCACCTCTATGTCTACCAATAATAAAGAAGTGACTTATAAATGAATAAGAATTGATGATTAATTATATTTTTGGAAGCAGAGCAAATCTAGGCAATAAAACTGACTCATAAGGTGGTAATGATTCCACAGAAGCGATTAATAGAACAGTATTTCAGTCACTGTGGAGATTCAACAGTTATTAACTTCATCTTACTAACCCTTCCTTGCCAAAAACCGGGCACTCTAGCCAAGGCAGAGAGCATGTTGCATGCTTCAAAGTCAGTAGCTGAACTAAGAAGTAGCTACAGAAATATAATTTTAATACAGAGCTGAAGAAAACTGTTTCCTAATGGCAGAATTTAGATCATTAACAGGCCTGGACATCAGATCAAAATCTATAGCACGTCCTCTCCAAAGCTCTGGATTGCAGATATAAAATCATTTACTGAAGCACAAGAGGTGCAATTAGAAAAGTGCTGTTAAAAATAGTTCAGGAGGCGAGAGCCAGACGGCCCATCAATAAATATTCCACAGCTGATAGCTACTGTTAAACTCAAACAGCGTAAGAAAGGAGTAAATGGCTTCTGAATGCAGAAGGAGTGCATTTCTACCATGAATAATGGCAATTTCAGTGCAGCAGGAAGAGTACACATCACAGAGAAACTTTTCAAAGTGGGTTTTAGATGCTGATGCAATTTTTACAGCATCTGAAATACCTGTGTGGAAATGTACATGGCTTCTTCACTCACTGACTTAGAAAAGGACACAAAAATCCAGACATTCTGCACATACAGATCCAAGGGCAGAAAATCAAATACAATGGGGGACAGCTTTTTTATATGTTGTTTTTCCTTTCAGGTGCAAATAACCCAGCAGGGAAAACATCTGATTTAGGCACCTGGAGATTTCTTAGCCCTCATAATCCTGACCTGCAACCTTTTTCTGGGTTCACCATTGAGGCCATTTCACATTCCTCAGAGAAGGACCAGTTCACCTAGTGCTAAATGAGAAAATATGTCTGCCCAGCTGCTACCCCCCCAGGGTTGTGCTGCAACTTGTGATACCTAATGTGTATATATAGCAGAAATGGGGACATAAAAGATGAAGGTTAGTGAACACAGGAATTGGTGTACCGGATCAAACCAGTAGTCTGTGTTGTTCAATATCCTGTCTCATGTAGCGGTGAGTTCCAAATGCTTTAGAGCAGGGGTTGGCAACCTTTCAGAAGTGGTGTGCCGAGTCTTCATTTATTCACTCTAATTTAAGGTTTCGCGTGCCAGTCATACGTTTTTAGAAGGTCTCTTTCTATAAGTCTATAATATAGAACTAAACTGTTATTGAACGTAAAGTAAATAAGGTTTTTAAAATGTTTAAGAAGCTTCATTTAAAATTAAATTAAAATGCAGAGCCCCCCGGACCGGTGGCGAGTGTGAGTGCCACTGAAAATCAGCTTGCGTGCCGCCTTCAGCACACGTGCTATAGGTTGCCTACCCCTGCTTTAGAGAAAGGTGTAAATCATGCATAATGGACAATTATACAATAACATGCCTATGGGAGAAGCAATTTCCTCATCCCAGGCAGTTAGTGGTTGGTTTATGTCCTGAAACATGAGTGTTTGTTTCTTATAAATATTAACCCAATATTTTCAAAGTTAACATCTTGACTCCTCAATACATAACCGGATTTTCAAATATATTAAGAACCCAGCAGCTCCTTTATATTGCAGTGTCTTCAGGCAGCCTCCAGTAGGTGCAGAAGCAGCAGTCACTAGTCAGGGAGGAACTCATCTGGCCCCGCCCTACTACTAAAAGCAGACCAGGCCTCTTCTGCTCTGGAGGAGCCTAGTCTGCATGGGGGATACTCAGCTGACCTCTCTGGCCTTTTAGCTCCATCAATTGGATTGGTGGGTGGGGGGTAGATTGTGGTAGTATTCTCCAAAACACCAGCCACTTCTTGCACCAAAACAAAATGTCACTGACTATTTTGTGAAGATCTTCCCTATAATCCTCTTTCTTCTTTCTAATATGCTTTGATTAGCAGTAAAGTAGTTAGCAAAGTTGACACAATACTGGGCAGTTCACACCTCAGACTCATTTAATAGATTCACACACTCCAAGGTGGGAAGGGAGCATTGTGATAACACTGCTCTACAGCCAAAATGCTTCTGAAATAAATGTAGTCAAACTTTACTAATTCTGGGTCACTGGAACAAAAATTATGCTTAAAATTGTTGATTGGCTCTAGTTTTCAAGATATGCTATTGGGTCAGTATATACGACCCTTGACTTGGGAATGGCGGAGGATAAGTGAGTTATAAAGGGAAGGGATCTCAATTTAAACCACAAATGACTAAAATACATCTTTGACTGGATCTATGAATAAATCTATGACTGGGTTTGGACAGTACTTGCTTTTTAGGCAAAACAGTGAATGATGCAATCTGAAGCTGGTATTGCATCATACATGATATGAATTGCATCATGTTATTCCTAGAAGTCATGGATGATGCAATCATAACGAAGCTTACATCACTCTGCTGAACAAATTGCCCTATATCAGCTCTAGAAATCATACAGTGTCGTGCTCTCTTATTTGTCAGTGTTTGATTTTGCAAAGGGACACATTTCTGTTTAGCCAAAGTGAGCAGAGATGCCTTGTACTTGTGTGAACAGTGCAGATAACTTCTGCTATGTTTGTGGTGAAGTGACTTTTGCATCACAAAAGCGCAGTATAAACACTATGGTTAGGAAAGCCTATCACCTTTATTTTGGCTGCAAAATTGGAGATCAGGACAAGAGGTGGGCCCCACACATATGCTGCAACACTTGTGCAACAAATCTTTGCCAGTGGTTGAATAGGAAAAGGAAATCTATGCCTTTTGCAGTGCCAATGATTTGGAGAGAGCCAACAGATCATATCAGCAATTGTTACTTCTGCATGGTGCCTCCAGTTGGGAAAGGTGTGTCAAAGAAGAAAAAGTGGACTGTGCATTATCCAAACATTCCATCAGCTATACGCCCAGTACCCCACGGAGAAGGACTGCCAGTTCCTGATGCACCAGAATCATTCTCACTTGAGTCAGACGAGAAAGAGGATGAAACTTCTGGTCCTGAACCATCAATGTCACAGGACCCACATTTTCTCCCATCCTCCTCCTCTTAACCACACCTCATAACACAAGGTGAACTGAATGACCTTGTCAGGGATTTGGAACTACCCAAGAGTAAGACAGAGCTGTTGGGCTCCAGACTACAGAGGTGGAATCTCCTGGCAGGTGATGTTAGGGTTTCCATGTTCCGTGACCATCAAAAGGATCTTGTCCCATTCTTCTTCATGGAAGGTGATCTTGTAGCCTGCAACATCATCGATGGTGTGATGGCAGCCCTCAACATCGTTCATGATCCAGATGAGTGGAGACTGTTCATTGATTCATCGAAGACAAGTCTTAAAGCTGTTTTACTGCATAATGCCAATGTTTTGCCATCAATTCCAGTTGGTCATGCAGTCCATATGAAGGAAACCTATGATCACATGAAACAACTTTTGAGGTGCATAAACTATGACCAACATCAGTGGCAGCTTTGTGGCGATTTGAAGGTTGTTGCTCTCTTGCTTGGTCTGCAGACTGGATACACAAAGTACTGCTGTTTTCTCTGCGAATGGGATAGTCGTGCAAGAGCTTCCCACTACATCAAGAAAGATTGGCCACTCCGACAGTCATTGGAGCCTGGGAGGAAAAGTGTTCAGCATCCAACACTTGTTGAATCAAGGAAGATTTTATTACCACCCTTACACATCAAGCTGGGTCTGATGAAGAATTTTGTCAAGGCCATTGACAAAACACGAGCAGCTTTCAAGTACCTCCATGGAAAATTTCCAAGGTTAAGTGAAGCTAAGATAAAGGAAGGTATCTTTGTTGGTCCTCAGATTCGTGAACTTCTTCGAGATGATGCATTTGACCATGCACTGCGTGGCAAGGAAAAGACGGCATGGAAAGCCTTCCAGTTAGTGGCAATAAATTTTCTCAGAAACAACAAGGCAGACAACTACAGGTTGTTGGTGGAAAACCTCCTCAAGGCATACAAAAGCCTTGGTTGCAACATGTCACTAAAGATACATTTTTTGCACTCTCATCTAGATTTTTTTCCACCGAATTGCGGAGCAGTGAGCGACGAGCACGGCGAGTGATTTCACCAGGACATTGCAACAATGGAGAAACGCTATCAGGGCAAATGGAGCCCATCAATGCTTGCAGACTATTGCTGGACAGTGACAAGAGATGCTCCATTTAATGAATACAAGAGACAAGCCAAGAAGCGCCGAGTAGACACTGACTAGGACTAAACTATGTACATAATAGTTTTTTGCCTTTTGTTTCATAATAAATTTTATTTATATAACCCTTTTGCTGATTTTTAAAGTGTGAGGTTTTTACCCACGAAAGCTTATGCCCAAATAAATCTGTTAGTCTTTAAAGTGCCACCAGACTCCTTGTTGTTTTCATAAACACATGACAAGACCTAGGTTTACAATTTATGATTAAAACTCTACTATCTACACAATATACATAGACATAAAATGTAAAAACTTAAATATCTTAGAAACAGTAGCCAATCAGTTGTTTTAATTGTCATATTTGAATTCGGCACATCAAAATACGTAATAAATAGCACATTTTATCTCTGAAGCAGACGACGTCTCAAAAATTGTAGAACAATGTAATTTAGGGCAGGGGTTCCCAAACTTGGTTTGCGGCTTGGGCCAGGCCACCACTTCCCACAGCTCCCATTGGCCGGGAACGGCGAACCGCAGCCACTGGGAGCTGCGAGCGGCTGTACCTGCGGACGCTCAGGTAAACAAAGTGTCTCGCGGCCTGCCAGGGGCCTACCCTGAACAAGCCACGAACAAAGTTTGGGAACCCCTGATCTACTGTGATTTCCTACATAACATAGGCCATAGAACTTCCCCAAAATAACTCCTAGAGTAAATCTTTTAGAAAAACATCCAGTTTTGAATTTTAAAATGATCAGTGATGGCGAATCTACCATGGCATTTGGTAAATTGTTCCTAGGGTTAATTACTCTCACTGTTAAAAATGTATGCCTGATTTCCAGTCTGAATTTCTCTAGCTTCAACTTCCAGCCACTGGATCGTGTTATACCTTTCTTTGCTAGATTGAAGAACCCATCATCAAATATTTGTTCCCCATGTAGGTACTTTTAGGCCCTGTGTACACTAGCAAGTTTCTGCACAGTAAAGTAGCTTTCTTCTTCGAGTGATTGCTCATGTATATTTCACAATAGGTATGCGTGCTCGCCACATGCACCAGTGCCGGAAATTTTTCCCCTAGCAGTACCCATAGGGGAGCGCCCCTAGCAACCTCTGGAGTGGCGCTTCCATGGCGCCCCACCGCCTACCCTCAGTTCCTTCTTGCCACCAGTGAAGGTGCTTCGGAACTGCTCTGCTGCAGCTTGTCTGCAGCTTCCGTCCAGAACTCTTGTTCGTTCAGTGTAGTAGTACCTGTAGTTGAAGTAGTTAGATTAGATTAGTTTAGTTTAGTGCGCCCAGGCCAGGGCATGCCCCGTGCCTCAGGTTTTAAGTCATGCAACACTTGTAGGCGGCTGATGCCAGTGAGTGATCCCCACGCGGACTGTTTACGCTGTTTGGGTGAAACCCATCTCAGCGATCGCTGCAAGATTTGCAGGTCTTTCAAGCCTCAGACCAAGAGAGAAAGAGACATTCGGCTCCGGGCTATCCTGATGGAGTTGGCGTTGACCTGCAACTCTGGTGCGCCGCTCCGAGTCAGCACCAGTTACCGCAGCATCAGTGCGTGGCGACCTCTCGGTGCTATCTACCAGTCGGCACTGCTCCCCATCCACAGGACATGCCAAGAAGGCTAAGAAGAGGCCTTCTCCGCCGTGGCACCAGGGCAAAACCAGGGGAGAGGCTAGACCTGTGTTGGGCAGTCCTCGGTCCCCATCGGCCTCTAGGCCTCCGACTCAGGTCAAGCAGAGTAGCCTGGCCCATTCGGAGCAGGCTTCCCCGGATGTCCGGATGCCGTCCACGCCGGAGCCCTGCAAGTGGCCCGGGACGTTATGTCCATGCCACTATCAGAGGCACCGCCAACGCTGGCTTTGCGGTCTAGAGGCAAGCCACTGCTGGGATCTCTGCAGTTGCCCCTCACTTGGTACCGTTGCGGTCATGGGAACGTTCCCGATGCCGTTCACCGTTCAGCGACCGTCCCATGCGTAGTCCACGCCGGTCACCATCGACCCCATCAGGTTGTCTAGCTGGGTACCGACTGACTGGGGCTCCAGGCACTGCTCCGCCTCAAGGAGCAGGCCCCGTTGAGACCGAGACAGATGGTACCGAAGGTCTTCGTCTCCGAAGGGCTACCGTAGCCAGTCGCGACACGAACGTCGACACCGTTCCCGTTCGTTGTCTCGCTCCAGGACCCCGCCATGACACCACTCCCGCAGTCCTGGGCGTCGATCGCCGTTGCAGTGCGGATCCACCCGCCAGAGCCGGTCGCAGAGCAGCTGCTACGGGGGTACTGTTCCTCCACGTCAGGATCGCGGTCTCGTGGTCAGCACCGTTCCCACCGCCGCCATGCCTCCTGGTGCAGGGACAGTGGCAGGTCGTACGCCAGCCTGGCCTCCCTTCGTAGTCGTTGATCCTTGGGACAGGCCATTTAGGCTGAACAGCCTGCTCCCCTGATGCCACAGCAGGTGCATTGGCACCGGGCTCCGTGGCTGGCGCCGTGGTACCAATGGGTCCCGTGGTCCCCCAATGCAGACCAGTGGGGGCTCGCTCGGTGGCCGGAGCCTCGGAACGGCTGTCGGCCTCCCTGTCCCAGCCTCCGAGAAAGGAGTCGGTGGGACATGCATCTTCGGGCCGTGCCCGGAGGACAACCAAGTGGTGGGTCCTCCGGTACCAGTGGACATGCAAAGTACCGCGCCTGCCTCACCCTCCCCTGATAAGGCAATTACAGCCCCTCCCCCCTGTTCTGCAGGAGGACTCTAAAGACCACCAGGAACTATTGAAAAGGATGGCATCAAGCCTCAACCTTCAGTCCGAGGAGGTGGAGGAGCCCTCGGACTCTCTCTTCAACGTCCTATCTGCCTCGGTACCGGGCAGGGTGGCCCTTCCACTCCACGAAGGGGTGGCAAAAATTTCAAATGCCTTGTAGCAAACCCCGGCTTCCTTGCTCCCCATCTCTAAGAGTCTGGAATGCAAGTATTTTGTGCCCGCCAAGGGGCATGAATACCTGTACACCCACCCTGCCCCCAACTCCCTGGTGGTCCAGTCGGTCAACCACAGGGAGCAGCAGGGCCAACCAGCCCCTACTCCGAAAAATAAAGACTCAAGGAGGCTGGACTTATTTGGGAGAAAAATGTATTCATCCTAGAGTTTCCAGTTATGGGTGGTGAACCATCAAGCTCTCCTGGGTTGGTATAAGTTCAATTTGTGGGGCTCTCTGCCCAAATTCGAGGACTCCCTCCAGGAATGTTACAGGAAGGAATTCAAGGCTCTGATGGAGGAGAGTACAGCGGCTGCCATGGCAACTCTGCAGGCAGCATCGGATGCAGCAGATACGGCTGCATGGTCTATGGCCTCCGTGGTATCCATGAGGAGGGCGTCGTGGTTCCTGCTGTCTGGGCTGTCCAGTGAGGCACAGAACTCCTTGCAGGATCTCCCGTTTGATGGCAAGGCCCTGTTTGCGGAACAGATGGACATGAAGCTGCACGGCCTGAAACATTCCCACACTATGCTTAAGACACTGGGCCTCTATGTTCTGACTCCAGCTAGGCCTAAGTTTAAGCCGCAGCAGGCTCCCACCAAGGCCACCCATTCTAAATACGAACCCCCTTATAAAAAGTCAGGGGACTATAAAAAACGCCTGCAGAGGCAGTTCTGGTCTGCCGCCCAGCCTGTGTCCTCCAAGGGCAAACAGGCAGGGAAATGGCAGTTTTGATGGGACGCCCGGGGGCTACCTACCAGTTCACGCCAGGGATCCACCAGCAATACAGGTTCCCTTTTCCAACCGGTTGTGTGCTTTTCTCCCAGAGTGGTCATGGCTGACCTCGGACCGATGGGTCCTCAACACCATCTCCCGGGGCTAAACCCTCCAATTTACCTCTACCCCGCCCAACCACCCTCCACCCCCATCCCTCCTGAGGGACCCCTCTCATGAGGCCCTGCTCAAGCAGGAGGTGGGGCAGCTCCTTGGCTTAGGAGCAGTGGAAGTGGTGCCTGCGGAGTTCAAATGCCAGGGGTACTCCTGCTATTTCCTTATCCCACGGAATCACGTGGCGCTCCTCCTGTCCACGATGCCCTCCTCATGGACACCGCGGAGGCCATGGACTGTGCAGCCGTATCTGCTGCATCCAATGCTGCCTGCAGGGCCAAAGGAGGGCTCAGGCCAATCCTGGACCTGCGAGGCCTGAACCAGTACATGGTAAAGCTCAGGTTCCACAGGGTCTCTCTGGCCTCCATCATCCCCTCCCTGGATCCCAGGGACTGGTACGCTGCCCTTGATCTGTAGGATGCGTACTTCCACATCCATAGATTCGAGGGGCACAGGTGCTTCCTCCGTTTCGTGGCTGGGCATCAATTTACGGTCCTCCCATTTGGCCTGTCCACTGCTCCCAGGATATTCACAAAGTGCATGTCTGTGCCCGAGCCGGTGATTGCCTCCCTACAATGGTGGTCCTCCCCGGGGAACATGCTCCACGGGGTCCTGTTCAGTGGCAGGCCCCCATCGGTGGAGCTGGTGTCCGACACTTCGGACCTGGGGTGGGGAGCCCATGTGGGGGACATTCAGATCCAAGGTCTGTGCAGGACCTTGTCCTGCATATAAATGTCAAGGAACTCAGGGCGATCCAGTTGGCATGCGTGGCCTTCCGCTCGCACCTGGAGGGCAGAGTGGTCAGGGTCCTCACAGACAACACGACCTCGATGTTTTACATCAACAGGCAAGGTGGGTCCCACTCCTCTGCCAGGAAGCCCTCAGGCTGTGGGACTTCTGTATAGCCCATGACATTTGCCTACAGGCCTACCACCTACCGGGCGCCTGGAATTCACAGGCGGATCGCCTGAGCTGAGACTTCTTCTCTCAGCACGAGTGGTCTCTACACCCAGAGATGGTGCATGGACTTTTCCAAGAGTGGGGAACTCCTCAGGTGGACCTGTTCACGACTTGACAGAACTGCTGGTGTCCCCGGTTCTGCTCCAGGGGGGCTGGGCATGGGTGCTATCTCCAATGCCTTCCTCCTATCCTGGTCAGGCCAGTTTCTCTATGCCTTCCCACTGATTGGCAATGTCCTGGAAAATATAAAGACGGACAGGGCCCAGGTCATCCTGATTGCCCCGGCGTAGTCCAGGCAACATTGGTACAGGACCCTCACGAGCCTAGCGGTCGCCCCACCATGGCCGTTGCCATCCCGCCCAGACCTGCTCTCCCAGGACCAGGGCCACCTCCCCCACACTTTCCACAGGATTTGATCATTATGGAAGATATCTGGCTGCTGAGGGTGAGCAGGGAATCCGCCCTGGCCCCTATGCAGCTTGCCTGTGTGCAACAATGATCCCCCTCTCACACCCCCATGACAGCACAGTGGCATGGGAAAATTACCATTAATGGGGCAAGAAACAAAGCAGGTCTGCTGAAGAACCTATGGCAGCAAATTGCCCAGTATCTCCATGAGAGTTTCCTGGAGATCTCTGAGGGAGATTCCAGTGAAGTGAGGGAGTCAATCAAACCCTGTTCCGCCTCTCAGACTAGGCGTGTGGTGGGAGACAAGCCTGCTTTCTGCAACCCTCCTGCCCCCAACAACTAGCTTCAGCGATTCCCAAAATCAAATCCACTTACCAGGGGCCTCCTCTCCTGTTTGCACTTTGCCAACATCCGACAGCTGTGACTGGCTAGCCTCCTCTGGGATAGAAAAGAGCTCCTGGTTACATGCATCCTCTGAGCCTCTACGGTCCAGCCCTGAGTGAGTCCAGCCCTTCCCGTCACAAATATTATGGAGCATACAGCACGCGGCTATAAGCATAGGAATATTGTCATTGGCCAGGTCCAGCTTCCCAGAGAGGCAGCGCCAGTGGGCCTTTAAATGGCCAAAAGCACATTCAACAGTTATTCTGCATTTGCTCAGCCTGTTGTTGAACTGCTCCTTGCTGTTGTCAAGTTGCCCCGTGTATGGTTTCATAAGCCACGATATTAAGGGGTAGGTGGGGTCTCCCAGGATCATAATGGGCATTTCGACTTCCCCTACGGTGATCTTCTGGTCCGGAAAGAAAGTCCCTGCTTGCAGCTTCCTGAACAGGCTAGTGTTCCGAAAGATGCATGCATCATGCACCTTTCTGGACCAGCCTGCATTAACATCTGTGAAACGCCCATGGTGATCCACAAGCACCTGGAGAACCATTGAGAAATACCCCTTGTGATTAATGTACTCGGTGGCTAAGTGGTTTGGTGCCAGAATTGGAATATGCGTGCCATCTATTGCCCCTCCGCAATTAGGGAAGCCCATTTCATAGAAGATTAGGGTTGGAAGAGACCTCAGGAGGTAAACTAGTCCAACCCCCTGCTCAAAGCAATCCACAATGTCACACACATTGCACAGAATCACGGGTCTTTCAGAGCAGGATGCAATTAATGGCCCTGCACACTTCCGTCAACACAAGTCCAACGGTAGATTTTCCCACTCCAAACTGATTAGCGACCAATTGGTAGCAGTCTGGAGTAGCCAGCTTCCACAGTGCAATTGCCACGCGCTTCTCCAATGGCAGGGCAACTCTCAGTCTCGTGTCCTTGCGCCGCAGGGCTGGGGTGACCTCCTCACACAGTCCCATGAATGTGGCTTTCCTCACATTCGAAGGTTCTGCAGCCACTGCTCATCATCCAGACCTGCATCACAATGTGATCCCACCACTCAGTGCTTGTTTCGTGGCACCAGGAGATGCTGGAGGGAGGGCACAGCATACTCGGGGAGGAGGTGGAACTGGGTGGGGAAGGGGAAGGGCAGGAAGAGGTGGGGAAGAGGCGGGGTGGGAAGAAGCAGGGCACGGGTGGGACCTTGGGGGAAGGAGTGGAGTGGGGGGACAGGCCTGGGGCGGGCACACCCTGGTAGATTAGAAACTTGGCGCCTATGGTTCCTGCACTCTCAAAAAGGCTTATTTAAAATACATCCGGCTCTCCTGGACTCCTTTCCCCCTCATATTAGCCTCCCAGGGGATCCTGCCCATCAGTTCCCTGAGGGAGTCAAAGTCTGTTTTCTGAAGTCCAGGGTCCGTATTCTGCTACTCGCCTTTCTTCCTTTTGTCAGGATCCTGAACTCAACCATCTCATGATCATTGCTGCCCAGGTTGCCACCCACCTTCTACTTCCCCTACCAATTCTTCCCTGTTTGTGAGCAGTAGGTCAAGAGGAGCACGGGCCCTCGTTGGTTCATCCAGCACTTGCAGCAGGAAGTTGTTCCCAACACACTCAAAAACGTCCTGTAAGTCATCAGCATTATTACTTTATCAACCAAACCTGTAAGCTCATAAAAAAAATCTATCACGTTACTTTGAGAGATTCTGTTTTCCATAAACCCTTGTTGATTGGCATTGATTATATTACCATCCTTCACTTCTTTATTAGTTCCGTATCAGCTGTTCCATTATCTTGCCCAGGATCGATGTCAGACTCACAGGCCTATAATTAGCCAAGTTATCCTGTTAACCCTTTTAAAATACCCGTCCAACATTAAGTTTCTTCCAGTCTTCTAGAACTTCCCTGATGTTCCAAGATTTATTGAAAATCAGCATTACCAGACCAGTGAGCTCCTCAGCCAGCACTTTTAAAACTATTGGAGACAAGTTATCTGGACCTGCTGATTTAAGTGTGTAACTTTAGTAGGTGCTGTTAAACATCCTCTGAAATACTAGTATATGCTATATGATACGACTACTTCATCGCTTTCCTTCCCAAATACAGAACAGAAATATTTATTGAATGCTTCTGCCTTTTCTGTATTATTATTAATTCTAGTAATGGAGAAGTACCATTGTTTCAAATATTTTTGTTCTCCATACACTAAAAAAAACTTATTGTTGTAACTTTGCCAACCGTAGATTTTTGTCCCCTTGTATCCCTTTGGTGCTTTTATCAGCTTTCTACAATTTATAGCTTCTGATTTATATTCATCACTATCAACTTCTTCTTTCTTCCATTTGTTTTTTATTTATATAAATATATTGTTTAATGCTCTCTGCAGACTCAGGCAGACACCTCTACATCAGTTACACATGATTCACAGTATGAAAGTTTTCTTTGCAACTTTGACGAAAATTACTTTTTATACAGAAAGTTGAGGTTTTAGCTTACAAGATGGCAACTTCAGTCACGGAACTGGATTTTTGACCGGCATGACCCAGACCAATCTGAGTCCTGCCTCCTGCTCTGTCTTCTAATGAACAAGCAGGGGAGTGACAGGGGCTGAAGCTCCTGCCTGGCAGGCTTGTGTGCAGTGTGAATTATCTGGTTAGGTGGAGCAGAACAAGAGCTGGGGTCAGAACAAGGCACTCAGGACAAGGGGTTCTGATGTCCCCACAATCCCTTGGCCTGCAGCTGTGGGACTTGAAGCAGGCAAGACGAGGCAATAGGGCGTGTGCAGTGATGAGCTGCCAAAATATTAACAACCGGTTCCCTCCTTCTCACCCCACTAGGGGGTCGTGCCCCCCCTGCCCCGGGACTCCTGCCCATCCAACCCCCCATGTTCCTTGACAGCCTCCCCCCTGGGACCCCTGCCCCATCGACCCCCCTTCCCTGTCCCCCGACTGCCCCCTGCCGCCCCATCCAATCCCCTCCTCTCATTCCAGATGGCCCCCTGGGACCTCTGCCCCATCCAACCACCCCTTCCTCCCTGTCCCCTGACTGCCCCCCACCACCCCATCCAACCCCTGCTCCTTCCTGACTGCCCCCCCGGGACCCTTGCCCCCATTCAATCCCCCTGTTCCCTACCCTCTGACCACGCCGTCCCTAATCCACCCCCCCCAACTCCCCTGCCCTCTATCCAACCCCCCACCCCCCACCCCCTTACTGCGCTGCCTGGAGGTGGGGGCCGAGCTGGAGCTGCGCCACCCGGCCGGCCGGGGTCGGGCCGGATCTGTGCAGCGCCTGGAGCCCTCCTCAGGCCCCCCGCCCCAGCTCACCTGCGGGAAGCTGCTGCTTCCTTCTCAGCCCTCCCAGGCTTCCCACGCGAATGACTGATTCGCGGGAAGCTGGGGAGGGGGAGGAGAAGCCGGGGGAACGTTCAGGGGAGGAGGCGGAGGTGGAATGAGGTGAGCTGGGGCCAGGGGAAGGGCAGGGAGCTGCTGGAGCTTTTGTTAAATTTAAAAGCCCTTTTAGAACCAGTTGTCCTGCAGGCTTCTAAATTTAACAACAGGTTCCCGCGAACCAGTGGGAACTGGCTCCAGCTCACCTCTGTCCCTAGTGCCCTGGGCAGCTGAGGTAGCCTCAGCAGTAACTGGCCCTGGGTTTGGAAAGGAGGGAAGTTGGCTTTGCCTGTGCTACCACTTTTGTTGGTCAGGGATGTGAAAAAAACAGCCCCCAATGGACATAACTTTCTACAACAAAAGTGCTGGTGTGGACAGCACTATGCTGGCAGGAGAGACTCTTGTGCCAACGTCGCTACTGCTGCTGGTTGGAGCTGTTTCAATTACTTCAGCAGGACAGCTGTCTCCTGCCAGCGAAGAGCAGTTACACAAGGTCTGTAGTGTAGACATAGCCTATGGGAACTTGCCCTATCTGTAGTTACCAGTGCTGTGAAAATGGATCAGTCACTTCCCTTGGCCAAGCCCTGTGATCTGACAATAAGGAGTCTCAGTACTAGCACAATAACTTCAATGAAAAGAAAAGATATACCCCTTATACAATATATTCTCAGCAGCAGGGTAGTTTACTGCACAGGAGGACAGAGGAGGATTATTTTAACACCAATGATTATTATGCATACTAAACAAGGGTAATCTTTCAATGGAAGTTAGGAACCTAAATACTTTTGAAGATCTGGACCTGAGTGGCTTTGCTGAATGTAACCCTGCAAAACTCAGTCTCTGAATCTCATACCAAAGGTAGCCATTGAATGCTTTTCAGTATTTCAGGCTCCTGCAATGGTTTTACATTTTAAGCATTGAGAAAACTCATGTTGGGCCTTCTGGCAAGACTATCTGAAATAAAAATCCCTAATAGCCCTTATTTCACATATGCAAAGCTTGGTTATGTATTGGGGCTTTATTGGGGGATGGTTCCTGGGATTCAAATAAGCAGCCAAGTTTCCACCTTTCAAGATCCATAGGTCCGACACATGCCTATCACAACATGTGGTGTAGCTCATCCACTGCATCAAATGCCCCAACGTCCAGCTGAAACCAGACAATCACTGCACTCTCAAATGAACTCACACAGAAAACATTTATTAAAGTTAATGTTTAAAATTAAATATACACAAGTTAAGAGGGAAGGTATGGTACATCCGTGGTCCGGCTTGAGTTATGAGGGATTACAGGTATCGGTTACAAGGATGAAGAGATACATACATTACATATATAACCAGCATAGACCCAGATTGGGGTGCAGGAGTTTTTAGAGCGTCAGTGGATAAGTGGGCTCGGGTACACCACCCATGGAATGTATTAAGAGTCCAAGTCAGTATCAGCGGGGCTGGAGTTGAGTGTGGGTGGGCCATGGACAGAAAAGGTTGGACAGGGAGCTAGGTTCCCCCCAGGAAGCTTTACCTACTGCCCATGGTTGCTAGCTAGCCATGATAGTGTGACAGATGACAGAACAAGAAGCAATGGTCTCAAGTTGCAGTGTGGGAGGTCTAGGTTGGATATTAGGAAACACTATTTCACTAGGAGGGTGGTGAAGCACTGGAATGGGTTACCTCGGGAGGTGATGGAATCTCCATCTCCATCCTTAGAGGTTTTTAAGGGGTTGGATTAGATGACCTCCCAAGGTCTCTTCCAACCCTAATATTATATGATTCTATGATGAGTTGACCCCCTCAACGTAACAGCTTCTAAATTTGAAACAGCTTCGTAACTACATTTAAAACAACACTTCTTATTAGTTGCAAATGCAGAATTGAAAAAAAGAAAAGAAAAAAGGCTTATCGTGCGTGGCACGCATGTCTACCGCTCAGAAGTGTTTCCTATAGACTACAGTCATAGCTAGTGCTCTCCCGTTTTCTCTTTTTATAATAAAAAATACATACCTAGTTAGCTAGCTGGCATTAACAAAGAGTGACGAACCCGAGCCATCTAAAAAGAAACCGAAAACGTACAACTTCCATTCGGAATGGGAAAGTGAATTTCTATTTGCAACAATGAAAGATAAGTGTGTATGTCTTCTCTGTCACACAAGTATATCGATAAGTAAAAAGGGGAATTTAGAAAGACACCACAAAAGGACAGTTTCCCTTTGAATAATGCACTCCGTACAAAGAAAGTTAATGAATTGAAGGCCGTTTTGAAAGCTCAACAGTAATTTTTTACTAAACCATCAGCAAAAGGGAAGGTCTCTACTGAAGCATCGTTACGTGTTTGCCATCTGCTGGCAAAACACAAGAAATCATTTACGGATGGAGAAGTATTTAAAGACGCAATGACTGTGGCATTGCAAAGACTTTAAAAACAAAGAGGAAATAATGACGGCAATCCCGAGCATATCACTTGGTGCTTCCACAGTAGCAGGACGGGTGGAATCTTTGTCCGAAGATGTCTTTCTCCAACTACAGGAGGATCTGAATGACTGTGAATGCTTTTCATTGCAGTTTGATGAATGAGTCAACATGACCGACACAGCCTAAGTAATTGTTTTTGTTTGAATGGTTTTTAAGGAAGAAACAGCTAAAGAGGAACTTCTGACTGTTTTGCCCCTTAAAGAGAGAAAAAGAGGTGAAGATATCTACAACTAATTCAAAAAGTATGTGTTTGAGAAAATCATTCTAATCAAGAAACTTGTTTTGATCACAACGGATGGTGTACCCACCATGCTTGGCGCACATGCTGACTTTGTTGCATTTTGCAGAAATGATCCAGATTTTTCTTCATTTGTGGATTACCAGCGTATAATCCACCAGCAAGCACTAGCGAGTGAAGTTATGGACTTCTCACATGTAATGAAAATCATTGTCAGAATTGTAAACTCAGTTTGAGCAAGAGCCCTCCAGCACCACTTGTTTAAATCCTTACAAAAGCAATTTTCCCTCTCTTGGTATTGATACCTCCTCATCAATTATTAGGAGTGGACCACATCCACCCTGATTGAATTGGCCCTGTCAACACTGATTCTCCACTTGTAAGGTAACTCCCTTCTCTTCATGTGTCAGTATATTTATGCCTGCATCTGTAATTTCACTCCATGCATCTGAAGAAGTGGGTTTTTTACCCACGAAAACTTATGCCCAAATAAATCTGTTAGTCTTTAAGGTGCCACCGGACTCCTCGTTTTTTTTACTTGATGAAGTGGATTCTGCTTACGGTGAGCTGCTCCTCCACGTGGATGTGAGTTGGTTAAGCAGGGGGAAAGTCCTCCAAAAATTTTTTGGATCTAATGCCCGAAATCATCACTTTTCTAAAATCAAGGAACGAATTGTGCAATGAACTGTCAGACAATGCGTGGCTGCTAGACTTCAGGTTCCTCCTTACTGACATAACATCCAAATTGAACAAGCTGAACAGCAAACTGCTGGGAAAGGATAGAGACTTATCACATATGATCAATGCGGTGAATGCATTCAAATTGAAACTAGGTCTGTGGTGTGACTAGTTCGGTCACAGAGACCCCCTTGGGATTGTCACCTGACGTGCTGAGATTACCTCTGAGTCGGTTTTCCCTGCCAGCTTGGGACTCCAGAACCCTGTCTTGTTGAGCCAGACACGCTAGCCTGCTGCAACACAGACCCAGGGTCTTGGCCATGCCCCCAAACCTGCAGACTAAACTGAAAACAGCTCAGCAAGTTTACCTGTCTCCAGCACCCAGACACCCAGCTCCCAATGGGATCCAAACCCCAAATAAATTAGTTTTACTCTGTATAAAGTTTAAACAGGGTAAACTTATAAATTGTCCGCCCTCCATAACACTGATAGAGAGAGATGCACAGCTGTTTGCTCCCCCAGGTATTAATCACTTACTCTGGGTTCATTAATAAACAAAAATGATTTTATTAAGTATAAAAAGTAGGATTTAAGTGGTTTCAAGTAACAGACAGAACAAAGTAAGCCACCAAGCAAAATAAAGCAAAAACATGCAAGTCTAAGCCTAGTACATTAAGAAATTGATTACAGGTAATATCTCACCCACAGAGATGTTCCAATAAGCTTCTTTCACAGACTAGACTCCTTCCTAGTCTGGGCCCAATCCTTTCCCCTGGTACTTTCCTTGTTAGTTCCAGCAGACATCTTAGGTGGAAAACAGAGGTTTTCTCATGACTGGAACCCTCTTTGTTCTGTTCCACCCCCTTTTATAGCTTTGGCACAAGGTGGGACTCTTTTGTCTCTCTGGGTCCCTCCCCCTCCTTCTAAATGGAAAAGAACCAGATTTAAGATGGATTCCAGTATCAGGTGGCATGATCACATGTCCTGTGAGACCCCAGACTCCATCCTTTCTGGGCTGGCCCACAAGTACACTGGAAGGTTTGCAAGTAAACAGAGCCATTTACAACCAAATGTCCTTGTCAATGGGAGCTATCAAGATTCTAAACCACCATTAATAGCCCACACTTTGAGTAATTACAATAGGACCTGAGAGTTATACTTCATATTTCTAGCTTCAGATACAAGAATGATACATACATACAAATAGGAGGAATATATTCAGTAGGTTATAACCTTTGTTATGATACCTTACAAGAGACCTTTTGCATAAACCATATTCCAGTTACATCATATTCACACTCACAAGCATAATTCCATAAAACATATGGAGTGCAACGTTACATGTGGTCCTCCCAGTTAAAGGATAAAATGCTGCAGCAGTTCCCGAGTCTGGAGAAAATATTAGAAAAAATTTAAGACAAAGAAAAATGGTTCCACCCAGAAAAGTTCTGTGCATAGCTGACCAAATTAGCAGAGGAATTCAACAGGTGATTTCAAGAATTAGACATGATGGAGCCAATCGTCATGTGTATCTCAAATCCGTTCCTTCCAGCAGACATTGGTGGATTGGCTGGGACATTCCATCAGGTGTTTGATTTACAAAGTAGTGGAATTGATATGGAGATAATTACCATGCAAAGTGACATTGAACTGAAAGCCAGATCAAGGGACAGCAATTGTTGGAGACTCGTAAACCAAGAAAAGTACCCCCTTCTATTGTCCTGTGCTTTAAAAGTGAAAGCTTGGTTCCACCTATCTGAGTGAGACGGCGTTGTCACAAATGAAGATGATCAAGTACAAGTATCGCACCCATCTCACAGATGCTCATCTGCAGGACTGCATACAATTAGCTATTTCAAATTACAACCCGAATTTTGAGACACTGGCCAATAATGTGGAGTCACAAGTGTCACACTGAGACTCGGTAAGTAGGGAAAATGTATAATTATGTATATTAAGCAGTTGATCTCAGCTTTATATAACAAACTGTTATTTCTACATTTTCTTTGAGGTAGATCCTGGGTTCCACTTAAATTCCAAAAGTGATCTTGTGCTTAAAAAGGTTGGAGACCACTGCACTACAACAACCTGTAACCCACTAGCCCTCCCCCCTCTTTGTCCTATGACTGTGTTATGAGAGAAAGGGACTTAACATAACAGCAGCCATTTTGTATGCTCAGATACCATTAACTGGAAGCAAGACACCGCATAGTCAGAAATAATTTGGCTTTCACTTAGGCAGATGAAACCGCTGCTTTGTCACGAATAAGGACAAATAAAGTGACAGACTCATGAGAATGAAAGGGAATGTGGTTAGCTGACCTTGGATGTGGGTGTCTGACTCTGAGTTTCTTGCTGGGAATTGCGTTTGCTGATAAGTAGAAATGATGTGTTCTTTGATGTTGGTTGGGAAATTGTCAGCCCATTAGGGGTTACTATAAATTGTGGGCTTTGTTTTTGAGCAACCTATAAAGATTAGTTAAGTGTGTGCAATTTGGAGATAGTTGGGAGAAGTTCGGAGAGAATTTCTACAAGCTAGAAAACTGACATCTAACTCCCTGGCAGCTAGGAGGAAGGTGGCCGGCCACTGGAACCCTGATGCTGAGCATTCAACACCATCTCAGAATTTGGGTAAGTGTATGTAGGGGGTTCTAGATTATTGCTATTTTAGATGTATGCTGTAGACTCAATAAAAACAAGGATTTGGGGGTGAAAGCACTCATGCATACCAATCATTCATCAGACAGAGGAGCCATGTCCCTATTGATTTATGTCCTGACAGAGTCTGGAAAACAGACTAGTTACCATAGTTTCTGATTCAGAAAACCCCAGGTAGTAACTGCAGAGGTGTTAATTGCCCACTTCATCTTGAATGGTCTCTTGCCATATATGTTAACTCCTTATGCTTAACAATGTGTTACATCTTGTATTTAGCTGTGACACACAGACCTGAAGTAGACGGAGCTCTGTGTAGCTCAAAAGCTTGCCTCTTTCACCAACAGAAGTTGGTCCAATAAAAACTATTACCTCACCCACCTTGTCTCTCTCATATCCTGGTACCACCACGGCTACAACACTTCAAAGTGCCAGGCATTCCGGGATCCTTAAGACACAACCTGTTTCCTCAGAAAGCACACACAGCCCCTCTGGGTTGACGATTGCATAGCAGACCTCAGAACTGCCCCTAAAGACAGTTTTCGAACGTTAAACTGAACTGGAGAATGGGCAGGAATTCTCTTGGGAAACAGGCTCCTGAGCTGCTGTCTATCCCAACCTAGGCCAGAAACTCTGGATAGTTTTAGATCTCTGAAATGGCTTGGCTCCACTTTTTGTTGAAATTATAAGGTGCAGAGGACTGGGATTTAGGACTTCTGGGATCTATCTCCAACTCAGATTCACTGTGTGCCCTCGGACAACTCATCTACCCGCTGTGCCAGCTTTACCGCTGGTTAACTGCAGACAATACTGACCTACTTCACAAGGGGTTGGGAGAATTAGTATTTGTAAAGCAAGATAGAAGTGCTAAGTATTATTAATGTCTCCTGAGTTCTCTGCTTTTGGAAACAATGGCCATTTCTGCCCTTAATGTTTTAAACAGTTGCTGCTGGAGGAGCTTAGACTGCAGATTCCTGGCTTGTGGTTTGTCTGTAAATCACAAAGCTGGACTCTACCCAAGACTCTCTCTTGAATGTTTCAGCAGGAAGTCTGGATGAAGAAAGCTCTGTTCTCAGTTATGTGGCCCAGTGAACTACTTTATGAGCTGGTCCAGTTTCAAGGTCCCAGCCAGACCTGCAAGGGATTCTGTCCAAGTCTCAGGCACGTCCTTCCAAACTGGATTTCACTGCCTATAAACATTTTGCGTTTCCTGTGTTGAGGATGTATGTGACTCTGCAGTAGTGCCTGTGGATCAATTGACCAGCCTCAGAAAAAGGAGGAGGCTTGAGAGCCCAATTTATTACCCCTGTGAACTACATAAAAACTTAGGGCTTGTCTGTACACAGAATTTGAACTGGTTTAAACTTATTCCAATTTAGTTAAACCAGTATTTAGATCAGTGTAGCTTGAAGCACAACCTAACAATCTTAACTGGTTTTGAACCAATAGATTGCCCACACACAAAAGTTGCAGTGGTTTAACTAACTCGGAATAAAATCACACCTTATCGTACAATGGTGTGTAGGCCTGGACTTACTACTGCTTGTAGCCATGAATCAAACAACATGGATGGGGCCTGAGTACTTCAGAGGACCCCCATGCTGTCCCAACTTGGGTCCTGGTGAAATCTGGCATGGAAGTAAGCATCACAGGTGAAAGCAGAATACATCAGGGAGGATGAATAAGTGGCCCATCCAACAAAACTACACACCAACATTGCAGGATGTTAAATGTCATTGGGGGGTTTGATTTTTGCTTGCTAGAGGAATTTGGGGGAGGGATAGCTCAGTGGTTTGAGCATTGGCCTGCTAAACCCAGGGTTGTGAGTTCAATCCTTGAGGGGGCCACTTAAGGATCCGGGGCAAAATCAGTACTTGGTCCTGCTAGTGAAGGCAGGGGGCTGGACTTGATGACCTTTCAAGGTCCCTTCCGGTTCTAGGAGATGGGATATCTCCATTAATTTATTTATTTTATTTTATTTAATCACAAAGGCTGCTCTGTTCTGTTTGCAAAGTCCAGAAAAAGTATCTGGTGGGATGGAAAGAGTTTGCTGGTGCAAATGCAAAGGAGGATGAGTAATTTAGTATCTCTGCATGAAAGAAATGTGCTCAGAAGGCTACAATTGACAACACTGGTTTGCTGCCACTCTCCGGGGTGGGGAGATAGCTCAGTGGTTTGAGCATTGGCCTGCTAAACCCAGGGTTGTGAGTTCAATCCTTGAGGCTGCAATTTAGGGAACTGGGGCAAAAATCTGTCTGGGGATTGACCCTGCTTTGAGCAGGGGGTTGGACTAGATGACCTCCTGAGGTCCCTTCCAACCCTGATATTCTATGATTCCGTATTGAAATTCTGCTGTAATGTGCATGTTCCATACAATGCTCTTCTTTCTGCATAGAGCGCTCCCATATGGAGTGGAAGTGGGAAACTAGGCTGCCTATTCCCAGCTCAAGGTTCTCCTTTTTACCTATATGTTCGGAGCAGCTCATCCTTTACACCACTTTTGTTAGCGAAGGAGCCTCTGTTGTGCGCTATGAAGAGCCCCCCTCAGACTCAAAGCCATTTGCAGACCAGCTGTCAAGCAAATCCTTTGCATCCATAGCATGGCACTGCCCAGGGGTCAGTAGTTTTTGTTCATCCCCTAATGGTGCATTCTCCCACCTGTGCTCGGTAGTGCTAGTCACGCGTAAAAGGTTCACAAAGCCTGCCTACCTCTGCTGGTCATTGCCTCTCCTGTCACGCACAGCTTTACCTTTGCAAATATATGGATCCTGGGTCAAAAGGATATGCCAACAGATCATTTTAATTCTCTCACATCATGACTCAATTGTTTCCATTCTCTTGCTGCATGTGCAGTCACTGTTCCCCTTCATCAGGGCTCTGGTATCAGCCATCACTAATGCAGAAGGATGGGATGGGTCAGGAATAAGGAATCAGTGATGCATCTCCTGCTTTGATATAGCATGGTCACAAATGTGACTTTTTGATCAAAATCTGACCCTTTGCATGCTGCTGCCTCCTTCATACACTGTTTATTACCCCTTTTCATACTGACACAATAAAGGCCAGGGGGCAGGTTTTCATATGAACACTTGTTACTTTGCTTGATCTTTCAGTCAGTCACCTCTCAACCCCAAAGTTAGGGCCCTAAGGGTTGGTTGGTGCATAGGATTCATGGGATCATAGCCTGTTAGATAGAGTTCATGCCCCTGCCAGGGGAGGAATTAGTTCCTGATAGAACACACAGGTTTTATAAACCAACACTAAACTTCAACTCAGCCAAAAGGATTCCATTCCACCATGCAACATCTCCCCCGACAGTGAACAGACACCACTATCAGCAAACTCTGAATGGCCAGAGTGCAGGTGAGTACTTATCAGGAATTCACCAGAAGTTTCCATTTCTTTACTCTGTTTCCATAAAAAGCTATAGCAACACATTACAATACAGTCTACTTCCATGGCCGCATACTATTTCTCTAGCAGTACAGGACAGCATACAATTTCTCCAGTGATCATACGGGGTTCTAACAAGCCCTGGATAGACATGTAGCATCTAGTAATAACTTGTCATTCCTATATACTTGCACTGATTTGTTGGCAGAATGATCCAATATATCTATTAACGGACTCTGCATAGAAGGTCGCCTCTCTAAGGAATATATTTTAAACAACTGTGCAGTCTTGGTTCACTTCATGGAAGGAAGCGTTTAATGACAGATTAATTACTGGCTGCAAATGTAGTGGCCTATATATGCCAGCTCATTTGCACTCTTACTGTTATACACAATATAATGCAGATTAGGTGTAAAAACAGTTTACTGGGTACCTCTCATTTAAATGACTAAGGAATTCCAGCACAAACAGCGACAGGATGCCACATGTATCTTACTGGGAGCTGGATTGTGACCCATCACTCATTTCATATAAGCCACTGAACAGACTTCAGTCAGTGATGACACTGGTCATCATTTATCTGGCCTGGGTTAATCCTGGAGATGTAGAGGGGAAAGGTTCTACTCTCATTATCAGCCCCCAGACCAATCAGCCATTAGTTACTACTCTTCCTCATCTGAGTAAAACTGAAGGCTAAGGTAAGTTTATGGTATGTAAAAATGACACTACATTACTCTTGAATCTTGTCTGGTCAGCATCAGAAATGCTGATTTAGTGACAAGTTTTTACTACTTATTTGTGTTCACCTGCCGAGCTCACATAGCTCTGGGAGAGAGCTGACATCTAGTCTGGCTCACATAGCACCAGAATCATTAACCAAGTTCTACTTACAGAATCTTATTACTGGAGATTTAAGGATGAACCAGAAAGAGGTTGGCCTGACTCTCAGAGCCCATGCTGAGTTTGCAGAGTTGCCAGTTATTAAAAAAAATCTTGTACACTGATTTGTCCAGGTGTAATTGAGAAACAAACCTGGAGGACCAAGATGACTCATTATCTCAGGCCCTTTCTGTTGGGTAGCAAGCACACGTTAGAAACCTGGAGTTCAGATCTTATAACCTTAAGGACAAGAATAAGGATTCATAGTTGAGGGACTTACCTCCTATCTTCCCTCCACTTCCTTCTATACTGCCTCCCCCAGCCCACTCACGTTCCCGCCAGCAGAAGGAACCCTCCCCCACCATTCTAGGACCCTGCTGCCTCTCAGAATTGGGGACTGTCTGAAGGATACGAACTGTCATGCTAGCAGACCTGGGACACAACATAAAACAAAATAAGGCAAAATCCCATGATGAAGGTATCTTGAAATGAAGAGGAATTTATTTAATATAAATAAACAGAACAGAGATTACCTGTGGCATGCAAATTATACCGTAAGGGAGGCAAAAACCCTGGAAACTGTCCAAAAAGCCAAGTGAGCTTGTTGAACATTTCCCTAGATACAGGGATGAGTTCAGTTATCCAGCAGCTAAGCTACCTTATCTGCCACACTACTCTGTTGACAAATCATTGTTCCATCAGTAGTACCTGTGTTTGCTAATGGCAACAATCTATCCCTGTGCCTGCTAAGCCCTAGGTGCCAGGCAGAGGTGGTTTCCTGACAAGCTAATGAATTTTGCTAGTGCTGAAGGCTGGTGTTCTGAGCCCATTGGTGTATAAGGGCTAATTCCTGGGTGGGTATATGGGGTTCTAGTCCATGGAGCTAGTCTGGACTCCTGATGTCAACTGCTCTGTTGGGAAAGGCTGTTTCTAGAATCGATATGAAATTAGGACTTTTGGGCCAAACTTAGAAATCCTGGCAAATCATTTTAGCAGTAATCTCCAGGTTTTGTCTCAGCAGGACGATAGGACTCTGTGCTGGTAATACACAGTCCAGTAATTACAACTGCAACCTCCCTATAAAGTGAAACTTGGAAGCACATTTAGGTGTCACGCAGAGCCGCAGATATTCTACCCCATGCAGCACAGAGTTTGGGAACAGACAGCTGTTCCAACAGTCAACAACAGAAGCAGTTGTGCTGGAGGGAACAGAGACTGGCATCTGGCACAGAGCTTGCCCTTTCGATACGTTTGGGCTCAGTGTTTTTCCAGGGCTTTGGTAAGGAGTTCATTCAGACGGCTCACCATAGGTCTGGGATCATCATTCAGTCCTGCTGCTATCATGGCATTCTCATAAATCTGAGTGAGACAAGGGCACAGAGAAGAGAAGGAGTGTTATTAGCAGCAGGAGCCACTTTGGTATGAAATGGAGAAGTGCTGCTCCTCTGTAGAAGATCATGGGATGCACATCTGGGGGGATCATATGATAGGAAGAGGTGCTGCCCAGGGATTCTCTCTAGCACCCCATGCCCCAGAGTGCATGTGAGTGTGATGTGCCACTTGGAGCCTCGATCACTTTCAGACAGACTTACCATCCCCTCCCCACTTCAAAGGAGCCATCTTAAATGCCAGGTGCTTCCAGTGGACAAGCCTATGAATTCTCTCTGCTTTTCCCCTCCCTACCCTTCTTTCCCAAGTGCAGTCCACCCCTGTGAGAACAGCATAGCTCCTAGCTCTGCACCAAACACGAGTAGGGTCAGAGTGGGTAACACCGAGCCCCGTTCTTGGACGGCATCACAACGTTCTAGGGAAATGGACCCTGGGCCATGCAGGACTAAAAATACCTAGAGTGGGGACCATTCGGTGTATGATTCCAGCTGGCCATGAGGACAGCCTTGGCCCACTCCCTTACTGCCCACAGATATGGCAGCCTGCCCAGGGAGCATAGTGGTGCAGACATGGCTCTCACCTGATCGAGCAGCAGCTGGGCCAGGTCAGGCTGGCTGACCCTGAGCTGATTGAGTTTCTTGATCAGCGCATGCCTGCAACGGAATGAGAGATCAGCACAGCGTCGCAGTGCCCCTTGGACGCATGAAAAAGCCACTGGTCCCAGGAGGAGCAATGAGCTATGGAGGAACAGCAAAATGCCTCCCTAATGGCCAAAAGTTCCCTTCTCTGCCTCTTTACCTGTGAGCTTCTCCCTCCCTCCTTCCACATCCCAGCCCCATAACCTGTGGGGTGGATAATGCAGATGGCTGCTGCTGGGGGCCCCCATGAGGCTGCACATCACGAGAATTTGCATCCATCACTGTGCACAGCTCCACAGGCCAAGACATAGCAGCACAAACTCAGCACTTAGAGAATGGAGGATCCCAGCTGGTTCAAGTTCGCCATGCTAGCCGGTGTCTGCCTTTGCACAACATCCAAGCTGAAGTGCTCTGGCTCTGCCCCATCTCACCCTGTGTTTATCTCCAGTGTGGGCTGCAGGATCTGGGCACGCTCCTCGTTGGTCTTGGCCAGCTGCTGCATGCGCAGAAAATGGCGGGCAGCCCCCATCTCAAGCACAGTGATCATGGCCGGGTGGGTGTCCAGTCGTGGAGTCACCTGTCAGAGGAACAGGATGGGACAGTGACAGGATGGGAAATGCAGGCGGCTCAGAGGTGGGGGAGAATGAAGGGCTCAAAGGCTGGTTTTCAGCCAAGGAGGAGGATGTCCCCCTCAGTGCAGAAGCTACACAAAGTTCCTAGAGAACTGACACCCACACTGAAGAAACGGCTTACAATGGGGTGAAAGTCCACGGTCTGAACAGTACCATTTTGAGTGCGCGAGTGAGTGAGTGAGAGAGACAGACACTGAGCACAGGGCGGGGAGCTTGGATGATATGGGTCTAATTCTGCCTCTGCCATTATCTACCTACCTGAGAGTTTGCTACAGTGCCCATCCCCACAGTATGTAAGTGCTCCACTGACTCCTTTCTCTGACCTCAAGCCAGTCACCTACCCACACTGTACAGAGGCGGAAAACCAATTAAGATCCTCCACCCAGAGGGCTGAATACATTTGTGAAACATTCTGAAGATGAAGTGCTGTATCAGTTCACTCTACTGTTTACAGAGTGAGAACTCGAGGAATTATTCTACCAACAAACATTACTGATCACTCAGCATGCTCACTACTAGCCTAACTGCTTCCTGGTAACCCAAGGGTACCTGAACAATCTGACTGCAATCACGCCTCTGAGCCAAGCCAAAGAACTGGCGTCTGTAGGAGCACACCCTGGCCTCTAGAGCGCTTTCCTGTGTCCCGGAGTTTCAGGGGTCCTTTCAATCTAACAAACCCTCCAGCCCTTCTGGTGTCAAGAGAGTCTGTCATCTTATGCAGCCTAGTTCTCTAGCTAAGTCACTGCTCAGTCAATCTCCTTTTGTAGCTAGCAGAAAGGTCCAAATATAAGGAACTCAAAGTCCAGCGGTCTTGGACTCGCTCCTCTGGCGTATGTCTAACACTCACTGTCCTTGACCATTTTCCATCTTCCTTCTTAGTCTGGATAAGAGGTAGGAGGACCCAGGCCGACCCACTCTACTAGGCTCCAGCTCAGGGCCCTTGTTCGGAGCAGGCAGAGTTAACCCTTCTGAAGATCATTGCTGTTCCCTGAGCTGCTTCCTACCTCTGTGGGCTTTACAGCCTCTTGTTCTGCTTCTCTCTCTCTCTCTGGAGTGTTGGCTTCTCTTCTTACCAGTTTGCTGTCAGGAGCTTCTCTCCACAGTCCCTCTTGTCTCTCTAGCAGCCACCCTGCCCTCCTGCCATACAGCCCTTTAATACTCCCAGCTGCCGTGGGGCTGCCAAGCAGCTCACGCTGAGCAGACAGACAGTCTGCATTAGCCTTTGGTTGCCAAACCAGCCTGGGGTGTATAGACAGAGTCCAAGAAAGCAACACTGAAACTGAGATACGGGGGGAAAAGACAAGAGCTGGATTTATGCAGGAATATTACTGAAAGGGCCATGTAGATCCAGCACTATCCCTTGATAAGCACAGGACCATCAGATACGCTATATACATCCTGCCCTGGCAGAAGGGAGGTGGGGAGGAGACTATTTATACTACCATGGCATCTAGGGGCCCACCTGAGGTCAGGGCCCCATTGTGGCAGGTGATGCACATAACAGTAAGAGACTGTCCTTGCCCTGAGGCACCTACAGGCTAACTAGACAAGCCAGACAAAGGAAGGGTTCTTACACCCATGTTACAGGTGGGGAATTGAGGCATGGAGAGATTAAATGATTCACCCAAGGCCACACTGAAAATCTGTGGCTGAACCCACATCTTCTGGGCCCTAGTTCAGTGCCTTGACCACAAGACCATCCTTCCTCTTTTCAGAGGTTATGATCTATATAGGTCTTTTCCACCTTTAGCTACTAGAATCCCATAGCACATGTACCTTAACATTGGTGATGCGAGAGCCCAATGCATTCCTCATCCAGGCCATCAGCTCCTCAGCCTCTTTCTCCGTCAGGCGTTCTGCAGCTTGGGGGAAGGAGGATGGGTTACATTGCAATACTGTCTGTCACTGGACAGCACTAGGGAATGTGTGCTTTGCTCCTGAAAAGCAGCTTTGTCCATTTCAAATATCCATCCGTCTGCTCTCTTACCAAACAGAGATATGGCACCATGCCAAATGCACAAGCTCAACCCGCATCATTCCAGAGACCACCTCATACATAAAGAGGGCAAGCTTATTCCACCCCAATCCCCTCACTCTGCAATATCACCCCTGGGATCAGGAGTATCTGCTTTTAAAATGAAGCTGGCTTTAAAACGAAGATAGACCAGAGATGCCCGTGAACTCGCTACGCAATATTTTAATCACTGTTTTAAACTAGGAAATTGCTTGGGTCCTGTCCACAGCAGGACCTGCTCTCTTACCAGACAGAGTTTTGACCCAGCGCAGACAGGACAATGTTAGATTTCTTTTCTTTTAAAGAGAAGAATTTACATCTATGCTATACTGCTCCTGCTTCATGGTTCTCGGTGTTATTACTGAGAATATAATCAACACTTCGTAGCCCTTTACAGCCACTGGCCTCGTGAATCCTCAGTGACCCAGTGAGCTTCGCAGGACAGTGCAGGCTGGCTAAAAGGCCTCCCAGAGTGGGCCTGCAGCACTGGTTGGGAAAGGGAGGCTGCATCTCCACCCCCTCCTTCTTCAGGGAGGGTGGGAAAGTAACAGGAAAGGAACTTGCAAGAACTGGTGATCGGCAGCTTACAAACCAAGAGCAGGCACTATACAAAGAGACAGCTGCCCAGGTCAGGGGCAGAGCTGCCACGGGTGCCTGTGAGCACTGCAGAGGCAGGATGCTAACTAGAGAGAGTTTGCTCACATGCTCGGCAAAGGCAATGCTTTCTTGAGGGAGGGCATGAAAATAGGATATTCTCACTGGCTACCACCTTGGCTGCCACGTGGGAGGCTCAGCGCCATCTGGCTGCTGAGCTGGAGAATGTAGGTGCTGAGCCCAAGGCCACGCACAGGACGTGCTGGGGGAAGGGATGCTCTACCTGGGCGACTCTCCTCAAACTTCTCTTCCTTATAGTGGTCAACAACAATGTCAGTCTCTACTGAGATCAGCTTCTTCTTATCAAACTCCCGAAGGTGCAAGAGTGTCAGCTCATCAAACTGCTCATAGCAGAACAGCACCTGTATTGGAAAGGACAGTAAGCAACGTGGTGTCCAGTGATGAACAGGATTGCCGGCAGCTCATCAAAGCTGCAAGGACAATAGCCTCTTCCCTTTCCCAGGGTGCAAAGTTGTGCTAGCCAGCAAGAGCATCACAAGTGAATGCTGGCAGATCCACCGCTGCTCCCCCACCCAGACACATAGAGCAACTGAACAGGCCAACAGGTTTGTTGACTGACATTGCTGAGCTCTGTGCAAACCCCTCCCCTTGCAGCCGCAGTTCCCAAATGGGGTCGTGCCACCAGCAGATGGGGTCACGGCTGTCCCTAGTGCGCAGAGGACACCATTCTGCTCCGCACAGCGTGACCTCACATGTATGGCGCTTGCAAACAAAATGGCATCCTCTGTGTGGTGAGACCTCACATGTACAGTGCGTGTGCAGTCACGTGAGGGGAGAGGATGCCATTTTGCTTTACCAAGTGGCACCCTCCATGCTGTCTGTAGCCCCGGGAGGAAATGATTCATTAAAATGGGGTCATGCTGGCAAAAAACATGGGAATCCCTGCCTTGCAATATCCACCCTGCCATGACGTACAATGTCTCAGCATGCACAAAACAGCCTTCTGTGAAAAGATCTCCTCTTTGCAGGGGCAGTACTGAGTCAAGAAACTGCTGATTATAGATATAACTTCTCGTATTTCAGTGTCCTCCAGATTTCATCCCTACCCTCTACCACAGATCCCTAGCAGTCCCAGGCAATGGACTGTGTGGAATATGCCCACCTGATCCTATCAGATCCCTGCTCAGTGCCCAGGAGAAACTGAACATCCCACAGGACTCTGCTAATACGCGCAAGGGGAAATTCCCTCCTGCCCCAAATTTGGAGGATCCCAAAGTAGCCTGGAGGAGCCTGGAGATGGAGAATTCTTGCTGCCCTGGGGAGGAACTGTGAAAGGTGAGGAGGAACATCCAAGGACCCCTGGAAAAGACCACAGGCCCAGACACCGAACTGCTCCTCACTCATCACCCTGGTCCAGGCATTGCAAATCAATGGCTGGGCTCTGAGGCAGAGCAGCTTTACTCCTGTGTTGTTAAGCCGAGAGAAGTGCAAGAGCTCATGGATTATCGCCTGTACAGACCAATACTAACTCATATGTTTGTGAGGCTCCCATTGCCCTTTGCTTCTGAATAAAGAGACAGATCTAATAATCCTCTCCCCCCTGCAGGGTGAATAGCCGAACCCAAGAGGAGGCAGAGGGCTGCTAGGCTGCACTGGCCCCACAGAATGACTGAAGAAGTAACATATGCAGAGGGCAGGGAGCAACATATCTCAAAGGTTGTGTCTCCTTTGCAGCAGCTCTGCTGTATCCAGCAAGACCATAAAATACACCAGACACAGGGGACCCCACAGAGAGGAAGCTGGGCCTGGCAGCAGACAGCACTCTGTGGTGCTGATGCCGACTGGCAGCAGCAGAGGGCAGCACACTGCTGCATCCTGCTGAGACACAGTGCATTGCTCACCCACCTCCATATCTTTTTTCTTCATGGCCTCGAAGTACGGCGAGTGCTCGGCCAGGTGCCGATTGGGCGCACACAAGTAGTAGATATTTCGGCTCCCTGCCTGCATGCGGCTGGCGTACTCCGTCAGGCTGGTCAGCTGGCCTGCAGGCAGCGCCGAGGACTCGTAACGCAGTAGCTTCGCTATGTCCTCCTGGGAGAGGAGATTTACCTTGTTAGAGGTGTGATCTCCCTTGCAAGGGGCTGGAAACCTGCTCTGGTTTCTGCTCAGGTCTCTTGCAGTGCCAGACAGGACAGAGCAGCTCCCTGGGGGCAGCAGGGTCATCAGAGAAGCTGGAGGAGCTTCTCCCCCATAGCACAGGCAGAGGGGAATGTGGTTTCTTTAGAGGGTGTTTTTATGGCACTTGTCCCAACGGTAGCTGAACACCTCAGGGTTCCACATAGATCTCTGAACTACCTTAGCCAGCAGGCCAGGCTGGGGCAGTGCAGCCACTCTGCACTCAGAACAAGCATGGGCTGTCAGTAGCTGTTTTACCAATGTGGGAGAGAGGGGTATTGGACAGGACACCAAGATAATCCACTATGCCATGGGGCTTTTAGCCCTCCCACGAGCAGACAGAAGGGAACTCAGTCCAAGGACCGAGGAGGAAACTCTCCTCTGCACTTTACAAATCTAAGTGATTACAGCAGGTGGAGGCTACGCCCAGCCATCTCATACTGTAGCCCACAGGGACCAACAAAGCCTAATATGAGCAACTGCCTTAGCCACTACACCAGGTGGGTGTGTGGGTAACTATAGCTTCTAATATGGCATATACATGTCAGCAAAAGACTGACAATATTTGCCATAAAGACCCAGCTCTGTTAGCAGGCACTGATCCTGCTACAAAAGGGTTAAGTAGGTTCTGCTGACTCACTTTCCCTCCTAGTGGCCCTAGACTGTCCATATAGATCAGTGGTTGTCAACCGGGGGTCTGTGGTCATTGATAAAAATGTTAAATAACATAGGCCCAAGAACCAATCTCTACGGAACCCTACTAGGGACACACCCACTCGATGATGATTCCTATTTACAACTACATCAGTACCAAGTCAAATGCCTTACAGAAGACTATTACATCATCACTATTATCAGCCAAACCTGTAATCTCACCAAAAAAATGATATCAAGTTAGTTTGACAGGATCTATTTTCCATAAACCCATGTTGATTGGCATTGATTATATCACCCTCCTTTAATGCTTGATTAATTGGGTCCCGTATCATAAGAACATAAGAAAGGCCGTACCAGGTCAGACCAAAGGTCCATCTAGCCCAGTATCCTGTCTACCGACAGTGGCCAATGCCAGGTGCCCCAGAGGGAGTGAACCTAACAGGCAATGATCAAGTGATCTCTCTCCTGCCATCCATCTCCACCCTCTGACAGACAGAGGCTAGGGACACCATTCCTTACCCGTCCTGGCTAATAGCCATGAATGGACTTAACCACCATGAATTTATCCAGTTCTCTTTTAAACTCTGTTATAGTCCTAGCCTTCACAACCTCCTCAGGTAAGGAGTTCCACAAGTTGACAGTGCGCTGCGTGAAGAAGAACTTCCTTTTATTTGTTTTAAACCTGCTGCCTATTAATTTCATTTGATGACCCCTAGTTCTTGTATTATGGGAATAAGTAAATAACTTTTCCTTATCCACTTTCTCCACATCACTCATGATTTTATATACCTCTATCATATCCCCCCTTAGTCTCCTCTTTTCCAAGCTGAAGAGTCCTAGCCTCTTTAATCTCTCCTCATATGGGACCCGTTCCAAACCCTTAATCACTTTAGTTGCCCTTTTCTAAACCTTTTCTAGTGCCAGTATATCTTTTTTGAGATGAGGAGACCACATCTGTACGCAGTATTCGAGATGTGGGCGTACCATCGATTTATATAAGGGCAATAATATATTCTCAGTCTTATTCTCTATCCCCTTTTTAATGATTCCTAACATCCTGTTTGCTTTTTTGACCGCCTCTGCACACTGCGCAGACATCTTCAGAGAACTATGCACGATGACTTCAAGATCTTTTTTCTGACTTGTTGTAGCTAAATTAGCCCCCATCATATTGTATGTATAGTTGGGGTTATTTTTTCCAATGTGCATTACTTTACATTTATCCACATTAAATTTCATTTGCCATTTTGTTGCCCAATCACTTAGTTTTGTGAGATCTTTTTGAAGTTCTTCACAGTCTGCTTTGGACTTAACTATCTTTAGCAGTTTAGTATCATCTGCAAACTTTGCCACCTCACTTTTTACCCCTTTCTCCAGATCAGCTGCTCTATTATCTTGCCCAGGATCAATGTTAGACTGACAGGCCTATAATTAGGGAAGCAGGAGTATTAATAAAACCAAGCACCAAAGGGAGGGCGTGTTTACTTTGTATAGTGTATGGGCTGTGTCTGAGAAGGGATGGGGAATGGCACCTGTCCACATCCCCCTTTCTAAAAGCTTGTAGGACACTGTGGAGGTCAGAATATTTTGAAGGATCTGTAAATCTCCAAAGGGCCAGGCACAAAAGGCCACATGAGCAAATGGTAGGATCCCCAGAAGAGAATCACCTTCCCGCACCACTGCCTTATCCCAAGTCCGGGCAGCAGTCTGTGCTCTTTCACACCAGACAGACACTTAGTATGGTATGTACCTTGACTTCCTGCTCTGCTATGGTCACAATCCCCTCTCTCATGAACAGCCCGTAGTCTTCAAAGAACTTGGCATATTTCTCAGGATCCTTCTTGCTTTGGTCAATGAAAAACTTGATCAGCCTCTTCTGCAAAACATCCCGGAGTTTCCTGCAGTGAGAACAAGTATTGTTAAAAGCAGTCGATAGGCCAAGATGTTCATTGGTTTTAGGTTAATGTCCCTTTCCCTGTATACAGCTTCAGTCATGGGTTTCCTACACAAGAGTTGGCTTAGAAAGAGCAAAGGAGAAATACCAACCCACAGCCTTCTTGCCCTCATCCCATCTTCAGACGGGATCTGAAATCGGTTTCCACTCTCATCTCAGGCAGGGGCAGCTCTTGGTGCTAGGGACGGGGTGAGGCAGTATCCCAAACCCACTGCTGGAGCCTGGCTCCCCCTGACTTAGGAGACTCCACCATTCTGCACTGCACAAGGGGTTTAATGCACTCTCCCGATAGGCAGCTCACGCCACACCTGTCAAAATCAAATGCAGTGAGGAGGTGGCTGTAATGCAGTCATTTTTGGGGGGGTGGAGTGTTCTTGACTAATTAAGAACATATACAATGATGGAGGCTTTTTATCTTTCAATTAAGGAGAATTATTTTGATTACTGTAAGAAAGCACCTATTCTAAATCTCAAAGTACTTCAACAACAGCAGAATACACAATGCAGCTGCAACACCAAAGGCAACAACCCTACCTCACGCAACAGAATACAAAATAACACCCTGACCTCTTTCTCTGAACACTCAGCCATGACAGGAGCCTTGGTCTGTTATCCTTCAGGACACACTGTAAGGAGGTGTGAATTCCAAATTCAAGGGCACTCTCAGAGGAGGCTGGCCTTACAGTGCTTGGTGCTGTTGACCCTCAGGGCATGGTGTAAAAGCCGATCTATTTGGTCAGATCTTTGATAAAGGGGTAACTGTAGGGGTGTTATGTGTGTAGCTTAACATTGTGTGAAAAGAGGCCCAGAACACTGTCCAGTATTAGGAGGATGCTATGAAGGACTATTTCAAAGATGTATGCATAATAGATGTTACTTTAGCGTGGACCCAACCTCCCAGTGTCTGTAGCTGATTTTTTGATGTGTTTTATAACCTTTTACTTTCCAATCAATGAACCTGTTGGGAAAGTCAGAGGGCCCTAAATACTAAATTCAGTCTCCCAATTTCCAGCCAAGGCTGCTGTAAGTCAGTCTGTAACATGCATAATATAGGACTCAAGAGGGAGCCCGGCAGGTATTCAGAACATCCAGCAGATTGTGACACAGAACATTGCCCCAGCAACCATGAAATGTGACTGCTGAAAAAGTTTGCTCCTAGAATTGCTCTTAACCACCCTCCCTTGTTCAAAGTGAGTGAACTCACTACAGGAAAGGAGCGGTTACTCACCTTGTGCAGTAACTGGAGTTCTTTGAGATGTGTCCCCCAATGAGAGCTCCATTTCCGGTGCATGTGTCTCTGCACTCTTGATCTGAGATTTTTGGTAGCAGTGCTTGTTCGGCCCACGCATGTGCCTCCTCGCATCCTTGCACCCCGCACTGGAGGATATATAGGTCTGTGCAGGCGAACCACCTGCAGCTCCTTCTCTATCATAACGTCCCACAAGGTAAAACTCCAAAGCAGAGGGGAAGGAGGGCAAGTAGTGGAGCACTCAAAGGGAAACACATTTGGAAGAACTCCAATTACTGCACAAGGTGAGCAACATCCTTCTTCTTCGAGTAGTGTTCCACTTCACATGAATCCAAAGCAGTATCCCCACAAGGAGAGGGGAGCGTCAGAACAACATCCAAGGACAAAACTGCACCATCTGATCTAGAGGCAAGAACCAGAGTATAATAGTTGGAGAAAGTATTTGCAGAGCTCCAGGTTGCAGCTCTGCAGATTTCAGTGACTGGAACGTCTTCGAGTAATGCCACAGATGTAGACTGTGATGTTGCAGAATGAGTTAACACTCTAGAACAGTGGTTCTCAACCTGGGGTACGCGTACCCCTATGGGTATGCAGAGGTCTTGCAGGGGTACTCAACTCATCTAGATCAGAATTTCTCAACCTGGGGGGGTTATGAACCCCGGGGGGGGTCACAGGATGGGTTTGGGGGGGTTGCAATTGTGGGGTCGGCACTAGGGGTGGCAAGCAGGGCAATTGCCCAGGAACCCACGCCCACAGGGGGCCCCATAAAGCTAAGTTACATGCTTCAGCTCTGGGCAATGGGGCTATGGTTTCAGGCAATGTTCACAAGTGAAAAACAGGCTCAAGTATCACACTGAAATGTAAATACAATATTTATATTCCAATTGATTTAGTTTATAATTATATGGCAAAAATGAGAAAGTCAGCACTTTTTCAGTAATACTGTGCTGTAACACTTCTATATTTTTATGTCTGATTTTGTAAGTAAGTAATTTTTAAGTGAGGTGAAACTTGGGATATGCAAAACAAATCAGACTCCTGAACAGTACAGTACAGTAGTCTGGGAAGGTTGAGAACCACTGCTCTAGAAAGAGGTTGAATGTCAGCAGGCACATAACATGAAATAATACATCCCAAGATCCATTTTGAGACTCTCTGGGTGGAGACTGTGGATCCCTTGCATCTTGTCACAATTGAAACAAACAATCTAGGAGACTTTCAGAAAGGTTTCGTTCTGTCCAGATACAAGGGTAACTCCTTTCTGACATCTAAAGTATCGAAGGCAGAATCCTGCCTAGTCTGATGTGGTTTCAGGAGAAAAACTGGAAGGTGAATAGTCTCATCTATATAAAATTCAAAGGACACATTGGGTAAAAACTTGGGATGTGGTTGCAATGATACCTTATCCTTAAAAATACTGTGAAAGAAGGATCTGCCATTAAAGCTCCCGATTCTCCAATTCTCTAGGCAAAAGTGATGGCTACCAAGAAAGCTGTTTTCATTGATAGGTGAACCAACGAACATGTAGCTAGTGGCTCAAAGTGGTCAATCGTAAGAACAAAGATCAAGTTCCATACAGGAGCATATTCTCTAATCTGTGGAAATAGGTTCATTAGGCCTCTGAGAAACCTTGAGATTGTGGGGTGAGAAAAACAAACAAACAAAGAAAAAACCTTTTATCAAGGAGTGAAAGGCTGTGACAGCCGCAAGTGAAACTTGATCAAGTTCATATCAAGACCAGATCTTTTGAACTCAAACAGGTAGTTAAGGACAGCGGATAGAGAAGAGTGATCTGGAGAAACTTGTTGAAGGATACACCAGTGATGAAATCTCTTCTGTTTCTGAAGGTTAATAATTCTCACAGATGTCCTTCTGTTGTTTAATAACATCTGTTGTACTTCTGTTGAACAGGGGGTCTCTATCCCCAAAAGCCATCTAGGAGCCATGCCTGAAGTTACAGAACTTGCAAGTTGAATGAGGTAAGGATACCAAACTTGTCTCAGACAGGTGAGTGTAATTACAATGAATCTAGCCTGGTCTTGTTTGATCTTGTTGAGTACTTTCAAAAGTAACGGCGGTGATGGACACGCATGAAGAAGACCTCTTGTCCATGAGATGAGGAAGGTATCCCCCAGTGACTGAGGGTCTAGTTCCACTCTCAAGCAAAATTTCTTGCACTTGTGTTGGTGGCAGTTGCAAAGAGGCTCACTTCTGCCAACCCCAGGTTAGAAATATGCCATTGAAGACTTGCACGTCCAACTCCCATTAGTAATTCTGAGGAAAATGCCTGCTGAGGTGATCTGCCATAGTGTTCTGCATACTTGGGAGGTAAGAAGCTGAGATGATTATCTGGTTGACTATGCACCAATTCCAGAGTTTTAGTGCTTCTGCACGAAGTGAGAAAGAATGCATCCCGCCCTGAGATTGATGTAGATCATGCAGGCCACGTTGTCTGTCATGATCTTGATGGACTGGGCCTTGATCAGAGGAAGGAAATGAAGGCAAGAATTTCTGACTGCCCTCAACTGTAGACGGTTGATGTGAGGAAGCTGCTTTTGGGACGACCATTTGCCTTGGACTGTGTGTGACTCCAGATGCGCATCCCCCATCCCAAGAGGGATGTGTCTGATGATATGACGATGGTAAGAGGATCTTGACTAAATGGGACTTCTGCACCTTCGAAGGGCTCTTGAATCAGCTGAGTGACTGTAGAACCAAGCAAGGGAGAGACATATGCTTGCTGGGCATATAGAGTGTCTTGAGCCATCCCTGGAGGCATCGAAGATGTAAACTGGCGTGTTGAGTTACGAAAATGCAAGCTGCCATGTGCCCTAATAGTTGGAGACAACTTCTTGCTGAGGTTTGAGGACTGAGCTGAATCCTTGAGAAGGTGGGACAAGATGACAAGGGATGGATCACTCGAAATTGCTCTGTTTTGTACATTATCTCTGAAGCATTCGACACTGGTCGCTGTTAGAAGATAGGATACTGGGCTCAGGTGAAACACCGGTCTGATCCAGTATGGCTGTTTTTATGTGATTCTTTAGGGCAACAAATCTGTTCATATGTAGGTAAACCCTGGCTGTCACCACATCCAGAGAAGCTCCTACGAAATCTATCCGATGTGCTGGTGTAAAAGCAGACTTCTTGAGATTAAGTCAGAGGCCTAAACTGTGGAATACCAATCTTGTTGTTTGTACTGCCGACCACACCTCTTGATAAGATCAGTCCCCTGATCAACCAATCATTGAGACAAGGGAGGATGAGCCAGCTGGCGCAGCCAGGGTTTGGGGCCCGCTCCAGCCCAGACTAGGGTCCCACCGGCTCACATGGCGTGGTGCAGCCAGGACCTCACAGGCATGGCAGGGCTGGGGCTGCTCCGGCCCAGTCAGGGCTGGGATCCCTCCCGCCAGCCTGATGCAGGGCTGCTGGGGTTAACTTTGGTTAACTGGTAAGCCTAATGCTTACCAGTTAACCTTTTACATCCCTAGTAGGTACGTGGGTATGACTGCCATGATCTTTGAGAATACCTTTGGGGCAGAGGAGAGGCCAAAAGGGAGCAAGAGGGGCTGGTAGTAGTCGAAGTTGACTATGAAGCAAAGAAACCTCTTGTGAGAGTGATGAATTGCAACATAAAAATAAGCGTCTTGAAGGTCGAGAGTTGCAAATCAATCCCTGCAATTTAGGGGGGAATTATAACTGCAAGGGTCACCACCCTGATTTTCTGCTGTTCACATCACTGTTCAGATGTCTGAGATCTAATATTGGTCTCCATACTCTGTTCTTTTTGGGAACCAGAAAGTACTTTGTATAAAACCCCTTTCCCTTGTGCTGAACTGGGTTGGGTTCTATATCTCCTAAGCCACCTCCTGTCTCAGCAACTGAATGCAAGATGAGTCCCTGAAAAGGGATAGGGAAGTGGGGTAGATGGGGAGGGAGGGATAGAAGTGAAATGGATGGAGTAATTAGATATTATGGTCTCCAAAACGCATTTGTTGGTGTTAAGCTCTTCTGCGCAAATTGAAATTGGGAGATGCGGTATCCAAAAGTGGGGGGATGCGGATAGAATGGTGCAGCAGTAAATCCCTGTGGAGTGGGTGGTTCACACTCTCAACCAAGCCATCACAACTGGCATTGGGACAATCCAGGTGGCTGGGATGAAGTCGCTGTGGACTCTTGGTCACTGGTTCAGGTGGCTGACAGAAGCTAGAAAAATGAGCTGGGTGAGATCTCTGGGCTCTCTGAGACCTGCTTAAATTATTATTTGCCGGAGTATAGATCCCGAGGGATCTAAGTGTGTCCCTCGAGTCCTTCAAAGTGGGAAGGGACAAGGGAGTTGTCCTTAGACTCAGAAAACAACTTGTGACCGATGAAGGGAAGGTCTTCTACAGTAAATTTGTAACTCCCTAGGGAAGCCAGATTGCTGGACACAGATGCTCACTGTATCATGATAGTGGTGGAAATGGAGTGGGCTGCAGTATTGGCTGCATCTAAGGCCTGGTCTACACTGGGCGGGGGGGAGAGAGCGATCTAAGTTACGCAACTTCAGCTACATGAATAACGTAGCTGAAGTCGATGTACTTAGATCTACTCACTACGGTGTCTTCACTGTAGTGAGTCGACTGCTGGCACTCCCCTGTCGACTCTGCCTGTGCCTCTCGTGGTGGTGGAGTACCGGAGTCAACGGGAGAGCACTCAGGGGTCGATTTATCGCGTCTAGACTAGACGCGATAAATTGACCCCTGCTGGATCGATCGCTGCCTGCCAATCCGGCGGGTAGTATAGACATACCTTAATGAGGCCTGTAATGGCATCTTTGCCAAGAGCTGACCTCCATTTATGATGGCCTTAAATTATTGATGGTGAAATATTCAATAAAGGTATTAAATGTACTGTAACGCAGGTAGTCATGGTTTGACATGAGCTCCTGGTGATTCACTATCCTGAATTATAATGTCACAAAATCTAATTTGTGACTGAAAAGATCAAGATGCTTCTGCTTCTTGTTATATGGGATAGCCTCGGTGTTGTGCTGCCTTCATTAACTGCATCTACAAACAAGGAATTCAGTGTTGGATGTGAAAATAAAAACTCTGAACCCTTGGATGGGACGTAGTACTGTTTGTTGGCCTATTTGCACGTAGGGGGTGCCAGGGCAGGAGTCTGACAGATCATCTTGGCTGGCTGTAGAAGGGCCTCATTAATTGGAAGTGCCACATATGTCACAGCTGAGGTATGTAAAAGGTCCAAGAGTTTATTATAGGAGTCCTGGACTTCCACAAGAGGAATTTGAAGTATATCTGTGACATGCTTCATCAGCTTCTGGAACTGTCGAAAGTCATCCACCCTGGAAGGTAGTAGAGGCATTACAGCCTCATCCGGCAATGATGAGGACATATCTGTGTGAGGTGTCACCTTGTTAGCCCTTGCCTCCTGTTCTTCAAAGGTCTCCTCTACAGCTCCAGTTGTCCTCTCACAGGGGAGGGAAAGGGCAACTCCCTAGCAGGCTGGACCAACTCTGCAGGATGGTGCTGGTCCGACAGTCCCTATATGGATAACAGGATGGGTTGAAAGGAAATTGCAGAAGTCTCCATGATATGGGGTAGCATCGGCTCTGAGATGGGTGACGAGGTGGAGGTTGGTCCCAATCTTTTCCAAGTCTTCTGACCAGGAAGGTGGGTCTTGGAGGAGGGAATAATGATTCATCAGATGGTTTAGAATCTCCTGATGGAGAGAAAGCGGATTCCGGTTCCAACAGCAGTACCAATGAAGCTGCTGGAGGGAAGTCATAGTCTGAAAATGGAATGAGATACAGACTCCTCCCAAAGGCTGGCGCCCCTCATGGAGTTATAACCTTTCTGAAAAGGGAGGGACCCAAAGGAGAGGGAGTCTGGGTATGGGGCAGCGAAGATGTCCGCAAGAGGAGCCTAGGTCTTGGCTCTTCCCAGAGCTAGAGGGGTCCAGTCCATCAGAGCTGCAGCAGAGACAGTCAGTGCCACAGACACTGAAGACAAAGACTGCACCATGGGTAACTGATGCTCTCAATGATAGGTCTTCGTCAGTGCTGGTGGATCCTGGGGTTTCTGTTTGGGAGGTACCAGAGGCACTAGTGCCACCAAACTTGTGTGGGCTTTCTTGTCATGCTTCTGAGACTTGGGACATCCTACGTTCTCTTCAGCTAAGCTTATAGACTTGTTGGGTTTAGGCAGGGCTGAATCCAACTTCTTCAAGTCTTAGCCTCAAACTTATGAGAATGCTCTCTGCTCTCCTGACAAGATTCCGCTGAGGGATGTGTGGGGGTCGACTCCTTCGCTCCCAAGTTGGACCTCATGGCGGGAGACACACTCCTTGTTGAGTCAGGCCAGTGTACAGTGGAGGGAGGGAAGTCCCCTGGCCAGAGTCCGATTGCAGCATCATACCCTTTTCCATTAGGTGGATCTGAAGGCGAAGTTCCCACCCTTCCTGAGTATGGCTGGAGAACAAGCAGCAGATACTACAACTTGCTGCAATGACGGCTTCCCTGAGAGCACAAGCAGCATTGGTGGCCATCGCTAACCAAGAGGGTTTGCGGGAAGAAAGCACAAATTTTGAAGCCTGGAGTACTGGGCATAGTCCAGTACCGAAACAGGGTACAGAATGAGGGGAGAAAGAGGAGTGGCTTTCCAGGCCAGGAAGATTAATTACAAAACACTATAACTATCCGATAAAAACCCGAAAACACTAGAATGATAAAAACTCTTTACAGATAGCTAAATATATTCACAGAGAAAGGAGAAAGCCAAAGTTTTGGACACTGGAGGTTCTGACACAGACAATGAGGCAGTGAGAAGGAACTGAAGAGGTGGTCAGTCTGCACCGTCCTTTAACTGCTCAGTCAGGGGCATGAGGTGAGCCAGGGTGCATGTGCGGACCAACAGACACTGCTTGCAAAATTCTCCATCTCTGGGCACATGCATACCCCATAGTGGAATACACATGAAGACCACTCGAAAAACTGGAGCTCTTCACAATGTATATCCCTGTGGGTGTTCCATTACCTGCTTTCCTTCCACTCTGCCTCAGTTTCCCTTGTGGGACTTTGTGGTAGAGAAGGAACTGAGGGTGGTTTGTCTGCACAGCCCTATATGTCCTCGGTGTGGGGCACAAAGATGAGCGGGACACATGCATGGGCTGAACAGGCACTGCTACCAAAAACTTGGCTCAAAGGCACAGGCACACCAGAAGTGGAGCGCTCACAGGGACACTACCCATAGAAGAAGCTGGATGGTGCAGAGCAAGTTAACACTCAGTCTACCATGTCTGGTTAAGAAACACCTCATGGATGAAAGAGTTTGGAGCTTCTCAGGCTACATAGTATCAGATTATACACAGAAACTCTTGTTAATGGGAACTGCATGGCTCAACTGCCAGGTCTTGATCTGAAATGACATCCTATAGCTTATCACCACCCACCCAGAGACAGGTTAGCACTCACGAACTCACCACAATCCCCTGGGAACCAGCCCCTCTGTCTGCTCACCTGATGAGGGTGCTCTCCTGCAGCAGTTCCCTGCTGAGGTTCAGGGGAATGTCCTCACTATCGACAACACCTAGAACAAACAGTGGCAATGAAGTGACTCAAGACTAGGATACAACTGGACTCAGCCCTTTGCTAACTCCTCCCTCCCCACAAATCTCCGGCAGATGTCTCACGTCACCATCCTGGATGCCTTCAGAAATCTGCCTCCACTGCCCTAAGTGACACTCAAGGAAGGTGCTGCCGCAGCCCGTTGCACTCTCCTGCTCGCTCCCTGGCCAGCCTACCTCTGAGGAAACGCAGCCACTTTGGCAGGATGTCAGTGGCTTTGGTTTGGATGAGGATTTTGCGGCTGTAGAGGGCAACACTGGAGCCCAACTCCCTGCTGACGTCAAACATGGACGGTTTCTGCAGAAGCAAGAGGTTACACCATCAAAACCCATGGGGCATTGCTTGTGGCCCCAAGTGGGGCTCATACGAAAGCCCCACACTCTGCTGATGTTCACTATGGGTTTCACAGGTCTGAGGTGATCAGAGCAAATCACATTTTTATCCTCCCCACCAGAACGGAACTACAGGAGCATGTGAATCTTGCTCTGTGAGGGTTTCTCCCACCTGAGCCAGATTCTGCTCATGACAAATAGACACAGTTCAATGCACCCCAATTATCCTGTGGCAACCTACCCCCATTGGAGAGATGTTTCCTCTCTTTTAGGTACTGGGAATTCCCTTTTGGCTACTCCAAAAGCAATTCTGCAGTGCTGGGCACATAAGGCTGCAGCTGTTCAAGTTGGAAAGGATTTCTATTCTGTGATGATCTCACCCATCTGATCCTTCTTTTCACTGAGGATTTCCCACATCCCCAAGAGAATGCCAGAGTCTCACCATCTCAGGCACATAAAAGATACTGCGGATATTGAGGGGGGCGTCTGTCTTGTAGTGCAGGGTGTAGCGAGGCTTGTCGTAAGCCTGGGCTATGAAGCGGTAGAACTCCTCGTGCTGCCATTCACCAATCTCCTTGGAGTCCATCATCCAGAGTGCCTGTGGGGGAGGAGGGAAGCTTAAAATCCCCACCCGTCTGGTAACACTCACACACCCCACAACCACACACTAAGACTCATTTGCTTTTAATTCTGCCCCTCCCTAGCACATCCCATTGTCAACAGCTTCCGTTGTTTTGGACAGGGCCTGGAGCTGGGCATCACTATTACTAATTCTGGTCTGGTCTTTCAAAGCCAACACACTGCCATACCCAGCGCAGCCCAGGGAAAGCCTAGGGATTCCCTCCGTACAAAGACTGGCTCGCTCCCTGCAGCCAGACCCTTTCCCCCTCTCCTCCCAAGGATTCCCCAGTGATTGCACAGGGAGGCCTGTATCCAGAAAGTATCTTGATAAAGTATGTTGGGCTGGTTTTATTCCTGAAATTCTGATGTCATCTCCCTCTCAGAAGCATCTGTGTTGATCCAGCACCTTACCTCCTCAAAGAGCTTTACAAACATCATGATTCTTGGTCTTAGTATAGCACCATGCTTGTGATCAGTAAAGATGTGGGGGGATCCTGCCCATATCATTTGTGTTTGGATCCAATGCAGAGGTCTCAGGTTTGCTGCTGGGCTAGGTTTACATTCTTACATAGATTTTTTGCCCCTGGTGTCATCTTCAAGCGCTGATCAGTAGCAGAGGTAGAGGCCCCCAAGTCATACCTCCTGCCTTTTAATAGCAAGCCCAGTAGGCCCACTGTTTTTGCAGCTCAGGCAATCTGCTGAGCAAGCTTCCTTTTTTAAAATGGTCATTCTCAAACAGCCCCTTAATAAGACCAGAAGTTACAAAGGTGTTGGAGGGTTTCCAGGATCCAAGGTGTAACTGGGATTCAGTGGGGAGTTCAGATGCTTTACAGCACCTGTTGTTAGGACCAGAGTTTTCTGTTGCTCCCCAGAGTTCAGACCACTGTCCTTTAAAAAGCCAGCAGGTCTTCACTTGTGCCCAAACAGCATATCATACTTAAGGCTAAGATTTTTTCACAGTTATTTTTAGTAAAAGTCATGAACAGGTCACAGGCAATAAACAAAAATTCCTGTGACTTGTCCATTACTTTACTAAAAATAACCTGGGGCAGGGCTAGATAGAGGGGAGGAATGGAGTCCCATGGGGGAAAGGGGGAAGAGAGACTGACAGGCCAAGCCCCCCGCCATGGGAGGGGGCATAGCCCCAACTCCAGTGGCCGCAGAGGGGGTCGCAGCCACGGGGGGAAGGGGGGGTCATAGCCCTTGCTCCAGAGCTGGCCCAGCTGCAGGACAGGGGTGCGTGGCCCGACTGCAGCCCCGCCGAGCCTCGGCCGCAGTGGGAGGGGGCATACGACCCTGGGAAGCCACAAGGGGGGTGCACAGCCCCAGCTGCAGCCTCCGGCAAAAGCCGTGGGACTGAGGCACACGCCCCCAAGCCAGGGACTCCGCGGGGCTGTGCACTAAATGCCCCTCCATCAAGTCTCTGTCAAACCTTCACAAGAGCCGAGATTGAAGCTCTCCTCTCTGCTACCAAAGCAGGAAAAGCAGCTGGCATTGGCAGCATCCTTTCAGATTTCCTTAACTATCTTGGGCCAAGAGGGTGCGATTGGATGGCAGCACTATTGATGGAAGTCATCACCACCAGCAAACTCCCAACAACTTGGAGACGATCAGAAGTCATTGCCATTTCATAACCTGGAAAGCTGCCCAATGACCTCCACAGCTACTGCCCTATCTCTCCTCTGTACAAGATACAAATTACTGGAGTGGGCGATGCTGGCGAGGGTGACCCCCATCCTGGAGACCACAATCCCCCAGAACAGGCATTTTTCAACGCAGGTAAAAGCTGCTGTGACCAAGTGCTTGCACTGTCTACACATACTCAAGCCAGCTTCCAGCAGACGCTTTTATCCACTTGTCATCAGCCTCTGACCCTGTCAGGCACAAGAGCGTACGGCTGAAGCTATCCAACCAGCTTCACTGCAACCAGACATTTCAACTCACTAGGTCAATGGTTTTTGAAAGAACGTTCATCTTGAATAACTCCTCATCTCAGAAAGGCTCTGTGATTCCCTGCCCTGGACAATTGCCACCACCTCACCCATTCGCAGTCCTTGGTCCTTTTTAGACCCATTTGCTCATTTTGTGAGCCCACTGCAGGGTTACAAGTTTCCCTCTCAATCACTGCCCTGCCCATGGCTCTCAATCTAACCTGTAGTGTGTTGAGGCGTCTCCCGTTGAGGAAGAGGGGAAAGCTGATGAAGTTGCTGTATTTTGTCACCACCTCTGGAACAGAGAGAAACATTTTCAACAAAAAAACCCAGAACACGGGTTTTATCAGTTTCAACCACCAGATCATTATGACCAAGGTGAGCTATGGGAACCAGTCATATCAGCACAGATTAGCCCCTTTGAAGTGTCCCTGCTCTCCACTGCAGCCTGCTCCTGCCCCCCACAGCATTTTACCACAGCCCATCAGGTAATCAGAAAAAAATTCATGGACTGGAGGAGCTCAGAAAAGAGCAACACAGAACGTTAGAGGTCTAGAGAGATGAATATTTAGCTTAGCAAAGGGATGGTGACTGGAGGTAGTGACGGTGAGAACAGTTTACAAACATCTGAACTGCGTGAATACCAAAGTGGGAGAGGAGTATTTAATGTAGCACTCTGAGGTAAAAGTAGGAGTAACGGGGCAGAGGGAAGGGAACATTTTGGCTGAATATCAGTGAGAACCATCAAACTCTAGAACCCTCCCTTGAGCGAAGGGGTGGAGTGGTCAGGGCATATAAAACTAGACTCAGCAAAATGCTAGAAAAAACCTCTAGTAAATAATCCTGCACTGACCCCAGGGAGAGGAGGGGATGATGTTAAGGGACTCTTTTCTCTTACTTTTACGGTTACAACTTTGGTCTGGCACAGCCGATTCTGTAGTGACCATATACTTAACACTTCTCAACACAGGATCTCAAAACATTATGGGGCGAGGAGAACATAGGGACACCCACAGTTAAAGGGTGGGGGTTCAAGTGTTTCCATGGTTACCCAGCTTTTACCGTGGCTCACAACCTCCTGAATCTTTCACTTGTCAGGATGGAATTTAAGAGGGTTGGTTTCTGCCCAGAGGTAAATGAGTTTCTTTGAAAAGTTTGAACAAAAATTATTCAGCTATTTGAGAGCCAGAGAGGGAAGGGGACACTTTCCCATTAGAAATGGAATTCTTGCTTTACAAAACAAAACAAAACAAAAAACAACCCAGCTCTAGCACCTATGCAGTGTGAAGTAGAGAGCTGGAAACTGGCAGGAATATGGTTCCTAGGGAGGAGAGGTGGCTTTCAGGATCCCAGGAAAAACTGGTTTAAATTTGGTCATGTTAGAACCATTTTAAAATGCAATTCACACAAGTGCATGTGTGGTAAAATATTTTAAACAATACACCATCCACCGTGCACACAAACCAGGCAGGTGGAAATAGCAGCAGGAGATCATGTAATTAGACACTGCATTGCAATGCCTATGCGGAAGAGGGCAAAGTTAAGGTTAGCAGCCTGCCATAACCTTCTCATTTGCTAACTACATTTTGAAATCTCAATGTTTCTTTTAACAGTTTTCCCCCTACCCTGTGAAATATAAGGAATTAAGCCAGGGTTAAAAGACTAGGGGTCTAAGCTCCCAGACAAGTCTATAGAAAAAGCAGGCATGCCAATTCAATCAGATTTTCCCATTTCTTTGGGAGAAGTCAATGAGTTAAACTGGCAGCACCCTGTATATTCCTTGATTAGAACAGAGGTAGAAGGAGGTAGAGTAATAGCCTTTGGGGCGGGCAAGCTGCTCCTGGATTATACAAATAGGAGCCGCATTCTACTTTGGTGAGCAGCACCTGTGGTGAGCAAAGGACAGATATTCTCTGCACACATCCCATCTGCCCAAGCTCACCCTTAGAATCTCATCATCCTCTGCCCTTCCCAGGCCCCTTCAGCAGAGGAGCTCAGAACACATTACAAACATTAGCAACCCCATTGTAATAACACCCAAATAAGAGAGAACTTCTGAGGTGTGGGATACTTCCAGCTTTCTAATACTGGCCAAGGCGGTTTCCACAGCTCCAGGATAACCTGGGAGGATTAGGGTTTGCCTGGGACTGCTCAAAGGAAGAGAAAGCATGGTGGTAGAAGAGCTACAGAGGGGACAAGCCCACAGTGCCTCACACCCATCACTGCAACCCTTACACCAGTGGTTCTCAAACTTTTGTACCGTGACCCCTTTCACATAGCAAACCTCTGAGTACGACCCCCCCTTATAAATTAAAAACAGTATCAACCGACAGGCAACTTACAAGTGTTTAAGCATCAAAGGCCGGGTGTCCAGCCAGTGCAGGAGACTAGGAGTCAGGACGCTGGGGTCTAATTTAAGCTCTGCCACCACGTCACCACCTCTCCAGGCCTCTGTGAGATGTGGACAGCAATCCTCAGGGGTAAGGGGCTACAGGAGTCCAAAGAATACCATTTCATTTCCCCACTCCACTCACCTTTGACACGGTCCTCATTCGCAAACTCTTTGCACTCCTCTTTGAGATGGATAATTATTTTGGTCCCAGGTCTGACGCCAGAGGCTTCGGCGATCTCGAACATTCCCGAGCTAGGAATAGAAACACAGTATCACAGAAACCTTTTCCTTGGGGGATGTTTATTAACAAGGGAGAATGAAAAGAGAACATTTCATTAACTAAGGGGACAATTTTCAAAGCACAAATGGCACTACAGCTCCCAGCTCCCACTGAAGTCAATGGAAGTTGGGCACTGTGGAGTTTTACATGTTATCACCCAGATATATAATATGGTGATGCAGCCTGCGGAGACTACAGGTCCCAGCAGACAATGCTTCACAATACCAGCAGCCTCTACTGACAACAGCACTGCACAATGGGTGATGTCGTCTGCCTGGGCTAAACCTCCATGGCAGCAACTGAAATCTTCTACATTTATACAGATACTTGCAGCCCTCCAGGCTCCAGACAAGCAGACTGCATGGCTCTTTGTTGGTCCAGCACATGTGTCCCAGTCTATGATTATTTCCACTAAAGTGCAGCGACACCCTCTGATGAAAGGCTGCTGCACTGAGCTAAAGGGTCCCCTTTGCTACCAATGGTCATCTCCACTCTTTCTAGTTCAGAGCGACTGCCCCTTCTGTCTGAGGGTCAAACGATCCAGGGAGCAGCACCAATTCAAGGGTGGAAAACACACACTGTGAAAGGTGCAGGAATGGCAGGAGATCCTTCAGTGACCCTGACAGGCTACAAGCAGGAGGACTGTAACATTTAGCACAATAAAGCGAATTATTATCTGGAACACAACAGGATCTGAAGTTTCAATTGTAAAACAGTTTTCAAGGATTTATAAACTCAGCAAATATTTTCTCCCATGGGCTTTTAATAGGAGGTGGTGCTTTTCACATCTAGTGCTCTGGTCCAAATCTGGCCCAAGTCTGCAGTAGCTCAAAGCTTCTGCCATCTGATGGACATTCTGTGGCCTGTGTGAAATGAGTGGGTGATCTATATGGAAGTCCAGCTCACAGAAGATGTGTGCCCATGTTATAACCCACACCACAACAGGTTTCCTTGTTGGCATTCTCAGCAAAACGACCAGCCCATAGAGACTGGATTTCCTTCTCACCCCTTCGGTATCCCTTCAAGACAGCACTGAGGCCCATTGGTGGGATGGAGGGGGAAGCTTGTGCTGCCTGTGCCATGCCTGCTCTGTGAGCAAACTGCAGTCAGTCTCTAGGGCTGGTCAATCTAGCACTCTTAGCAGAACTGAATTCACGTGTGGTTTTCTTGTTTAACAAGCCCGTAGCAGCGAGGAGCTGACAGCTCAGGCTGCAGTGAGGGGCACCACACAGCTCTCCTAATGCACCATTCTCTTGCGCCTTATAGCAGCCTTGGCTATTCAAACCTGAGCTCTGTGCAGCACAGCCAGGCTGCTGAGTTACATGCGGTGGTGGTTTTGTAATGAAGACTTTCATTTGTAACCTAAGCAGGATTTTAACCAAAGTGTCTAGCTGCAAAAGACCAGTGTCCTGCTTCACCTTGCACCTCCCTGCACAGCTTCCAGTCCCCACCCAGGTGGAGCTACAGACAATGTCACAACACTCGCTAATACATTAGCCTCCAATAATTCCAGTTTTGCAGACTCTTACCCATCTGAAGACCAATGGTAGCCAGGGCTCCCGGACTCTGCAGATTGCGAGTATACCTCCACTTTATCAGCCACCATGAAGGCAGAGTAGAAGCCCACTCCAAACTGGCCAATGATCTTACTACTGGCCTCCGCCTGGCTCTGCAGTGCATCCAGAAATGCCTGTAGGGACAACGAGTAGCAGGTATACTGGACTGCAGGTCCGCTGACCCTTGGCTACAGCTGGGAGGCGGCAACCTCCCCCCAAACCCCCACAGCCGCTCTCCCCACCCTCCCTGACTCAGCCTGTTGCTATGTTTGCTCAGTGTGAGCTTGACACCCCAGAACATTCCTCTCCAAGGGGACCCCTCCCCTTCAACTGCTTTGCAGCAGTCAGCGCTCTGGGGGGCTGAGCTCACCCTCCTGGGGACAGCACAAGTGGAAGGAGTTCCAGTGACTTGCTCCTACAGAGCAACATAGTACCGGAGGAGCAGAGACTGCAGCTCTGGAACAGGAAAGTGTTGCCTAGGGCAGTGCCTGCTGCAACGGGTGGGAGAGAGGAAAGAGAATGGGGTGTGATTGCTCAGTTGCAGGAAATGAATGGGGATCTCAGAGATGGAAAAACCCGGCAGATATATGCACCAGCAAACAGCTGTGTCCACCCCTGGCCCGCCAGTAACTGTGTTACAACTTGCGGCCCAGTCAGCACTTAGAGAACATGAAGGTAGAGAACTTGTGGATCTGGATCACGATGCCTTGGGGGAAAGAAGTTTGCTTTTACAAAGCAGCACAGCTAAGTGCACCATGACTATATAAAGAGCCTGGATCTACAGAATACAGGACACATAAGGGATCCCCAGTTAATGGGACCCTGCTCCCCCATTGAGAGAAAAATGGTTCTTTAGTGTTGTCCTGCTACCAATGACCACACAATTCAGGGGTCAGGAACGACAATGGAGCCTTCGGCGGTTTCACCTCCTAACAGGAGGATAGGGCCTCAGGAGATGCAGGATGGAGGAGCCTCAGGGGGATGAAAATGGCCATGAGGACACAACATAAAGGAGGCATCTCTCTTACCTTCGAGCCAGATCGAGCAATGGTGCCGAGATTAGAAACAAGCTCCTCCTGGGTCATTCCAATGCCAGTATCCTGCAGGGAATACAATGATAGACCCTGATGTACCAGGCACGTGCATTTCCGCACCAGACAGGACACAGAGCATCCCAGTAAATTCCCAAAATCAGACACCACTATCATCGGGGACCTTTAGCTGATAAAATGAAAGTGGATTTTGATTCCCCTTCCTCAGGCCAGGACATGGGAATCAGGGAAATGCACAGTTCTAGGGTGCAGAAATGACTACCCAGTGGCTACAAACCAGATGTTAGCAGAATGCAGGGTAGACACAAAAACGCACTAAGAAACCAACTGACCTCTATACCCTCATACCAGAATATTCTCTTCACAGCAGTGCCTACTGGCCCCGACCAAGAGGTCCTCACTGTGGTAGGTGCTATACAGACACTTAGTGAAAAACAGTCCCTGTCCCTAAAGAGATCAGACAGACCGAGTGGGAGAAAGGAAGGCGAATCCCCAAGATCCCGCAGGGAGTCTGTGACAGGTCAGTGAATTGAACCCAGATCTCCCAAGCCTCAGCCAGTTCAGTACCTTGACCATAAGACCCTCCATTCTCATTGTGGGTGCTACCGTGAACCAACTCTTCTTTATTCTCCTTGTCACCTTCACTAGCCCAATGCTACCCTCTGCAAAACTCCACTGCCGAGTATGCTGGTAGTACTCTGGCATCCAGGCTGGAGAACTGGGCATGAATGTGTGTGAAAGCACTCTCATCCTGGCTTCTCCCACAGAGGCTGCCATTTGTGTTGGGTGGGCCAGGAATTGGCTATTACACTGACCGTTACCTGCCACGTAGCCCAGGCTTTGAACACTGGCCTCTGGTAGCATGAAGTTTGTTGGTCTATTGTTAGTTATTTTAATCCATTTCAGTCTGAATTTACACTCCCATTTATCACAATAAATAACTCACTCCTTACTGTCCTTGCATATCCATCTCTCAGATCCTTGGACATTAGCAGTAAGAATGGGCTCTGGTTTGCTTTGATTCAGTTTTAATTTTCCCAGCTGCTCCTCTGGACAATTCTGTGGCAGCATGGCAAAAATCACAACTCAGAAATGGCCAACCCATAACATAGGGGTCCAATCCACTGCAAATACACCAGTTCTTTCTTCCTCCTTTGCAAGAGCTTCCCTGAACCTTTCCCACGTTGGGCTTCCCTTTTAAGTTGCTGCTTTTGAACTCGGTTCCCTTCATACCTTCCACAGAAATGAAGCGCAAGCTAATCACATCAGAACGGTGAGAAAATGGGCTTGCAGTCACTTTTCAAACCCAAAGTTCCCACAGCACAGCATCACCAGCTGCATTACAAAGGGTCAAGTGAAGTCACTCCAACAGATGTCTCTGAGTCTCTCTGATTATGCACGATGGCACATGAACTGTAACCAGAGTTAGTGCCACAGTAAAATGAGGTTTTCGTCCAAAGGAGGGGTTTGAGTCATCTACTATCACCGAGCACAAATCACTACATGCCTTGCAAAACCAGAAGCAGAATAGGGTCCGATTTCACATGCTCTGAGCACATCTTGTCTAGAGTTGAGGTGCAAGCCCCCAAATGTCAGCAGAATGCATCTGAGTGGAACTGAACAGCATGAGCAGGGATCTCACTGAAATCCAGCCCCTTTGATGTCTGCTACTTACCCCCCCAGCTATCTATTTCCTCACCACGTGGGCTTCTTCTTAACTAGTAAAACAAAATGTCATAATTAATGCCGACAATGCACAATTATTTTTTTTAGATCAGTGTTTATTTCCAATGGACGATCAAAATATCATCAAGTGCATGCAAGATATTGGCTCAAGTATATGTCTTGGTTACTGGTGTGGTGCTTCCTCTGTGCCCCTTTTGACACAGAAAAGTGACACCTTTCATCTGATTAAAGATGGCAGCCCAATCAGTCACCTTAAGGATGTGAAGTGAAAGGATGGCAGGTAGGGTCTCAATAGCAGGGTTTGTTCAGCCAGAAAAAACAAACAGTCAATGGCAAAACCTCAGGAATCTGACAAGAACGTCCCTGCCCCCAGGCCAGAAAGAAAAGTTTTCAGCATCTGGTTCAGGTTTTGTTCATTCCAGACCCCCGAATAGAGCGCTGAGCTCCTCTGATCCACTCCTATTTATAGCATAGCACATCATTCCCAAATTCCTGTACCTTAAAAAAAAATCCCTGCTCTTTGAATGTAATTGGCCATTATCAAACCTCTGCCAAACGTACTGCAAAATGCTTAAGAAAAAATTCTGGAGACTGGTTTGAATGGAATGAAACAACTGCAGTGAAGACAGCTTACAGTTCAAACTGACTGCTCCAAAACAGCTCTGAACCCAGCTGCTCCAGGGAAATGGGAACGGTACTTGTACATGGCTGGCCAAGAATCCCAGCAAAATGATGTGCCATATTGCAGGAAAATACCTGGACTGTCCGAGATAAATGTAATCAGCTTACAAACTTCTCTCTTTAGTGCACAGGCTCTCTGACAGCTGCAGCACTTCTGTCACCAGATGGCACTGCTCCCAGCCAGCAGCAAGCTCTCTAATCCAGTGGTTTCCAAACTTTTTTGATCGTGCACCCCTATCAATAAAAATTTTGGAGCACGCACCCCCAATATATGTATATTTATTTATGTATAAATTATATACATGTACTACTATGGTAATATATTATGTACATTATAAAACATACACCAAAAATAGAAATTAAAAAAGGATGAGATAAAGATGAACTAAACAATATTTTAAAAAAATATATTTTATTTTATTTTATTTATTAACAGTACAAAAAACCTTTTTGCTCTCACAAAAATATTATTATATTATAACGCAGGCTCCACTAAAACCAAAGATGGGAACTACTGGAGTTTCCATTCTCATCACCCAGCAGCTTACAATAAAGTCTGCATTTTTCAACGAATCAGCAGTGTGCATTTCTAGGAGAGTCTTAGCCAGAGGCGACTGCATGGCCACAGAAGTAAGAACATTTTAAAAATACTTTTAACCCTGTTGCATTCAACATTATTAGAGAGAGAGCAGTCACTCCATTGTTCAAATTGGGTTTATAAGGGACACTTAGCTGCAATTTCAGACCCCACTCTGAAATCCACAAGAAAAGTGATACCATCCTCAAAATTGGTAGGTTACGTTGGGTGCTAAGGTAAAATTTTTCTATACAATGGGAAGTGAATTGGACACTATTAATTGAGAGATGTGTTCTCCAGAGTTCAAGACAGCTAATGCTTTTCTGCAACTTTGTAGCAAAGATGACAAACCACAATGCAGGAAAGAAAGAGAAGTAGTTCATAGTATTCTCCTAACTCAGATCTAAAGCATAGCACCAACATTTCATTGATTGAAGGTTAATTACAGAAGTTATTAACATACAGCTCACCAGGGGTTGATTCATATCCTAAGTGGAGCTCCTGTGACATTGCCCAAGGCTCACAGATGGGCTGTTTGGCTAAGAATCTTATGGGTGTACATTAGTGTGGCTCCCCTCCTGCAGACACCAGTTCCACATTAGGACTATGTAAAAAGCTAAGGAAATTCCCCCATAAAAATATTTACAGTGACATCAAAGTTGCAGGCACATCACAGAGGTTTCAGTCTACATTATCTTTCAAGCATGTTAGGGCTTATCTATATGGGTACACTCAAGAAAATTAATCCAAATTAACAAAAGATGCGAATTTAAAGTGCATTTGTTAAATCTCATTGAACCCCCTGTGTGGACATTCTTAGGGCTAGTCTACACTACCCGCCCGGATTGGCGGGTAGAAATCGATCTCTCGGGGATTGATTTATCGCGTCTCATCTAGACGGATAAATCGATCCCCGAATCAACGCACTTACTCCCACCTCGTCAGGAGGAGTAAGCGCTGTCAGCGGGGGAGCCACGGCCGTCGATTTGCCGCCGTCCTCACAGCGGGGTAAGTCGAATACGATATGCCAAATTTAGCTACGCTATTTGCATAGCTGAATTTGCGTATCTTAAATTGGCACCCCCCCTCTTAGTGTAGACCTAGCCTTAACATGGATTTAATTCGATTTAACTTAGAAATCAATTAGTTTAGATTCACTTCTACTTTAATTCTAAATAAGAGTTTCAACAAAGAGATTTAATGCAGTTTAACTAATCCACTTCAAAAATTAATTCAGATTAACTCTGATGAGTGTCCCCAGGTAGACAATCCCTTAGATGCACAAGAATTTCAGAATTATGGTTCACTTCTCCAACTAAACATCCACATTACTTTAACTCTTCTCCTGAAGAGATGCCACTCTGTCACCTTCCTTTTTGAAGAGCATAGGAAAACTACTCCATGGATCACTGGTTTTATAATCCTTTTTCATACAGAGATGCCTCTGATACAACGTGAGCTGAACTGTCACCACACTGACTCTTGTTCTAAGGGCTTTTCTACCCATGGGGTAATGTGCTACATGGGGGGGGGGGGTGATTTCTAAAGTGTGCTAAGTTGTTGTATATTAATTGGTCCGTGTAGATCCTGCTGGTGCACACTAATGGTTCCTTAGTGTTCTTTAACATAGAAGTGCGCTCGGGAACCTTTAATATGGACCAACATGGTCTATATTAGGGGTTCTCAACCTTTTTCTTGCTGAGGCCCCCCTCAACATGCTATAAAATTGCCAGGGCCCAGTGGGAGCAGGAGGGGCTGAGGGGGCCCTTGAGCAAAGGCATGGTTTGACTTCTATTTGGGGTGGGCAAGAGCTGACGGGGCTCAAGCCAGCTCTGCACAGTGGGGTCCAGGGACGGACTCAGTTCAAAAAGTTTGAAAACCACTCAGGGTGCAGGGAGGAGACAGCTAAGGGCTGTATGAAGTGAGAGGAGTAGCCCAGGGTGCGGGCAGGGGAGTAGCTAGGGGCTGTGTATGGGTGGTGGTGGGGGCTCCCAGTGCAGCTCCCAACTTCGGGGCAGGGGGCGCAAGGGCTCCCAGCTTCAGCCCCCCACTGTTCCTGGCTTGAAGTGGGGGGGAGGGGATTGCCACCTTCAGCACCACACTGCTCCCGACTTGGGGGCTTGATGGGGTGCTGGCATCGGATCCGCACCACTCCTGGCTGGGGCGGCGGGGGGATGGAGGGGGTTGCCGCTTTTAGCCCAACGCCGCTTCCAACTGGGGCAGGGGACCACCAGCTTCAGCCCCACGCTGCTTCCAGCTGGGGGTGGGGGAGCGCTGGCTTTAGCCCTGCACTGCCCTGGCTGGGCGGGGGGACTCCCAGCTTCAGGGCTGCCAACTTAAGCCCCGCGCCACTCCCAGCTTTGGGGTGGGGGGGCTGCCGCCTTTAGCCCTGCGCTGCTCCCGGCTTCAGCACTGGGGCTCAGGGCTAGCCACGGGGCTCCATGGCCCCCCGAATGGGCTTATGGACCTCCAGCAGGCCACAGACCCCCGGTTGACAACCACTGATCTATATGGACCAGTTATTACACAACACGTTAGCACACTTTATAACAGGGTTCTCAACTGGGGATCGTGACCCCTCGGGAGGTCGCAAGGTTATTACATGGCGGGTCATGGGCCATCAGCCTCCACCCGCAAATCCTGCTTTGCCTCCAGAATTTATAAGGGTGTTAAATATAAAAAAATGTGTTTTTAATTGGGTGGGGGTGTCACACTCAGAGGCTTGCTGTGTGAAAGGGATCACCAGTACAAAAGTTTGAGAACTACTGCTTTAGAACATAAGAACAGCCATACTGGGTCAGACCAAAGGTCCATCTAGCCCAGTAGCCTGTCTGCCGACAGTGGCTAATGCCAGAAGCTTCAGAGGGAAGGAACAGAATAGGTAATCATCAAATGATCCTTCCCATGTGGCCCATTCTCAGCTTCTAGCAAACACCTCCAGAAATCACCTCCAGAGAGCACATGACCCCACCACGTAGACAAACCCTAACATTGTGATCTAGGCATAGGAAATTTGCCTACATTGTATGTCTCGTAAGTGAGATAACTGGCTGGCATGTGGAATCTTGGGGTTAGCACCAAGCACTAAGTACCTTCTCCATGACTCAGGACCCTGAACCCCTTAATGATGAGAAGTCAATGAATGCCTTCAGCTTGCTCTGTGCTAATAGCCAATTTGCTAATAGCTTGCTAATTGTAAAATTCTTGTGTGTGTACTATGCTTGACTGTAAAGCAACCCAACCACTACAGAATTACAACAATCCAGTTTTTGTGGCCACCGCCAAAATGAAGCTATTTGTTATGGATCAATGAGGTACAGCAGCAAGAGGGCTCACTTTCTCAGTTCTCTCAGTGGGGTCAGATTTAAGCTAGTTTGGGTGCTTTGCTTAAGGAGGGTAACTGAAATCCACAGGAACACAGGCATTACCAGGCTAGATCAGACTTGTGGTCCATCTAGTCCTGTACCCCGCCTCCAGCAGTGACCTGTGTCTGATGCTTCAGAGGACAGTGCATGAGATGCTGCAGTGGGAAGATGTGAGGTGATTTCCCCCCAGGAAGGTCTCATACTGATTGGCTTAAACCCCGTAGCCTGATGTTTTCTCTCCTTCCCAATACTCTTTTTGGCATCATTAACCATAACAATTCTGAATCTTACTAAGTTCTTGGCCTCAACAACTTCTTGTGTGAGTGAGTTCTACAGTCTATCTACATGTTGTGTGAAAAAGTATTTCTTTTTATCAGTCTTGAATCTCCCATCTTTTAAATTTCATTGAATGTCCCCTTGTTCTTCTATTACGAGACAGACCCCAGAAGCTCCCAAACCACCTTCTGCATACCACGCGTTATTATTTTATATATTTTTATACTCTTTGGGTTTCAAACTTGTTTGTGAGAAGCTGTAATGCTTTTGAATGGTAACACACCCTCCAGCCATTGTTGCACACCTGTAGCCTGGACTTCACCTGGAAGATTTCTGCATGTGTTTATTAACTGTTAAGAGCTAACAAGGTGCTCAGTCCTGTCCAAAATACTAGCCTCAGGTCCATCCTGTCCCTGCAACAAAGAACTCACAATCCACTGGATAGGAAGGACGCACTAGGAGATCCAAAAAAGGAATTGCTTTAGTTAACTGTTTTTATTCTCCCTCTCCACAATTTTTCCATTTGGTGGCCTCACAGAAGTGGGTCTTTAGGACGGACTTGACTGAGGAGAGGGAGAGAGCCTAGCACAATGGGATGGGGGATTGGGGTTTCTAGAAGTCGAGTAGAGTGAGACAATTATACTCCCATGTCTTACATTCAACACCCCAGAATGATATTAGCCTTTTCCACAACTGCATCACATTCTTAACTCATATTTAACCTGTGAACCCCCAGGATCCTTTGCAGCAGTACTACCACCTAGTCAGTTATTCTCCATTTTGTAGTTATGCATTTGATTTGTCCTTCCTAAGTGAAGTACACCTCTACCCTGATATAACGCTGTCCTTGGGAGCAAAAAAAAACTTACCGCATTATAGGTGAAACCATGTTATATCGAACTTGCTTTGATCCGCCGGAGCATGCAGCACCGCCCCCCCCCCCCCAGAGCACTGCTTTACCGTGTTATATCCAAATTCATGTTATAGCGAGGTAGAGGTGTATTTCACACTTAATTTTATTGAATTTCATCTTGTTGAGTTCAGACCGAAGCTCTAAGTTGTCACAGTCATTTTAAATTCTAATCCTGTCCTCCAATGTGCCTGCAACAACTTCCAGCTTGGTGTCATCTGCAAAGTTTATAAGCATAATCTCCACTTCATTATCCAAGTCACTATTGAAAATATTGAACAGTACAGGACCCAGGACTGACCCCGTGGGACTCCAGGACAGATTATGCCCTCCCAGTTTGACAGCGAATTATTGCTAACTATTCTTTGGGTATGTCCCGTAACCAGTTGTGCATCCACCTTATGGCAATTTCATAGACCACATTTCTCTAGTTTGCTTATGAGAATGTCATGTGGGATTGTCTCAAAAGTTCTATTAAAATCAAGATATATATCATAGCTACTGCCGCCCCCCCCCCCCCCATCCACTAGGCCAGTAACCCTCTCAAGGAAGGAAATTAGGTTGGTTTGGAAAGATTTGTTCTTGACAAATCCATGCTGGCTCAGTTTTATAACCCTAGTAACCTTCAGGTGCTTACAAATTGATTGTTTAGTAATTTATTCCAGTGTTTTTTCAGGTATTGACTTTAGGATGAGTGTTCTATAATTCCCTGGGTCCTCTTTGTTCTCTTTTTGAAAATAGTACTATGTTTGCCTTTCGCCAATCCTCTGGGACCTCTCTTGTCTTCCATGGGTTCTCCAGGATAATCACTAATGGTCCTGAGATTACTCCAGCTCATTCCTTAAGTACCCTAGGATGAATTTCATCAAGTCCTGCTGACTTGAGTACATCTTAATATTTCTTTATCCTGTTCTTTCCCTATTTTGGCTTGTGGTCCTTCCCCCTTGTTTCAGAGGCGTGGCCGTGTTAGTCTGAATCTGTAAAAAGCAACAGAGGGTCCCGTGGCACCTTTAAGACTAACAGAAGTAGTGGAGCATAAACTTTCGTGGATGAATGCCCACTTCATCAGACATGATGAAGTGGGCATTCACCCACGAAAGCTTATGCTCCACTACTTCTGTTAGTCTTAAAGGTGCCACGGGACCCTCTGTTGCTTCCCCCTTGTTGTTAATATTAATTGTGTTGAATATCTGGTTATAACCTTTATCTGGACATAACCTTTTGACTGAAGCAAAATAGGATTAAATTCCTCAGCCTTCTCTTGATGTCATCAGTTATTAGCGCTCCTGCCCCGCTAAGCAGAGGACCTACACTTTCCTTCGTCCTTCTCTTGCTCCTAATGTATTTAAAGAACCTCTTCTTATTGCCTTTTATGTACCTTTCCAGGTGTAACTCATTTTGTCCCCAGATGCTTGTGTTATTCTTTTGTACTCATCCTTAGCAATCCATCCATGTTTCCACTTTTTGTAAGATTCCTTTTTTACTTGCAGGTTGTTAAAGATCTCCTGATGGAGCTATATTGGCCTCTTACTATTCTCCCTCTCTTTCCTTCGCATTAGGATAGTTTGCAGTTCTGCCTTTAATATGGTCTATTTGGGAAACTGCCAGCTCTCCTGAGCTGCTTTTTCCTTAGATTTTCTTCCCATGTGACCTTACCTATCAGTTCTCCGAGTTTGTTAAAGGCTGCTTTTTTGAAGTTCATTGTCCTTATTCTGCTGTTCTCACTCCTTCCTTTCTTTAGCGAATCATGAAATCTGTCATTTCATGATCATTTTCACTCATTGCACAACTTTAAATGAGCATGTTCTCTAATTGATCAGTTACAACATTAACCGGGACAACGTTAAGTGGGGAGTTACTGTATTACTTTTCCAACAGATGCTTGGGTAGTTCAAGTCCCCCATTACTACCAGGTTTTGTGTTTTGTATATTTCAGCTATTTGTTCCGGAAACGCCTCATCCACCTTCTCTTCCTGGTTTGGGGGTCAATAGTAGAACCCTACTAGTTTGCTTCTCACCTCCTTATGGACCTCAGAACCTTGATGTATTATGCAACCCTCCTCCCTTTTTATCCTTTCTGAACAAGCTATACCCCTCTGTACCAATATTCCAGTCATGAGACGTCTCATCAAGTCTCTGTGACACTAATTAAGTCATAGTTTAGCTGATGTACTAATACATCCAGTTCTTACAGCTCATTCCCCATACTCTTTGGATTTGTATATAGACATCTAAGATGTTGAGCTGATTCCCCCATTGATTTCCCTTGTTGCTCCTATGACCTTTTGTCATTTTCCATGTCTCCCGTAACAACTTCTACCCCTCTGTTAACATTGCATTTTTTTATGCTTTCCTATGTGGTTTTGCCACCTGCCCCCTGTGAAAGTAATTTAAAGCCTTCCTCACTAGGTTGGCAAGTTGGTGCGAGACATAGGCACCAACTTTCTACGGCGCTGGTGGTTGCCCACGCCCCACCCGCCACTTTCCCTGGCCCTGGCCCTGCCCCAACTCCACCCTTTCCCTGCCCGTGGCCCTGCCCCCATTCCAACCCCATCCCCAAAATCCCCACTCTAACTCTGCCCCCTCCCTGCCCCTATTGGATCCCTTCCCCAAATCCCTGTCCCGGCCCCGCCTCTTCCCCCAGCGCACCGCGTTCCCCCTCCTCCCTGCCCCACGAATTTGCTGTTTTGCAGCGCAAGCGCTGGGAGGGAAGGGGGAGAAGCAGGATGCGGCGGCACGCTCGCAGAGGAGGGGGAGGCGGGGCGGGGCCACGGGGAGCTACCAGTGGGTGCTGAGCACCCACCAATTTTTTTCCGTGGATGTTCCAGCCCGGGAGCACCCATGGAGTTGGCGCCTATGGTGCGAGACGATTCTCTTCCCCTTCTTGGTGAAGTGGACACCATCTGTTCCCAGTAGACTTGCTCCCAGAACAGCATTCCATGGTCGAGAAAGCTGAAGCCTTCCTGTCAACACTATCTATACAGCCATGCATTCATCTGCAGGATGCGCATGTACCTGCCTGGGACCTTACACTCAACTAGGAGGATTCACAAGAATACAACCTGCGTCCCCAACTCCTTCACCCTTGCTCCCAGCCTCCTGCCATCTGTGGGGTTCTGCCTTTCCAGAGCAGTCACTAATGGATGGCAAGAGAACAGGAGCAGCAAACAGGGATCTGGGAGCTCTCCAGGTGGAGGAGTGACCCATGGAGTGACACTGTTGTCTGTCTTGTTGTGTGCTTGCTTACCTTGTGCCTGCTTTATTGAAGTTTATAGTGTGGTCTGGTTGGGGGAGGCTGTGTTCTGAGCCTACCGGCCTGCTAGGCAAGTAGGCTCCACTTTGCCATCCTTAGACCCCTAATCCCTTTAGGATCTCTTGACAAGAGGGCGGGGCTAATTCAGGGAGAACAGGGGTTTAAAAAGCCAGCTCGTAAGCAACCAGAAGAGCGAGTGAACAGGAGCAGCAAACAGGGGAGTTTCACAAGGGAGTTTAGAGAGGAAGCCTAATACAGGAGAGCCGGATACACCTAATATTCCCTAAACTTAGGGCAATAACCCATCCCCTCAAACAAAAACCAAAAAATACCCTGCAAGAGTAAAAATAATGCAGGCAAAAGTGCAACGGCAGAGTGCAGGCTACCAGTTTATTGCACTGAATGCAGCATGTATTACCTGCCTTGCGGGCAGGTGGAATGTGTGCATTCAGTGCACGAAGCTCACGGCCTTCAGGACCGAGTACAGGCTCTTGCAACCAGAGTGGATGATCTGAACGAGATTTTGTGGGACTCAAACAGAATGGTCTCATCCCCAGTCTGACAGCCTCTGTGCTGTTGAGAGTGAAAGTCTCAGGGAAAAAAAAACCATAAAACTGGAGCAGAGGGAAATGATCCCATAGCTGGGACCCTCCATCCAGAGGATGTCATGGTATTCTTTCACACTGCGAATACACTCCTGGGAAGGGTACCCCTGTTATTAGGAAGAGACAGGTAAATAGTAATGGGGGATTCAAATATTAGAAACATAGATAGTTGGGTTTGTGATGACTGGGAAAACTGCATGGTGAATTGCCTGCCAAGTGAAAAGGTTATGGACCTGTTGAGACAGACTTATGTGCACTGCTTGGGAGGAGCTGGTGGTCATGGTACATGTAGGTACCAATGACATATGGAAAGGTAGGAGAGAGGTGCAGGAGATCAAATTTAGGCTTCTAGATAAGAGATTAAAGTCCAGCATCTCTATGGTGGTGTTCTCTGAAATGCTTCCACTTCCACATGCAGGGCCGGTTAGACAGGCAGAACTGCAGAGTCTCAATTCATGGATGAGATGATGGTGCTCAGAGGACGGATTTAGGTTTATTAGGAACTGGGGAACCTTTTGGGAAAGGAGGAGCCTATACAGGAAGGATGGATTTCACCTAAACCAAAACAAAACCAGATTGCTGGCATGTAAAATTAAAAAGGTCTTAGAGGAGTTTTTTAACTAAAGGCTGGGGGAAAGCCAACAGGTGCGGAGGAGCACACGTATTCAGACAAACATATCCCTTAGGGGAGGATCTATTAATGGGGATTCTCTATATCCTAGTAAAGAGGAGAGGATAGAAGTTGATAAAGTACAGGCAGGGGCTGAAGAGAAACAGTTAAACAAAAAAGAATGTCATTTAATTACATCACATGAAGGCACTAAATATTAACAACATTTGTAAGTGCTTGTATAAAACTGGAAGAAGTCTAAATACTAGATGGCTGAACTTGAGTGCCTGGTATTAAATGAGGATATTTATATAACAGACATCACAAAAATTTGGTGGAATGATGATAATCAATGGGACATGGTAGTACCAGATACCAAATATATAAGAATGGCCAAGTAGGTCATGGTGGTGGGAGAATGGCACTATATGTGAAAGGAAGCATACAGTCAAATACAATTAAAATATTAAACAAATCAAACTGTACCATAGAATCTCTATGGACATAAGTTCCATGCTCAAATAATAAAGAGTATAGCAGTAAGAATATACTACCAACCACCTCACTGGGATGTTAACAGTGATTGTGAAAAACTCAGGTTGATTAGAGAGGCCACAAAATCAGAAAAAAAACAACGGTTACTCACCTTTTTTGTAATTGTTGTTCTTTGTGATGTGTTGCTCATATCTATTCCAATTAGGTGTGCGCGTGCGCCGTGTGCACGGATGTCGGTAACTTTTCCCTAGCAGCTACCCGTCGGGCCGGCTGTGGAGCCCCCTGGAGTGGTGCCAATATGGTGCTCAATATATGCCGGCCCGAGCCCCCTTCAGTTCCTTCTTGCCAGCTACTCCAACAGAGGGAAAGGTGGGGGGGAATGGAATGGATATGAGCAACACATTTCGAAGAACAACAGTTACAAAAAAGGTGAGTAACCATTTTTTCTTCTTCGAGTGCTTGCTCATATTAATTCCAGCTAGGTGACTCCCAAGCCTTACCTCGGAGGTCGGGTTGGAGTCAAGGTATTGCAGACTGAAGAACTGCCCTGCCGAAGGCCGCATCATCACGTGATTGGTGAACGATGGCGTAGTGCGACATGAAGATGTGCACCAAAGCCCATGTGTCAGCCCTGCAGATTTCCTGGAGGGGTACATGTGCCAGGAAGCCCTCGTGGAGTGAGCCGTGACAACAGGCGGAGGGACCTTTACTAAGTCATAACAAGCGCGATTACACGCCGTGATCCAGGAGGATATCCGCTGGGAAGAGACCGGCAAACCTTTAATCCGTTCCGCTAGAGTGACCAACAACTGGGTTGTTTTGCGGAACGGCTTCGTTCGGTCAATGTAGAAAGTGAACGCCCTTCTAACGTTCAGTGAATGTAGCTGCTGCTTGTGGAGGGTGGCATGTGGCTTTGGATAAAAAAACCACCGTCAGCACCGCTACGCAGTGGCCCTGCAAGCAGGACAGGAACGCTTGGCACGCGAGGCAAATCGCCCAGAGCTCTTTGATGCTGATATGCAGAGCCAGTTCCTCTACTTGCCACAGGCCCTGAGTTATCAGGCTCCTGAGATGCGCTCTCCAGCCGAGTGCAGACACTTCCATTACTAGGGTCAGAGTGGGCTAGGGAGGGTGGAACGGGACCCTGGTTTCACCATGTGGGGGTCCAGCCACCAATGTAAAGAACCGAGGGTATGTCCCGGAACAGTCAGCACCATGGCCAGACTGTCGCGGCCTGGATGGTACACTGATGCAAGCCATGCCTGCAGGGGCCTGAGCCGTAACCTGGCATGCTGCACCACGTAAGTGCAGGACGCCATGTGGCCCAGCAGCTTGAGGTAGTGCCTCACCGTGGTGGTGGGAAAGCTGCAAAGGCCGGTGATTATGTGTGCGAGGGCTAAACGTCAGGCCTGTGGGAGGAACACTCTCGCTTGGTTTGCATCCAGAACCACCCCAATAATCTCTATTGTTTGGGTTAGGGTGAGGACAGACTGGTTGACATTCAGAAGAATGCCCAACTGGTCGAACGTGTCTCTGACCATTCGTACCTGTGATTCTAGCTGCTGGCGAGACCGGCCTCATATGAGTCAGTCGTCTAGGTACGGGTAGACATGCACATGATGGCGATGAAGAAAAGCTGCCACAACTGTCATGCATTTGGTGAAGACACGGGGAACTGTGCACAGGCCGAACGGGAGAGACGTGAACTGATAGTGTGTCTTGTTCACCACGAAACGGTGAAAACATCTGTGAGACGCGGTGATTGAAACTTGAAAATAAGCATCCTTCATATCGAGGGCAGCGTACCAGTCTCCCAGATCCAGGGAGGGGATGATTGTGCTCAAGGAGACCATGCGGAACTTCGAGTTGACGATGTACTTGTTGAGTTCCCTGAGGTCCAGAATGAGCCGTAGGCCCCCTTTCGCCTTGGGGACGAGGAAGTAGCGTGAGTAGAAGGAAGGAAGCAGAAGTGGATAGACTAGCCTGCCTCTACTGTGCGGCGGACCCACTGGTCAGATGTAATAAGGGACCATGCACGGTAGAAGAGGGATAGACGATTCAGAAAGGGAGGATAGCTGGCCGGGATGTGGACTGGTAATCTGTCCTCGTGCGCATCTTCAAAATGGGCATTTAGGGCCCAGAGGGAGCTTGGACTGTCCCTGTCCCTGCCCAGGAGGAGGACGCGATGGCATAGGCCTAATGTATCTGCTCCTCCTGTGGGAGAAGTCCTGCCTGGGTCTAGCGGGGAAAGACGGCTGCTGGGTGGGCTGGGGCTTAAACGGCTTTCTTTGTGTTGCCGGGGTATGCATGCCGAGAGACTTAATGGTTGTTTCGTGACTCTTTCAGGTTATGCAACCTAGAGTTGGTTTGTTCAGTGAAGAGGCCCTGACCATCGAATGGGAGGTCCTGGATCGTTTGCTGAACTTCCGCTGGGAGACCCAAGGACTGAAGCCAGGCGTTATGCCACATGGCGATGGCAGGTGCCAGTGTACACGCTGCTGCGTCCATGGCATCCAGGGAACCTTGAAGAGAAGTCCGGGCCACTAGTCTGCCCTCTTCAGCAATGGCTCCCAGCTCCTGCCGAGAATCAGATGGGAGGAGCTCCTTGAACTTCTAAATAGCAGACCATAAATTATAGCTGAATCTGCTAAGGATCGTGAGCTGATTAGCGATCCGGAGGGAAAGGCCATCCGTATAATAAACCTTTCTCCCAAAGAGATCCAGAGGTTTCACATCTCTTGATTTAGGGTCAGGCCCTTGCTGACCCAGTCTTTCTTTTTCATTTACTGCCTCCACCACCAGAGAGCATGGGGGGGATGGGTAAAGAGATATTCGTACCCCTTAGTAGGGACAAAGTACAGGGGAGTCGCATCTTACGCGGGGATTAGGTTCTGAAGTCAGTGCGTAAGGCAAAAAGCACGTATAGTCATATGCTCATTGAGTGGAACGGAGGGCAGAACCGCCTGCACTACAGTATTTAAATTGTTATTTTTCTCTTTTTTTTCATTTTGCCGAGCGCGTATAGTTAAAATCACGTAAGTTAAATACGCCTATGATGCGACTCCACTGTACTTTTTTTCTGCCCCTTTGGCCATGGGGGAAACGGAGGCCAGAGTTTGCCAGATTGTCTTGGCATTTGACTGGATGGTCTTTATAATGGGCAAGGCCACCCTAGAGGGCCCTTCCGGTGTCAGAAATGTCCACCATGGGGTCCTCTTCTTCTACCACCTCCTCCACCTGGAGGTTCATGTTTAGGGCCACCCACCGTAGGAGTTCCTGCAGAGCCCTGTAGTCCATGGGTGGTGGGCCGGATGTGGATGTACCTGCCACTGCCTCATCAGGAGAAGACGAGGAGGACGCGATGGGCAGGACCGGGTCTGAGACAGCCCCTTGATCTACTAGGTCCGGTTCCTCCAGAGCACTGGGTGTAGCCTCCACCAGGGGTGGGGCTGGGTCCAGAGTTTGTGTGGGGTCCAGAAGAGGACTGAGGGTTGCCTTGGGGATACGGGACCCCGAATGTGATGGCGGAGGGACGCCAGGAGGGGCACCCTGGGCCTGGTGGTTCACCCAGGGGGTCCAAAACTACCACTGGGGCTGCCAGTGGGGCACTGAAGTGTCCTGTCCGAGATTGCCCAGGCCTGATCGGGGTACTTCCGATGCTCCCGATGCCTTACCCAACCTAAGGGCGGAATGGGTACCACGAGGAATGGCGAGATCCGGACGGTGAATGGCAGTGCCATTGTGGAGAACGGTACCAGGAGATCAACCAGCACCGAGAAGTTGGGCTTCGCCACAGTGGGGAGCGGCAACGGGAGTGCAACCGTGATCGGTGCCATGCCGGAGAGCGGTGCCGCGATCGGTGTCACGGAGAGGTGTGGTGCCGTTGCACAGAATGGTGTTGATCCGAGTGGTGCCGTGAGGTCTCAGATTGTGACCTATATCTCGAGCAGGACCACGACCTATCAGTCGATGACTACCTCAAGCGGGAGTGGCTCTGAGGACAAGGGCTGCAAGACCAGTGCCGCAAGTCGGACCAGTGCTGCAAGTCAGACTGGCACGGAGCATATGTGCAGTGCTGGGACTCAGAGCGGCGTTGGGACTCAGAGTGGCGTAGTGATGCTGGTCTGGGGCGGTTTGCCTCTTGACGGTACCGGGGCTCAAGATGGGGCCTTAGGCACCATCATTACAATGAGCCCTCTAGAGGCCTCAAAAGTATCTGGCATAGAGGGTAGCGTGACCTCCTCCACCTGCAGTTGCAGGGAGTCTGGCGGTGCGGGGCTTCCCGGGGAGGCGGGGGCCTGTGTGGGTTGAGGCCTGCTGGAGGGTCTGTCGGCCTTATGCCTCTGGTCCGCACCATGCCCTGCTGGGGTTGAGATGTCCGCCTCAAGCCTTTGTGGAAGCTTTTCCATGGCCTGCTTTTTACAGGTGGCCGGGGAGTGGGAGCGGTGCCGGAGAGAGCGCTTTGGGGTCCCGGGGGACTGCCGGCCCCTAGGAGGGTGTGCCAAGTCCTTTTTTAGTGCTGTAGATGGCACCGCTGGAGGAGCACTTCGCACCAAGGTGCTCGGGGCCAAGTCTTGTGGCGGACAGAGAGCAGACTTCATGAGGAGTTTTAGTCTAATGTCCCTCTCCTTTCTAGTGCAAGGTTTGAACGCCTTGCAAATTTTGCACTTATCCGCCTGATGGGCCTCACCCAGACACTGAAGACAGGAGTCGTGGGGGTCGCCCGTGGGCATAGGCTTGCTGCAGGAGCTACAAGGTTTGAAGCCCTGGGACGGCATGCCCCAGAGCCCCGCAGGGCACTCGTTGAAGGGGAAAAAAAAAACCAACTGCTAAAGACTATATTTTACAACTAAAGATAACAATTAACTAACAATGGGTAACGATATACAAAGATAAGTAGAATAGGTAGGGAGTAGTGGAGCACTTGAGAACAAGAGATCACTGTTCCAACAACCGTCACCCTCGGTAAGAAGGAACTGAAGGAGGGTTGGGCCAGCAGGATCATATATAGAGCACCATATCGGTGCCACTCCAGGGGGCTCCACAGCCGGCCCGACGCGTAGCTGCTAGGGAAAAGTTTCCGACATCCGTGCACGCAGCAGGCGCACACACCTAACTGGAATTGATATGGGCAAGCACTCGAAGAAGTACCCAATAATAATGGGGGATTTCAACTATCCTCATATTGACAGGGAACGTGTTACCTCAAGGTGTGATGCAGAGATAAAATTCAAGACACCATTTAATGACTGCTTCTTGGAGGAATTCTGGATTTAGTCCTAAGTGGAACACAGGGTCTGGTCTAAGAGACGAATATAGCTGAACCGCTCAGTAACAGCAACAATAATGCTGTTATTAAATTTAACATCCTTGCAGGAGGGAAAATACCAAAGAAACCCACCGCAGTAGCATTTAACTCAAAAAGAGGAACTAAACAAAAATGAGGAGGCTAGTTAAACAGAAATCAAAAGGAACGGTCACAAGAGTGAAATGCCTGTAAGCTTCATGGAAACTTTAAAAAAACACCATCATAGAGTCTCAAATTATATGTATACCTCACATAAACAAAAGTAGTAAGAGGGTCAAAAAAATGCCACCATGGCTAAACAACAGAGTAGAAGAGGCAGTTAGAGACAAAAAGACATTTTCTAAAAAGTGGAGGTCAAATCCTACTGAGGAAAACAGAAAGGAGCATAATCTCTGGCAAGTGTAAAAGTATAATCAGGCAGGCCTAAAAAGACTTTGAAGAGCAATACCAAAAGACCAAAAAAAAAAAAAAAATTGCTGTTCATTTTTGTAAATACATCAGAAGCAGAAAGCCTGCTAAACAATCAGTGGGGCCACTGGACAACCAAGGTGCTAAAGGAGCACTCAAAGAAGAAAAGGCTGTTACAGAGAAGCTAAATGAATTCTCTGCATTGGTCTTCACTGCAGAGGATGTGAGGACATGACACCTAAGTCATTTTTTTTAGGTGACAAATCTGAGGTACTGTCTCAGATTGAGGTGTCATTAGAGGAGGTTTTGGAACAAACTGATAAATTAAACGGTAATAAGTCATCAGGACCAGATGATATCACCCAAGAGTTCTGAAGGAACTCAAATATGAAACTGCAGAGACGGGACACTAGATGGGGAGGGCTCTGAGTTACTACAGATAATTCTTTCCCAGGTATCTGCCTGGTGTGTCTTTCCCACATGCTCAGGGTCTAACTCAGAGGTGGACAAACTTTTTGGCCCAAGGGCCACATCTGGGTATGGAAATTGTATGACAGGCCATGAATGCTCATGAAATTTGGGGTTGGGGTATGGGAGGGGGTGAGGGCTCCAGCTGGGGGTGTGGGCTCTGGGGTGGGGAACCCAGGACATGCCCTGCAAATCCCAGGAAGAGCAGATATGGGCTAGACAGGAACTGCATCCCAGTGCTGGGATTACAGCTGTGTCTAGGTCTCTAATGGAGAAATCACTTGCTTAGACAATGGCCAAGGAACTATAACAGCACTGTGAAACTCAGAAAATAACAAATACAATTCACTAACCCAAGGATTCTGAAACACCCCCTACTGTGGAACACAACACACACTGTATTGCCCAGCCCCCGTCTCCTCACTCATGATCACTTATCATCACTATGGCAAATGCAGCAGGCCCTTACGTGGAAAAGTGAAAGTATCTAGCATATTTTAACAGTCTCTGAAGACGTAAGTGCTTTCTCCTTTGTGACAAAGATTACTTATGCTGTGTCCTTTGGACTTCATCTCATCTTCCTGCTCCCTCCATTCTGCTCCCCTCTCCCTAGACATTCCCGTCCCTTGTCCCCCTTCTCCCCTCAACGTGCTTCCCAGCTACCCCATTCCCTGGTTCCCTTGGCACTCCTCTAGGGCCTGCTGGTGGCTCAAAGCTCTAGTCTCACTGGTCACTCTGGCCCATGAGGAAAGCTCCTGCTTCCTCTCCACCTCCGCTTATATAGCAGTGACCTCAGTGTAGGCACCTAAGCTCATTCCAAATTGTTGGTTTTTTATAAGGAAGAGCCCAGCCAACAATAGAAGCAACTAGAAACAGGGAGAAGAGCCGGCTCCACGTGACCAGTTAGTGCTCTGCGGGCCACAATCTGGGAGTGTTCGCCCTACCCTAAAAACTGCCTTTCTTTTGCTCCTAGGAAAAGTGAAAGCATCTCTGTCCTCCTTTCTCTGCCTCTGTGGGAGGAACTAGGGTTACCATATTTGAACATTGAAAAAAGAGGACACTCCATGGGGCCCCGGCCCCGCCCCAACTCCGCCCCTTCCCCTCCCCCGGTCCCACCCCTTTCCCCACCCCCGGCCCCGCCCAACTCCGCCCCTTCCCTGTCCCCATTCCAACCCCTTCCCCAAAGTCTCCGCCCCCTCCCCTGAGCACCCCACATTCCCCCTCCTCCCTCCCAGCCACACGAAACAGCTGCACCAATTCTAAAGTCAGGCACTCCACTAGTATAGAATCCCATGACTTTAATGAAGCTGCTCAGTGGAGGATCTGCCCCGGCGCTCAGTTTTTGGGAGCGGTCAGGACACGCAGCTCACACTGTTCTGTTTCCCAGCTCCCCAGATGCCTTGGAGCACCCAGTTCTCCTCCCTGCCCGGTAAAATCCCGGACATTTTGAGCTATTTAATTCTTTAATTCTAAAACGTAATTCTTTATATGTAGTGAACTTTGTATTTTCGTTTTGGCATTGTGTTTGCTCCTAGGATCAGGGGCAGCCAGGGTCTCCACGTGCTGGGCCCGCCACAAGCCAAGCTCAGAGGCTCCCATTGGCTGGGAAAAGCTCCAATGGGAGCTGTCGGAGCCAGCCCCTGCAAGCCCTGCCCCTGCAGCTCTGATTGGGCAGGTATTTCGCAGTGATCCACCACACTGCTGTGTCTCATCACAAATGGGGAGCTGAGTGCCATACAGCACACCCCAGCCCCAGGAGCTCTGATCCACTTGCAGGCAAGGCAGCCCGATGCCCATCGCAGCCAGAGCTCTGATCCCTCTGCACACTCCTGCCTTTTTCACACTGCCCTCCCCTCCTCCCCCACCACAGTCAGTGCTTTTTGGCGACTCCCCGGAGCAGCTCCCCCAGCGCTGCCCCCCACCTGTGCAATCAGCGGCGCATGGTACTCCCAGCTTTGCTGGCATCCCTGGCTTACCTTAGAGCAGGCTCTGGCGACTGCTGCTGCTCCCTGACTCTTCGGCTCTCTTTAAGAGCCAAGCTGCCCTAGTGCTACCGGCTTCAGGCACTTCTCCTACCTGGGCTCTAGCTGAGCTGCTCCTGCCAGCTCAGACTGTAAGAGCCGAGCTGCTGGCTTCTGGCAACCCTCCCCTACCTCAGGACCCAGAGCTGGCTGGACACGTCCCTTCCCCAGCTCAAGCCGAGCTGCTCGGCTCCGCCCCCTCAGACTTACAGAGCAGAGCTGCAGGAGCCAGCGTTACCGGCTTCAGGCAGCACCCCCCCTGCCTCGGGACCTTGCACCGTGGGAGCAGCTCAGCTGGAGCCGGGTAGGAGAAGTGCCTGGCTGGGGGCTCGGGGTCCGGAGGCAGGGGGGGTGCTGCCTGAAGCCAGTAGCGCTTGCTCGGGCAGCTTGGCTCTGTAAATCTGAGAGAGGAGGAGTGGAGCAGAGCCACAGGGGGAGAGGAAGTGCCGGCCATTTTCCCGGACATGTGTGGCTTTTCAGCAATTCCCCCCGGACGGGGGTTTGATTGCTGAAAAGCCGGACATGTCCGGGAAAAAGAGGACGTATGGTAACCCTAGAGGAACAGTGCGTTTGCCCCCTGCCACAAGAGAGACGAGGCCAGAGATGCACCCTCTTTCCTCTGGAGCATGCTGCATAAGAAAGAAATGTCACATAAATTCGGATACTGAGTAAATTCCATGACACTCTGCCAGCAGTAGGAACCCCTCAAACTCCAACCTTGACTCAGGTAGCAGGAAGCAAGAGCATTTGAAAGTCAAG